>NC_090656.1:232016644-232616644 GCF_040937935.1 Hyperolius riggenbachi | reverse complement strand
ACTCAACCAATCGGCAAACCAGGGAATTCTCCAAAAGTTTCACATTTATTTGCAGCGGTTATATAGCACATACACATAAGCACGACGTTTCGGGAGTCAGGGCCGGAGCTACCATAGGAAAAAATGGGATATTGCCCCAGGGCCCCAGAGCCTGTAGGGCCCCCCAAGGTGTCCCTTCCCCATCTTAACTGTTGCTCCCCAGGGACACTGCAGAGTCTGTTAAGTTGGGAGGTGATTAGGGGAGGGTCAGCAGCCAGCTCAGGGGCCCAGGAGGGAAATGTGGCTGCAACAAAGGGCCTCTAATGATGCTTTTTGGTCGGGGGGTGTCTGTTGGGGGCCCCCTAGGCTAATTTTGCCCTAGGGCCCAATTGTTACTTGAACCGGCCCTGTCGGGTGTAGAGCCCTTTATCAAGTGCTTCTGCATTATTGGACTTGATATTTGAGGTTTGATGGACCCTCACTCCGATCTGTGACTCCCAGCATAAGAGGTGTTTTGACCGAGGCCTGCAGGTTATGTACTTCAGTCATGCTGAGAATCCCCCATGAAGAGATGGACTAACCGCAAACCTGTCGGTAATGTCAGATTTCTACTACCTACTGTAAGTGACAGCAACATAGGAGAAAAGTCATTTATGGCTCATTTTACTCTGCAAGAAATGTACTTCTTATTTGTATGTGTTTAAAATGTTACGTTTTTCGCGACAGTTTCTCTTGAAAGATAAATCGAATTTAAACTGAAATCGCGGTCACTGTCAAAGCTGCAATTATCGCGATCACATCATTTTCACATGAGGGAAGCTTGAAGAAGTGGCTTCAAACTTCACCAAAGTCCCGGCGCGTGCGTTCCGCAACATTGGACATTCCTTCTGCACGAGTCGAAACGCTGTCCGTCCTCTATCACCGTCTGCCGACTCTTGTGCTTGGCAAAACTCCAAGTTCCTGTATGTCACATGACATACAGGAAGTATGCCGTGCATTAGAGCCTGCAGGAGGCAAAGTGGATAGACGGGCATCGCTGGACTCCTGCTGGAAGCTATGTCCAGAAATGATGCAGCTTGGGGGACAGAGGAGGCACAGAGACAGTGCGGGCACAGAGGGAGACACAGAGAGAGACACAGAGTGGGCACAGAGACAGTGCGGACACAGAGAGAGACACAGAGAGGGCACAGAGTCAGTGCGGACACAGAGAGAGACACAGAGAGGGCACAGAGACAGTGCGGACACAGAGAGAGACACAGAGAGGGCACAGAGACAGTGCGGACACAGAGAGAGACACAGAGAGGGCACAGAGACAGTGCGGACACAGAGAGAGACACAGAGAGGGCACAGAGACAGTGCGGACACAGAGAGAGACACAGAGTGGGCACAGAGACAGTGCGGACACAGAGAGAGACACAGAGTGGGCACAGAGACAGTGCGGACACAGAGAGAGACACAGAGAGGGCACAGAGACAGTGCGGACACAGAGAGAGACACAGAGTGGGCACAGAGACAGTGCGGACACAGAGAGAGACACAGAGTGGGCACAGAGACAGTGCGGACACACAGAGAGACACAGAGTGGGCACAGAGACAGTGCGGACACAGAGAGAGGCACAGAGTGGGCACAGAGACAGTGCGGACACAGAGAGAGACACAGAGTGGGCACAGAGACAGTGCGGACACACAGAGAGACACAGAGTGGGCACAGAGACAGTGCGGACACAGAGAGAGACACAGAGTGGGCACAGAGACAGTGCGGACACAGAGACACAAAGGGGGCAAGTGAGAGACCCAGAGGAGGCATAAAGAGGCAAAAGGGGTACAAAGAGAGACAAGGGGTAGAGTTGGGCCGAACCTCCGATTTTAGGTTCGCGAACCGGGTTCGCGAACTTCCGCGGAAGGTTCGTTTCGCGTTAAAGTTCGCGAACCGCAATAGACTTCAATGGGAATGCGAACTTTGAAAAAAAAAATAATTATGCTGGCCACAAAAGTGATGGAAAAGATGTTTCAAGGGGTCTAACACCTGGAGGGGGGCATTGCGGAGTGGGATACACGCCAAAAGTCCCCAGGAAAAATCTGGATTTGACGCAAAGCAGCGTTTTAAGGGCAGAAATCACATTGAATGCTAAATGACAGGCCTAAAGTGCTTTAAAACATCTTGCATGTGTATACATCAATCAGGTAGTGTAATTAAGGTACTGCTTCACACTGACACAACAAACTCACAGTGTAACGCACCGCAAACAGCTGTTTGTGTAGTGACGGCCGTGCTGGACTGGTGCGCACCATGGCGAGAGTGCATGTTTTGGTGGCTTTACAGCCCATATGGTCGCCTGGCTGATGTAGCTGAATGACAGAACAGTGACTGTCCAGCTGATCAAATTTGGTCTGACCACAATGAAGCAACGACCTTATTATCTTTTGTGTGCCCCCCGAGACACTCATCTATGCGCCGGTCATTGCTTCATTGTGATACGCAAGCCCCTTCACCACGGCAAGGTAATGATCACGAAGGGGAATGGGCGCATGTACATGCCTTTTCTTTTGTTGTTGCAGCTGCCCGCAGTGCAGCCAGAAAAATTAGGCAGTCATGTACACGCACCAGAAAAATTATTACAGCGGCCGCTGCTAGCAGCGGCCTAAAAAATTCAGCAATCCGCCTGGAGTCCCGGACCCTGTTGGTGGTGGTGGAGAAGGTAGTCAAGCGGCCTGCAGGCAGACATGCTGTGTGGAGGGACTGGGAGCGACTTAGTCTTCTTGGGGCAGCCCAGGCAGCCAGTCACACGGCGTGCAGGCAGAGATGCTGTGTGTGCGGGGACTGACTTAGTCTTGGGGCGGGCAGCAGCCCTCCGGGATCCATGCCTCATTCATTTTGATAAAGGTGAGGTACTTAACACTTTTGTGACTTAGGTGACTTCTCTTCTCTGTGACAATGCCTCCAGCTGTGCTGAAGGTCCTTTCTGACAGGACGCTTGCGGCAGGGCAGGAGAGAAGTTGGATGGCAAATTGGGACAGCTCTGGCCACAGGTCAAGCCTGCGCACCCAGTAGTTCAAGGGTTCCTCATCGCTGTTCACAGCAGTGTCTACATCCACACTTAAGGCCAGGTAGTCGGCTACCTGCCGTTCCAGGCGTTGGTGGAGGGTGGATCCGGAAGGGCTACGGCGAGGCATTGGACTAAAGAACGTCCGCATGTCCGACATCACCATGAGATCGTTGGAGCGTCCTGTCTTTGACTGCGTGGACACGGGAGGAGGATTAGTGGCAGTGGTACCTTGCTGGCGTTGTGCTGTCACATCACCCTTAAAGGCATTGTAAATCATAGTTGACAGCTGGTTCTGCATGTGCTGCATCCTTTCCACCTTCCGGTGAGTTGGTAACAGGTCCGCCACTTTGTGCCTGTACCGAGGGTCTAGTAGTGTGGCCACCCAGTACAGCTCATTCCCCTTGAGGTTTTTTATACGGGGGTCCCTCAACAGGCAGGACAGCATAAAAGACGACATCTGCACAAAGTCGGATCCAGTACCCTCCATCTCCTCTTGCTCTTCCTCAGTGACGTCAGGTAAGTCAACCTTCTCCCCCTAGCCGCGAACAATACCACGGGAAGGTTGAGCAGCACAAGCCCCCTGCGACGCCTGCTGCGGTTGTTCTCCTGCCGCTGTCCCCTCCTCCTCCTCCTCCTCCTCCCCCAAAGAAACACCTTGCTCATCATCCTCTGAGTCTGACTCGTCTTCTGCACACGACTTCTCTTCTTCCTCCTCCTCCCCCCTCTGTGCTGCCGCAGGTGTTGAGGAAACAGCTGGGTCTGATGAAAATTGGTCCCATGCCTGTTCCTGCCGTAACGGTTCCTGGTCACGCTCATTCACAGCTTCATCCGCCACTCTACGCACAGCACGCTCCAAGAAGTAAGCGTAGGGAATTAAGTCGCTGATGGTGCCCTCATTGCGGCTCACCAGGTTGGTCACCTCCTCAAACTGCCACATGAGCCTGCATGCATTTTTCATCAGTGTCCAGTTGTCGGGCCAGAACATCCCCATCTTCCCAGACTGTTTCATTCTACTGTAGTTGTAGAGGTAGTGGGTGACGGCTTTCTTCTGTTCTAGCAGGCGGGAGAACATGAGCAGGGTCGAGTTCCAGCGAGTCGGGCTATCGCAAATGAGGCGTCTCACCGGCATGTTGTTTTTGCGCTGAATTTCCGCAAAGCGTGCCATGGCTGTGTAAGACCTCCTCAAATGCCCACAGAACTTCCTGGCCTGCTTCAGGACATCCGCTAAGCCAGGGTACTTTGCCACAAATCTTTGAACCACTAGATTCATGACATGTGCCATGCAGGGTATGTGTGTCAGCTTCCCCATATGCAAAGCGGAAAGCAGATTGCTGCCGTTGTCGCACACCACGTTGCCTATCTCCAGGTGGTGCAGGGCCAGCCACTCATCCACCTGTTTCTTAAGAGCAGCCAGGAGAGCTGCTCCAGTGTGACTCTCCGCTTTGAGACAAGACATGTCTAAGATGGCGTGACACCGTCTTACCTGGCATGCAGCATAGGCCCTGCGGAGCTGGGGCTGTGTAGCTGGAGAGGAGAACTGCCACTCAGCCAAGGAGGAGGAGGACAGCGAAGAGCATGTAGCAGGAGGAGAGGAGGTGGCAGGAGGCCTGCCTGCAAGCCGTGGAGGTGTCACAATTTGGTCCGCTGCGCCCTGCTTGCCATCGTTCACCACCAGGTTCACCCAATGGGCTGTGTACGTAATGTATCGGCCCTGCCCGTGCTTGGCAGACCAGGAATCCGTGGTCAGATGTACCCTTGACCCAACGCTCTTCGCAAGAGATGATACCACTTGCCTCTCAACTTCACGGTGCAGTTGGGGTATGGCCTTTCTCGAAAAATAAGTGCGGCCTGGCATCTTCCACTGCGGTGTTCCGATGGCCACAAATTTACGGAAGGCCTCAGAGTCCACCAGCCGGTATGGTAACAGCTGCCGAGCTAACAGTTCCGCCACGCCAGCTCTCAGACGCCGGGCAAGGGGGTGACTGGCCGAAATTGGCTTCTTCCGCTCAAACATTTCCTTCACGGGCACCTGACTGCTGCCGTGGGCAGAGGAGCAGGAACCGCTCAAGGGCAGAGGCGGAGTGGAGGAGGGTGCCTGTGAAGGTGGAAGGGAGAAAGCGGCAGAAGCAGATAATGCACCTGATGGAGGAGGAAGAGGAGAAGGAGGGTGGCTTTGCTTTTGTGTGCTGCTGCTGCTTTTGCTCAGGTGGCCATCCCATTGCTGTTTGTGCCTTTTCTCCAGGTGCCTTCGTAAGGCACTTGTCCCTACGTGAGTGTTGGCCTTTCCACGGCTCAATTTTTGTTGGCAGAGCGAACAGATGGCTTTGGTCCGATCTGAGGCACACACATTAAAAAATTTCCACACCGCTGAGCCACCCTGGGATGTGGGCACTATGGGGACCTCAGCAGCTGATGCTGAAGGGCAAGTTGGCTGGCTGTACATAGGTGGCGATACATGGTGCCGGACTCTGCCACCAGCTGTTTCTGACGAAGAGCTGCCCCAGCTTCTTTCAGCAACTTCTCTCCTCCTACTACTCTCTGACTCCCCCTCTGAACTGTCCCCCTCTTCATCTCCTCTATTGGGAACATACAGAGGATCCCTATCATCGTCATCATCGTAATCATCCTGCCCAGCTTCGCTTGACTCAGAAAAATCCAAACATGCACCATCAGTAGGTCCTTCATCCTCCTTACACGTTACATCCATATTGTTGCCACGTAACGCAGACATATGAGCTGGTGAAAATTCATCTAGCTGTAACAACAATGGCTGTGCATCAGTGATTTCACCACTAAATATTTCTTGCGAAGTGTCAAATGCAGCGGAAGTGGTGCTAGTAGTAGCGCTGGTGGCTGAGCAAGATGAGGTGTTCTGTGTCGCTAAATACTCAACCACGTCCTGACAATCTTGGGAGGTGATGGGACGTGCCTTCTTCCGAGCACTGTACTGTGGGCCAGGTCCACACGAAATTACATTTACATGACCTTGCGCAGACCTGCCGGGTGGCCTTCCTCTGGCTCTGGCACTACCTCTTCCTCTACCTGTTTTGTCCATATCGGGTATGCACGGAGTGGTATATCACACTGCGTGCACTCACGTAGGTAGGTGGGTTCACTTAACTGCACAGGTATGCGCACTGATGCGGTGGGTTCACTGAACAGAACAGGTATGCAGTGGCGTGTTCACTGAACACAACAGGTATGCAGTGGTGGGTTCACTGAACAGGTATGCAGTGGTGGGTTCACAGAACAGGTATGCAGTGGCGGGTTCACTGAACAGTACAGGTATACAGTGGCAGGTTCACTGAACAGGTATGCAGTGGCGGGTTCACTGAACAGTACAGGTATACAGTGGCGGGTTCACTGAACAGGTATGCAGTGGCGGGTTCACTGAACAGTACAGGTATACAGTGGCGGGTTCACTGAACACAACAGGTATGCAGTGGCGGGTTCACTGAACAGGTATGCAGTGGCGGGTTCACTGAACAGTACAGGTATACAGTGGTGGGTTCACTGAACAGGTATGCAGTGGCGGGTTCACTGAACAGTACAGGTATAAAGTGGCAGGTTCACTGAACAGAACAGGTATGCAATGGCGGGTTCACTGAACAGTACAGGTATACAGTGGCGGGTTCACTGAACAGGTATGCAGTGGCGGGTTCACTGAACAGTACAGGTATACAGTGGCGGGTTCACTGAACACAACAGGTATGCAGTGGCGGGTTCACTGAACAGGTATGCAGTGGCGGGTTCACTAAACAGGTATACAGTGGCTGGTCCACTGAACAGAACAGGTATGCAGTGGCGGGTTCACTGAACAGTACAGGTATACAGTGGCGGGTTCACTGAACAGGTATGCAGTGGCGGGTTCACTGAACAGTACAGGTATACAGTGGCGGGTTCACTGAACACAACAGGTATGCAGTGGCGGGTTCACTGAACAGGTATGCAGTGGCGGGTTCACTAAACAGGTATACAGTGGCGGGTCCACTGAACAGAACAGGTATGCAGTGGCGGGTTCACTGAACACAACAGGTATGCAGTGGTGGGTTCACTGAACAGGTATGCAGTGGCGGGTTCACTGAACAGTACAGGTATACAGTGGCAGGTTCACTGAACAGAACAGGTATGCAGTGGCGGGTTCACTGAACAGTACAGGTATACAGTGGCGGGTTCACTGAACAGGTATGCAGTGGCGGGTTCACTGAACAGTACAGGTATACAGTGGCGGGTTCACTGAACACAACAGGTATGCAGTGGCGGGTTCACTGAACAGGTATGCAGTGGCGGGTTCACTAAACAGGTATACAGTGGCGGGTCCACTGAACAGAACAGGTATGCAGTGGCGGGTTCACTGAACACAACAGGTATGCAGTGGTGGGTTCACTGAACAGGTATGCAGTGGTGGGTTCACAGAACAGGTATGCAGTGGCGGGTTCACTGAACAGTACAGGTATACAGTGGCAGGTTCACTGAACAGAACAGGTATGCAGTGGCGGGTTCACTGAACAGTACAGATATACAGTGGCGGGTTCACTGAACAGGTATGCAGTGGCGGGTTCACTAAACAGGTATACAGTGGCGGGTCCACTGAACAGAACAGGTATGCAGTGGCGGGTTCACTGAACACAACAGGTATGCAGTGATGGTTCACTGAACAGGTATGCAGTGGTGGGTTCACAGAACAGGTATGCAGTGGCGGGTTCACTGAACAGTACAGGTATACAGTGGCAGGTTCACTGAACAGAACAGGTATGCAGTGGCGGGTTCACTGAACAGTACAGGTATACAGTGGCGGGTTCACTGAACACAACAGGTATGCAGTGGCGGGTTCACTGAACAGGTATACAGTGGCGGGTTCACTGAACAGAACAGGTATACAGTGGCGGGTTCACAGAACAGGTATGCAGTGGCAGGTTCACTGAACACAACAGGTATGCAGTGGCGGGTTCACTAAACAGGTATACAGTGGCGGGTCCACTGAACAGAACAGGTATGCAGTGGCGGGTTCACTGAACAGGTATGCAGTGGTGGGTTCACAGAACAGGTATGCAGTGGTGGGTTCACAGAACAGGTATGCAGTGGTGGGTTCACAGAACAGGTATGCAGTGGTGGGTTCACAGCACAGGTATGCAGTGGTGGGTTCACAGCACAGGTATGCAGTGGTGGGTTCACAGAACAGGTATGCAGCCAGACAGGAACAAGTTAAGCCTAACTAATCTTTCCCTGAGAGACAGTCTGCAGCAGCTCGCCCTACTCTCACTAACGCTGGCAGCACACGAGTGACCGTAATGGCCGCCGCTGCCTGCCTTATATAAGGGGGGGGGAGTGGCTCCAGGGGCTAGTGTAGCCTAATTGGCTACACTGGGCCTGCTGACTGTGATGTAGAGGGTCAAAGTTGACCCTCAAGGTGCATTATGGGGCGAACCGAACTTCCGCAAAGGTTCGCCAGCGGGACGCGAACGCGAACCACCGAAGTTCGCATGGAACCGTTCGCCGGCGAACCGTTCGGCCCATCTCTAACAAGGGGACTGAGGGGGAACAAAGAGGCACAGATGGGTAACAATGTTGATTTGAAGGAAATCGTTAATCGAATCGAAATCGCAATTTCAGACAGAAATCGCTCAATTCAATTATTTCCTAAAATCGTTCAGGCCTAGCTGTAACAAATAAATGTTTTTTTTTTCTTTAAAGGTTATTATGCTGTTGCTGATCTTTTTAGAGCAGAGAGGAAGTTGTGAGTTCAGATCCGCTTTAAGGCATTTTAAATATCAAAGAAAGTAAGGGAATAAAGGCTGCCATGCACTGGTCGATTGCCACCAGATCGACCAGCAGATAGATCCCTCTCCCTCTCAGTGGCGGGTTCACTAAACAGGTATACAGTGGCGGGTCCACTGAACAGAACAGGTATGCAGTGGCGGGTTCACTGAACACAACAGGTATGCAGTGGTGGGTTCACTGAACAGGTATGCAGTGGTGGGTTCACAGAACAGGTATGCAGTGGCGGGTTCACTGAACAGTACAGGTATACAGTGGCAGGTTCACTGAACAGAACAGGTATGCAGTGGCGGGTTCACTGAACAGTACAGGTATACAGTGGCGGGTTCACTGAACAGGTATGCAGTGGCGGGTTCACTAAACAGGTATACAGTGGCGGGTCCACTGAACAGAACAGGTATGCAGTGGCGGGTTCACTGAACACAACAGGTATGCAGTGATGGGTTCACTGAACAGGTATGCAGTGGTGGGTTCACAGAACAGGTATGCAGTGGCGGGTTCACTGAACAGTACAGGTATACAGTGGCAGGTTCACTGAACAGAACAGGTATGCAGTGGCGGGTTCACTGAACAGTACAGGTATACAGTGGCGGGTTCACTGAACACAACAGGTATGCAGTGGCGGGTTCACTGAACAGGTATACAGTGGCGGGTTCACTGAACAGAACAGGTATACAGTGGCGGGTTCACAGAACAGGTATGCAGTGGCAGGTTCACTGAACACAACAGGTATGCAGTGGCGGGTTCACTAAACAGGTATACAGTGGCGGGTCCACTGAACAGAACAGGTATGCAGTGGCGGGTTCACTGAACAGGTATGCAGTGGTGGGTTCACAGAACAGGTATGCAGTGGTGGGTTCACAGAACAGGTATGCAGTGGTGGGTTCACAGAACAGGTATGCAGTGGTGGGTTCACAGCACAGGTATGCAGTGGTGGGTTCACAGAACAGGTATGCAGTGGTGGGTTCACAGCACAGGTATGCAGTGGTGGGTTCACTGAACAGGTATGCAGTGGTGGGTTCACAGCACAGGTATGCAGTGGTGGGTTCACTGAACAGGTATGCAGTGGTGGGTTCACAGAACAGGTATGCAGTGGTGGGTTCACAGCACAGGTATGCAGTGGTGGGTTCACAGCACAGGTATGCAGTGGTGGGTTCACAGAAAAGGTATGCAGTGGTGGGTTCACAGCACAGGTATGCAGTGGTGGGTTCACAGCACAGGTATGCAGTGGTGGGTTCACAGAACAGGTATGCAGCCAGACAGGAACAAGTTAAGCCTAACTAATCTTTCCCTGAGAGACAGTCTGCAGCAGCTCGCCCTACTCTCACTAACGCTGGTAGCACACGAGTGACCGTAATGGCCGCCGCTGCCTGCCTTATATAAGGGGGGGGGAGTGGCTCCAGGGGCTAGTGTAGCCTAATTGGCTACACTGGGCCTGCTGACTGTGATGTAGAGGGTCAAAGTTGACCCTCAAGGTGCATTATGGGGCGAACCGAACTTCCGCAAAGGTTCGCCAGCGGGACGCGAACGCGAACCACCGAAGTTCGCATGGAACCGTTCGCCGGCGAACCGTTCGGCCCATCTCTAACAAGGGGACTGAGGGGGAACAAAGAGGCACAGATGGGTAACAATGTTGATTTGAAGGAAATCGTTAATCGAATCGAAATCGCAATTTCAGACAGAAATCGCTCAATTCAATTATTTCCTAAAATCGTTCAGGCCTAGCTGTAACAAATAAATGTTTTTTTTTTCTTTAAAGGTTATTATGCTGTTGCTGATCTTTTTAGAGCAGAGAGGAAGTTGTGAGTTCAGATCCGCTTTAAGGCATTTTAAATATCAAAGAAAGTAAGGGAATAAAGGCTGCCATGCACTGGTCGATTGCCACCAGATCGACCAGCAGATAGATCCCTCTCTGATCGAATCTGATCAAAGAGGGATCTATTGGCTGCCCACACACTGCACACAGGTTTTGAACTGATTTCACTATTAAACCGTGTCACAATCTATGGAGCTGCCGCTGCCGCCGCTCCCCCCTCCCCCGCATACATTACCTGATCCGGCCGGCGCGAGTCCCCTGGTCTCCGCTGTCTCTTCTCCGCTCTGGGCTCCAGCTTCACTTTACTTCCTGCCGGGGGAAGTTTAAACAGTAGAGGGCGCTCTACTGTTTAAACTTCCTGTGGGGAGAGGAAGTAAGTGAAGCCAGCGGGAGCCCAGCGCGGAGAAGGGACAGCGGTGAGAGCGGGGACACGCGCCGGCGGAACAGGTAATGTATTGCCGCTAGCGTCGGTCGTTGGACATTCGAACGCCGCTATCGACGCACTCCCGACCCGCCGGCGATCGAGCAAAATCTTCCGCACGGACGGATCGACGGGAACGCTCGATAAGGCCTAGTGCACACCAAAAACCGCTAGCAGATCCGCAAAATGCTAGCAGATTTTGAAACGCTTTTTCTTATTTTTCTGCAGCGTTTCAGCTAGCGTTTTGCGGTTTTGTGTAGCGGTTTTGGTGTAGTAGATTTCATGTATTGTTACAGTAAAGCTGTTACTGAACAGCTACTGTAACAAAAAACGCCTGGCAAACCGCTCTGATCTGCCGTTTTCAGAGCGGTTTGCGGTTTTTCTATACTTAACATTGAGGCAGAAACGCATCCGCAATCCAAAATCTGCAGCAGCCCGGGAGTATGCGTTTCTGCAAAACGCCTCCCGCTCTGGTGTGCACCAGCCCATTGAAATACATTACCCTAGCGGATCCGCACCCGCAAGCAGATCGCAAACCGCAGCAGAAACGCTCCGGTGTGCACTGGGCCTTTCAGACGGAAATCGATCGTTCGGTCAGCGTTTGCGCAACGATTTCATAGCAGATTCGATTACAGTGATCGAATCTGCTGGATATCGACAGGAAAATCGTTAAGTATATGGGCCCCTTAAGGCAAATCATCTCAGGCTGCAGCATTCTGTGTAATTATTGCTTTGTGCTGACTGCGTTGGAATTCCCTCCTCCGCACATTCCTATATCTCGCACTGGTTGCATAATCAGGTGACTAGAAAGAGAAGACGGCAGAAGCTTTTGGAATGCAGCTATGTATGAAGGGGGTAGCAGGTGCCTGATTCCCATATCCTGCTCTTTATCTGCCATTGGCAGGAAATAGCAGTGCGCGACGCACCTGCTACGGCTGATTAACAAGGATGGGCTAAACACTGAACTTCATGTACAAGCTAACCAAGTTACAGCAAGTTCATTCCTTCTTACAGCATAAATACACAAAAAAATAAAATAACGCTGAACGATGCTGAGATAAGAGTGGTGTGCATGCAGCTGTTGCCATGGCTCCCAACTGTCCCTTTTTCAGGGTGACAGCCCCTCTTTCGGTACCTAAATCCCTCTTTCTTCCTCATGTGTCCCTCTCTCAGGATTGATGTACAGATCTGTGTAAATATGTGTATTTTTTTTCTACTGAAAAATCTGTTATTTTTATCATTCAAATTTATATATTTCTTATTTTCAAAAACGTTAAAATGAAGGAGAACTAATGATGATGATAGACAGGACCGGTGTGTTCTGATAGAACCAGGGGCGTCTGGCTCACCAGGCTGGCCAGGCGGTCGGAGGAGCAGCAACCAAAGAGATATGTAGAGGGCGCACTTCTCTTGCACAGACTGGCCGCGACTGGAGAAAGTAACGGAACCCAGTACAGAGGGAGAAGACTGAGGATGGCGGCGAGGGAGTGATCCGTGTGGGCGGGGCTGGAGGAAGCCCCAGGTATGTATCATTTTTTTTTTTTTTTATTTAAATCGCCTTTGGTACACTTTAAACCTCCCTCTATTGTACTCTTAAAGAAACACTGAACAGAACTAAAAATGTAATCCTGAACTTACCTGGGGCTTTCTCCAGAATAGAAGGCCGGAGGACGCCGCCAAGCGCCCGTGTGAACCAGCCCTAAGGGGGTTAGGGCTGGTTCACACGGGCGCTTGGCGGCGTCCTCCGGCCTTCTATTCTGTGTCGTCATGTTCAGGGGTGGCGCCGGGCTTCCCGCGGCGATCGTCGGCAACCCGTTGCAATCAACGGTTTTCATCCCTGCAAGGGGACATGAAGACACGGCGGTGGATTGACCATGTGGAGTCACCTAAAACGACGTGGTAAATCGGGATCGACAGTAATCGGTGGCAACTATGCGATGCTAAACGCTCCGATTCACTTTAATGGGAACATTTAGCCGACGAGTCCCGGACGTTTAGCGGTAATCGCCGCCAAGCGTCCGTGTGAACCGGCCCTAAATCCGTGAGGTCCTCTGGTGACCTTTGGTCTTCTGGGTGCCCTCTGTTTTCCTAATCCCCACACCACTACCACCACAAAGCCGTGATTAGCTCCAGTTACCAATATTTTATTGAGCGCCTATAGATGGACAAATTTCCGCTGACTGCCGCTGATTGTGGATTCTATCATTGCCGCGAATGGCGGCCCCCTTCTTATCGGGACGCCACCGGTGCCATTTTTTACCGGCTTTACCTTAAACTGTCCAGAAGCTTGCAGTTGGTATCAATCCAAAAAGCCTCTGACCCAAATATCCCCAGCGGGAATTATTTAGCTTAAATACATTCCGTCACGCACGTGCAAAAACACATTGCCTCGGGAGTCGGGATATATATTATGTGACGGGAAAAGGAAAAAAAGAGGACTTTTGTTCAAGCTGTTCATTTCAAGCATGAAGCATTATCTAAAATGTGCTGACTGCTTTCACCAGCTCCGCGGGATTGCAGAAGATTATACATGCAGAAAGTGAGGCATTCCTGCAAAGTTCCTGAGTCCGCAGTCTTTGTTCGCCGCTTGTCGCTGTGCTTCCCGCCACCAAAAATTGTAGATGGAAGGGGCTCCGGCGTAAGTTATTAGCGAGAAGTCTCCGAAAGACGTTCTCTCGGGATGAAAAGGAACACATTTAAATGAGCAAAGTGCAGGCTGAGGCATGACTCACTGAGCGATTGCTATTTGCCTATCACTGCTGTTTCCCCGATAGTTATACTGCAGAAGACACTCTGCCAATGTGGCAACTTTACACCACTTTAAAGAGAACCCAAGGTGTGTTTAAAGAATGTTATCTGCATACAGAGGCTGGATCTGCCTATACAGCCCAGCCTCTGTTGCTATCCCAAACCCCCCTAAGGTCCCCCTGCACTCTGCAATCCCTCATAAATCACAGCCATGCTGTGAGGCTGTGTTTACATCTGTAGTGTCAGTCTCAGCTGCTCCCCCGCCTCCTGCATAGCTCCGGTCCCTGCCCCCGTCCCTTCCCTCCAATCAGCAGGGAGGGAAGGGATGCAGGCGGGGACTGGAGTTCTGCAGGAGGCGGGGAGAGCAGCAGACTGACACTATAGAGATAAACACAGCCAGCTCTGACAAGCTGTTTGTCAGCAGCGTGGCTGTGATTTATGAGGGATTGCAGAGTGCAGGGGGACCTTAGGGGGGTTTGGGATAGCAACAGAGGCTGGGCTGTATAGGCAGATCCAGCCTCTGTATGCAGATAATATTCTTCAAACCCACCTCGGGTTCTCTTTAACAACATTAGAACATTACAGTTTTTGAAGTATGTTATCGTTTTAGAAGCTTGCAACGTTAGGCACCACCAGCGGAGGGTGCTGTGTGAGGGTAGGGTTGGTTTTATGCTGTATTGTTGAATTACGTAGCAATTTTTTACATTAATGTCTTTTCGCTATTATATCCCGTCTGTATTTACAACGGTATTTATCGTTCACCAAGTTTGACAACGATGTTTATCGTTATCAGATTACGTTATCCACCGGCGCCATTTTGTTATCCAGCCGGGCCCTTTATTCACGGCACCCTTTTTTATGCACGCGACCGTTCGAGAGGAGAAAAATCCACTTTGAGGGTTGGGATCTGGGGGGGATGTGGGGAAACGGATTGGCAACGGAGTGAAAACAGATCCGATCGAGCGGTGATCATATCCGTCTTCACAAAATCCGTTTGCCACTCCAACGCAAGTGTGAACCAGGGCTTAGAATTATTTGTCCAATCAGAGAATTTAGAAATTAAAAAATGATTGAAAACTCTAAGAAAATTGCTTGGGGGTATATATTATGAAATTGACAATCTACTCAAATTAAAAGAAAAAAAAAAAACTTTTGATTTTTCAGGAAATCCAATCGTTTTTATCGAATTGCCGTAAAATTGAATAATTTTATTGTAGTGTGTGTGTGGCCACCTTATCAGTGACTATCACTAAAAGCATCCTAGTACTCACTCAGAGGCAGAGACTTAACGTACAGAGATCTCTTCCTTATCGCGATCGCAGATGAAATGTTGTTAATTTACCCCTCAGAAGCACTTTAGGGCCCCATTCACACTTAAAAGCGCAAAACGCCAGAGATTACCACCGGTGTTTTGCAGGAGTGATTTTTCCGCGATTTCACGTGGAAAAATCACTGGACACTGCAGCGATTTTTCCGCAATCGCGTTTAGCGCTTCTATAGCACTGAAACGCGATCGCCGGGAAATCGCCTGAAAATGGTGCAGGCTACATGTTTGTGTCTGGCGATTTGCGTCAATCGCCGACGATTAACGCAAATCGCCCAGGTGAGAACGGGCCCATAGGGTATTATTGCACCAGCGCTTTCAAAAGCGCTAGCGTTTGAGCATTTTGCCGAAATGGCTGGCAAAACGCTCTAGTGTGAATGGGCCCTTTAGTGGTGCCGTGAGCAGATGCCGTGGGCCCGGGTGTGCAGGGATGAGGGAGATAGCCAGGGACTTATAATATACTTTTAATTCCATGTTCCTCCATCTTACAACAAGAGTCTGGAGACGGCTCATCCTCCTGGCGCTCCTGAGCGCGTGCGGACCGCCGCATCACTCATTGTCTGACTCAATCAGGTGCTTATAAATATTGCAGAGGAAGAGAGTGGAGGCTCCGCATCCCATCTCTATGAAATTATGATGATACAGTTGATTAGTGCATCCATTAATAATAAGAGAAGGAGCTTGCCTTAGTGAACTCTCAAACAAACATTCCGGTGAAGTCGGAGAGGAGCTGGCGGCAGGAGGCTGCCGAGGATCGCTGCCCACAGGTCAAGTGGCTACTTAAGGAAAAAATTAAAAAAAACACAAACAAGAGTTGCATTAATAAGAAAGAGAAACAACAAAATAGCAGAGAAAGGGAGGGAGGGAAGGTGTGCGCGGAGGTCTGTCACGAAGCTAATCCGGCAGAATTACGACAGGATCCGGGCGGCCTTACCAAATCCCGTGACTGCGGTGGAAAGAGATGATGGGGGCGAGCGCAAAAATCCTTCCTCATCAATAATGCAATTACATTGTTATATTGATTATGTTTCTGAAACTAGACATGACACTGCAGTATTCCCACATCTCTGCCTGCAGCATACTGAACAGATGCCCTATTGCTGTACGCCAGCCATTTCCTGCTCCGCTCCGGTTCCACTCACTACTCCAACTCCATGTGTCCTGCCAGCCATGTCCTGCTCTGCCCCTTACCCACTCACTACTCCAACTCCACCTTCATGTGTCACTGCCAGCCATGTCCTGCTCCGCCCCTTACCCACTCACTACCCCACCTCCACCTTCATGTGTCCTGCCACCCATGTCCTGCTCCGCCCCTTACCCACTCACTACCCCAACTCCACCTACATGTGTCCTGCCAGCCATGTCCTGCGCCGCCCCTTACCCACCCACTACCCCAACTCCACCTACATGTGTCCTGCCAGCCATGTCCTGCTCCGCCCCTTACCCACTCACTACCCCACCTCCACCTTCATGTGTCCTGCCAGCCATGTCCTGCTCTGCCCCTTACCCACTCACTACTCCAACTCCACCTTCATGTGTCACTGCCAGCCATGTCCTGCTCCGCTCCTTACCCACTCACTACCCCACCTCCACCTTCATGTGTCCTGCCAGCCATGTCCTGCTCCGCCCCTTACCCACTCACTACCCCAACTCCACCTACATGTGTCCTGCCAGCCATGTCCTGCGCCGCCCCTTACCCACCCACTACCCCAACTCCACCTACATGTGTCCTGCCAGCCATGTCCTGCTCCGCCCCTTACCCACTCACTACTCCAACTCCACCTTCATGTGTCACTGCCAGCCATGTCCTGCTCCGCCCCTTACCCACTCACTACCCCACCTCCACCTTCATGTGTCCTGCCAGCCATGTCCTGCTCCGCCCCTTACCCACTCACTACCCCAACTCCACCTACATGTGTCCTGCCAGCCATGTCCTGCGCCGCCCCTTACCCACCCACTACCCCAACTCCACCTACATGTGTCCTGCCAGCCATGTCCTGCTCCGCCCCTTACCCACTCACTACCCCACCTCCACCTTCATGTGTCCTGCCAGCCATGTCCTGCTCTGCCCCTTACCCACTCACTACTCCAACTCCACCTTCATGTGTCACTGCCAGCCATGTCCTGCTCCGCCCCTTACCCACTCACTACCCCACCTCCACCTTTATGTGTCCTGCCAGCCATGTCCTGCTCCGCCCCTTACCCACTCACTACCCCAACTCCACCTACATGTGTCCTGCCAGCCATGTCCTGCGCCGCCCCTTACCCACCCACTACCCCAACTCCACCTACATGTGTCCTGCCAGCCATGTCCTGCTCCGCCCCTTACCCACTCACTACCCCACCTCCACCTTCATGTGTCCTGCCAGCCATGTCCTGCTCCGCCCCTTACCCACTCACTACCCCACCTTCATGTGTCCTGCCAGCCATGTCCTGCTCCGCCCCTTACCCACTCACTACCCCAACTCCACCTACATGTGTCCTGCCAGCCATGTCCTGCTCCGCCCCTTACCCACTCACTACCCCAACTCCACCTTCATGTGTCCTGCCAGCCATTTCCTGCTCCGCTCCGCTTCCACTCACTACTCCAACTCCATGTGTCCTGCCAGCCATGTCCTGCTCCGCCCCTTACCCACTCACTTCTCCAACTCCACCTACATGTGTCCTGCCAGCCATGTCCTGCTCCGCCCCTTACCCACTCACTTCTCCAACTCCACCTACATGTGTCCTGCCAGCCATGTCCTGCTCCGCCCCTTACCCACTCACTACCCCAACTCCACCTTCATGTGTCCTGCCAGCCATGTCCTGCTCCGCCCCTTACCCACTCACTACCCCAACTCCACCTTCATGTGTCCTGCCAGCCATGTCCTGCTCCGCCCCTTACCCACTCACTTCTCCAACTCCACCTACATGTGTCCTGCCAGCCATGTCTTGCTCCGCTCCGGTTCCACTCACTACTCCAACTCCATGTGTCCTGCCAGCCATGTCCTGCTCCGCCCCTTACCCACTCACTACCCCAACTCCACCTACATGTGTCCTGCCAGCCATGTCCTGCTCCGCCCCTTACCCACTCACTACCCCAACTCCACCTTCATGTGTCCTGCCAGCCATTTCCTGCTCTGCCCCTTACCCACTCACTACCCCACCTCCACCTTCATGTGTGCTGCCAGCCATGTCCTGCTCCGCCCCTAACCCACTCACTACTCCAACTCCATGTGTCCTGCTAGCCATGTCCTGCTCCGCCCCTTACCCACTCGCTACCCCAACTCCACCTTCATGTGTCCTGCCAGCCATGTCCTGCTCCGCCCCTTACCCACTCACTACCCCAACTCCACCTTCATGCGTCCTGCCAGCCATGTCCTGCTCCGCCCCTTACCCACTCACTACTATAACTCCACCTTCATGTGTCCTGCCAGCCATTTCCTGCTCCGCTCCGGTTCCACTCACTAGAGGAAGGTCCTCCAGCACCCAAGGCTGAGACACCAAAGTGCGCCCCTCCATCCCTCCCACCCCAGCCGTCACACACTGATTGCTATTAGACTAAGAGGCGCCACAGGGCCCACAACCTCCACAACACCTTAATATCTAGTTATCTGGCTTGCAGTCACTGCCATGTATCCCCTTTTCTTATCTATTTCTGCTTCGATCACAATTAGGAATGACAGCTGAATGAATTCTGCGCCCCCTCCTACACTGCGCCCTGAGGCTGGAGCCTCTCCAGCCTATGCCTCGGCCTGGCCCTGACTCCAACTTCATGTGTCCTGCCAGCCATGTCCTGCTCCGCCCCTTACCCACTCACTACCCCACCTTCATGTGTCCTGCCAGCCATGTCCTGCTCTGCCCCTTACCCACTCACTACCCCAACTCCACCTTCATGTGTCCTGCCAGCCATTTCCTGCTCCGCTCTGCTTCCACTCACTACTCCAACTCCATGTGTCCTGCCAGCCATGTCCTGCTCCGCCCCTTACCCACTCACTTCTCCAACTCCACCTACATGTGTCCTGCCAGCCATGTCCTGCTCCGCCCCTTACCCACTCACTTCTCCAACTCCACCTACATGTGTCCTGCCAGCCATGTCCTGCTCCGCCCCTTACCCACTCACTACCCCACCTCCACCTTCATGTGTCCTGCCAGCCATGTCCTGCTCTGCCCCTTACCCACTCACTACTCCAACTCCACCTTCATGTGTCACTGCCAGCCATGTCCTGCTCCGCCCCTTACCCACTCACTACCCCACCTCCACCTTCATGTGTCCTGCCAGCCATGTCCTGCTCCGCCCCTTACCCACTCACTACCCCAACTCCACCTACATGTGTCCTGCCAGCCATGTCCTGCGCCGCCCCTTACCCACCCACTACCCCAACTCCACCTACATGTGTCCTGCCAGCCATGTCCTGCTCCGCCCCTTACCCACTCACTACCCCACCTCCACCTTCATGTGTCCTGCCAGCCATGTCCTGCTCCGCCCCTTACCCACTCACTACCCCACCTTCATGTGTCCTGCCAGCCATGTCCTGCTCCGCCCCTTACCCACTCACTACCCCAACTCCACCTACATGTGTCCTGCCAGCCATGTCCTGCTCCGCCCCTTACCCACTCACTACCCCAACTCCACCTTCATGTGTCCTGCCAGCCATTTCCTGCTCCGCTCCGCTTCCACTCACTACTCCAACTCCATGTGTCCTGCCAGCCATGTCCTGCTCCGCCCCTTACCCACTCACTTCTCCAACTCCACCTACATGTGTCCTGCCAGCCATGTCCTGCTCCGCCCCTTACCCACTCACTTCTCCAACTCCACCTACATGTGTCCTGCCAGCCATGTCCTGCTCCGCCCCTTACCCACTCACTACCCCAACTCCACCTTCATGTGTCCTGCCAGCCATGTCCTGCTCCGCCCCTTACCCACTCACTACCCCAACTCCACCTTCATGTGTCCTGCCAGCCATGTCCTGCTCCGCCCCTTACCCACTCACTTCTCCAACTCCACCTACATGTGTCCTGCCAGCCATGTCTTGCTCCGCTCCGGTTCCACTCACTACTCCAACTCCATGTGTCCTGCCAGCCATGTCCTGCTCCGCCCCTTACCCACTCACTACCCCAACTCCACCTACATGTGTCCTGCCAGCCATGTCCTGCTCCGCCCCTTACCCACTCACTACCCCAACTCCACCTTCATGTGTCCTGCCAGCCATTTCCTGCTCTGCCCCTTACCCACTCACTACCCCACCTCCACCTTCATGTGTGCTGCCAGCCATGTCCTGCTCCGCCCCTAACCCACTCACTACTCCAACTCCATGTGTCCTGCCAGCCATGTCCTGCTCCGCCCCTTACCCACTCGCTACCCCAACTCCACCTTCATGTGTCCTGCCAGCCATGTCCTGCTCCGCCCCTTACCCACTCACTACCCCAACTCCACCTTCATGCGTCCTGCCAGCCATGTCCTGCTCCGCCCCTTACCCACTCACTACTATAACTCCACCTTCATGTGTCCTGCCAGCCATTTCCTGCTCCGCTCCGGTTCCACTCACTAGAGGAAGGTCCTCCAGCACCCAAGGCTGAGACACCAAAGTGCGCCCCTCCATCCCTCCCACCCCAGCCGTCACACACTGATTGCTATTAGACTAAGAGGCGCCACAGGGCCCACAACCTCCACAACACCTTAATATCTAGTTATCTGGCTTGCAGTCACTGCCATGTATCCCCTTTTCTTATCTATTTCTGCTTCGATCACAATTAGGAATGACAGCTGAATGAATTCTGCGCCCCCTCCTACACTGCGCCCTGAGGCTGGAGCCTCTCCAGCCTATGCCTCGGCCTGGCCCTGACTCCAACTTCATGTGTCCTGCCAGCCATGTCCTGCTCCGCCCCTTACCCACTCACTACCCCACCTTCATGTGTCCTGCCAGCCATGTCCTGCTCCGCCCCTTACCCACTCACTACCCCAACTCCACCTTCATGTGTCCTGCCAGCCATTTCCTGCTCCGCTCTGCTTCCACTCACTACTCCAACTCCATGTGTCCTGCCAGCCATGTCCTGCTCCGCCCCTTACCCACTCACTTCTCCAACTCCACCTACATGTGTCCTGCCAGCCATGTCCTGCTCCGCCCCTTACCCACTCACTTCTCCAACTCCACCTACATGTGTCCTGCCAGCCATGTCCTGCTCCGCCCCTTACCCACTCACTACCCCAACTCCACCTTCATGTGTCCTGCCAGCCATGTCCTGCTCCGCCCCTTACCCACTCACTACCCCAACTCCACCTTCATGTGTCCTGCCAGCCATGTCCTGCTCCGCCCCTTACCCACTCACTTCTCCAACTCCACCTACATGTGTCCTGCCAGCCATGTCTTGCTCCGCTCCGGTTCCACTCACTACTCCAACTCCATGTGTCCTGCCAGCCATGTCCTGCTCCGCCCCTTACCCACTCACTACCCCAACTCCACCTACATGTGTCCTGCCAGCCATGTCCTGCTCCGCCCCTTACCCACTCACTACCCCAACTCCACCTTCATGTGTCCTGCCAGCCATTTCCTGCTCTGCCCCTTACCCACTCACTACCCCACCTCCACCTTCATGTGTGCTGCCAGCCATGTCCTGCTCCGCCCCTAACCCACTCACTACTCCAACTCCATGTGTCCTGCCAGCCATGTCCTGTTCCCCCCTTACCCACTCGCTACCCCAACTCCACCTTCATGTGTCCTGCCAGCCATGTCCTGCTCCGCCCCTTACCCACTCACTACCCCAACTCCACCTTCATGCGTCCTGCCAGCCATGTCCTGCTCCGCCCCTTACCCACTCACTACTATAACTCCACCTTCATGTGTCCTGCCAGCCATTTTCTGCTCCGCTCCGGTTCCACTCACTAGAGGAAGGTCCTCCAGCACCCAAGGCTGAGACACCAAAGTGCGCCCCTCCATCCCTCCCACCCGAGCCGTCACACACTGATTGCTATTAGACTAAGAGGCGCCACAGGGCCCACAACCTCCACAACACCTTAATATCTAGTTATCTGGCTTGCAGTCACTGCCATGTATCCCCTTTTCTTATCTATTTCTGCTTCGATCACAATTAGGAATGACAGCTGAATGAATTCTGTGCCCCCTCCTACACTGCGCCCTGAGGCTGGAGCCTCTCCAGCCTATGCCTCGGCCTGGCCCTGACTCCACCTTCATGTGTCCTGCCAGCCATGTCCTGCTCCGCCCCTTACCCACTCACTACCCCAACTCCACCTTCATGTGTCCTGCCAGCCATTTCCTGCTCCGCCCCTTACCCACTCACTACCCCACCTCCACCTTCATGTGTCCTGCCAGCCATGTCCTGCTCCGCCCCTTACCCACTCACTACCCCAACTCCACCTTCATGCGTCCTGCCAGCCATGTCCTGCTCCGCCCCTTACCCACTCACTACTATAACTCCACCTTCATGTGTCCTGCCAGCCATTTCCTGCTCCGCTCCGGTTCCACTCACTACTCCAACTCCATGTGTCCTGCCAGCCATGTCCTGCTCCGCCCCTTACCCACTCACTACCCCAACTCCACCTTCATGTGTCCTGCCAGCCATGTCCTGCTCCGCCCCTTACCCACTCACTACCCCAACTCCACCTTCATGTGTCCTGCCAGCCATTTCCTGCTCCGCTCCGGTTCCACTCACTACTCCAACTCCATGTGTCCTGCCAGCCATGTCCTGCTCTGCCCCTTACCCACTCACTACCCCACCTCCACCTTCATGTGTCCTGCCAGCCATTTCCTGCTCCGCTCTGGTTCCACTCACTACTCCAACTCCATGTGTCCTGCCAGCCATGTCCTGCTCTGCCCCTTACCCACTCACTACCCCACCTCCACCTTCATGTGTCCTGCCAGCCATGTCCTACTCCGCTCCGGTTCCACTCACTACTCCAACTCCATGTGTCCTGCCAGCCATGTCCTGCTCTGCCCCTTACCCACTCACTACCCCAACTCCACCTTCATGTGTCCTGCCAGCCAGGTCCTGCTCCGCCCCTTACCCACTCACTACCCCAACTCCACCTTCATGTCTCCTGCCAGCCATGTCCTGCCAGCCCCTTACCTACTCACTACCCCAACTCCACCTTCATGTGTCCTGCCAGCCATGTCCTGCTCCGCCCCTTACCCACTCACTACCCCACCTCCACCTTCATGTGTCCTGCCAGCCATGTCCTGCTCCGCCCCTTACCCACTCACTACCCCACCTCCACCTTCATGTGTCCGGCCAGCCATGTCCTGCTCCGCCCCTTACCCACTCACTACCCCACCTCCACCTTCATGTGTCCTGCCAGCCATTTCCTGCTCCGCTCCGGTTCCACTCACTACTCCAACTCCATGTGTCCTGCCAGCCATGTCCTGCTCCGCCGCTTACCCACTCACTACCCCAACTCCACCTTCATGTGTCACTGCCAGCCATGTCCTGCTCCGCCCCTTACCCACTCACTACTCCACCTCCACCTTCATGTGTCCTGCCAGCCATGTCCTGCTCCGCCCCTTACCCACTCACTACCCCAACTCCACCTACATGTGTCCTGCCAGCCATGTCCTGCTCCGCCCCTTACCCACTCACTACTCCACCTCCACCTACATGTGTCCTGCCAGCCATGTCCTGCTCCGCCCCTTACCCATTCACTACCCCAACTCCACCTACATGTGTCCTGCCAGCCATGTCCTGCTCCGCCCCTTACCCACTCACTACCCCAACTCCACCTACATGTGTCCTGCCAGCCATTTCCTGCTGCGCTCCGGTTCCACTCACTACTCCAACTCCATGTGTCCTGCCAGCCATGTCCTGCTCCGCCCCCTTACCCACTCACTACCCCAACTCCACCTTCATGTGTCCTGCCAGCCATGTCCTGCTCCGCCCCTTACCCACTCACTACCCCAACTCCACCTTCATGCGTCCTGCCAGCCATGTCCTGCTCCGCCCCTTACCCACTCACTACTATAACTCCACCTTCATGTGTCCTGCCAGCCATTTCCTGCTCCGCTCCGGTTCCACTCACTAGAGGAAGGTCCTCCAGCACCCAAGGCTGAGACACCAAAGTGCGCCCCTCCATCCCTCCCACCCCAGCCGTCACACACTGATTGCTATTAGACTAAGAGGCGCCACAGGGCCCACAACCTCCACAACACCTTAATATCTAGTTATCTGGCTTGCAGTCACTGCCATGTATCCCCTTTTCTTATCTATTTCTGCTTCGATCACAATTAGGAATGACAGCTGAATGAATTCTGCGCCCCCTCCTACACTGCGCCCTGAGGCTGGAGCCTCTCCAGCCTATGCCTCGGCCTGGCCCTGACTCCACCTTCATGTGTCCTGCCAGCCATGTCCTGCTCCGCCCCTTACCCACTCACTACCCCAACTCCACCTTCATGTGTCCTGCCAGCCATTTCCTGCTCCGCTCCGGTTCCACTCACTACTCCAACTCCATGTGTCCTGCCAGCCATGTCCTGCTCTGACCCTTACCCACTCACTTCTCCAACTCCACCTACATGTGTCCTGCCAGCCATTTCCTGCTCCGCTCCGGTTCCACTCACTACTCCAACTCCATGTGTCCTGCCAGCCATGTCCTGCTCCGCCCCTTACCCACTCACTACCCCAACTCCACCTTCATGTGTCCTGCCAGCCATTTCCTGCTCCGCCCCTTACCCACTCACTACCCCACCTCCACCTTCATGTGTCCTGCCAGCCATGTCCTGCTCCGCCCCTTACCCACTCACTACCCCAACTCCACCTTCATGCGTCCTGCCAGCCATGTCCTGCTCCGCCCCTTACCCACTCACTACTATAACTCCACCTTCATGTGTCCTGCCAGCCATTTCCTGCTCCGCTCCGGTTCCACTCACTACTCCAACTCCATGTGTCCTGCCAGCCATGTCCTGCTCCGCCCCTTACCCACTCACTACCCCAACTCCACCTTCATGTGTCCTGCCAGCCATTTCCTGCTCCGCTCCGGTTCCACTCACTACTCCAACTCCATGTGTCCTGCCAGCCATGTCCTGCTCTGCCCCTTACCCACTCACTACCCCACCTCCACCTTCATGTGTCCTGCCAGCCATTTCCTGCTCCGCTCCGGTTCCAATCACTACTCCAACTCCATGTGTCCTGCCAGCCATGTCCTGCTCTGCCCCTTACCCACTCACTACCCCACCTCCACCTTCATGTGTCCTGCCAGCCATGTCCTACTCCGCTCCGGTTCCACTCACTACTCCAACTCCATGTGTCCTGCCAGCCATGTCCTGCTCTGCCCCTTACCCACTCACTACCCCAACTCCACCTTCATGTGTCCTGCCAGCCAGGTCCTGCTCCGCCCCTTACCCACTCACTACCCCAACTCCACCTTCATGTCTCCTGCCAGCCATGTCCTGCCAGCCCCTTACCTACTCACTACCCCAACTCCACCTTCATGTGTCCTGCCAGCCATGTCCTGCTCCGCCCCTTACCCACTCACTACCCCACCTCCACCTTCATGTGTCCTGCCAGCCATGTCCTGCTCCGCCCCTTACCCACTCACTACCCCACCTCCACCTTCATGTGTCCGGCCAGCCATGTCCTGCTCCGCCCCTTACCCACTCACTACCCCACCTCCACCTTCATGTGTCCTGCCAGCCATTTCCTGCTCCGCTCCGGTTCCACTCACTACTCCAACTCCATGTGTCCTGCCAGCCATGTCCTGCTCCGCCGCTTACCCACTCACTACCCCAACTCCACCTTCATGTGTCACTGCCAGCCATGTCCTGCTCCGCCCCTTACCCACTCACTACTCCACCTCCACCTTCATGTGTCCTGCCAACCATGTCCTGCTCCGCCCCTTACCCACTCACTACCCCAACTCCACCTACATGTGTCCTGCCAGACATGTCCTGCTCCGCCCCTTACCCACTCACTACTCCACCTCCACCTACATGTGTCCTGCCAGCCATGTCCTGCTCCGCCCCTTACCCATTCACTACCCCAACTCCACCTACATGTGTCCTGCCAGCCATGTCCTGCTCCGCCCCTTACCCACTCACTACCCCAACTCCACCTACATGTGTCCTGCCAGCCATTTCCTGCTGCGCTCCGGTTCCACTCACTACTCCAACTCCATGTTTCCTGCCAGCCATGTCCTGCTCCGCCCCCTTACCCACTCACTACCCCAACTCCACCTTCATGTGTCCTGCCAGCCATGTCCTGCTCCGCCCCTTACCCACTCACTACCCCAACTCCACCTTCATGCGTCCTGCCAGCCATGTCCTGCTCCGCCCCTTACCCACTCACTACTATAACTCCACCTTCATGTGTCCTGCCAGCCATTTCCTGCTCCGCTCCGGTTCCACTCACTAGAGGAAGGTCCTCCAGCACCCAAGGCTGAGACACCAAAGTGCGCCCCTCCATCCCTCCCACCCCAGCCGTCACACACTGATTGCTATTAGACTAAGAGGCGCCACAGGGCCCAAAACCTCCACAACACCTTAATATCTAGTTATCTGGCTTGCAGTCACTGCCATGTATCCCCTTTTCTTATCTATTTCTGCTTCGATCACAATTAGGAATGACAGCTGAATGAATTCTGCGCCCCCTCCTACACTGCGCCCTGAGGCTGGAGCCTCTCCAGCCTATGCCTCGGCCTGGCCCTGACTCCACCTTCATGTGTCCTGCCAGCCATGTCCTGCTCCGCCCCTTACCCACTCACTACCCCAACTCCACCTTCATGTGTCCTGCCAGCCATTTCCTGCTCCGCTCCGGTTCCACTCACTACTCCAACTCCATGTGTCCTGCCAGCCATGTCCTGCTCTGACCCTTACCCACTCACTTCTCCAACTCCACCTACATGTGTCCTGCCAGCCATTTCCTGCTCCGCTCCGGTTCCACTCACTACTCCAACTCCATGTGTCCTGCCAGCCATGTCCTGCTCCGCCCCTTACCCACTCACTACCCCAACTCCACCTTCATGTGTCCTGCCAGCCATTTCCTGCTCCGCCCCTTACCCACTCACTACCCCACCTCCACCTTCATGTGTCCTGCCAGCCATGTCCTGCTCCGCCCCTTACCCACTCACTACCCCAACTCCACCTTCATGCGTCCTGCCAGCCATGTCCTGCTCCGCCCCTTACCCACTCACTACTATAACTCCACCTTCATGTGTCCTGCCAGCCATTTCCTGCTCCGCTCCGGTTCCACTCACTACTCCAACTCCATGTGTCCTGCCAGCCATGTCCTGCTCCGCCCCTTACCCACTCACTACCCCAACTCCACCTTCATGTGTCCTGCCAGCCATTTCCTGCTCCGCTCCGGTTCCACTCACTACTCCAACTCCATGTGTCCTGCCAGCCATGTCCTGCTCTGCCCCTTACCCACTCACTACCCCACCTCCACCTTCATGTGTCCTGCCAGCCATTTCCTGCTCCGCTCCGGTTCCAATCACTACTCCAACTCCATGTGTCCTGCCAGCCATGTCCTGCTCTGCCCCTTACCCACTCACTACCCCACCTCCACCTTCATGTGTCCTGCCAGCCATGTCCTACTCCGCTCCGGTTCCACTCACTACTCCAACTCCATGTGTCCTGCCAGCCATGTCCTGCTCTGCCCCTTACCCACTCACTACCCCAACTCCACCTTCATGTGTCCTGCCAGCCAGGTCCTGCTCCGCCCCTTACCCACTCACTACCCCAACTCCACCTTCATGTCTCCTGCCAGCCATGTCCTGCCAGCCCCTTACCTACTCACTACCCCAACTCCACCTTCATGTGTCCTGCCAGCCATGTCCTGCTCCGCCCCTTACCCACTCACTACCCCACCTCCACCTTCATGTGTCCTGCCAGCCATGTCCTGCTCCGCCCCTTACCCACTCACTACCCCACCTCCACCTTCATGTGTCCGGCCAGCCATGTCCTGCTCCGCCCCTTACCCACTCACTACCCCACCTCCACCTTCATGTGTCCTGCCAGCCATTTCCTGCTCCGCTCCGGTTCCACTCACTACTCCAACTCCATGTGTCCTGCCAGCCATGTCCTGCTCCGCCGCTTACCCACTCACTACCCCAACTCCACCTTCATGTGTCACTGCCAGCCATGTCCTGCTCCGCCCCTTACCCACTCACTACTCCACCTCCACCTTCATGTGTCCTGCCAGCCATGTCCTGCTCCGCCCCTTACCCACTCACTACCCCAACTCCACCTACATGTGTCCTGCCAGACATGTCCTGCTCCGCCCCTTACCCACTCACTACCCCAACTCCACCTACATGTGTCCTGCCAGCCATTTCCTGCTGCGCTCCGGTTCCACTCACTACTCCAACTCCATGTGTCCTGCCAGCCATGTCCTGCTCCGCCCCCTTACCCACTCACTACCCCAACTCCACCTTCATGTGTCCTGCCAGCCATGTCCTGCTCTGCCCCTTACCCACTCACTACCCCAACTCCACCTTCTTGTGTCCTGCCAGCCATGTCCTGCTCTGCCCCTAACCCACTCACTACCCCAACTCCACCTTCATGTGTGCTGCCAACCATGTCCTGCTCCGCCCCTTACCCACTCACTACCCCACCTCCACCTTCATGTGTCCTGCCAGACATGTCCTGCTCCGCCCCTTACCCACTCACTACCCCAACTCCACCTTCATGTGTCCTGCCAGCCATTTCCTGCTCCGCCCCCTTACCCACTCACTACCCAACCTCCACCTTCATGTGTCCTGCCAGCCATTTCCTGCTCCGCCCCCTTACCCACTCACTACCCCACCTCCACCTTCATGTGTCCTGCCAGCCATGTCCTGCTCCGCCCCTTACCCACTCAATACCCCAACTCCACCTTCATGTGTCCTGCCAGCCATGTCCTGCTCCGCCCCTTACCCACTCACTACCCCAACTCCACCTTTATGTGTCCTGCCAGCCATGTCCTGCTCCGCCCCTTACCCACTCACTACCCCACCTCCACCTTCATGTGTCCTGCCAGCCATGTCCTGCTCCGCCCCTTACCCACTCACTACCCCACCTCCACCTTCATGTGTCCTGCCAGCCATGTCCTGCTCTGCCCCTTATCCACTCACTACCCCAACTCCACCCTTATGTGTGCTGCCAGCCATGTCCTGCTCCGCCCCTTACCCACTAACTACCCTAACTCCACCTTTATGTGTCCTGCTCCACTCACTACTCCACCTCCACCTTCATGTGTGCTGCCAGCCATTTTCTGCTCCGCTCCGGTTCCAGTCACTGCTCTAACTCCACCTTCATGTGTCCGGCCAGCCATTTCCTGCTCCATCCCCTTACCCACTCACTACCCCACCTCCACTTTATGTGTCCTGCCAGCCATTTCCTGCTCCGCCTCCTTACCCACTCACTACCCCAACTCCACCTTCATGTGTCCTGCCAGCCATGTCCTGCTCCGCCCCTTACCCACTCACTACCCCACCTCCACCTTCATGTGTCCTGCCAGCCATGTCCTGCTCTGCCCCTTACCCACTCACTACCCCAACTCCACCTTTATGTGTCCTGCCACTGCTCCACTCACTACTCCACCTCCACCTTCATGTGTGCTGCCAGCCATTTCCTGCTCCGCTCCGGTTCCAGTCACTGCTCTAACTCCACCTTCATGTGTCCGGCCAGCCATTTCCTGCTCCACCCCCTTACCCACTCACTACCTCACCTCCACTTTATGTGTCCTGCCAGCCATGTCCTGCTCCACCCCTTACCCACTCACTACTCCACCTCCACCTTCATGTGTCCTGCCAGCCATGTCCTGCTCCGCCCCTTACCCACTCACTACCCCAACTCCACCTTCATGTGTCCTGCCAGCCATTTCCTGCTCCGCCCCCTTACCCACTCACTACCCAACCTCCACCTTCATGTGTCCTGCCAGCCATGTCCTGCTCCGCCCCTTACCCACTCACTACCCCACCTCCACCTACATGTGTCCTGCCAGCCATGTCCTGCTCCGTCCCTTACCCACTCACTACCCCACCTCCACCTACATGTGTCCTGCCAGCCATGTCCTGCTCCGCCCCTAACCCACTCACTACCCCACCTCCACCTTCATGTGTCCTGCCAGCCATGTCCTGCTCCGCCCCTTACCCACTCACTACCCCACCTCCACCTTCATGTGTCCTGCCAGCCATGTCGTGCTCCGCCCCTTACCCACTCACTACCCCAACTCCACCTTCATGTGTCCTGCCAGCCATGTCCTGCTCCGCCCCTTACCCACTCACTACCCCAACTCCACCTTCATGTGTCCTGCCAGCCATGTCCTGCTCCGCCCCCTTACCCACTCACTACCCCAACTCCACCTTCATGTGTCCTGCCAGCCATGTCCTGCTCCGCCCCTTACCCACTCACTACCCCAACTCCACCTTCATGTGTCCTGCCAGCCATGTCCTGCTCCGCCCCCTTACCCACTCACTACCCCAACTCCACCTTCATGTGTCCTGCCAGCCATGTCCTGCTCCGCCCCTTACCCACTCACTACCCCACCTCCACCTTCATGTGTCCTGCCAGCCATTTCCTGCTCCGCCCCTAACCCACTCACTACCCCACCTCCACCTTCATGTGTCCTGCCAGCCATGTCCTGCTCCGCCCCTAACCCACTCACTACCCCACCTCCACCTTCATGTGTGCTGCCAGCCATTTCCTGCTCCCTGTGCCTCCTTGGTGCATCCTTCATGTCTCCCTGTGTGTCATTTGTCTCCCCCTGTGCCTCCTTCGTTTCCCTTTGTGCTTCCTTGTATCCCCTTGTGCCTCCTTCATGCCCCCATGTACATCCTTCATGCCCTCCTGTGCCTCCTTCGTGTCCCTCTGTGCCTTCCTTGTGCCCCCACCCCTCCTTCATGCCCCCCTGTGTGTCCTTCATGCCCCCCTGTGTGTCTTTCATGTCCCCCTGTGCCTCCTTTGTGTCCCCCTGTGCCTCCTTCATGTCCCCATGTGCCTCCTTTATTCCCTCATGCATCTTTCATGTCCTCCTGTGCTTCTTTGTGTCCCCCTGTGCCTCCTTTATTTCCTCCGGTGCGTCCTTTGTGTCCCCCTGTGCCTCCTTTATTTCCTCCGGTGCGTCCTTTGTGTCCTCCTGTGCCTTCTTCATGCCCCCTGTTCGTCCTTTATGTCTCCATCTCTCTGCTTTGTGTCCCTCAGTGCCTCATTCATGTCCCCATGTGCCTCCTTCATGTCCCCCGATGTGACTCCTTCGTGTCCCCCTGTGTGCCTCTGTGTCCCCTGCCTCCTGCTTCCCCCGTCCTGCGCTCCCAGAGTATGTAGTGCAATGTAAGCTTCCACCCTCCCTGCTGGAGTCCATCATTGTGTGACATTCCTCTCTGCTCACAGTTCACTCTAGTGGCCAGCATTTCCTCCTGCATGAAGAGTAACTACATGCATTATGTAGTATGTGATGCTGATGCCAGACACTAGAGGGAGCCATAAGCAGAGAGGAAAGTCGCACGTTGATGGACTCCAGTGGGGAGGTGAGTAGCTCACATCTGCACTACTCTTGGGCCCACAGCACACGGGGGAGGAGCAGATGGAGGCACAAGGGGAGTCCCCAAAGCCACGTGATGGGATAGATGGCTCGTTCGTATCAGCAGGTCGTTTGTATGTTATACGCTTCTAAGTCGGGGGCTCCCTGTATATATATATATATATATATATATATATATATATATATATATATGTATATATATATATATATATACTTCATACATATACACTGTATATATTTTCTCAATTGTCTTTACTGTCATTCATGGACTCATAGCTGTAACATTTGATCATAATTAACTGAGGAAAAGTATATTAAGATGATGAGAAAATGAATTGCAGATGGAATTTACAGCTCAGTCCGGATTGATTGCGGAGGCATATTATGAGAATGTCATTAGATAGCAATCAGTTCTGCCTTTATGGCAATATCAATACAACCTTAATTACAAAGACCACTTAGTTGGGGGGGGGGGGGGGGGTAGAGGATGGCAGCGGAGGGCGGGGACAGGAGGGGGCGCATTCAGTTCATTCCATAATGACTTTATCTGATTTTTTCCTATGTAATTTCATGTAGAGGAGGAGGCCAGGAAGACTTTGTAAATCATAAGAACATGACCCTTTGAGCATTATAAAGAGATCTCAGAGGATCCTCAGGAGATAGTTCGGAGTTTAAAGCTATGTACACAAGCTAGATGTTTGTCCCACAGTACGATTGTCTCAGGCAGGGCTGATTCTAGATTGCCTGGAGAAAACATTGTGAGGACGCTTCCGCCATCCTGCCCTCACACATTGAAATGCCCCACACATGAAATGCAAAAGTTACCCCACATATGAGACACAGCAATCACTCCACATATAAACTGCAATAACAGATCCCCACATATCATCACTGGTATCAGTGGGCAATATAGAAAATACCCCAACATGCTGTGTATTATCCCCCCAACCAAAGTGCAGTCACCACACCAGGTCATCATCGGTGTTCAGTGGGCAAGTGTGCCTGTTCCTCATAATTCCTGCTCAGTGCGTGGGGGATAGGGAGAGTGACTCAAAGTTACAAAAAATCAGACACAGTGACAACACTTCATGCAGATCCCTGTTTAAAAACCAAAGGATATCCCAGGATGTTTACACATACACAGAAGTTTAGTAACCAAAGTGTAACGATAGGTGTTGGCAAATAACAGAGTTCTGATTATTAGGTGATCTGCAGTATCATCTATAACACAGATACTATATCTGATTATATGGTGATCTGCAGAATCACCAATAAGACAAATATAGCAAACACTAAGGTAAAACCGTGACCTTAGTCACCACTTTATTGCCCTGAGTGTAGTGTTTGGTGCAAACAGTAATCTTCTGATAGATCCTCAGCGGTAATCTCACCAGTGGCAATGGAGGTTACAGATAGAACCACAGCGGTAACCTCACCAGTGGCGAGGGCCCACTGGTGAGAGAGAGTAGTCGGACAGATCAGGTAGGCAACAGACGGGCAGACAAGGTACAGAATTGGTAGGAAGAATCAAAGTGGAGATCAGACAAAAGTCGGCAACAAGATCAGATGGGCAGAAGCACAGAGGCAAAAGGATAGTCGAGAGTTCAGGCAAGGATCATACACATAAAGACAATAATATCAATTATAATTATAGCTATCAAACAAATCCCCGGTTTCCTCCCGGATCAAAGCACACCGGATCTATCTAAGGTCTGAGCGCTAACACGAAGTATTCGCAACAACAGCCAGCGGGCAACTGACAGCCCGTGTCTTTTATGCAGAAAGAGATTCCCAGCGCCTGCCCAGCCAATCAGTCTCGAGGCACGTCCCCCGTGACGTCAGCCGACCCGCAGGTCGCGTCTACGGGACGCGTAAAGGTCTTGCCTTTGAGGCTGTGCGCGGGCGAGAGTCCCGTGCGCAGCGTGTGCAGCTGAGCGGCGGGGATGGTGGCGGCGACCACACTGCTCTCCGTGACCGCCGTATCCCCGCCTCTCATTACACAAAGCTTTTAACAGAATCGATTGTTCTCAATCTAATTATTCTCAAATCTTGCTTTCTCGTGATAATTGTTTTTCTTTGAACTGACTCTTTGAGACATTAAACCCTGCAAGCAAGATGCTTTTTATGAACCATGGGGAGACAGGACAGTGAACAAATTACAAAGTTTGTATAATTCCTTATCTGTGTGGTGGGCACATGCAGCCATTAGAACAATGGTACAGAGAGCAGTTTTTTTTGTTTGTTTTTTAGTGAACCCTTTATTTTTACGATACTCTTATCAGTTTGCCGCCTCTGGAAAGTGCTGCTCTGAAATATTTGCCTCAAGTTGTGTCATGGTAGATCAGGCAGTGGTCTCACGTGATTGTCTAGAAGTGGGATTGTAGGAATCCCATGATGTTGTCGGTTACCATTTGACTGTGTAAAAGGTTTGATCACCTTTTGTCTTCTGCTATTATAGCTTCAGCATGGAGGAACCTACCATGCCTGTTTTAATAATCCAGAAAGTTTTTGAGGGCCCCATAAATAATACCCCTTAGGGCCCCTCTGAATCTCTCCATAGAAAGTAAAATTCCGGACCTTCCACCTTGAGGCCAGTACTAGAGTCGTTTTGCATGTCATTGAGTCAAATAAGTATTTGATTCCCTAGATAGGATTCTGGCTTCCGCAGATTGTTTATGTGACCATGTGGCTAGGGATGATCGGAACCAGCAAATTCCGTTCCGCCGGAAATCACGGATTCCGTCAGTGTTAAATTCCGTCGCTATGAAAATTCCGCCGGATTTGTATGAAATTCCGCGGAATTCTGGATTCCGTCGGAAATTTTTAAAAATGTTCTCTCTTTCCTTCCTCCTCCTCCTCGGAATTGTAGTTTTTCAAAAGCCAGCTTACATACCATGGCTGGGAATTGAAGAGGGACAAGATTGTAGATCTGCACAATGCTGGAATTGGCTTCAAGACCATTAGCAAGAAACTTAGTTAGAAGGTGGCAATTGTTGGTGCAACCAGGGGCGTAACTGGACTTAAAGCGGATCCGAGATGAAAAACTAACTATAACTAGTAACTTGTCAATATATCTTATCTAAAGTTTAGATGGGTTACACAGCAAATATAGCTGCAAACCGCTTTAATAGAAAATGACTATTTCTTAGTGTGATTCAATGACAGCAGCCATGTTGTTTGTAAACATTACACAGTGGCAGGCTTATCTGTATCTTCAGCACTCAGCCTGTGAAAAAAACCTAATTCCCCGTCCTCCCCTCTGCCTCTGAAATCAATGGCTAGTAACACCTCCCCCTCCTCCTGCCCAGACTGAGCTCCCATGAGCCCTTGCTACTGCCAAGGCTCTCTGAAAAGCTGTGGGCGAGGCTTGTTTAGTTTATAGGGAATTAGATTATTAAAACAAAAACAAAAAAAGTATTTGGCTTGAGGAATGCCCTATAAACTATAGGAAAGGAACAAAAGTATGTAATGAGTAAAAGTTCACCTCGGATCCACTTTAATAGGCCCCCCTGCAAAAATATTAGCACTGGCTCCCCTTGGTCCTCGCTCCCATTGAGGGTCATGCAGTGCTGATCGTAATGGAAAAAGCTACGCTTACGGATCATTACGCGTAATTTTACGTTATTACGCATTACGAAATTACGCTTACGGCATAGACATTCAATTTCGGTACATGTCTGTAATTACGCATTGCCCTTACGCAATTACGCGTAAGAATACCGTAATTCAAGTTGTTACGTTATAGGCTTACGCGTAAATTCCTACTAGCAATTAATGCGTAAGGTCATGCTGCCAAGCGGAAAAGTTGACGCATGGATCAATGTTAGGTAGCCGCCGACTTTAAGGGTTAATAGCAAAGCCCCCTTAAGTGCTAAGAGCCTCAAATTTGGAGAATATATTAAGGAGATCAGAAGGAATAAGAGGGAAAAATTTTTTTTCAAAAAGACCTTATAGTTTTTGAGAAAATCGATGTTAAAGTTTCAAAGGAAAAATAGATACATTTAAAAACCCGCCGACTTTAACGGTTAATAGCAAAGCCTGCTTAAAATTTAGAAACACCAAATTTACAGGGTATATTAAGGGGATCAGTGGGAATAAGAGAAAAAATTTTTTTTTCAAAAAGACCTTATAGTTTTTGAGAAAATCGATTTTTAAGTTTCAAGGGCAAAAATGTCTTTTAAATGCGGAAAATGTCAGTTTTTTTTGCACAGGTAACAATAGTGTTTTATTTTCATAGATTCCCCCAAGTGGGAAGAGTTTTACTTACTTCGTTCTGAGTGTGGGAAATATAAAAAAAAAAACGACGTGGGGTCCCCCCTCCCAGACCTCTTTAACCCCTTGTCCCCCATGCAGACTGGGATAGCCAGAATGCGGAGCACCGGCCGCGTGGGGCTCCGCACCCTGACTATACCAGCCCGCATGGTCCATGGATTGGGGGGTCTCGGAAGGGGAGGGGCAGCCAAGCTTTCCCCTCCCCCTCCGAGCCCTTGTCCAATCCAAGGACAAGGGGCTCTTCTCCACCTCCGATGGGCGGTGGAGGTGGAGGCCGCGATTTCCTGGGGGGGAGGTTCATGGTGGCATCTGGGAGTCCCCTTTAAAAAGGGGTCCCCCAGATGCCCACCCCCCCCTCCCAGGAGAAATGAGTATAGAGGTACTTGTACCCCTTACCCATTTCCTTTAAGAGTTAAAAGTAAATAAACACAAAGACACTTTGAAAAAGTATTTTAATTGAACAAAAAACATAACCACGAAAAAAGTCCTTTAATATTCTTAATTAACCATTAATACTTACCTGTCCCTTTAAAAGCCAGTTCCCACGCAATATCCTCGGAAATATACTAATCAGTTACAATGTAACAAAGCTATTACAATGTAACAACTTTGTTACTTTGTAACACCACCGCACCCGACGTCACTCGCCGCCACCGCCGCGTCTGCGCTGACCCGACAGAGCTCTGAGCTATATAGCTCAGAGCTCCCTAAGCATCTTTGTATTTGGGCTCCAAGGAGCCCCATTGGTCCTTAGCAGACCAATGGGGTTCCTTTAAATCAGAAGGAACCCCATTGGTCTGCTAAGGACCAATGGGGCTCCTTGGAGCCCAAATACAAAGATGCTAAGAGAGCTCTGAGCTATATAGCTCAGAGCTCTGTCGGGTCAGTGCGGGACGCTAAGTCCCCGCCGCCTCCCGCTGTCAGCCCCGCCCACATCTGTCACCCACATGTCACCCACATGTGGGTGACATGTGGGTGACATGTGGAAGAGGCGGGGAGGACAGCGGGAGGCGGCGGGGACTTAGCGTCCCGCACTGACCCGACAGAGCTCTGAGCTATATAGCTCAGAGCTCTCTTAGCATCTTTGTATTTGGGCTCCAAGGAGCCCCATTGGTCCTTAGCAGACCAATGGGGTTCCTTCTGATTTAAAGGAACCCCATTGGTCTGCTAAGGACCAATGGGGCTCCTTGGAGCCCAAATACAAAGATGCTTAGGGAGCTCTGAGCTATATAGCTCAGAGCTCTGTCGGGTCAGCGCAGACGCGGCGGTGGCGGCGAGTGACGTCGGGTGCGGTGGTGTTACAAAGTAACAAAGTTGTTACATTGTAATAGCTTTGTTACATTGTAACTGATTAGTATATTTCCGAGGATATTGCGTGGGAACTGGCTTTTAAAGGGACAGGTAAGTATTAATGGTTAATTAAGAATATTAAAGGACTTTTTTCGTGGTTATGTTTTTTGTTCAATTAAAATACTTTTTCAAAGTGTCTGTGTGTTTATTTACTTTTAACTCTTAAAGGAAATGGGTAAGGGGTACAAGTACCTCTATACTCATTTCTCCTGGGAGGGGGGGTGGGCATCTGGGGGACCCCTTTTTAAAGGGGACTCCCAGATGCCACCATGAACCTCCCCCCCAGGAAATCGCGGCCTCCACCTCCACCGCCCATCGGAGGTGGAGAAGAGCCCCTTGTCCTTGGATTGGACAAGGGCTCGGAGGGGGAGGGGAAAGCTTGGCTGCCCCTCCCCTTCCGAGACCCCCCAATCCATGGACCATGCGGGCTGGTATAGTCAGGGTGCGGAGCCCCACGCGGCCGGTGCTCCGCATTCTGGCTATCCCAGTCTGCATGGGGGACAAGGGGTTAAAGAGGTCTGGGAGGGGGGACCCCACGTCGTTTTTTTTTTTATATTTCCCACACTCAGAACGAAGTAAGTAAAACTCTTCCAACTTGGGGGAATCTATGAAAATAAAACACTATTGTTACCTGTGCAAAAAAAACTGACATTTTCCGCATTTAAAAGACATTTTTGCCCTTGAAACTTAAAAATCGATTTTCTCAAAAACTATAAGGTCTTTTTGAAAAAAATTTTTTTCCTCTTATTCCCACTGATCCCCTTAATATACCCTGTAAATTTGGTGTTTCTAAATTTTAAGCAGGCTTTGCTATTAACCGTTAAAGTCGGCGGGTTTTTAAATGTATCTATTTTTCCTTTGAAACTTTAACATCGATTTTCTCAAAAACTATAAAGTCTTTTTGAAAAAAAAATTTTCCCTCTTATTCCTTCTGATCTCCTTAATATATTCTCCAAATTTGAGGCTCTTAGCACTTAAGGGGGCTTTGCTATTAACCCTTAAAGTCGGCGGCTTTTTTATATTATACGGGAGCGTAATATTACGCGATTACGGCAGACTGTGTAATTTCAATGGGAGTTTACTGTCTTACGCGTAATTTGTTACGCGTAAAACGTAACCCACGGTCTACGCGTAATTATTTACGCGTAATACCGTAACCTTACACGTAACGCTTACGGTGCATTTGTAGTGAATTACGATGCGTAATTACGCTAATGCGTAATTTCGGCCCAGCACTGGGGTCATGTGATCAGAAGCTGGCGAATGGCAGCAGGGAGTGATCTGCTGTGAAGCAGCGTCTGGAAGTAGGAAAGAAATCACAGATGCTCCTGCTTCTCGCTACTCTGCATGGCGGGAGGAGGTGGCAGGGGCGTTTTTTGTGAACGAACAGGGAGGTATTTTTGCTAATTGTCTGAGATTGGGCAGAGGGAGGAGGAAGGGCCTCCAAAGCCTCCAGGCCCCCTGCGATGGCAGAGGTCGCAGGGGTGATTGTTACATCCCTGCACTCTGTCCATCTCTGATGGAGCAGAACTGGCTCTGCAGACTTCTCCAGCATCACTACAGTACACAGCACTAGGGGAGGGGTAGAGAGGTTGGGGGCTATGCATTGTACACAAGACCCTGCTGCACACTGAATAGGGACTGTCTACAAATATTTGCAAAACTTTTTGTGACTCCTTATCAGTGTCTGAGCAGATGCAGTCAATAGAACAATTGTGCAGAGAGCAGAACATTTTTTTCTCTCCGTGCTCTTAGTTGTCAGTCTCTCAGGGCAGCAAAAAGAAACTTCTCCCCTCACGGGGCACCTTGCAGCTGCATCCCTTGCAAGGTCTATTGTTATGCCCCTGGATGCAACTAATCAGAAATGGAAGAAGTATAAAATACTATCATCATTTGCCTTCAGGCTGGAGCTACATGCAAGGTCTTACCTCATAGGGTGTGGATGATCATGAGAATGGTGAGGGATCAACCCACAAGTACATGGGAGGTACCTGTTAATGACCTAAAGGCATTTGGGACCACAGTCACTAAGAGCGCCCTCTGGCATAATGGACTGACATTTTGTAGCACCCAGAAAGTCCACCTGCTCAAGTAGGCACATGCAAAGGCTGGTGTTAAGAATGCCAATGAGAAGTAATTTAGAGGAGGTGTCATGGAACAGCCGTGAGAAACGAGAACGCAATCGGTTTATTGATTGTAGTCGGGCAAGCAATCAGAGACTGACATTCCTGGTTTTTTAAAAAGCGAGTTTTTTTTCCCCCCTTTACCAGCTGGCAGGAAACCTGGCCCTGTGACTTGCTAATTAGGCCAGAGGTGTAACACTCAGATGTTAACCTCCCTGGCGGTTTATTAAAATCCACCAGGGGGCAGCAAATTAGTTTTTTTTTTTTTTTTTTTTTTTTTCATGTAGCGAGACAACGTCTCGCTACATGATATCCCCCCAGCCCCTCCGGCGATCGGAGATCAGGAGATCCCGTTCAAAGAACGGATCTCCTGGAGGGCTTCCCCCGTGGCCATGGCGACGGGGCGGGATGACGTCACCGACGTCATCGGCGTCGTAATGTCAAGGAGGATTCCGATCCACCCCACAGCGCTGCCTGGCACTGATTGGCCAGGCAGCACACGGGGTCTGGGGGGGGGGGCGGCTGCGGCGACGCGGATAGCGGCGGATCGGCGGGTAGCGCCGGCGATCGGGCACTGCACGCAGCTAGCAAAGTGCTTGCTGCGTGCAGCAAAAAAAAAATCATGCAAATCGGCCCAGCAGGGCCTGAGCGGTGCCTTCTGGTGGCATAAATGTGAAGCCTCTAATGTCCGTATATCGCGCGGTGACTTTGAATTTGTCGCTCATCACTACTTTTGTATTTTACATTAAGTGAATTACTTTTTTTCCCTTTTAACTCTGGCATTAGGAATGGGTGAGCCATATGGCACTACAATATGTTTGCATGCTAATTTGTTACCTAACAAATATGCCTTCAGCCGCCGCCTTTACAACACTGGCGGAATGGTGATGATGCCGTATAACGGGCGCTGTGATAACCGCATTAGAGGTCGCAAGAACATTTGCGTTTCAGAAAAACAAATTTTGATTCACGGACAGATTGTAAATACTTGTTTACTAACAGCTCTGGTGAGACTGCCGGTGCTGTACACATTGCATCAGTTATTGTTAAACAGACTAACGGAAGGACAGGGCTGGCCAAGACTAGGAGATTGCCTGGATTTAAATCACAGGAGCCTATAGGCACAGATGTCCTGGCACCCTAGATTTCACCTTCCATGAACCTACAAACCCCCACCGAACCGCACCACAAGTGTGCTGACTGTCCCAGCTGTCACTTCTACCTTACTAACCCCTTTTTCCATCATAGTTAGCTACAGGTGCCCCTTAGCATTAGGTAACCAGAAGAAACCTCAGTATTAAGTAACTAGAAATGCCCCTGACTGAAGGGAGATCTCGCCAGTGTAATGCCGAGAGCTGGTTGAGTAACCTGACATTTATGCTCTGCTCGGGAACTTTGCATGGGGAAGGAGGTAGGGGTGGGGAGTGAGCCGCCTTTCCATCAACAGACGCCTGTAGGCACGTGTCTACAGGGCCTTACAGGCAGTGCCCGGCTGGCTCCGTTCTCCAACTATTGGTCCCAGTAATTAGGGATGATCGGAAAGAGGAAATTCCGCTCCGCCGGAATTCCGCCAGTGGTAAATTTCGTAACCGTTACATTTCCGCAGAATTTTGCAGATTTCTGCAGAATTCCGCATTCCGGCGGAAAAATTAAAGTAATCGCAGTCATTTATACTAAATAGTAGCCCATGGGACCTAGTGGCTGTTCCCACGGTCATTTTTTTAATTTATTTTTTAATTAATTTTTTTTTTTGGCAGCAGGAGGTGTCGCTTACGCCATGAGACCTAGCAGTGGTCCCATGGTGGTGGTTTTGACTAGAGATGTAGCGAACGGTTCGCCGGCGAACGGTTCCAGGCGAACTTTGGGGGTTCACGTTCGCCTGGACCAAGCGAACTTTTGCGGAAGTTCGATTCGCCCCATAATGCACTAGGAGGGTCAACTTTGACCCTCTGCATAACAGTCAGCAGGCACATTGTAGCCATTCAGGCTACACTAAGCCCTGGAGCCCCACTCCCTCTTATATAAGACAGGCTCGCTGGCCATGACACTCACTCGTGTGCCTGCTGCAAATAGACAGACTACGGAGAGCTGCTGCAGATTTTTTCTTCTAGGGAAAGATTAGTTAGGCTCTTGGCTTGCTCCTGGCTGATTGTTATTGCTAAAATAGCACCCCTCAACAGCTCTTTTGAGAGCTAATGTTCTCCTGATGTGGTTTTTTTGTGTGTGTTGCTCACTGACATTATACAGCCCTGTTGCAGCTGGACCTTGGTAATTGCTATTACTGTGCCAGCCAGGCCCTGCCTAACTATCTATACTGGGACACCTACCTATGCCTACCTAACTACTGGAGCACCTACTTACCTATACAGGGACACCTACCTACCTACCTATACTAGGGGACCTACCTATACTGGGTCTCCTACCTATGCCTACCTACATATACTGGGACTACTACCTATGCCTACCTACCTATACTAGGGGACGTACCTATGCCTACCTACCTATACTGGGAGTCCTACCTATGCCTAGCTAACTACTGAGGCACCTACCTATGCCTACCTACCTATACTGGGTCTCCTACCTATGCCTACCTACCTACCTATACTGGGACTCCTACCTATGCCTACCTACATACAAGAAGATAATAAAGTCGTTGCTTCATTGTGGACAGACCAAATTTGATCAGCTGGACAGTCACTGTTCTATCATTGAGCTACCACAGCCCGGCGACCATATGGGCTGGAAAACTGCCACGGCCTGCACTCTGGCCACGGTGCGCACCAGTCCAGCACGGCCTTTTACAACACAAACAGCTGTTTGCGGTGCGTTACACAGTAAGTTTGGTGTGTCAGTGTGAAGCAGTACTGCAATTTAGCATTCAATGTGATTTCTGCCCTTAAAACGCTGCTTTGCGTCAAATCCAAATTTTTCCCCGGGACTTTTGGTGTCTATCCCACTCCGCCACCTGGGGGTCCAGGTGTTAGACCCCTTGAAACATGTTTTCCATCACTTTTCTGGCCAGCATATTTTTTTCTATTTTTCAAAGTTCACCTCCCCATTGAAGTCTATTGCGGTTCGCGAACTTTTACGCGAACCGAACCTTCTGCGGAAGTTCGCGAACGGGGTTTGCGAACCAAAAATCGGAGGTTCGCGACATCTCTAGTTTTGATGCCGCAGGAGGTGTCGCATAAGCCATGGAGTTCCACGGCAGTCATTATAAGTGTGGTTTGGAGCCGCAGGAGTTGTCGCGTAAGCCATGGGACCCAGCGGTGGTCCCATGGCGGTGGTTTTGGCGCCACAGGAGGTGTCGCGTAAGCCTTGGGACCTGTCGGTGGTTCCATGGCGGTGGTTTTGGCGCCGGAGGAGGTGTCACGTAAGCTTTGGGACCTGGCGGTGGTTCCATGCCGGTGGTTTTGGCACCGCAGGACGAGTTGCGTAAGCTCACCTTTTTTTACCTTCCTTTGTTCAAGTAATGTAATGTGTGTTGAGTTCTGCAGTTTATTTTGTCCTTTCTCTCTGACTTATCCTCCTCTCTCTCCAGTAATGTCATGCTAATGGAAGCTACGGCTCCTCTGACCTTTCCTATAGGGACCTCAACTCCTTTGATGGACTTTGTCTTATCTATCCTCCCCCCCTCCTTTTCCTAGACCAGCAGCAGCACAAGCTGCCCTATGGCAAAGAATCTCCCCCTTCTATTAAAGTACACGGTCTGAATACTTAATGCAACGGGCAGCAACCTGTCACAGCTCTGGACACCACTCAAGCCTGGCGGGGTCTTTGGAGGCTGTTTAAGCCCTTTCGCTGGGGACTTGAACTGAAATTCACTTTGCAAGATCTGTTCTATTTGCAGCCCAGGACTCCCCCCCCCCCCCCCCCCAGCTCCCTCCTTTGTATCTTCTTTTCCTTATTTCCATAAGGAGAGCGACATTGGCCCCGGGGTAGACTAATTCATAGCGGTGATAATTATAATAATATGTCTTCATACAGAGAGCTGATTGCTTCACATGCAGAATCCTCGCCTCCGATGATGGCTGGCCGTAGCGGTCTCCAGAGATCAGAGCATGTCAGGAACGGAGGAGCGCAGTGATCGCGGTAATCAGATCGCAGCCGCATTGCTGAAGTCTTGTTATGCGTGGGGCTGAGGCTTTCAGGAATGTGTCAGTCAAAACACAGACAAAATAAAAGACGCCATCTCACCAGTAACAGAAAGGGAATTACATGAGGTCCCCAGTTAAAGGAAGTTCAAGGAAGCCTCATTAAGTGGGGAGTTCAAACTTTTTGGGCTTTTAAAAGATTTGAGCTGTAGAAGTTTTTAAAGCAAACCTGTGTCAAATGTAACCATGGTACAGACAGTCATGTCATTGACTGTCCTCAGAGGAGCTCACAATCTATACCCTACCATAGTCATAGTCTAATGTCCTACCATATTACTATTATGTATTTATATAGCACAACATCTCCTGCAGCACTGTACAAAGTACATAGTCACATCACTGACTGTCCTCAGAGGAGCTCACAATCTAATCCCTACCATAGTCATAGTCTAATCAAGGCAGCCATCAGGGGGGGGTAGAACTGACACTGCAGTGAGGGGCCCAGGGCTTCTGGGGGCCTTGGGCCTCCCCAAAGCACTGGAAGGGCCGCATGTGCTGGCTGCGGTCCTGTGGCTCACTAACCAGCACACTGCGTTCCAGCACTGAGAGAAGAGTGACATCAGCGCTTGAACGTGGGGAGCAGATGAGTGAGCCGACTACAGCGGACTTTCTATACTGGGGCACCACCTATATCTGGCTACAGGCTACCTATACTGGGCCACCACCGATACCTGGCTAACTATACTGGGGCTGGAACCACCTATACCTAGCTACCTATACTGGGGCACCACCTATACCTGGATACCTGTACTGTGGCACCACCTATACTTGGCTACCTTTACTGAGGGCACCACCTGTACCTGGCTACCTATACTGGGGCACCACCTATACTTGGCTACTTATAATGGGGCACCTATAGCTTGCTACCTATACTGGGGGCACCTGTATCTAGCTAACCTATACTGGTGCACCACCCATACCAGGCTACCTATACCGGGGGCAATTATACCAGGCTACCTATACCGGGGCACCACCTATGGTTGATAACCTATACTGGGGCACCTGTATCTTGCTGGCCTATACTGGGGCACCAGCTATACCAGGCTACCTATACTGGGGGCATCTACACCAGGCTACCTATACTGTGGCACCACCTTTAGCTGGCTACTTATACTGGGGGAACCTATACAAAGCTACCTATACTGGGGGCAGCTATGCCTGGATACCTATACTGGGGGCACCTATACCTGGCTAGTGCAGAGGGACGAGCTGAGACAGAAGGGGACAAGAGGTAACACAGGGGGATAAAAGAGGCATACTCCCCAACCGTCCCATTTTTGTCGGGACTGTCCCCCTCCCTCTAACCCGCGCTGCCCCCCCTTGTGTCCCAGCCGCTGGGGAGAGAGGGGGAAAAAAACTGATCGGGGCACCACACCGGGGATGCGGGATGGGTGGCCACCATTACATCCCTCCCTCCCTCCAAATGTCCCCCCCCCCACCTGCAGAGTAAAGTGCGCAGCGGAGGGGGCTGTCATTCAAATCTTACCATTGCCTTTCCGTGTGTACCAGCATCTCGCTCTTCTCGGCATCCTGCTTCCTGTGACATCACAGGAAGCAGGAAGCTGAGAAGAGCCAGATCCCGGTACGCACGGAGGCAATGGTAAGATTGAATGACAGCCCCCTCCGCTGCGCACTTTACTCTGCAGGCGGGGGGGGGGGGCACTGGGGGGCACAATAGGAAGGAGGGAGGGAGAAATGTAATGGCAGCCACCCATCCCGCATACCGCATCCCCAGGGCTGGTGCTTTCATCAGTTTTTTTTCTCACCTCCTCCCCACCCACGGGCACCCTCACCCTCCTCCCCACCCACGGGCACCCTCACGCTCCTCCCCCTTTGGGAGTAATATTAATATTAGTATAGCAATATTAATTAAAATAAAAAATTCTTAAAAAACCTTTTTGGTGGGCGTGACTGGGGGAGTCACGCTTTCTGTAATGAAAATGTTCGTAGGTATGAAAGAGGCACAGGGGGAACAGAGGCGGACAAAAGAGGCACAGGGGGAACAGAGGCGGACAAAAGAGGCAAAGGGGGAACAGAGGCGGACAAAAGAGGCACAGGGAGAACAGAGGCGGACAAAAGAGGCACAGGGGGAACAGAGGCGGACAAAAGAGGCACAGGGGGAACAGAGGTGAGACGGGAACATGAGGTCACACAGAGGGACACAAAAGAGGCACAGACTGAGGTGAGACAGAGGGGGACAAAAGAGGCACAGAAAGAAAATAGGGGGACAAAAGAGAACGGGTAAAAGATAAGAACGGACCTACAAGTTCCTATTTCATTTGTTAACCAGGCACTACATGTATTTTGCTAGAATTTGGCTCCACCCACAACATGCCATGGTCACGCCCACTTTCTGCCGCATCACGCTGTGCATGCCGCTTTCTTCAGTGTTGGAGCCATGCACATTTTTCACTGCAGTAAAATTAAAAACAATGGTGCATGAGCCAGCCTGGGGCCCCGGGAACTCTCACTGCCCGGGGCCCCAGAACCAGCATCTAACACCATATGTGAGCGCAGCCAAAACCTTGGAGCTGCCACCTCCAAGGCCTGTCTCCTACTGCTCTAAAACTTACCAAACACACAATTGGAGAAACTCACTCCCAAACAGTTCTCTGCTGCTTTATAAAGCCTGCAGGCTGCTTATAAGCCAATGAGAAATGCACACATATAATACACCTAGCTTGCAGTGATAATCAAGCAGAAGCTGAGCAAGTCAGCCAATTAGTTGGAGAGGGCTTCAGTTGCATATAGACAATGGCTATATGACCAGCAGGGGGCACCAGCGTGCAGGATATTCCCTCTCATCTGCCCCCCTCCTAACTAAACTGCATGGGATACTACAATAAAATTAATTAATTTTTCACTGCAGCACACGGACATGGGAGTGGGGTGGCTAGTGGGCGAGCACAGCAACCAGTGGGTAGGCCCAGGGAGGGGGGGGGGGCAGGGCTGATGATGTGTGAGGGGCCCCAAAATTTCTGATGGCGGCCCTGAATCTGATGTCCTACCATATTATTATTATGTATTTATATAGCACCGACATCTTCTGCAGCACATTACAGAGTACATAGTCATGTCACTGACTGTCCTCAGAGGAGCTCACAATCTAATCTTACCATAGTCATAGTCTAATGTCCTACCATATTATTATTATTATGTATTTATAGAGCAACGACATCTTCTGCAGCACTTTACAGAGTACATAGTCATGTCACTGACTGTCCTCAGAGGAGCTCACAATCTAATCCTACCATAGTCATAGTGTAATGTCCTACCATATTATTATTGTGTATTTATATAGCACTGACATCTCCTGCAGCACATTACAGAGTACATAGTCATGTCACTGACTGTCCTCAGAGGAGCTCACAGTCTAATCCCTACCATAGTCATAGTATAATGTCCTACCATATTATTATTATGTATTTATATAGCACAACATCTCCTGCAGCACTAATCCAATCCTTGCCATGTGTATGGTAACCAATGCATTAGTTCGCATTAAAGGACAACTGTGAGAAAAGTGAGAAATACTGTATATGGAGGGCAGGCTGCCATATTTATTTCCTTTTATACAGTACCAGTTGTCTGGCAGTCCTGCTGGTCTATTAGGATGTCTGAATAATGCCAGAAACAAGCAGAAGGCTAATCTTTCAGATCTGACAATAACATCAGAAACACCTGATCTGCTGCATGCTTGTTCTGGGTCTATGGCTAATAGTATTAGAGGCAGAGGATCAGCAGGACTGCCAGGCAACTGGTATTGTTTAAAAGGAAATAAATATGGCAGCCTCAATATTCCTCTTTCGTCAGTTGCCCTTTAACATAGAGTAGGCACCATCCAATGTCTTTCTGTACAGGCCCACTGTCTGTGAGAACCACAACTACTTATTTTATACTAGCTGATGGCCCGGCATTGCTCGGGTATGTATTTGGCTGGTGATGATGGCTCTGCCCACTTTTTCTAACACTAACACACAATTTACTCAGTTACTCAATGACCTAGTGTGTGAGCTTTGCAGTCTTGTCTTTGGCATCAATAATTTGCATTGAAATGAAACAAATCTGATTGGCTGTTTGTAGCTCCACCCCCTTTTCTAAACTTGAACCCCAGTCACCCAATGACCAACTGTTGTGCCATTAACAGTGCAAGAATGGCAGCAATTAAATATTCCCCTTTAAAATCAGTAAGGGAATTTTGGAGGCTCCACCCACTGTTCTAAATATTAATCCCAGTCACCCAGTGGCCAACTGTGCAAAGTTTGAGAACTCTGCCATTAACAGTGTAAGAATGGCTGAAGTTTACATTTTCCCAGTGAAATTTGTATTTGTCTCCGCCCATTTTTTGGTTATGGGGGTAAAAAGTATCCTATATGTTAATCCAGGTAATGTACTATGTGTGTGCCAAATTTCATTCAAATCTCTTCAGCCATTGTTGCGTGATCAAGTAACAAACATTCAAACATCCAAACTTTCGCATTTGTAAAATTAGTGAGATTCACCAACAAAATAGAACTAGGACCCGCACTGTGCCAGGAGAAATACTTTATTGAAGGATGAATCCAAATACAGACACCTAAAGTGACATGATTCTATATTGTTGTAGAGATGGCCCGAACTGTTTCTCACTGCGATACTTACGTGCATGTCTATCCCTGCAATAAGCAAAACAGGAGAATTAGCAGTGTATTCTCAGCCATAAGGAGCAATTTAGAGGCCTGTGACCCAGATAGCAGCCCCGTTCTAAGATGCTTAGCTTGCTTTGCATATCTGAATTGTTCCTCGGAGTAAGAGATCGCTGTCACCGGCAAAACTTATGATTGCATTAATTCCAATCACAAACATTCCAGGAGGCATAACCTAAGCAGAATTCACTTCATCTACTCCGAAATACACCATCAACAAAAAACTCATTTACTCATAAGCCGATTAAATCCTGCCTTGTCTATATTCCGTGTTGCTCGAGAGACGGGATATTACATTCTTGGTCTGCTTAATCAGTGGCAAGGCGAATGTCTTCATCGCTCATTTGATATTCCGAGCGGTGAGGCTGAGCGTGCAGGTTATCCGTTCCTGGAAGACACTAACTGACGGCGGGCCGAGATGGCTGGAGAGGGAGCCACGCCGCAGGACAGGACCTCTTTCCCAGAGATGACATCCCTGAGCCAAGCCAGCAGTTTTAGATGTTGTGGATTCTATTATGACAACCAGAAACATTGCTCTCCCTATTATGAAATCTTAAAGGGAACCTGGAGTGAAAATAAACTTATGAGATAATGATTTGTATGTGTAGTACAGCTAAGAAACAGAACAGATATGAGTCTCATATTGTTTCCAGTACTGGAAGAGTTAACGTCACTTGCTACCTATGTAAAAGAGCTTCTCTGAGCTCTTCAACCAAACTTGGGTCGGCTACAGTGCAATTTTTTGAAGCACTTATACATCAAAGAAATAGTGAAAACCAGCTTCAGATAAGATTTTACTGCAAGGAGGTTCAAAGGGGCATCAGCTCTGCTCTGTTTCATAGTTTAAAATGCAGAGTGTGGGTTTCTAAACAGAAAATCTTAGCGAATGATGCAATGTTTTTTAACAAAAAAAAAGCTATTTTATTTTTTTTTTCACTTTCAACAGGATTTTATTGATAAGAAAAAAACAAACACAAGTAGTAACAGTAACAGCAGGAGTATAATATTACATCAATTTCAGCATAAAATACGCCAAGTATAGTGGGGAGGGGTCAGAATAAGAAGTGAGTAGGTCTTAAACAGAATAGGACTCACAAGTTATAAAGACATATGTGTATGGTGTATATAGGAGGGAGAGGGGAAATATAACAGGTTCTAAGTAGGGTATACAGCTTATATATTAGCCAAGTAGAGGTACATTGGTTATTGTATTAGTGTAATACCTGTTCAGGCAAGAGACCAGGTAGGATGAGTGTTCAAGGTATTTAGATAGGGCAGTATAGGAGTATCAGTTTGGTAAAGTGGGGTGGACATTACTTAAAGTGTGTAGTAGATCTTAGGTCTTATTGAGAACTCATAGTTTGAGCATATGTTGTTGATAGTTTAAAGTCCAACCATGTCTTCCATGTGTCTAAAAATTGGGATGAGTTACCATGAGCAGATGCAATCAGGGCCGGCCCGCCCATGAGGCGGGGTGAAACTTTTGCCTCAGGCGGCACTTCTGGAGGGGCGGCAGCCGCCCGTCTGTGTGTGTGGGGGGCCGCCCGAGCTGGAGGGGATAGCGGGCAGGAAGGGGGTATTGGGCCTAGCGGCGGGGAGGGGGGTCGGACCCCCCCCCTCCCTCGCCTGGGTCCCCCGTCCTCCGCTCCCCTCCAGCTTTAGAAGTGAGGTCGCTGGCTGCAGCTATATTGTAAGAGGCAACGGGCGGGGAGGACTCACCTCTTCCTCGTTCCAGCCCGAGCCTGCGCTCCACTGACGTCACTTCCTGCTACGCCGCAGGAAGTGATGTCAGTGGAGCGCAGGCTCGGGCTGGAACGAGGAAGAGGTGAGTGATCCCCGCCCGTTGCCTCTTACAATATAGCTGCAGCCAGCGACCTCACTTCTAAAGCTGGAGGGGAGCGGAGGACGGGGGACCCAGGCGAGGGAGGGGGGGGTCCGACCCCCCTCCCCGCCGCTAGGCCCAATACCCCCTTCCTGCCCGCTATCCCCTCCAGCTCGGGCGGCCCCCCACACACACACGGCTTGGGGGGAGGGGGGAGGGGCGGCGATTTTTTTGAATTTTGCCTCAGGCGGCAAAAAGTCTAGGGCCGGGCCTGGATGCAATGATTTCTTCCATTTCCTGGATGTGATTAATTTTGATAAAGCAGAGTTTGAGAGAGGGGGGGCTGTTGGATTTCCAGAGAGCTGGAATAGTACTCCTTGCAGCATTGATTATGTGCCTAAGAATAGATTTTTTTGTAAATTTTCAGAGGAAGTGGGGGAGCGTGGATAAGGAAGATCTCTGGAAGAAATGGAATGGACATGGAGGAGAGAGATTCAGCCATGGTATGGACTTTTTGCCAAAATGAGGTTAGTAGGGGACAAGACCAAAAGATGTGCAAAATATCCCCTCCCTGGTTGTGGCATCTCCAGCACTCGCTGGAAGGTAAGAGATTAGCTTTGTGGAGAAAGGAGGGGGTTCGGTACCAATGGGAGAGTACCTTATAGCTTTGTTCTTGTATGTTCACATTTAAGGACGCTTTATGAGAAATAGTGTAAATTCTTTGCCATGTGTCCTGGGGGATAGGTTTCTTTAGCAGAGATTCCCATTTTTGCTGAAAAGGACCTGGGGTTTCTGAGGATTCTGAAGATGTGAGGAGGTTGTAGATAAAGGAAACTGAGTGCCTAAGGTTTGTCTGGGTTGAGGCCTTCATTTCAAATGGGGAGAGGGGGTTTGACAATTTAGCTTTTTTAGAAACGGAGTTTACGAAGCTTTGAATTTGGTAGAAAATCCAAAGAGGGAGCTTACCATCTGTAGTTAGGAGAGCTAGGGTGTCAAGGTCTTTACAGTGACCATTAAAGGATACGTCCTTTAAGGTTAGGTTTCTGTTCTTTAAGTTAGGGAGGAAGGAGGTAGTGGTACCAGGGGGAAACTCTGGGTTGTTGAGGAGGGGAGTCAAAGGGCCTGGGATTGAGGCTAGTTTTTTAGTTTTGGCTAAAGAAGTTAGGGTATTTAGGGAGGTAGTCATCAAAGGGTGGGCAATTTTATTAATTCGAGCTCTTGAGGGATTCGACCAGGGAAGAGATCTCAAGTCGGAGTCAGAAAAGGCCTGTTCAATTTGCAACCAGCGCTTAGCTGGGGAAGGGGAGCACCAATCCAGGACTCTGCTAAGGGATGCTGCTTGATGGTAGGCTTTGAGGTTAGGAAGAGCAATGCCTCCCTCGGACTTAGGCAGATTGAGTATCAAGGATTTTATCCTGGGGTGTTTATGGTTCCAGAGAAAGTTTGAAAGTATGGATTGGAGGCTAGCAAAGAATGAGTTAGGGATCTTGATGGGTATAGCCTGAGAGATGTATAGGAATCTTGGTAGTAGGTTCATTTTTATGAAGGCTAGTCTACCGAACCAAGAAAGGTGTGGCTTAGGCAACCAAGCCTTTGTATCTTTGGTGAAAGTTGACAACAGAGGAAGGAAGTTTAGCTGATAGAGGAGGTCTTGATTTGAGGGGAGGTTAATACCCAAAAATTTAATGGATTGCTTTGCCCATGAAAATGGGACGGTGGAAACTAACGTAGAGATTGTGGCAGGGTCGAGGGAGATGTTAAGGGCACTGGATTTGGAGAAGTTTACTTTATAGTTTGAGAGAAATCCAAAATAGTTGAGTTTGTCTATTAGGCCAGGCAGGGATGACCCCGGGTCTGTGATAAAGAAAAGAAGATCATCAGCAAAGGCTGAGACTTTATGTTCCTTGTCTTTGATTGTAACTCCCCTGATAGAGGGATCAGCTCTAATTGAGTTTAGAAAGGGTTCCAAGACAGTGATGAAAATTAAAGGAGACAGGGGGCACCCCTGCCTGGTCCCATTAGCAAGGTCAAAGGGGTCGGATAGTAAACCATTTACTTTGATTCGGGCCGAGGGGTTTAGGTATAGCAGCATGATCCAATCCAACATTTGTCGGCCTATGTGCATATGTTGGAGGGTTGCTTGTACGAAGTCCCAGGCCACTCTGTCGAAGGCCTTCTCGGCGTCCGTGGAGAGGAAACACCCCGCCACGGAGCGCCGAGAAAGCCACGACTGGATACCGATAGCCCTCATTGTCCCATCCCTTGCCTCCCTGCCTGGGAGGAAGCCAACTTGGTCCATGGAGATCCTAGCCTCTAATAAGGGTACCAGCCTTGAGGCTAATATTTTGGCAAAGATTTTAATATTGAGGTTGAGCAAGGAGATGGGGCGGTAGCTGGAGCAGCTCTGGGGGTCCTTGTCTGGTTTGTGGATGACTGCAACATGTGCCTCCAGTAGTTGCCTAGAAGGCAAAGAACTCTTGGAGATGGTATTGAAGGCTTTCAAGAAGTAGGGAGATAGTTGTTCAGAGAATAGTTTATAATATTGGGCTGAGAACCCGTCCGGTCCCGGACTTTTATTAGGTTTGGCTTCCTTAACCGCTGTTGAGAACTCCTCCCTGGTCAAAGGGGAGTCAAGGGAAGTTTGCTTGTCTATAGAAAGTTTATTCAGGCCGAATTTTGAGAGGAACCCATCTATTGTCTTTTTTCTATTTTTTAAAGCTGGGTTTGTGGATGTAGGGGGGGGGGGGGGGGGGGAGGTTGTAGAGATTTTTGTAGAATAACCTAAATTGTTCAGCAATCTCTTCAGACGTAAACTTTTTTTCATTTTTGTGAGTAGTGATGCATTTTACTGCGGTTTTGGCACGTTGTTCCCTGAGAGCTTTTGCCAGCAGGGAACCAGCCTTATTGGCGTGCTCATAGAACACTTTATTTTGTAGTAGAAGTTTGCGTTTGGCCTGGAGAGAAAGTTTAGCTAGGAGTTGGTTTCGAAGGTCAGTGAGTTTGTTTAGGTTTTCTTGTAACGGTTTGAGTTTGTGTTGGGCTTCCAGCAAGTTGATTTGGGAGTATAAAGTATTTAATTGGGAAAGGTGCTCTCTTTTGGCTTTGGCTCCCAACTTGATCAATACGCCCCGTATGTATGGTTTATGGGCTTCCCAAATGGTCAAATCTGAGGTAGTTTGGCTAGAGTTCATTTGGAAGTAGATGGATAGCTCCTCTTTTAATAGGTCTAAGTTGTTTTGGTTGGAGAGAAGGAAAGGATTAAGTTTCCATGCAAATTGCTTAGAATTACGGAGGGGAACTCTGATGGAACAAGAGATAGGTGAGTGGTCTGCCAGGATTTTGGAACCTATTTTTGCGTCTGTTAGCATAGGGATGTCTCTTTGTTGCATAAAAAAATAGTCAATTCTGGCGTACTTCTTGTGTAGGCCAGAATAAAACGTGTAGTCTTTGTCAGACGGGTGGAGGAGACGCCAGGTATCAACCAGGGAGAGTTTATCCAGGGAGGTCTTAATCTTTTTAAGTGCCTTAAAGGTTATTGATGAGGCTCCCGTAGAGGAGTCTAGTAGTGGGTGGAGGGGTACATTAATGTCACCGCCTGTTATAAGGATACCTTTTTGTAGCAGCAGTATCTCATCTACTACATTCAAAATAAATTGAACTTGTTTGGAATTTGGGGCATATATGTTAACCAATGTAACATCTAAGTCATCTATCGTACCTTGGAGTATTAAAAAACGTCCTTCTGGGTCGGACTTTTGCACGCAGCATTTGAAATCAATAGATTTATGAATTACTATGGAGACTCCTTTAGTTTTATCCAAAGGTGAAGTAGTATAAAAGTGGGAAGGGTAATGCTTGTCCTTTAGTCTAGGAACTGCATTAGCTCTGAAGTGAGTTTCTTGGAAGAAATCAAAGTGAGCTTTTTCTTTGTGTAGGTAATCTAGGAACATTGTCCTTTTTTCAGGTATGTTTAACCCGTTGGCGTTTGAGGAGATAAATTTCCACGTCAGGAAGGAGGAGTTGTCTGAGGTGGCATTGTGTGCATTACAGCTGCGAGCAAAAGTCCGAAGATAAAGTAGTAAACAGAGTGAGTTGACAATATCATTAAGCTGTAGAGACAGGGGTATTGAAAGGGAGGCGGGGGGGGGGGGGGGTGGAGGTAAGAGGGGTGAGGAGGGGGGGGGGGTTAGGGAGGAAGGGGATAAGGAGCTCAAGGTAGGTAAAAGTAATCACACGTGAGAGAGCCTCCTATTGTAAGAAGGATCACACTAAATTGTGGGTGATAGGTTCAGAGGATCAGTGACCTCTGTGGCGGGGAGTAGGGGTTAACACCTGGTGGACGGAGTGGGTGCACCAGATCAGCAACAGTTGTAAATACTTTAACTATGAAACAGCACATAGTTATAGACCCGGACATTTCCTTAAGGGAAAAACAATAATAAACAGTCCCGTATACCTGTAATGGAAAATATGTGAGATTAAGAGAACAGTGGAGCACAACGTATCGTATCAATATGGCAGTTAGACAGCAGGGATATCTAAACATATATCACGAACAGATTGAGTAAGGTAACTTCTCAGAACGATAAGGATGGGGGAGCCATAAGGAACCTAGCAAGGATAAAGTTCAGTCATCATCACCCGAGGGTCTCAAGGGAGTGGATTGGAAATCGCTGGTGCGAGATTTCTTGCTTCTTGGGGTGGAGTATTTCTTGGTGTTGGCTCTTAAAGGGGTGTTCAGCTTGGAAGAAGCAGAAAACGGTGTTTTCAGGTTGATTATGCCTGCATCAGAGATCGGGGTTATATAGTCCGCATACCACAGTGGGAGATCAGGGGTGACAATCCCTAACGCTGTACAGAAGTCAGGGAGATCATCAGGTGAGCGGAGGGAAAGAGCGCGACCTTTATCGATAACAGCTAGGGCGAAAGGAAACTTCCATCTGTATTTTAAGCCCTTGTCGGAGAGCAATTGGAGTAGAGGTTTTAAGGCTCTTCTATTTGCCAGGGTTATAGGTGAAAGATCCTGGAATATAGCGATAGTGTTATCGTTAAACGTAATTTCTGATTGGTCTCTGGCCGCACGGAGAATCGCTTCTTTAGTGGAGAAAGATTGAAGGCAGCAAATTATATCTCTGGGTGGGTCCCCCTCATTGCCCTGGGGACGTAGGGCTCTGTGTGCTCTCACAAATTCAATTAGATTCTCCTTGGGTTTATCCAGCAGCTTATTAAAGATGGCTGACAATGAGTCTTCGATTGCGTCATGGCCTATGGACTCAGGGACCCCTCTAACTCGGAGGTTGCAGCGCCGTCCTCTGTTATCGAGGTCTTCGAGATGGCGTTCATGTTCAATAAGTTGGTTGTTGTGTATGTAGGAGACTTTTGCTATGGTTTTAATTTGGGCATCTCGTTTATAGTCCGCCTTCTCCATGGAGGTAATGCGGGCCGCTATGTCCGCCATTTCGTCGCGCACCTCGGCAATAGCCGTTCTCAGGGTGGCTTTAATGTCGTCTGAGAAAGTTTTTAAGTCGGCAAAGGAGAGGTTGCTGCCCCGCTTTGCGGGCCTACCGTGGGCCTACCGTACTCCTGGTCTGAAGATTCTGACTGTGACACTGCCGGGGAGGCTGCACGGGTCGGCGCCATCTTGGAGGCCTTGGCGGCTTTCCTGGAGGAGTGTGATCTGAAGAGATCAGGTACCGTCTTTCCGAAAAGAGAGTTAGGGTCCCTGGGTGTTCCTCTCAGTTGTCGGGAGCGGCTGGATCTGCTCATGTCAGGGTTAAGTTAGGTGGGAGCAAAGCTACGGAGGTCCGGGTCGGGAGCTCGTCTAGCGTGCGTCCATTCCGCTCAGGCGTCAAGCCACGCCCCAAGCTATTTTATTTAACTGAAAATATAAGATGCTTTTTTTTGCTACTACTACTAATAATAATACAATTCATTATATCATACTTTTTCCCCTTCATTGTCACTTTCAGTAAAAAAGCTTCTTGCAGCCCCTCGCAGTCACCCTATTCCCGCGCCAGCCTTCAGCAAATGTTCTGCCCCACATTAGGGGTCGAAGAATCATTCTTATTCAACATGCTAGATTAAGCTGAATTAGTTATGTAACTGTGCCATCTATTGATAGTAGAAATCCACTGCAACTTATGTCTCTTACCTTTGTAACAATAAAGTTGTTCTTAATTATGCATACTGCAAAGCATTGTGGGTAGCTGATGCATTCTGGGAAAGAGGAGGGAGCCACCACCATACTGTCTACAGCACATTTGCATAGCTCTCCTTGCATTCCTGCTTCTTAAACCTCCACTACCCCACAGCCAACATATCTGGGAAGAGTTTTACAAGTCTCAGGATATTCTGTTATGTAGTGGTGTTTTAGTTAGTTCTAATCTGCACTTAGTAGCTGTTATATTGAAAGATAGCCAGCCATGCTGTCTTATAGGTCAGCAGCCATCTTTAACATGTGCTTAGAGCTAATGTAATATGTTCAGGCATGCTGATTTATACTTGATACTGCTGTATATGTTATTCATATACAGTATTCTTTGCTGTATACTTATACAAACCATTTGTATCTTTTGTAGTTTTACCACATACACACAAATGCATTGGTCAGAGCCGGGACAAGGTCCTCCAGCACCCAAGGCTGAGACAGCAAAGTGCGTCCACCCCCATGCCTCCCACCCCAGCCGTCACACACTGATTGCTATTAGAGTAGGAGACGCCCCAAGGCCCCCAAACCCCCCATCATCTTAATCCCTGGTTATATGGCTGGTTTGGCTTGCCGTCACTGCCATGTATTCCTTTTCTTATTTCTCTCTGCTTCAAACACAATAGAGGAATGACAGCTGAGTGAGTTGTGCGCCCCCTCCTACACTGCGCCCTGAGGCTGGAGCCTCTCTCGCCTCGGCCCGGCCCTGGCATTGGTTGATCACCGATTGTACTTCAATGCTCCTGTTTACCAATTACCAACTGACCACTTACACTCAAACAACCTGTTATCAATAAACAAGTTAGATTACAAGACGGTCTGCTTATTTGGAAGACAGGGATGGTTAAGCTGAATGTTGGATTGCACACTGAGAATGTGTATGAAGACAGAACAGCAACCCTCCAGCGGCAACCCACTCAAAGTTGGCCAGCCACGTGCCTCCTCATCGCGTGCCCTTGCACGGCCAGTTTTTAGGGAGTCGTCCCCACTGGCTGGAGGGACTTCGAAGGATGGCGCAGGCACAGGATGACTCCAGGGGGCTGCAAGAAGCCCCAGGTAAATTTGTAGCCGTTGGTGTCCCAGCACTGGCTATAACACCAGAGCTGCAGGCACCTGTGGGCTGTATGAGACTCAATCCCTTAGCAGGGAGAGTCTCCTTCCTGAAAAGTTAGCAACTACACACTGCACTGTTCAGATACACCACAGCAGTGGCTGGGTCAAGCCACTGCCGTGGTATATCTGAACAGAGCAGTGTGTAGATTGCTAACTTGCCTGCAGCTCTGGTGTAGAGTTGGGCCGAATGGTTCGCCTGCGAACGGTTCCATGCGAACTTCTGTGGTTCGCGTCCGCGTCCCGCAGGCGAACCTTTGCGGAAGTTCGGTTCGCCCCATAATGCACCATGGAGGGTCAACTTTGACCCTCTACATCACAGTCAGCAGGCACAGTGTAGCCAATTAGTCTACACTAGCCCCTGGAGCCACTCCCCCCTACTAAAAGGCAGGCAGCGGCGACCATTACGGTCACTCGTGTGCCTGCATTAGTGAGAGTAGGGCGAGCTGCTGAAGACTCTCTCTCATAGGGAAAGATTAGTTAGGCTTAGCTTGTCCCTGGCTGCATACCTGTTCTGCGAACCCACCACTGCATACCTGTTCTGTGAACCCACCACTGCATACCTGTTCTGTGAACCCACCACTGCATACCTGTTCTGTGAACCCACCACTGCATACCTGTACTGTGAACCTACCACTGCATACCTGTTCTGTGAACCCACCACTGCATACCTGTACTGTGAACCCACCACTGCATACCTGTTCTGTGAACCCACCACTGCATACCTGTTCTGTGAACCCACCACTGCATACCTGTACTGTGAACCCACCACTGCATACCTGTTCTGTGAACCCACCACTGCATACCTGTTCTGTGAACCCACCACTGCATACCTGTTCTGTGAACCCACCACTGCATACCTGTTCAGTGAACCTGCCACTGCATACCTGTACTGTTCAGTGAACCCGCCACTGTATACCTGTTCTGTTCAGTGAACCCGCCACTGCATACCTGTTCTGTTCAGTGAACAGTTTGGTGTGTCAGTGTGAAGCAGTACCTTAATTACACTACCTGATTGATGTATACACATGCAAGATGTTTTAAAGCACTTTAGGCCTGTCATTTAGCATTCAATATGATTTCTGCCCTTAAAACGCTGCTTTGCGTCAAATCCATATTTTTCCCGGGGACTTTTGGCGTGTATCCCACTCCGCCATGCCCCCCTCCAGGTGTTAGACCCCTTGAAACATCTATTCTATCACTTTTGTGGCCAGCATAAATTTTTTTTTTTTCAAAGTTCGCATCCCCATTGAAGTCCATTGCGGTTCGCGAACTTTAACGCGAACCGAACCTTCCGCGGAAGTTCGCGAACCCGGTTCGCGAACCTAAAATCGGAGGTTTGGCCCAACTCTACTCGGGTGTTATAGCCAGTGCTGGGACACCAACGGCTACAAACCAGACAGCTGCTCCTGATATCCTGCTTCAAGCCACAGGATCCCTTTGGAGAAAGAGCCTGCTTCTGACCTGGTCCCTGGTCTGAGAGGGAAAAAAAGCCTGCAAGCTGATAATACCCATAAGGGCATATCAGCCACCACATCAGGTGAGATCTGTCTACGACCGGCTGGTCTCCCTTTTATCATCAATTTTCTGAGTGCGCTCTTTTTGTGTTTTTTCCCCTACCCCATGTCCTTTATAGATTAGGCTGCCCATGTAGTAGCAGCACAATATACGTTTATACAGTATTTTTTGAGTCCAAAAAAAATAGTACAGTCAGCTAAGTCCTCTTTATCCAGAACTCAGGCACCCAGTCTCAACTAACCGGCATGCCTGAGGTGGACAATGGGGACTGTAATTTTGTTATGTGCAGAGGTTTTGTGCAGCAGAAGCAACTTACCAGTCCAGTCCTCTGTTACACTTCTGCAGCTTCCAGTGGCTTCCCTGTGTCAATTTGGGCACAGCTGGCGCCACCATAGGCTGTAATAGGAATTACTGCTACAGTGGCGCTTAGTGAGTAATTTGGGCACTATCAAAAGACGGAGCAGAAATTACTACAGAAACAGTGTAATTGGGCCGCCAGCAATAGCTGGAAGCCAAATTACATATTTCCCCACTATCCATGGCGGCCTGGAGGGGGAATAGCACTTAACGCTGCTGGGACTTGCGCAGGAGCAGGGTAAGCCGTATATCGGCTTTACCCTGCGCCCAAATCAGGCCCTTTTCCACTAGCAATCGCTAGCGTTCGTGCTAAACGCTAGCGATTGCTGAATCGCAAGTGCAGGAAACTTCCCGGCGATTGCGTCCACGATTTTGCTATGCAATGCACTGCATAGCAAAATCGCGGCAAAGATCGCTCCGCGGTGCGATCGCGTTTGAGTCAAAAACGAATCGCGGTAGTGGAAATTACCTACCGCGATTCCTATGTTAAAAAGCAAACCGTAGCGATTTCAAAATCATTAGCGGTTTGCGATTTTGCGATTCAGCATCGCAAATGCCGCTAGTGGAAAAGGGCCCTTAGCGACCATTCCGCCATTATGTGATCTGCTTTGGGTCACATGACATGCCAGCCTTGCATTGTTATGTCACTGACTGTCATCTGAGGAGTTTACAATTTAATCCTTACCATAGTCTAATTGCCTACCATATTATTGTATATTTATGTTACGCCCCGTTCACACTTGCGTTTTGGCAAGTAAACGGACTGGATCCTGATCGGATCAGGACCTGATCCTGATCAGAACCGTACGGTTCCGATCCGGATCCGATCCGTTTGTATCAGGCATGCATCAGGCTGCCATCCGGATCCATGGGCAAAAAATAGTGAAATTTAAAGAAAAAAAATGTTGGGGACAGCAGAAGGTGCGCCTGGTGCACCTGTAGAATCAGGTTCCTCCACTGTAGGCCTCACCTCCACCCCCGACATTCTGCCAAACAGCTCCAGCACGTCTGTCACTGCTGCTCCACTCCAGACATGCTTGGCCCATGTGTCCCCATCCGAAATGGCCGCTTGGATACGCATAGGAAGTGGGGTAGAACGTCAGGTTTTTGTAGGCAGTGTGTTCTGTGCCTTCCATTTCCCATTGGTTTCTGTGTTCCGGATGGTGCTGTCAGGCTCAGGTCCGGCTCCGGTCCGGGTGCGTGGGCCGGAGATCTGGACCCAAAAAATAACGCATGTTGGAAAAGTGTCCAGAGTCCGGATCCGGTCCGGCTCCGTACTGTACGGAACGGACACGTGTGAACGTCCGCATAGACTTTGCATTGCTATGCGGAACATACGTTCCGTTTGTACAGTATACGGTCCGGATCAGATCAGGAAAATCCGGACAGGGAACGCTAATGTGAACCGGGCCTAACACTTACATCTTCTGCAGTACTTTACAGACCACATAAGTATACAAACTCCAAATCATGGGACCGTGGGCCCCGAGCTGACATTTCTCTGGTGGGCCCTCAGTGCCCCAGTCCGACTCTGGATTTACCCCTAATGAAAACGGGCCCTAAAATCAGTAGAGACACAGGATCAGGAAGACAACCAGGCAGTGTGCATTGTTTGGAAGTAAATAAATATGGCAGCCTCCATCAGAGCAGGATCATCCACCAGGCAACCTAGACAGGTGCCCGGGGCGTAGTGGGTGTCAAGGGGCCCACCAGCCACCTTCTCTGACCTCTTTCCACTTCAGCTTACCAAAAAGACAACAAGGGGGCCCCAAATCTACTACCTTGCCTGGGGCTCCATTACATCTTAATCCATCTCTGGCCTTCATATCCCTCTCACCTCAGATTCCCTTTAAAGAACAAGTGACACCTATGCTAACCTAGAAATAAAAAACACATAAGTAGATAAATACTACTTCTACTTACATAACAGATGTATTGTACTATCCGCATTATGATTCCTGTGAATTTTATAATAGAAAAGCAGAGAGTCCTATTCTAGACAGTTTCCATCTTGGTTTGCTTTGAATGAAGCAAATCCTGACATCATTTCCTCCTTCACTTTTTTTTTCTCCTCTTGCTAATTGTGTATTCGTTACCTCCCAGAGTCTTCAGACACTCCCACTGAGGTCTATACTAGGAAGGGCACTGTCTTATATCATTAGAAGCAGGGGGAAATAAAGGGAAGAGGAGGGATATATTATAGATAAAAAGACCCCCTAGCATGCAACTGTTTTGCCAGCCGATGGCAATGGCAATTAAAGAGCCAGTGCTCCTAAGGTATGTGATAACTCCACACCATAACAGCAGAAAACGTTTTGAATGCAGGATTGGCATCTTTATCACTTAATACACTCAGACCAGTTGCTGTTGAAATATGATTTTAATGGTGACAATACCTCTTTAATGGCATTCCATTAGAATTGGTAATTGCAGCGATAACGGATGCTCACATAAAAGTTTTTGTATTATTGTGCACATATCTTTCCAATTTTAATCGAGTACAAATAGCTTTTATTTTTTTCTGCGCTTTTATACAAGTAGTATTTATTCATTCCTGGATTTGCCCTTCAGGTCACAATGCATTCAGTACAGAGAGATGAAAGCATCCGCGTCACTGCTGCTACTGACGCATCGGGCCTGAGATCGCTGAGACACAATGGAGAGAGGTCTTGTTGGGGTAGCGATTGTCAGCTGCCGAAACACAGACATATTTCATTGTATCTTCTTTGTAATGAATAATATAAAAGTAGGGAGGCCGGGGGGGGGGGGGGGGGGGGGGGTCTGCAAAATGTTCCACTAACATAAAGCTCTGAACAGCATAAAACAATGCAGCATAGACAAATAAAGTCACCGATACAATAGAACCGGGATTTAGGGGGAGGCCTCTTGAATAACATTTTCCAAATAAGAATGTGCATTTCTGACCCCTTTAATGGGAAATGTTTCACTGCTGTTAACCTATTGAAGACCGCATCATGCCGATGGACATGGCCGCGGCGGCAGCCCCAGGACCGCCTAACGCCGATCGGCGTAAAGTCCTGGGGCTCGCTTTTGCAAGAGGCCACTGCGTGTGCATCTCTGCTTGGTAGGCGTCTCCCAGCAGCGATCGCCGCTAGGAGATTGTTAGACGGTGAAACCGCGATCTAATTAGCTTGTACAGCGCTGCAATCCATGGGCTCGCATACTGCGCAGGCCCAGTATGGTCTGTGCCTGCGCCGTGTGCTCCTGGTGACATCAGGGGAAGTGAGGACACAGCAACGCAGGCGCAGTGGTTTTCAGACTTTAAAGTCTGAACTTCCAGAAGTGAACCAGAGGCGGGGCCAGAGCATCGGTGAGTGGCTGCGCGGGCACAGGATGTCTGCGGGGGACCATTAGATGCCCCGGGTAAGTTCAACTCATTTTCCCCCAACCATCCTACAGTATCCCTTTAACCACTCCACCCCTGCTTCCTAGGCTTGAACACTCCACCCCTGTGCCCTAACCTTTAAGGGGCACTATAGCAAAACATTGTAAAATTTTAAATATGTGCAAACATATACAAATAGGAAGTACGTTTCTTCCAGAGTAAAATGAGCCACAGATTACTTTTCTCCTATAATCCTGTCACTTACAGTAGGTAGTAGAAATCTGATAGACGCGATAGGTTTTGGACTAGTCCATCTCTTCATAGGGGATTCTCAGCAAGGCTTTTATTCTTTATAAAGATATTACAGAAAAAGGATTTAAACAATGATGCTGACCAGCTTCCCTGCTCCCTACACAGTTTTTTTAGCAGTTGGACAGAGCAACCGCCATTCACTAAGTGCTTTTGAAAATAAATATATCCCTGAGAATCACTTATAAAGAGATGGACTAGTCCGAAGCCTGTCACTTCAGTCAGATTTCTACAACCTACTGGAAGTGACAGCAACATAGGAGAAAAGTAATTTATGGCTCATTTTACTGTGGAAAAAATGTACTTCTTATTTGTATATGTTTGCACATATTTTAAATGTTATAGTTTTTCGCTGTAGTGCCCCTTTAACTACTCCACCCCAAGACTAACCATAAACACTCCACTCCTGTGCCTAACTTAACCACTCCACCCCATGGCCTAACCTCAACCACTCCACCCCTGTGCCTAACTTAACCACTCTGCCCCTACTGCCTAACCTCAACCACTCCACCCCTGTGCCTAACTTAACCACTCCGCCCCTACTGCCTAACCTCAACCACTTCACCCCTGTGCCTAACTTAACCACTCCGCCCCTACTGCCTAACCTCAACCACTTCACCCCTGTGCCTAACTTAACCATGCCATCCCCTACTGCCTAACCTCTTCCACTTCACCCCTGTGCCTAACTTAACCACTCCGCCCCTACTGCCTAACTTCAACCACTCCACCCCTGTGCCTAACTTAACCACTCCGCCCCTACTGCCTAACCTCAACCACTCCACCCCTGTGCCTAACTTAACCACTCCGCCCCTACTGCCTAACCTCAACCACTCCACCCCTGTGCCTAACTTAACCATGCCATCCCCTACTGTCTAACATCTTCCACTTCACCCCTGTGCCTAACTTAACCACTCCTCCCCTACTGCCTAACCTCAACCACTTCACCCCTGTGCCTAACTTAACCATGCCATCCCCTACTGCCTAACCTCTTCCACTTCACCCCTGTGCCTAACTTAACCACTCCGCCCCTACTGCCTAACTTCAACCACTCCACCCCTGTGCCTAACTTAACCACTCCGCCCCTACTGCCTAACCTCAACCACTCCACCCCTGTGCCTAACTTAACCACTCCGCCCCTACTTCCTAACCTCAACCACTCCACCCCTGTGCCTAACTTAACCACTCCGCCCCTACTGCCTAACCTCAATCACTCCACCCCTGTGCCTAGCCTTAACCACTCTACCCCTGTGCCTAACTTAACCACTCCACTCCTGTGCCTAACTTAACCACTCCGCTCCTACTGCCTAACCTCAACCACTCCACCCCGGTGCCTAACTTAACCACTCCACCCCATGACTAACCATAAACACTCCACCACCCGCTGCCTAACCTTAACCGCTCCATCCCAACTGCCTAACCTTAATCCCCCCCCCCCCCCCCACCTAACATTAACTGCCTAATCTACCTCGCTGCCACCACAGGCAGTAATAGTAAAAGCCATGATTAGTGGGAATAAACAGTAATTATGGTGCTCGATAAATAGCCATTCTCATCCTGTGCCATTTTTCCCTGTCTCTCTCCCCACACCTTCAATTCTCTTAACAGTTTTATCAAGGATACGTTTTCTAAAAAAAAAAAAAAAAAAAAAAAGCAGCAATTTCAGCCATCTACAATAGACCATCCTACAGCTATGCATCTACTGTATACTGCAGGAAAATATTGTTTCCAAATTTCCGATAGATATGAGAAAAAGGAAATTATAATTGGTAAACAAGGATAGAATGAATAAGTCCCACCACGGTCCTCGTCCTGCCAGGTTCCGCCCCTCAGCTTTTGGCCATAATCTACCTGCTGCCTAATTGGTGTCCATATTAGAAAGTAGCGTGCATTACATAATGCTGTCACCTCTAGTTATTTAGTACGTGGCATCTGTCTGCAGGAACATGCCTCTGACAGCCTCTGATGGATTCTGCCTGGCCCTGCTTCCCAGACAGGAAATATACATACATCTCTTTATCCGCTGGGACATGAAGAGATGGCTTGATACAGTTGCATTAAGTCATCAAAGTGAATTGTATCTGTCAGTTACCTGCCCCCCCCCCCCCCCTCCACTGTACCCACATGTCAAGCCTCTCTCTAAAGCCCATTAAGGCAGCTTTGCTATGAATCTCTTTAAGATTTTAGATATTACGTCATTTAATGAGATCTGGGGCATCATTGGCGTGCATGAAATAGGGGCCTCTAGGAAAAATGGGTGCCCAATTTCGTTACTAAAATTATCGTTATTATCTACCGATATTCTTCATTTGTAAAGTGCAAATAGTGTAACTTATTGTAATAAAACATTGGTATATATACATTTTATTTTACTACAACTTTACCTAACCCTACTCTCACATAGAACCCTCCCCCCTCCGATGCCGAACCGCATTCTTGATGCCTAAACCTAACCCCCCCCCCCCCTTCCTGACACCTAACTCTAAAACCCCCCTTCCTTACACCTTACCCTAAAATCCCCCTTCCTGACACCTAACCCTAAAACCCCTCTTCCTGATGTCTAGCCCTAAAACCCCCCTTTCTGGCGCATAACCCTAAAACCCCCCTTTTAGATGCCTAACCCTCCCTTCCTGACGCCTAACCCTAAAACTCTCCTTCCTGACGTCTAACCCTAAAACCCCCCTTCCTGACGCCTAACCCTAAAACCCCCCTTCCTGACACCTAACTCTAAAACCCCCTTTCCTGATGCCTAACCCTAAAACCCTCCCTTCCTGACACTTAAGCCTAAAACCCCTGTTCCTGACACCTAGCCCTAAAACCTCCCTTCCTGAGGCCGAACCCGATGCCTAACCCTAAAATTCCCCTTCTTGAAACCTAACCCTAAAACCTCCCTTCCTGGCATCTAACCCTAAAATCCCCCTTCCAGACACCTAACACCAAAACCCCCCTTCCTGACACCTAACCCTAAAACCTCCCTTCCTGAGGCCTAACCCTAAAACCCCCCTTCCTGACACCTAACCCTAAAACCCCCCTTCCTGAGGCCTAACCCTAAACCCCCCTTCCTGATGCCTAACCTTAAATCCCCCCTTTCTGACGCCTAACCATAAAACCTCCCTTCCTGACGCCTAACCCTAAACTCCCCCTTTCTGACGCCTAACCCTAAAACCACCCTTCCTGATGCCTACTCTAAAACCCCCACCTGATGCCTACACATCCCCGTCCTAACCTTATGTTCAAAACATAAAAAAATGTCAAAACAATTTCAGAATTTTTGAACACAAAATATTAAAAATGTCAAAAACGATAACATTCTAATTTTAAAAAATATAAACAAAAAAAAAATCAAAAACTTTAACACTGTAATTTTCACATTTCTGCTTTGGGGACGCCTAATAGCCGATATTTGCATTAGCGCTTATGGGGCGGCCAAATCACCCTTAGCTGCAGGCGCCCAAATTTCCATTGTCCCTTTGGTCCCTGAAGTCCTTGCTTATTTTCTCTCTGCCTGTTTGTGCCTGACTGCGACCTTCATCATTCTTGTTTACGTTGATACAACGTCTGGCATCCTCCAGTGTTGCCAAACTTTGTGATGAATTTAGAGATGAGGGTCAACCTCTTGCTGTCCATTATCTGCTTTTAAAAGGGTCATCCATCAAGGCCTCTCAGAAGAAGGCAATTGTTTTGAAAGGAAAGGTATGCATAGGAAGGTCGTTCATTCAAACAGGACGTCCGTAGTTTGTTAAACTCTGTGCAGAATGGAAACTAACATTCTGATATTAGAGATGAAACTATTTGGATCACCGTGAGGGATTTTAGCTGGCACTGGAAATAAGTTCCAAAACAATTATCATTATTGATTGTGTTTATGTGCTTAAAGGGGAACTGAAGAGAGAGGTATATGGAGGCTGTCATGTTTATTTCTTTTTAATCAATACCAGTTGCCTGGCAGCCCTGCTGGTCTATTTCTCTGCAGTAGTATCTGATTAAAACCAGAAACAAGCATGCAGCTAGTCTTGTCAGATCAGACTTATAAGTCTGAACCACTGAAACACCTGATCTGCTGCATGCTTGTTCAAGGGCTATGGCTAATAGTATTAGAGGCAGAGGATCAGCTGGGCTGCCAGGCAACTGGTATTGTCTAAAAGGAAATAAATATGACAGCCTCCATATACCTCTCTCTTCAGTTCCCCTTTAACCATTTCAGCCGCACAGACGTGAGTCTCACGTCCGCAGCTGGTGCTGCTGTAGCCACAGGGACATGAGACTCATGTCTGTGCAGTCTGTAGGGCTGTGTGCGCGATCGTGTGGGTGGAAGCCCACGAATGCAATGGTCCCGGCGATGGGGGATTGGTGGCAGGGAACAGAAGTCCCCTGAGCCAATCCGTACTCGAATGGCAACTCAACGAGAATGATCACTGTTTTTGTTAAAAAACAGTGATCATTCTCAAATGGTGCCGCAGCGCTCCCTCCCGCTTGCTCGTTTCCACTGCTCTCTCCACCGATCGTTAGATGAATGAATAGTTACATAGTTACATAGTTATTTTGGTTGAAAAAAGACATACGTCCATCGAGTTCAACCAGTATAAAGTACAACACCAGCCTGCTCCCTCACATATCCCTGTTGATCCAGAGAAAGGCAAAAAAACCCTTACAAGGCATGGTCCAATTAGCCCCTAAAGGGAAAAATTCCTTCCCGACTCCAGATGGCAATCAGATAAAATCCCTGGATCAACATCATTAGGCATTACCTAGTAATTGTAGCCATGGATGTCTTTCAACGCAAGGAAAGCATCTAAGCCCCCTTTAAATGCAGGTATAGAGTTTGCCATAACGACTTCCTGTGGCAATGCATTTCACATCTTAATCACTCTTACTGTAAATAACCCTTTCCTAAATAAATGGCTAAAACGTTTTTCCTCCATGCGCAGATCATGTCCTCTAGTCCTTAGAGAAGGCCTAGGGACAAAAAGCTCATCCGCCAAGCTATTATATTGCCCTCTGATGTATTTATACATGTTAATTAGATCCCCTCTAAGGCATCTTTTCTCTAGACTAAATAAACCCAGTTTATCTAACCTTTCTTGATAAGTGAGACCTTCCATCCCACGTATCAATTTTGTTGCTCGTCTCTGCACCTGCTCTAAAACTGCAATATCTTTTTTGTAATGTGGTGCCCAGAACTGAATTCCATATTCCAGATGTGGCCTTACTAGAGAGTTAAACAGGGGCAATATTATGCTAGCATCTCGAGTTTTTATTTCCGTTTTAATGCATCCCAAAATTTTGTTAACTTTAGCTACAGCGGCTTGGCATTGAGTACGATTAGTTAACTTGTTGTCAATGAGTACTCCTAAGTCCTCCTCCAAGTTTGATGTCCCCAACTGTATCCCATTTATTTTGTATGGTGCTAGACCATTAGTACGTCCAAAATGCATGACTTTACATTTGTCAACATTGAATTTCATCTGCCATGTATGTGCCATATAGCCATCCTATCCAGATCCTGTTGCAATATGACACTATCTTCCTGAGAGTTGATGATTCTGCACAATTTTGTATCATCTGCAAAAATAGCAACATTGCTCACTACTGCATCTACTAGGTCATTAATAAATAAATTGAAGAGCACTGGACCCAGAACAGACCCCTGTGGGACCCCACTGCTAACAGTCTCCCATTTTGAGTACGATCCATTGACCACAACTCTTTGTTTTCTGTCCATTAGCCAGTTCCCTATCCATGAACACAGACTCTTCCCCAGTCCTTGAGGTTGTCGAAGGCCTTTGCAAAGTCCAAGTATATCACATCTACAGCATTCCCAATATCCATATTGGCATTCACTACCTCATAAAAGCTGAGCATGTTAGTCAAACAGGACCTGTCTTTAGTAAACCCATGTTGATGCTGAGAAATAAGATTATTTTCTACTATGAAGTCATGTATAGTATCTCTTAGTAACCCCTCAAATAGTTTGCATACAACTGATGTTAAGCTTACAGGTCTATAATTTCCTGGATCTGATTTTTTGCCCTTCTTAAATAATCGGAAAACGTGGGCTGTACGCCAATCCACAGGGACTCTGCCAGTTGCAAGAGAGTCACAAAAGATAAGATAAAGGGGTTTATCTATAACTGAACTTAATTCCCTTAGGACCCGAGGATGCATGCCATCCGGGCCAGGTGCCTTGTCTATTTTTAATTTATTTAGTCTTGCCTTCACTTCTTCCTGCGTTAAGTATTTAATATTACAGTTAGAAGATTGAGACTCTTCCGCCTCTGTAGTTTGCAACAGTGCTGTTTCTTTTGTGAAGACAGAAGCAAAGAAAGCATTTAATAACTCTGCCTTACCTTGGTCATCCACCATTGAGTTCCCACCCTCATCCTTTAGGAGTCCTATACAGTCAACCTTTCTTTTTTTAGAGTTAATGTACTTGTAAAACTTTTTTGGGTTAGATTTGATATCCTAAGCGATTTGTTTTTCAGCTTCAATCTTTGCCTGCCTAATTTCTTTTTTTACAATTTTTATTGCATTCCTTATAATTGCTTAGTGCAGCCTCGGTCCCCTCCTGTTTTAAGACCTTATAGGCATTCTTTTTCCTCTTCATTTTATCTTTAACCTTTCTATTCATCCATAGAGGCCTTTTTTTATTCCTAGATATTTTGTTTCCATATGGGATATACATACTACAATATTGATTGAGTATAAGTTTAAAAGCTTGCCATTTCCCTTCAGTGTCTTCCCCTTGTAGTACATTATCCCAGTTCACCAAACTTAGTGCCTGCCTAATTTGATTGAACTTTGCTTTTCTAAAATTCATAGTTTTAGTGGTCCCGCTGCCCCGTGGCCTATCAGTCACCAGATCAAACGTTATCATGTTGTGATCACTATTTCCCAAATGTTTTTGAACCTGCACATTTGATACATTATCTGGTCTATTAGAAATGATCAGATCCAGTAACGCATTCCCCCTAGTTGGTTCAGTTACCATTTGAGTCAAGTAATTGTCCTGTAGTGCTGCCAGAAATCTGCTGCTTTTACCAGAATGGGTAGCCTCAATACCCCAGTCAATGTCTGGAAAGTTGAAGTCGCCCATAATTATGATCTTATTTTTACTTGCAGCTTTTTCAATCTGCTGTAGTAATCGCAGTTCTGCAGCTTCATTAATAAGAGATGGCCTGTAGCATACCCCAATAAGCAATTGGCAATTTTTATTTCCACCATGAATATTTACTCAAACGGACTCCACATCTTCACAATCTTCCTCCATCTCATTGTTGAGGACAGCTGTAAAAGAATTCTTAACAAAGAGACAAACCCCTCCACCTTTTTTCCCTGTTCTATCCCTCCTAAACACATTGTATCCTTTTAAATTAGCTATCCAGTCATGGCTTTCATCCATCCATGTCTCGGTTATTCCCACAATGTCATAGCCTTTGTCATTCAGAATGAACTCTAGTTCGTCTATTTTATTTGCAAGGCTCCGGGCATTGGTTACCATGCACTTTATATTTTTACCACCACATTTACTAATTTTGTTTACATGAAATGGGCTACTTGAATTTTTACCAACCTCCTTAATCTTTACACTGTCCCCACCCCCCTTGCCATTCATTAATCTCCCCTCTAGGTCCACGTGATCACCGGCATTAATGAGATACCTGCGTCACTTACGAAGTAACAGAGGCACGCATTACTTTCTATTAGGCGTACTTATTGTACACAATAGGAAATAATGCGTGCGGACATCTTAAAGAGACTCTGAAGCAACATTCAAAATTGCTTTTTAACTTATAATCAACATGGGCATTTCTGCCCCTGCTAAAACGCCGCATTACTACGGCTGAACGAGGGATCTTTACCCCCCAAATCCCCCCCTGCAAAATCCACGACCAACTTGGTCGTAGATTTTGCTGCTCATGGAGGCAGAGCTAATGGCTGTAGCTCTGCCTCCATGCGCGTCTATCAGCCGGCAGATCTCCGCCTCTCCCCGCCCCTCTCAGTGAAGGAAGACTGAGAGGGGCGGGGAGAGGCGGCGATCAGCGCTGATAGACGCGCTGAGAGGCAGGGCTGCGGCCATTAGCCCAGCTTCAACAGGAAGCGCTCCCCGGGCACTACGGAGGGGATTTGGGGGGTAAAGACCACTCGTTCAGCCGTGGGATAGCGGCGTTTTAGCAGGGGCAGACATGCCCATGTTGATTATAAGGTAAAAAGCTATTTTTAATGTCGCTTCAGAGTCTCTTTAAGGCCAAATAGGAAAAATTACACCTACAGACTTTAGGGAATACATTTTTTTTATATGTATGTCAAAAGAGTATATTATTATTAAATTACTATGGGCTTGTAATTAGTGATGGATGTAAAACTGAAAAAATGCAACTTTATTTCCAAATAAAATATTGTCATCATACATTGTACTAGGGATATAATTTAAACGTTGCCTGACTCGGGATTTTGTCCACAGAGAGATATACAGATAGCTATAGATCATACATGTCAAACTCCGGCCCGTGGGCCAAATCTGACCCTTGGAGCCATCAGATTTGGCCCTCAGGTGGTTTCCCCCCTTTGCATTATGTTTGGCCCAATCTAGACCACCAGAGAAGCTATAATGAAGGGTAAGCTCTAGATCAACAGGAAAGCCATATAGGGAGGGGGGCCACAGCAATAGATACCAGGGAATAGTACAGGAGAGGAAAAGGGGTCCACTACACACCAGGGAACTGTATAGGGAAAGGAGGGGGCAACCAAACATCAGGGAATTGTATAGATGAGGGAGGGAGGACCACTAAACATCAGGGAACATCAGGGAGGACCACTAAACATCAGGGAGGGGGGCTATTAGGTACCAGGGATCTTTATAAGGGACAGAGGTGGCCATTAGACATTGAGGTCGGCCCACAACTTGGTCCCAGAGCTCAATTTTGGTCCACTTTGTTTTTCAGTTTTACACCCCTGCTTTAGCAGCAACTATGCCATTCATAGCAGCACCCATAGTGACCTCCCACCCCCTGCACCCACAATGACCTCTACCTCCCAAGACCCACAGTGATCTCCCCCAAAGGACCCACAGTGACCTCCCTTTCCGCCAGCACCCATACTGACCTCTACTTTCCACAGCACCCACAGTTCCTTCTTCTCCCAGCACCCACAGTGACCTACCCTTCCCCCATCAACCACACTGACCTCAAATTTGAGCACCACACCCTTGAGGATCCACTGCATGGCCCTGCCCCTTCCTGCAGCACCCACACTGACCTCTACTTTTCCAATCACCCACCCCTTCCCCTCATAGCTGGCGCCCAGTACTCACACTCACATGACGCCAAGTATCTGCACCCAGGCCTAAAATTGCACCCAGTACGCACACCTGCACACAGCTTCCACATGGCACCCACTATCTGCACCAAGTATCCACTTAACCCGTACCTGCATTCAAAACCCATGTGATGCCCAAAGCCCACCCATAGCCAGCACCCAGTACAGGCATGTCGCCAAGTATTCACACCCATGTCACACCCGGTACCTGCACCCAGCACCCACATGACATCCCGTACATGCACCCAGATCTTACATGGCACTAAGTTCTTGCAATCAACACCCGCATGACACTCGATACCCAAACATAGCCAGAACCCACATGACACTCTGTATTCACACCCAGAACCTGCATGCCCCCCAGCATCTGCATTCAGCAGCATGACAATCAATACCCCCTAGCCAGAAACGAGGAAGGGGGGGGCATGCGGGGGAAGGCATTGCCATGCCCCTTTTTTAAGTTTGAGCACCCCCCACTTAAGGACCCTCTGCACGGCCCTGGTTATTAGCATATAAAGGCATTCATCCTTTAAAACATGGTATTTGTTTCTGCACAAAGATGGCTTGCTTTCAATACAGTCAGTGTTGATGAGTACATTGCATTTGTATGAGAAATAATAGGCTTTCTGTTCCTGTCACATTTGTTTGCTTCATTGGTTTAGTACCCCATGAAGATGACTGGAAAATATTTACTGCATGGATTAACATTGCTGTTTGTTATAATGTATGTGAGTGCTGTATAGCGATGACCCCGTGCCCTCCCGACAGAAGCTGAATAGCTCATTCTCAAGCTGTGGATGGCACAATCGTGATCGGAGGCTTGGCAGAGAGGGAGATGATTCAATGGAGTTGTGAAGTGCCCTGATGAGTAGGATGGACTCATGTATAGCAAATCATTCTCTTCATCTACCTCACATCTCTCTCCTGACTGTGACACCATCACAGGAGAGCTTAATGATCCGAAGAAGAGCAGCCGCACCAAGAAACGTTGTCAGATGCTCCGCAGATTCCTTCAAATCACTCATTTTATTGTTCACAGGATTGCCTGCAGGGCCAAACTGGTGAGGAAAACAGCATTACTTCTGCTGGGAAGAGACTTAAAGAGAAACTCCGACCAAAGATTGAACTTGATCCCAATCAGTACCTGATATCCCCTTTCCTATGAGAGATCTTTACCTTTTCTCAAATAGATCATCAGGGGGCGCTGTATGGCTGATATTGTCTTGTGGTGAAACCCCTCCCACAGTGTGATGTCAGGACCATGGTTCAGACATCACAGTGTGGGAGCCTTGTTGCATACTTGCATTGTGGGAAATAGCAGCTGTTTACAGATGTTTTTTGACTGCCAAAAAAGCAAGCAGCATCTCCTACCACTGACATCACCTGCCAGCAGTAAAGATTTTATAATGGGTAAACACTGACTTAATCATTTATACATAATTATTGGAAAAATGAAGCACTTTTTTTATTACGTTATTTTCACTGGAGTCCTTCTTTAACCACTTCAGCCCTCAGTTGTTTTCACTTTATGCATCCGCGCAATGTTCACCTCCCATTCATTAGCCTATAACTTTATCACTACTTATCACAATGAACTGATCTATATCTTGTTTTTTTTCCGCCACCAATTAGGCTTTCTTTGGGGGGTACATTTTGCTAAGAGCCACTTTACTGTAAATGCATTTTAACACGAAGAATAAGAAAAAAACTGAAAAAAATTAATTATTTCTCAGTTTTCAGCCGTTATAGTTTTAAAATAATACATGCCTCTATAATTAAAACTCATGTATTCTATTTTCCCATTTGTCCCGGTTATTACACCATTTAAATTATGTCCCTATCACAATGTATGGCGACAATATTTTGTTTGGAAATAAAAGTGCATTTTTTCCGTTTTGCATCTATCACTATTTACAAGCTTATCATTTAAAAAAAATAGTAATATTTCATCTTTACATTGATATTTAAAAATTTTAGACTCTTAGGTAAATGTTTACATGTTGTTTTTTTTTATTGTAATTTTTTTTATTAAACATTTTATTTGGGTATTTTTGGGAGGGTGGGATGTAAACAGTATTTTTTTTTTTTTTTTGTTTAAATATGTGTTGATTTTTTTTTTTTTTTTACATTTAGTTGTAGTTTTACTTTTTGGCCACAAGATGGCAGCCATGAGTTTGTTTACATGACGTCACTCTAAGTGTAACATGTACACTTAGGGGGACGTACAGTAGGAGTCAGAAAAAGCGAAGCTTCCGAGAGAAGCTGTCGCTTTTTCTGCGGGGGAGAGGAATCAGTTATCGGGCACCATAGTCCGATTCATTGATTCCTGGGCTAACGATCCACAGCTGGGAGCACGCGTGTACGCGCGTGATCGGCCGCGGGATCGTGCGGGAGCGCACATGGCCTCCTGGACGTACCTAGTACGAAAGTGGTTAAATAGGAACTGTAGCCAAGGACTAAAAACTTCATCCAAATCAGTAGCTTATACCACCTTTCCAATGAGAAACCTTTACCTTTTCTCAAATAGATAATGGGGGAAGGGGGAATCTGTGTGGCTGATACTGTGATGAAATCTCTCCCACAGAGTGATGGCAGGACCTACCTTAGGTCCTGACAGTTTCCTGTCTGTGAGCCTTGTTGTATTGTGGGATATAACAGCCGTTTCCAACTGCCAAGCAAGCAGTTTCTCCCTCTGTGCATATGTATATCTATATAAAACCTTTTAGCCTATTGCATTGTTAGGGGGTGTGGTTATATATAATAGCATTTGGTGCTGCTGTCTGTTTTGTTTTTTTTCTTGTCTGCCAGTAGTAAAAATGATGACCTACAGGCTCATTGTGGAGAAAACCTCATGAACAAATTAACATGGTGAATATCAATAATTTCTTGATCTCTTTTCTATCTTTTCTAACTTCTCACTTTGCAATGTATGAATTTATTTTTTCCCCCTTTTCACTTCAGTTCCTCGTTGAGTCTACGTTCAGATGGTCAATGGTTCAGAAAGGAAATGTCTATTTGTCTAGGTCATTTTTTGCAGTGGTTGATACAGTGCTGGCTGAGCAGTTAATGCATTGTTTTCCGGAAACCTCCCAGCAACCCATTCTTTTCACCTGTAAAACCTTTTTGTATTCTGGTCTTCAAGAATGCTACAAATAAACCACTACAAACTAGTGTTGGTGATCGAATTTGGGACCATGTGGTTCTGAACCTGAACAGCCAAATTCAGCACCATTCCAGCACCGGACTGCAGGATGGGGTGTATCTGATACTTCCTCCTTCCAGCTTGGAATCAGGAAGTATCAGAGCTTAATGAAGCCCACCCTGTCCTGCTGCCTGGTGCTGAAACGGTGCTGAATTTTGGGTGTTTGGCTTCAGAACCACGTGGTCCTGCATTCAAACACCACGGGGCTGGGCTAAGGCAGAGGCAAGAGAGGCTCCAGCTTGCAAGTGCTGCACCAGTTTAGCCTGCTGCTTTGGTGCCCTTGCTCCTATGGTGCCCTAGGCCATGACCTAGGTGGCCTTGGCCTAAATCCAGCCCTGGCTATTCTTGTAGTAATCTAGTACTGTTAAACCTCTAATTAAATGTGCAGGTTTCCAGTTCTCCTGGCCAGAGGAGAGACACATCCGCAGAGATCGGGGAGGCAACAAAGGGGTCAGGAAAAGGTTTTATTCCCATGCCTACCTGACTTTCCTCCAAGTCTCCTCGGAAAACAGAAATCGGATTTCTGTGGAAATACTGCATTACCACAAATCAGAAATGTTAGCCCAGTCACAGAACTCGGAAGCATTGGACCAATCAGACAATGGAGAGACAACTCGGAAATATTTGGCCAATCAAAGAATGCAAAAAAATGATCAAGAAAAAAAAGACTCCTCGGAAATCGGAATTGGAAAACAGAAATCGTAAATCCACGGAATCGGTAAACAACCTTGGAATTTCTGCTGAATTGGAAATCAGCATTTCCGACCATCCGTAGTCAACAGATCGTTAGCTACATTGATGAGATATTTCAAGTCAAGAGAATACCAAAGCAGCTCAGGGTGACCGCAAACTATTGGTAAAATATAGGGGATTGAAATAGACCAAAAAGCCCTCCTACTAAAAAGCCAACGCTCAGTGTAGTTTGTCTTCTTTAAACAGAAGGTATTTGTGATAATTCAGCATCTGTGTTTACCCATAATACACTGCTACTGAACATGCAAATTATCTCTTTATGCCCCTGAGGCCAGGCTTACATCCAGAACTGCTGGTGTATAATGTGCAGGGCCGTATTTATTAAAGAAGGCCCTTCATGGGAATGTGACAAGCAGGGATTATTAGTAGGTAGGGTTATCTAGGTGAGTTATTGGGTAAAACAATGATGAAGTTTTGTTTAACCTGGCTGTGAAGGAATTACATTGGCCTCTATGGCTGAGGTAGGTGCTCCCCTGATTGGCTGCTATTCTTTCTCTAGGTAGTGAGGGAAAAGATTGTAGGCCTGATTAGGATTGGTCAGTAAAGGTATAAGGTGAAGTCTGCCAGGTGTTGCCGGGCTTAAACTTTGTTGCAGCCAATCAGGGGAGTTTTCAGGGTATATAAGAAGGTGCTGCTCAGTACTAATCAGCCTTAATTTCCAGCGTGGATGGGACAAGCTCCCCACCCACCCTCCCAGCAAGAAGAAGATCCGTCGTGGTCAAGTTTATTGGTTCCATCAAGGGATCCTTGCGGTATTAAATATTTGCTAAGTAAGGTCTGAACTGTAATGGTGGACCTATTCCTGAAGTTTGGTTATTTAGTGGTTATTTTTTTAGGTTAATAAAGTTATTTGGACCTCTTTGTGCTTGAGTTAAACCAATAAAAATGGCCATGACCTTTTCATGCACCAAGTCCTGTTTTCTGTGAAGTTATTATAGTTTAAGTATATATGAATGTATGATCTACAGTCCCATAAACTTATAGAGTTGCATCAACCCAACATGCAGACAGCCTGTTTCGGACTATTGGCCCCCCTCAGTACATGGCAGGGATTGATATGGCTCTATGAGATGGGGGCTTGGACCAGTACGACAGAGTAACCAAGCAGCTCAGGGGTGACCCAAAACGACTAGAAAAGTATAAGGGACTAAAAGAGACAGAAAAGCCTCCCTACCTAATCAAGATGACCTCTTTTACATGTATATCTAAGAAACACAAAGAAAAGCAGACCATTGCACTTATTATGGTGATGGGGGTGACTCCGCCTTCTCACCTGCCCTCCAGACAGTGACTAATGCACGTCCTGTATCACTGCTGGGCTATTTATACTGCTTTCTGATATATATCTCTTGTCGGCACAGTAATGATACTTGTTGAATATACCTGTTTGTGTTGGGCTTTCGTTTCTACCGCTGGAACTTACAGTTGTTAATTAGAATAAATCACCTCTTGCTAGTCGCTGGAGAGAAGTGATATATAATGAAGGCCTAATTACATAGATCCTTATGAGTTTCCATACCATCAATCAATTAATCATGTTTTCTTATTGAGATGCTTGTAGGGCTGGCGCGGTGGGCTTCACGAGAATTGTAGGGTATAAAATTATGTATATAATGATTACCGTGATTAGGTTGTACAACTGATGCCCCACTCTGATGACGGGTTTCATCTCACAGATACGCAATCATGTATTAACGTGATTACCGTAAAATATGAAGCTGCCTATATGTTCTAATTAGGTGTCTGTGGTCCTAATTTATAATTCCCAGGTGATGCAGGATTTTATTATAGCTTTTGGGTTATATATTTTTACACATACTATATATATACTGTATATTAGATATTATCTTGTGCTTTTGTTCATCATATCACGGAAATTGGGCACTTTACGGAGAATAGTGAAAAACTACAACGAGTGAAGATGCAGATATTCTTTTCACGTTAATTTTTGTGAAAATAAAAACATTTTCGACTTTCGTGTAAGCCATTTTCCGCTGTTTGCTGCTGGTTTGTTGTGTTGTACAGCAGTTTTTGCCATTTTTCATTTAACTGCTTCAGGTCATTGGTAATTAAAATCTACACCCTGTGTGGGACCCGTTATCCCTGCTAGGGCGTAGATTTCAATTACTGTGCAGCACGTTCCCACTGCTACTGCTGATCGTGCCACTCTCCCGCCGCTGCAGCCCACTCGCTCTGCTGTCACTATGACAACAAAACTCTGTGAGCCAACCAGGAGCTGATTTCATTGGTTCCTGACCCTGTGATCTCTGTGACACAATCACATTGGCTCACAATGATCACAGGGTCAGGAGCCAATGAAATCAGCTCTTGACCGGCTCACAGAACTCTGCTGTCATAGCGACGGCAGAGGGAGTGGGCTGCAGCGACGGGAGAGTGGCCCGAGTGGCAAGAGGGATGGGTCCGTGTTTTTGTTCCAGTTGTCTCTGGTCCTTAAGCGGCTGGTTCTTAAGTGGTTAAAAAAGCGTAATTCACTGCCACATCTGTGGACATCGTGTACGTTGAATATGATTGGCTGCCTGTGCCTGCCAGTGGGAGAGTAGAGCGCCAACTGTTTTCATCTGTAGAAGCCACACCCATACCTAGATTAGTTAGATACTCTGAATCCCGTGAGTCTTTCCCGGTCCTCTCTGCACCTCATCATTCTTCTTCCAGGCTCCCCATTCCAGGGTCTGACTTTAAAGTGGACCTAAATTAAAAATACAAGATTTCAGAAATAAAATCTATTTTCTAAATTATAATAATAAATAGCAGCCTTTTTTCAGCTGCATGATGACAAATATAAAATATTTTACATTTATTGGAGGAACCCCTCCCTTCCTTTCAAACTGCCGGGACAAAATCCGGCAAACTGGTGAAGTAGGTAGTGTCCGGCAATGGAGGAATTGCTAATGGCAGCCCCCTGTATAACCCTAGTTATGGAAAGGGAAGGGTGAAAAGCATGCACTGAAATGCTCATAGGCTTGAATGAGTGTTTATTTATCTTTGTATGTGCCAGAGCGGTGCAACTAAATATTTTTAATTAAGAAAAAATGTTTGGTTTGAGTCCGTTTTAATGTTGAAGAAGCCTTCGGGTCTCCTGGGAAGGTTACAGAAATACTTGGGTCTCTGAGTACCTCCAAAGAGGATCAGCTCCATACTGCACACACACAAACAAACGCAGACTCACACATGCGCAGTACAGAGGTGCTCATCTTCTGAAGTATTCGAAGACTCAAGTACTTCCATAGCCTTTCAAGGAGACCTGAATATGCAGCCAGTACAGCCCGGATTTACCTCAAAGGAGCCTATAGGCACAGATGTCCTGGCAGCTTAGACTTCTCTCTCCATGATCCTACAAACCCTCACTGAACTGTACCGCAAGTGTGCTGTGTGGCTCAACTGTGACTTCTCCCTTACTTCCCCTGCCCTTCATAGGTAGCTACATGTGTTCCCTCAGAGTATTATGTAGCTAGAAGTGCCCCCATCTGAAGGGAGATCTCATCAGTGGAATGCAGAGAGTCGGGTGAGTAACCTCTCATTTACACTCTCATGAGAACTCTGCATAGGAAAGGAGAGAGGCGCTAGGGGAGAGGAGTAAGCTGCCTTTCCTTCATCAGGAGTCTGTTGGTAAATCCGGCGCTGAGCCAGTAGGAAAGATGAACATGGAAATAGTGGTGTAATGAGGGGACACAAAGAGGGCTTGGAAGGATCTAAGGCCTTCCCTCTTCTTAGGTGAGTAAGTCACTTTTATCCCTTGCTGGTTACAGATATCCTTTAACCTCCTGGGCCTTTCAATTCTCCCCTAATTTCTGCCCAAAAAAGTCTATGGAATTTTCCATTGAATATTTTTTTTTTATATTTCAGGCCTGTAACTTACCAAATCATTACCAAACAAGGTTCTAGTGCTTATCCTAAGCATAATCCTACTAATATAATAAATGGGAAAGTTTGGATGTTTGTATGTTTGTTTGTTACTCGATCACGCAAAAACGGCTGAACGGATTTGAATGAAATTTGGCACACGCATAGTACATTACCTGCAAAAGAGTATAGGATACTTTTTATTCCCATAACCAAAAAGGGGGCGGAGACAAATACAAATTTCACTGCAAAATGTAAACTGCAGCCATTCTTACACTGTTAATGGTAGGGTTCTCAAACTTTGCACAGTTGGTCACTGGGTGACTGGGATTAATATTCAGAAAGGTGGGTGGAGCCTACAAAAGCCAATCAAAATTAACCTATTGATTTTCAAGGGGAATATTTACATTGCTGCCATTCTTGCACTGTTAATGGCACAAACCTCAAACCTGGTACAGTTGATCATTGGGTGACTGGGGTTCAATTTCAGAAAGGGGGTGGGGCCACAAACAGCCAATTAAATTTGTTTCATTTCAATGCACATTATTGATGCCAAACACCACAAAGATCACAAACTTGGTAATTGATTAATTGTGTGTTAGGGTTAGAAAAGAGGGCACAGCCAACACCAGCCAAATACATAAATGGGCAACGCAGGGTCATAAGTGGGCGGAGACAAATACAAATTTCACTGGGAAAATGTAAACAGCAGCCATTCTTACACTGTTAATGGCAGGGTTCTCAAGCTTTGCACAGTTGGTTACTGGGTGACTGGGGTTAATATTCAGAAATGTGGGTGGAGCCTACAAAAGGCAATAAAAAAATACCTATTGATTTTTCAGGGGAATATTTCATTGCTGCCATTCTTGCACTGTTAATGGCACAAGCCTCAAACCTGGTACAGTTGATCATTGAGTGACTGGGGTTTAAATTTATAAAAGGGGGTGGAGCCACAAACAACCAATATGATTTGTTTCATTTTAATGCAGGTTATTGATGCCAAAGACCGCAAAGCTCACAAACTTGGTCATTGAGTAATTGAGTAATTGTGTGTTAGGGTTAGAAAAAGTGGGCGCAGCCAACACCAGCCAAATACATACCTGGGCAATGCTGGGTCATCAGTAGGCGGAGACAAATGCAAATTTCACTGAGAAAATGTAAACTGCAGCAATTCTTACACTTTTAATGGTAGGGTTCTCAAACTTTGCACAATTGGTCACTGGGTGACTGGGATTAATATTCAGAGAAGTGGGTGGAGCCTACAAAAGCCAATCAAAATTCACGTATTGATTTTCAAGGGGAATATGTAATTGCTACCATTCTTGCACTGTTAATGGCACAAGCCTTAAACCTGGTACAGTTGGTCATTGGGTAACTGGGGTTCAAATTCAGACAAATGGGTGGAGCCACAAACAGCCAATTAGATTTGTTTAATCTCAATGCAAATTATTGATGCCAAAGACCGCAAAGCTCACAAACTTGGTTATTGAGTAATTGTGTTAGGGTTAGAAATAGTAGGCGGAGCCAACACCAGCCAAATACATACCTGAACAATGTTAAGAAATAAGTGGGTGGAAAAAAATACAAATTTCATTGTGCAAATGTAAACTGCAGCCATTCTTACACTGTTAATGGTAGGGTTCTCAAACTTTGCACAGTTGGTTACTGGGTGACTGGGATTAATATTCATTAAAGTGGGTGGAGCCTATAAAAGACAATCAAAATCCACCTATTGATTTTTAAGGGGAATATTTAATTGCTGCCATTCTTGCACTGTTAATCACCTGTACCTGGTGCAGTTGGCCATTGGGTGATTGGGGTTCAAATTCAGAAAAGGGGTGGAGCCACATCCAATCAGATTAATTTTATTTAATTGCAAATTATTGATGCCAAAGACCGCAAAGCTCACATACTTGGTCATTAAGTAATTGTGTGTTAGGGTTAGGAAAAGTGGGCAGAGTCACCACTAGCCAAATACATACCCGGGCAACGCCGGGCGTCCAGCTAGTAAAATAATAAAACACGAAAATCATGGCAAAAAAAATATTTAATAGTAACATTACGTAAACAGAAAAAACATCTTAATTCAGATCAAGCAGCAGTTGCAGCACAAAAAGTATTGAAACATCAATACACTTCCTGAGTATAAAATATTTTAAAGCAAGGGACAGCACAATTCCCACATCACAATTAGGGCAGTAAAAGCGGGTCTCCTTGCGCACCTTTTTTTCATTCGGCCCCCTCTTAGAGCAGCACACCACGCACATGCGGGTAGGTGTTGCTTTGCGCTCATTGGGTGGCACGAGCTCTACAAAATGACGTCCTGTGAGTCGCATTGGATTTACGACATAGGAGGCACGACGTCCTGGTCTATTCGCCTCAGTTTGTGTTTGCTGATGTACTAAGAATATTTCCTCACAAACCTTCAAAATGTAGTCACAGTGAGGAAGAGGCCTGTCATTTTGTTTCTTGTAGAGGACATAAGAATTCCAAAGACACTGCTCCACCAGATGTCTAAAGATTTTCTTGTAATATTTGCGCTGCTGTTTGCGCACAACGGGGTAGAATGTTAGGCACTGGTCAGCACGGTCCACCCCACCCATTGTCTGATTATAATCCAGAATGACCTGGAGTTTCTGGATTGTCTTCCCAGCACGATTCTTGGCTGCAGCAGTGTCAGTGTTATGGACTGTGGAGTGTGGACAAAAGGGAAACATCTTTCTTGTCTTTCCAGCGGAGGGCCATCATCTTACCCTTCTGCCATGCTGCGATTTCCCCTGGCTTCAGCTTCTGAGCAGAAAAGGCTGAAGGCAGATCGCGACGGTTAGGCCGGACAGTGCCATATGCATCAGTCTTGTGTCTGATGAGGTATTCATATAGTTCAGGGGAGGTGTAGTAATTATCTGTGGTCAGGCAATATCCCTGACCAAGAAGCGGTGAAATGAGGGAGAGAACAGAGGCGGATGCAAGGCCAAACTGGCTGTAGCTGGGGTCAAATTGTGTGCCTTTGCCAGTGTATATAATGGCATTCCAAATATATCCGGAATTAGATTCGCACAATAGGAATGATTTTATCCCACATCTGGCACGCTTGGAAGAGATGTACTGTTTCCAGGCAAGTCTCTCCTTATACGCCATTAGGCTCTCATCGACGCTTACGTCTCGTTCTGGAACATACACGGACTGAAATTTGTGTATGACCATTTGAAATAGGTTGTAGATCTTCCACAGTTTGGGGGCAGGATGGGTGGCCTCATCAAAGGTCTCATTATTCATGAAATGCAGGTTTTTCATGATGAGGCTAAATCTGTTTTCCAACATGACAGTCCCAAAAAAAGGTGTAGCAATCAGTCGGTTGGTGCTCCAATATGTTGTCTGGCGGGGTTTCCCCACAATCCCCTGGAGGATGAGGATGCCCAGGAACTGCCACATCTCATCCTGGGTGACTGGTTCCCACCTTCTTCCCCTAGCAAACCTCCTGCTTGGACCAGGCTGCTGTTCCGCATAGCGGTTGGTCTCCTCCACTATATTTTGGATTATGGCTTCGTCCAAAAAAAGTTTCAAATAGGCCAGGGGGTTAGGTTCACAGGGAACTTTTTGGCCAGGTTCGCCTGTAAATGGGAATCGCGGGAAGGGGAGGGGGGGTTGCAGGATTATTCTGGGTAGGGTCTATAGCGATCCATGTGCGGATGTTCTCAACCTCTTCGGTGAAGTCATAGCTTTCAGACTCTGAGTCAGATGATGACATGTTCGCCACATAGCTGTCACTTGAGTCTGAGAATAACAGCTGCTCATCTTCGCTGTCATCAAACTCCTGCATCAGGGTTTGCGGGGAGAGGCGTCTACGGGAGCTGGAAGCCATTACAGGGCAGGCGGCAGAAAAAACGTAGTCGTTATTCGGAGCAAGTGTCAATCCAGGTGGCAATCAAAGCGTCGTCGTTATCCAAAAGCAAGGGTCAAATCCAGGCGGCAGTCAAAAGAATAATCGATAGTCCAAGCAAGGGTCAAGACCAGAAAAATCATCAGAAATATCAGTGCAAGTGTCACCAGTAAAATCCAAACAGCAAACGGTGTTTTTTTTTCTTTGTGTCATTTTGTTTATAGTGTTTCAAACTTATTTTTTACTGTGTATTGGATTGGATACAGGTGTATTCAATCCAATACAAATTCAAATTTACCGCCACGCCCCCTAGCGTCGACCTCACGTGCGACGTCATTGCGTATGGCTGAAGGAGACGCGGAAGGAGACGCGAAAGGAGGAGGGACCGGAGGGGACCAGAGGACGGGATCGGTGGCCCAGAGGACGGGATCGGTGGCCCAGAGGACGGGATCGGAAGGCCCAGAGGACAGGATCGGAAGGCACAGGAGGGTGGAGGGATGCGGAAAGAGATGCGATGGAGGGACCGGAGGGGACCAGAGGACGGGATCGGAAGGCTCAGGACGGGTGGAGGGACGACCAGAAGGCATCAGAGACACTGGGGACCATCCGGAGAACGGGGACCGCGCACCCTGTACCAGGGCAACACATGGTAAAGTGCTGGGAAACTTTTTTTTTCATCCCGACACTGTATCGGGATTATCTAAATGGGCATTTCTTTTCACCCCGATGCAGTGTCGGGATTATCTGCCAGAGGGTTAAAAGTTGAAAGTCATGAGAAATACCTCAAGGTTAAGGGAACACTGGTGGTCACAAGATGAGTGTCGGTCTTTGTCATCCTCTAATGACGAATAGGCTTTTTTGTGGAGACCGTGAGAGAATGCCATCAATTCTATCCATGCCTCAACTGTTCGTACTACCCTCCTTCATGGAACAATACAAGACAAGAAGAGAAGGTTGGAGTTGCCCCTTCCTGCATCTTGATTGGTGGAAATAGAAAGCACCAGTTCAGCCAAACCTCCCCTCCTAGAGGACAGCTCAGCATGGTTAAACCTGTACTCCTAAAGGACAGCACGACTTGGTCACACCTCTCCTCCGAGAGGACAGCATGACTTGGCCACACCTCCCCTTCTAGAGGACAGCTCAGCTCGGCTGCACATCCCCTCCTAAACGGACAGCATGACTTGGCCACACCTCCCCTCCTAGAGGACAATACAGCTTGGCCACACCTACTACTCTCCTAGAGGACAGCACAGCTGGGCTACACCTACTCTCCTAGAGCATAGCACGACTGGGCCACATCTCCCCTTCTAGAGGACAACACAGCTTGGGCCCACCTCCTCATCTGTGACTAATCACAAGTTGTAATTTAATTTCTCAGCTGTGTCAGCTGACTGCCTCGGCAGAGCAGCTAATTTGTAAACACATGATGTTAACCCTTTGTCTGCATCTATGAAAGCAGAATGTACACTGCAGATTTATTGCAGGATTTGTATATGTAACAAATAATTTTTTTTCTTTAAAGGTCATTATGTTGTTGCGTATCTTTTAGAGCAGAGAGAAAGTTCAAGTCCGCTTTAAAGGATATTATTTTTCCTACCAACGTAATCAGAGCATTGGAGACCCCCCTTCACTGGCAATAAAGAAGGAAAGAAAGTCCAGACGCTACTGACGATCTGCGGAGCATCGGAGACCCGCCTTCACAGACAATAGAGGAAGGAAGAAAGTCCAGACGCGACTGACGATCTGCGGAGCATCGGAGACCCGCCTTCACTGACAATAGAGGAGGGAAGAAAGTCCAGATGCGACTGACGATCTGCAGAGCATCGGAGACCCGCCTTCACAGACAATAGAGGAGAGAAGAAAGTCCAGATGCGACTGACGATCTGCGGAGCAACGGAGACCCGCCTTCACAGACAATAGAGGAGGGAAGAAAGTCCAGATGCGACTGACGATCTGCGGAGCAACGGAGACCCGCCTTCACAGACAATAGAGGAGGGAAGAAAGTCCAGACCCGACTGACGATCTGCAGAGCATCGGAGACCCGCCTTCACAGACAATAGAGGAGAGAAGAAAGTCCAGACCCGACTGACGATCTGCGGAGCATCGGAGACCCGCCTTCACTGACAATAGAGGAAAAGGGAAGAAAGTCCAGACCCGACTGACGATCTGCAGAGCATCGGAGACCCACCTTCACTGACAATAGAGGAGAGAAGAAAGTCCAGACGCGACTGACGATCTGCGGAGCATCGGAGACCCCACTTCACAGACAATAAAGGAGGGAAGAAAGTCCAGATGTGACTGACGATCTGCGGAGCATCGGAGACCCGCCTTCACAGACAATAAAGGAGGGAAGAAAGTCCAGACGCGACTGACGATCTGCGGAGCATCGGAGAACCCCCTTCACAGACAATAGTAAAGGGAAGAAAGTCCAGACATGTTTGGCGATCTGCAGAGCATCGGACACCCGCTTTCACAAACAATAGTGAAGGGAAGAAAGTCCAGACGCGACTGACGATCTGCAGAGCAACGGAGACCCGCCTTCACTGACAATAGAGGAGGGAAGAAAGTCCAGACGCGACTGACGATCTGCAGAGCATCGGAGACCCGCCTTCACTGACAATAGAGGAGGAAAGAAAGTCCAGACATGTTTGGCGATCTGCAGAGCATCGGACACCCGCCTTCACAGACAATAGAGGAGGGAAGAAAGTCCAGATGTGACTGACGATCTGCGGAGCATCGGAGACCCCCCTTCACAGACAGTAGAGAAGGGAAAAAAGTCCAGACCCGACTGACGATCTGCAGAGCATCGGAAACCCCCCATCACTGACAATAGAGGAGGGAAGAAAGTCCAGACGCTACTGACGATCTGCGGAGCATCGGAGACCCGCCTTTATAGACATAGAGAAGGGAAGAAAGTCCAGACGCGACTGACAATCTGCGGAGCATCGGAGACCCCCCTTCACTGACAATAGAGGAGGGAAGAAAGTCCAGACATGTTTGGCGATCTGCAGAGCATCGGAGACCCGCCTTCACAGACAATAGAGGAGGGAAGAAAGTCCAGACATGTTTGGCGATCTGCAGAGCATCGGAGACCCGCCTTCACTGACAATAGAGAAGGAAAGAAAGTCCAGACCCGACTGATGATCTGCGGAGCATCGGAGACCCCACTTCACTGACAATAGAGGAGGGAAGAAAGTCCAGACGCTACTGACGATCTGCGGAGCATCTGAGACCCGCCTTTAAAGACATAGAGAAGGGAAGAAAGTCCAGACCCGACTGACGATCTGCGGAGCATTGGAGACCCGCCTTCACAGAGAATAGAATCGTTTGAATCCTTTAGTGCTTTACCACTCTCCGTCTCTTATTGATTCATGTATTTTAATCATTAGGCAAAGTCAGCAGGCGAGATTGCTTTGTCTTTTTTTTCTTTTTTTACAATATATGCACGGCTCAATCCATGTATAGAGGCAGCCAGCCATTCCATTCATTCCTGGTGATTACTCTGAACACTTCTCTCTCTAGCAGACGACCATCTGGCTAAGTGATGTTGTCAGTTTGGAAGTTTGCCTGTTAATGTGTGCTCTGCCGTTACCTAGATGGGCGTCGTTTCTGGGTCCCATTGCATGGATGGTGCGGAGGTGCTAGGAGGACATTAGAGATCAGTAATAAATAATCATCTTGGTTCCAGGGTCCCTAAGCTCTTCTCATCACGAGGCATCCTGCCTACGAGGGGTATTGTAAAGTTTTAGTTATCACCCAGAAGTTATTATGGTATATTGATAAAATTTTGTCAGTCTTATGTTTTGTCTCTGAGTGCATAATGTTGAGAAAATCAGCTCATTGTATCCTTGTACAGGTTGTGCCAGTAGTGACTAAAGTTTGAGATGCAAAAGATTGACGCTTGCAGAGTGATAAAGTTCCTGCAATTGAAGGGTAATAGTGCCCCGACTAAAGAAATCCTCTTCATCCTGCTCTAACTAGGTCAACATTAACTGAAAGGTTATACCAGGCTTGTTTCTGGAAAGAGGTTAGCAAACGTGGCACCCAGCATGCAGATACCTTAGACATGTGCAGTTCATCAGGAATAATTTTCCACACACACCATAAAAGGCCAGTTTCATTCATGATCTTCCAGGTCTTAGCTCATCTCGCTGAGGGACATGTGACCACTTTGGAAATTACTCCTCACAACAGTGTCATAAGATGGACGATCATTTTTGTGAAAATCTATTTTGTCACATGTTAGTGGATCCCTTTGAATGTCATTTTGCATGATTTGTAAAAATGATGCAAAATGACACAAAATCAAGATTATCCACAAAATTGTAATTCTGATCAGAATCCTAACTGTGAAAATTACAGGGCAATTCATTAAACTGAAATTGTGATCAAAACAGGGAACACCAAGAGCCCCAATAGTGTAATTCGTACTGGACAAGGTGGCAATAAGTTTGTATTGCTAAATACTCACAAGTCAGGGTCACCAGCAGGCAACCACTGTAAAGGCAGGTGGGGAGATTGTTCTGACCCCACTCAGGATTAAGAAGTCGCTCTCTGTAGACAGGAAGAAAGGGTAGCAACCCTCCACCAAGGGTGGACTCAAAATTGTATACAATGAACAGAGGCGCCAAAAGTATAAGATTAGATTAAATGAGCTTAAAAAACAACTTAAATGGCAAAATTGAAGGAGGAAGTGGTGGTCTTACCTCCCTCAAGCAGACACGACAACGACTGCGATTTAGACAGTCAAACACATTTATTAGGAACTCCAAAAAGAAATGCAACGCGTTTCGCAGGTTCAATCCCGCTTCATCAGGCAATATAGGGAGGAGTATCAAACAATCTGCACAAGGATTCAAATTAAGGCGCTTAATTTGAATCCTTGTGCAGATTGTTTGATACTCCTCCCTATATTGCCTGATGAAGCGGGGTTGAACCTGTGAAGCGCGTTGCATTTCTTTTTGGAGTTCCTAATAAATGTGTTTGACTGTCTGAATCGCAGTCGTTGTCGTGTCTGCTTGAGGGAGGTAAGACCACCACTTCCTCCTTCAATTTTGCCATTTAAAGAGACACTGAAGCGAAAAAAAAAATTATGATATTATGATTTGTATGTGTAGTACAGCTAAGAAATAAAACATTAAGATCAGATACATCAGTCTAATTGTTTCCAGTACAGGAAGAGTTGAGAAACTCCAGTTGTTATCTCTATGCAAACAAGCCATTAAGCTCTCCGACTAAGTTAGTCCTGGAGAGGGCTGTTATCTGACTTTTATTATCTCAACTGTAAGTGAACTGTTTACTTTTCCTCTGCTAGAGGAGAGGTCATTACTTCACAGACTGCTCTGAAAGACTCATTTTGAATGCTGAGTGTTGTGTAATCTGCACATATTATAGAATAATGCAATGTTAGAAAAAACACTATATACCTGAAAATAAAAGTATGAGAATATTTTCTTTGCTGCTAATCTTCTAGTAATTATTCATAGTACACAACCAATTCATTATATCATATATTTTTTTTCGCTTCAGTGTCTCTTTAAGTTGGTTTTTAAGCTCATTTAATCTAATCTTATACTTTTGGCGCCTCTGTTCATTGTATACAATGTATAAAATTGTGATCAAGACCAGATCTTAGTGATTTTGAACATGAGAATATTGCCGTGTGGGCAGGCCCAGATTTACCTCACAGAAGCCTATAGGCACAGATGCCCTGGCACCCTAGACTTTACCCTTCGTGAACCGACAAACCCCCTCCGAACCGCACCGCTAGTGTTCTGGCTGGCCCAGCTGTCACTTCTCCCTTACTTCCCTGGCCTGTCATAGGCAGCTGCTCGGATATAATTTTTCAATGAGGCATGTAGCATCATTATTTTAGTTTTAGGGGAACATTAATCGATGATGTGGGGACTTAAAATCCCCCCCCCCCCAAAAAAAAATGGCGTCAATTAACATCAGGCCTAGGTTCCAGACAGCAGTCGTGCAGCCCACATTGGGCTTGATTCACAAAGCGGTGCTAACTGTTAGCACGCCTGTGAAAACCCCCTTAGCACGTCTAAACAAGCTTTTCGCGCATAAAAGTTTACGCGCGCAAAACTTTATGCGCGTAAAACTTTACGCGCGTACTGCACAGAGCACAGGGCGCACCGCGCGAAGTGCCCATTAAAGCCTATGGGACTTAGCGCGCGTAAAACTTTACGCGTGCAAAGTTAGCGCACGATCTGATTGAGAAATCCGGTGCTAACCTACTTAGCACCCTGGTTAGCGCGTCTAAAGACTTTAGACGTGCTAAGTAGGTTAGCACCGCTTTGTGAATCAAGCCCTTTGTGTCCAAAGTCCAACGTGCAAAGTGCCAAGTGCAAAGTGCCCCGTGCAAACACGTGCAAAGTGCAAAGTACCATGTTCAAAGTGTCAAGTGCAAAGTGCGAAGTGCCATGTGCAAACACATGCAAAGTGCCACGTGCAAAGTGTCAAGTGCAAAGTGCCACGTGCAAACACATGCAAAGTGCCACGTGCAAAGTGCCAAGTGCAAAGTGCCACGTGCAAACACATGCAAAGTGCCACGTGCAAAGTGTCAAGTGCAAAGTGCCACGTGCAAAGTGCCATGTGCAAAGTGCAAACACATGCAAAGTGCCACATCCAAACACGTGCAAAGTGCCACAAGCAAAGTGCCTTGTGCAAAGTGCCTTGTGCAAAGTGCCACGTGCAAACACGTGCAAAGTGCCTTGTGCAAAGTGCCACGTGCAAAGTGCCAGGTGCAAAGCGCCACTTTGCACGTGTCACTTTGCACGTTTTTGCACTTTGCACGTGGCACTTTTCACGTGTTTGCACTTTGCTTGTGGCACTTTGCACTTTGCATGTGTTTGCACGTGGCACTTTGCACGTATTTGCACTTTGCACATGGCACTTTGCACTTTGCATGTGTTTGTACTTTGCACGTGGCACTTTTCACGTGTTTGCACTTTGCTTGTGGCACTTTGCACTTTGCATGTGTTTGCACGTGGCACTTTGCACGTGTTTGCACTTTGCACATGGCACTTTGCACGTGTTGGCACTTTGCACTTTTCACGTGTTTGCACTTTGCATGTGGCACTTTGCACGTGGCAGTATGCACTTTGCACGTGGCAGGCAGCAGCTGGCCTGGTGTGTGCACAGCACACACACAAACACATAGCAGCTGCAGCAGCACTGCAGCACACACTCTAAATGTCACACTATGACATCAATCAAGCTAATGAACGATTTAACTATAGTGTAGTGATAGTGAAGGGGTTAATCACTGAACAGCTTATCACTGTGTACAGCCCTTGGCCCAGCAGCACTGCAGCACACACTTTAACTGTCACACTATGAGACATCAATCAAGCTAATTAACGATTTAACTATAGAGTAGTGATAGTAGTGAAGGGGTTAATCAATGAACAGCTTTAGGTTTATAACTGTGTACAGCCCTTTGTAGGGCACCAGCACTGGAGCATGTCTCTCAGTGTGCATTCAGCAAACCAGGCCTCTGATTGGCTCAATGAGGTCAGGTGGTGCCGGCCAGGGTTCCCCTCTGTGATTGGTTGCTAGGGCTTCTGCTGGGAGCCCTCTGATTGGTTCCAGGACATCATCACCTTAGTTACAGTATTTCGGATCCGGATACCTGCAGATATCTGCGGATATCTGCATTATGCGCCCAACTATCCGCAGATAGCTATCCGGATTTGGGCCCAGCTATCCAGAATCCGAATCTGGTCGGCTAGCTGAAAAAGTTGTGATTATCTGGGTTACCTGGGTATCCGGAATCCTGATGAGCAGCACTGGTCATAGGTAGCCCACAGGTGCCCCTTAGCATTAGGTAGCCAGAGGTACCCTCAATAATAAGTAGCTAGAGGTGCCCCCATGTATCAGTTTGATAGAGGAACCTCAGTGTTAAGTAGCTAGAAGTGCCCCTGACTGAAGGGAGATCTCGTCAGTGGAATACAGAGATTCGGGTGAGTAATCTATTATTCACGCTCTCATCAGGACTCTGCACAGGGATGAAGGGAGGGAGGCACTGGGGGAGTGGAGTGAGCCGCCTCCCTATCATCAGGCGCCTGTAGGCACTCGCCTACAGTGCCTGCGTATGGGCTTGCTTTAGTAGTGGTAGTATTTTTTCACCTACTTTTTGGTGCTTTTTTCAATTGCAGAGTGCCTAAAAGTTATTTTAAACAGCAGATAAAAAATTATCTCCTAGAGAAATGTAGAGGAAAAGTGAATTCAGTAAGGCCCATTACGCTCTGCCTCACCATTCTGTTTTACTTATTTATTTTTCTGGCCCATCACATTCCTATAATTTAAGTTATCTCCTTGCAAAGTTTCCCAACTTCCAGCAAAGTCAGAATTTCTCATGTGAAGTAAAAAAACAACAAGTGAAGCTCGGAAGGCGGAGGAAAGTCATCAGTCATCTCTGCTGTGATATTGATTATCAATAACGGGATGGTTTCTGAGACAAACAGCTCAGTTACTGCAGGAGAGTTCCAGCGCTCTCCTCTTCCCATGAATCACACTAAGCAGCGGCACTTTCTGTCTTCTGTTTTTTTTAAACTCGTGCAAACATAACTGTGATTGTGTTTACCTAATGTCTGTGGGCAAGAATCATTCATATCCCCAGCGCTCCGCAGTGACATCTTCACCAGCTAGAGCTGCTCATAGAAACACCGAACAACAATAAAGCTTATGGCTGATGATTCCAACATGATGGAGAGTAAGCGGAAGGTATGCAACCTTACGGGACGGTGAGAGGGATATGGAGGCTGCAGAGTAGGATTAACCACCAGGCAACCTAGGCAGTTGTTCGGGGCTTAGTGGGTGTCAAGGTGCCCACCTGGCACCTTTAGGCTGGTTTCACACTGGAAACCAGCATCAGCGATGAGGTGCGTCGCGCCCGACGCACTGCATAGCACCGTCAAAAACAGGCCTTCAGTGAACACCGCGCTATCACTTACCTGGGGCTTCTACCAGCCCCCTGCAGACGTCCTCTGCCAGCGCTGGTCTTAAAGGATCCTTCGGTCCCTAGCCACGGCTCACTTTCCGTTTTGCCGACTACGGACACTGTGCCTGCGCGCTTGTGGATAGCATGCATCATCGCTCCCGCTTATGTCGCTCGGAGCATTCTGCACAGGCGCATTACAAAACTTTGTACTGTGTCTACGTAGGATGCTTCCAGCGACCTAAGCAGGACTGAGAACTTGCGCAGCCACAGCCGCACAGGCACAGTGGCGGTCGGCCTGTAAGTCGGCCAAACGGAAAGTGAGCCGCGGCAGGGGACTGGAGTATCCTTTAGGACCGGGGTGGAATAGGACATCTGCAGGGAGCTGGTAGAAGCCCCCAGGTAAGTGAAACTGTTTTTTTAAAAAACAAAACCTTGAAGAACCCCTTTAAAGAGACTCTGAAGTCTCCAAAAAAATCATGTTTTTACTTTAAAAACCTCTTTTACATAATTGCCCCACCTAAAACGCTGCATCCCTGTGGCTGAAAACTTGATTAATAACCCCAAACTTCCCGGGGAACATTGTGGGGAGCGCTTCTGTATAGAGGCAGAGTTTTGGGCTGTAGCTCCGCCTCTACACACATCCATCTGCGCGGATCACTGCCTCTCCCCGCCCCTCTCAGTCTTCTTTCACTGACAGGGGCAGGGAGAGGTGGCGATCAGCGTTGATTGACGCGCATGGAGGCAGAGCTGCAGCTGAAAGCTCTGCCTCCTTAGGGCAGCAAAATCCATGACCAACAAAGTCATGGATTTTTGCCCAGGGAGTTAGGGTGATTAATTGAGATTTCAGCTGCGGGGAGGCAGCGTTTTAGGAGGGGCAATTGTGTTAAAGAGGTTTTTAAAGTAGAAACCGGATTTTTTTGGAGGCTTCAGAATCTCTTTATGTTATTCCACGTGATGTGTGTGTAGCGTGGCTGTTACTAAATTATTAACGTTGTAGCGCTAGTGAAGTAACACGGTCACGCTACAAACACACCATGCGGCACTTCAAAGGACTGCAGGTAATTTAAGAGCGCACGCCGCGCTGACAGGATCGCCCATAGTGTGTGCTCGATAAAATTAACTTGCGCTGACGAACGCGTTACATTTAGAGAATCTGCCTCTTTGTGTTTTTAGGCGGTGTATGGAGAATTAAATTCAACCTTGGGCTATATAACCATATAAAGATCTCAAGCTCTCCCACTATCAGACCATGTTAGAATGCAACGGTTGAGATGGGCAGGACATATGGTTAGAATGGATGACCATAGGATCCCAAAAAGAATCTTTACAAGGAGCATGGATGGACGAAGACCAACTGAAGACCTAGAAAGGGATGGACAAATGAAGTTGACAAAGATGCCAAAAAACTGCTGAAGATACGCAACTGGAAATAGGCAGCAATAGCCCGAGATGGATGGGGCAGAAAACTGGAGGCCAAGGCTCAAATTGGGCTGCAGCGTCATCGGAGGAGGGGAATGTATGGTTGTGAGAGTTGGACCATAAGGAAGGCTGAGTGCTGAAGAATCCGATACCTCAAATTATGGTGCTAGACAAGACTTCTGAAAGTCCTTTTCAGGGCTCTTTCTGACATACAGTATAAAGTCTTTTTGAGGAGCAACAGTGACATTGACCCGGCTGTACTTATTATTTGTTGCTGCTTTCGTGTGGTGTGTTGTGGCAACAAAACACCACACTATACAGGGTAATGTGTGTGTGCTGCACCATTCAATCTAATGTGCAAAAGTAGGAGGTGGTTGACTGGCTCACTCACTCAGCATTCCACCTCTTCTACCTCTTCTGCTGCCAACGTTTCCGAGTCCTCCTCATCATCCTCTGCTGTGGTCAATCCCACAACACCTTCAAAGCCCCTCCAAATGAATCGGACCGCTCAGAGGCGCTATTTCCCCATGCACTGATGGGCAAGAGTGATGAGCAAGGGTTGGCATCAGATGAAGGAGAAGAGCAAGGCAGACTCTCGGATGACAGTCCCTAGGTCACCACAAGGTGTGGTGTCCCTGCTGCTGCAGCCTACTGTGAGCTTGAAACTGTAAGTGATGAGGGTGATGACGATGTTGGGATGGATGTCTCATAAGTGGAGTGCCCAGAATAGAACAGGAGGAGGAGAGTTCAGAGGGAGAGACAGAGCATTGGAGAGGGAGGAAAAGGGTAAGAAACAGGGAGAGGTCGCTGGGGACAGGAGGAAAAAAAAAACAGAGTATGACATCAACTGGGGTCAGCCAGACACCTCGTTCTTTCACTTTTAGGCAGGGCCAGCCCGCCCATGAGGCGGGGTGAAACGTTTGCCTCAGGCGGCACTTCTGGGGGGCGGCACCTGCCCGTCTGTGGGTGTGGAGTAGTGTTGGGCGAACAGTGTTCGCCACTGTTCAGGTTCTGCAGAACATCACCCTGTTCGGGTGATGTTCGGGATCGGCCGAACACCTGATGGTGTTCGGCCAAACTGTTCGGCCATATGGCCGAACTAAGAGCGCATGGCCGAACGTTACCCGAACGTTCGGCTAGCGCTGTGATTGGCCGAACGGGTCACGTGTAGTGTTGGGCGAACATCTAGATGTTCGGGTTCGGGCCGAACATGGCCGAACTCCGAACATAATGGAAGTCAATGGGGACCCGAACTTTCGTGCTTTGTAAAGCCTCCTTACATGCTACATACCCCAAATTTACAGGGTATGTGCACCTTGGGAGTGGGTACAAGAGGGAAAAAAATTTAGCAAAAAGAGCTTATAGTTTTTGAGAAAATCGATTTTAAAGTTTCAAAGGGAAAACTGTCTTTTAAATGCGGGAAATGTCTGTTTTCTTTGCACAGGTAACATGCTTTTTGTCGGCATGCAGTCATAAATGTAATACATATAAGAGGTTCCAGGAAAAGGGACCGGTAACGCTAACCCAGCAGCAGCACACGTGATGGAACAAGAGGAGGGTGGCGCAGGAGGAGAGGGCCACGCTTTGAGACACAACAACCCAGGCCTTGCATGAGGACAAGAAGCGTGCGGATAGCAATTTGCATTTTGTCGCCATGCAGTCATAAATGTAATACAGATGAGAGGTTCAATAAACAGGGACCGGAAACGCTAACCCATCACAGATGTTCATTGTTCATGTTACTTGGTTGGGGTCCGGGAGTGTTGCGTAGTCGTTTCCAATCCAGGATTGATTCATTTTAATTTGAGTCAGACGGTCTGCATTTTCTGTGGAGAGGCGGATACGCCGCCGATCTGTGACGATGCCTCCGGCAGCACTGAAACAGCGTTCCGACATAACGCTGGCTGCCGGGCAAGCCAGCACCTCTATTGCGTACATTGCCAGTTTGTGCCAGGTGTCTAGCTTCGATACCCAATAGTTGAAGGGTGCAGATGGATTGTTCAACACAGCTACGCCATCTGACATGTAGTCCTTGACCATCTTCTCCAGGCGATCGGTGTTGGAGGTGGATCTGCACGCTTGCTGTTCTGTGTGCTGCTGCATGGGTGTCAGAAAATTTTCCCACTCCAAGGACACTGCCGATACCATTCCCTTTTGGGCACTAGCTGCGGCTTGTGTTGTTTGCTGCCCTCCTGGTCGTCCTGGGTTTGCGGAAGTCAGTCTGTCGGCGTACAACTGGCTAGAGGAGGGGGAGGATGTCAATCTCCTCTCTAAAGTCTCCACAAGGGCCTGCTGGTATTCTTCCATTTTGACCTGTCTGGCTCTTTCTTCAAGCAGTTTTGGAACATTGTGTTTGTACCGTGGATCCAGAAGGGTATAAACCCAGTAATTGGTGTTGTCCAGAATGCGCACAATGCGTGGGTCGCGTTCAATGCAGTCCTAGGCCGAAGAGGTCATAGCCTAGGGTCACAAAACCTGTTTATTGGGCAATTTCAATGGTGGCGAGTCTGACGTACATAAATCGCAGCAATGGCCGTTAGCAACGTCTAAATCTCACGAAATGTCTCATGCAGGTAGAAGACATATTGTTAGACTTGGGCTCCAAAGATGGGTTCCCTACATCTCTGCAAACCAGAGTTACAGGGCTCCAAATTTGGTAAAATCCCCCATAGGCTTTCATTGGGCCTCCTATTTACAGTTCCAAAATCTCACATCTTTTCAAAGGGCAATTACTCAGCAGTGGCAAATTTTCTAGCATTGTAGGGACCCTTAGGGGGAACATGACTGGTGAGTTTCGGGCCCCTAGGCCGAAGAGGTCATAGCCTAGGGTCACAAAAACCTGTTTATTGGGGCTATTTCAATGGTAGTGATGGTGACGTACATAAATCGCAGCAATGGCCGTTAGCAAAGTCTGAATCTCACGAAATGTCTCATGCAGGTAGAAGACATATTGTTAGACTTGGATTCCAAAGATGGGGTCCCTACATCTCTGCAAACCAGAGTTACAGGGGTCCAAAATTGGTAAAATCCCCCATAGGATTTCATTGGCTCCCTATTTCACTTTCCAAAATCTCACATCTTTTCAAAGGGCAATGGCTCAGCAGTACCAAATTTTCTAGCATTGTAGGGACCCTTAGGGGGAACATGACTGGTGAGTTTCGGGCCCCTAGGCCGAAGAGGTCATAGCCTAGGGTCACAAAAACCTGTTTATTGGGGCTATTTCAATGGTAGTGATGGTGACGTACATAAATCGCAGCAATGGCCGTTAGCAAAGTCTGAATCTCACGAAATGTCTCATGCAGGTAGAAGACATATTGTTAGACTTGGATTCCAAAGATGGGGTCCCTACATCTCTGCAAACCAGAGTTACAGGGGTCCAAAATTGGTAAAATCCCCCATAGGATTTCATTGGCTCCCTATTTCACTTTCCAAAATCTCACATCTTTTCAAAGGGCAATGGCTCAGCAGTACCAAATTTTCTAGCATTGTAGGGACCCTTAGGGGGATCATGACTGGTGAGTTTTGCCACTCCTGAGCCATTGCCCTTTGAAATGGTGTGAGATTTTGGAACGGTAAATAGGAGGCCCAATGAAATCCTATGGGGGATTTTACCAATTTTGGACCCCTGTAACTCTGGTTTGCAGAGATGTAGGGACCCCATCTTTGGAATCCAAGTCTAACAATATGTCTTCTACCTGCATGAGACATTTCGTGAGATTCAGACTTTGCTAACGGCCATTGCTGCGATTTATGTACGTCACCATCACTACCATTGAAATAGCCCCAATAAACAGGTTTTTGTGACCCTAGGCTATGACCTCTTCGGCCTAGGGGCCCGAAACTCACCAGTCATGTTCCCCCTAAGGGTCCCTACAATGCTAGAAAATTTGGTACTGCTGAGCCATTGCCCTTTGAAAAGATGTGAGATTTTGGAAAGTGAAATAGGGAGCCAATGAAATCCTATGGGGGATTTTACCAATTTTGGACCCCTGTAACTCTGGTTTGCAGAGATGTAGGGACCCCATCTTTGGAATCCAAGTCTAACAATATGTCTTCTACCTGCATGAGACATTTCGTGAGATTCAGACTTTGCTAACGGCCATTGCTGCGATTTATGTACGTCACCATCACTACCATTGAAATAGCCCCAATAAACAGGTTTTTGTGACCCTAGGCTATGACCTCTTCGGCCTAGGGGCCCGAAACTCACCAGTCATGTTCCCCCTAAGGGTCCCTACAATGCTAGAAAATTTGGTACTGCTGAGCCATTGCCCCTTGAAAAGATGTGAGATTTTGGAAAGTGAAATAGGGAGCCAATGAAATCCTATGGGGGATTTTACCAATTTTGGACCCCTGTAACTCTGGTTTGCAGAGATGTAGGGACCCCATCTTTGGAATCCAAGTCTAACAATATGTCTTCTACCTGCATGAGACATTTCGTGAGATTCAGACTTTGCTAACGGCCATTGCTGCGATTTATGTACGTCACCATCACTACCATTGAAATAGCCCCAATAAACAGGTTTTTGTGACCCTAGGCTATGACCTCTTCGGCCTAGGGGCCCGAAACTCACCAGTCATGTTCCCCCTAAGGGTCCCTACAATGCTAGAAAATTTGCCACTGCTGAGTAATTGCCCTTTGAAAAGATGTGAGATTTTGGAACTGTAAATAGGAGGCCCAATGAAAGCCTATGGGGGATTTTACCAAATTTGGAGCCCTGTAACTCTGGTTTGCAGAGATGTAGGGAACCCATCTTTGGAGCCCAAGTCTAACAATATGTCTTCTACCTGCATGAGACATTTCGTGAGATTCAGACGTTGCTAACGGCCATTGCTGCGATTTATGTACGTCAGACTCGCTACCATTGAAATTGCCCAATAAACAGGTTTTGTGACCCTAGGCTATGACCTCTTCGGCCTAGGACTGCATTGAACGCGACCCACGCATTGTGCGCATTCTGGACAACACCAATTACTGGGTTTATACCCTTCTGGATCCACGGTACAAACACAATGTTCCAAAACTGCTTGAAGAAAGAGCCAGACAGGTCAAAATGGAAGAATACCAGCAGGCCCTTGTGGAGACTTTAGAGAGGAGATTGACATCCTCCCCCTCCTCTAGCCAGTTGTACGCCGACAGACTGACTTCCGCAAACCCAGGACGACTAGGAGGGCAGCAAACACTACAAGCCGCAGCTAGTGCCCAAAAGGGAATGGTATCGGCAGTGTCCTTGGAGTGGGAAAATTTTCTGACACCCATGCAGCAGCACACAGAACAGCAAGCGTGCAGATCCACCTCCAACACCGATCGCCTGGAGAAGATGGTCAAGGACTACATGTCAGATGGCGTAGCTGTGTTGAACAATCCATCTGCACCCTTCAACTATTGGGTATCGAAGCTAGACACCTGGCACAAACTGGCAATGTACGCAATAGAGGTGCTGGCTTGCCCGGCAGCCAGCGTTATGTCGGAACGCTGTTTCAGTGCTGCCGGAGGCATCGTCACAGATCGGCGGCGTATCCGCCTCTCCACAGAAAATGCAGACCGTCTGACTCAAATTAAAATGAATCAATCCTGGATTGGAAACGACTACGCAACACTCCCGGACCCCAACCAAGTAACATGAACAATGAACATCTGTGATGGGTTAGCGTTTCCGGTCCCTGTTTATTGAACCTCTCATCTGTATTACATTTATGACTGCATGGCGACAAAATGCAAATTGCTATCCGCACGCTTCTTGTCCTCATGCAAGGCCTGGGTTGTTGTGTCTCAAAGCGTGGCCTTCTCCTCCTGCGCCACCCTCCTCTTGTTCCATCACGTGTGCTGCTGCTGGGTTAGCGTTACCGATCCCTTTTCCTGGAACCTCTTATATGTATTACATTTATGACTGCATGCCGACAAAAAGCATGTTACCTGTGCAAAGAAAACAGACATTTCCCGCATTTAAAAGACAGTTTTCCCTTTGAAACTTTAAAATCGATTTTCTCAAAAACTATAAGCTCTTTTTGCTAAAAAATTTTTCCCTCTTGTACCCACTCCCAAGGTGCACATACCCTGTAAATTTGGGGTATGTAGCATGTAAGGAGGCTTTACAAAGCACAAAAGTTCGGGTCCCCATTGACTTCCATTATGTTCGGAGTTCGTGTCGAACACCCGAACATCGCGGCCATGTTCGGCCTGTTCGGCCCGAACCCGAACATCTAGATGTTCGCCCAACACTAGTGTGGAGGGCCGCCCGAGCTGGAGGGGATAGCGGGCAGGAAGGGGGTATTGGGCCTAGCTGCGGGGAGGGGGGTCAGACCCCCCCCCACGCCTGGGTCCCCCGTCCTCTGTTCCCCTCCAGCTTGTTAGGTCGCTGGCTGGCTGCAGCTATAAGAGGCAACGTGCGGGGATCACTCACCTCTTCCTCGTTCCAGCGTGCGCTCCACTGACGTCACTTCCTGCTCACCTTGGCCACAGGGACAGCTATCCTGCACCACCTTCAGCACCCAGTATGTCATTTGTTCCTACTTACATTGAATCATGCAAAATTATTTGTCTGGCGCGTGACGCGCATGTTAAACTTACGGTAAGTATACAATGGCTATCATTCATAAAAGTGTGTTCGGTAAAAAAAATCCAGGCAGAAAAATACAGCATTCAGTATGTTAGACTTGTGTGTGCTCATTCATAAAAATGTTTACAGTTGCGATAGCACTGCGGTATTTTCCCGAACTAGGCTGGCTCTAGGCAGTTGGTAGGCTTGCGGAAACACTAGAAGCTGCCTGAGTTGATACATTTTCTCCTCCAGAGACAGCCTTATGGTGGCCATACATGGTACAATAAAAACGTTAGATTATCCCATTTATTCGATCTAACTGATCGAACCGAATGAAAGTTGAAAATATTTTTTTTTTCAATCAAGAAATTTGAACGATTATCCCGTTTTTTCGAGAAAAATCAGATCGGGCATGCTGGAAAAATCTTTATATTCGATCGAACGGAATAATCAAACTAAATTATCTAATCAAGAAAAAAAATTAAAAATTGTACCATGGCCACCTTTAGAATAGAAGAGGCAGCCCCAGCATCCCTTTAGATTTTTTTATTTTTTTTAAACTGCCTCTGTTTGCCCTGAATTATGCTACGTACACACATGCGACAACGATCGTTCGTTGAGGACGACGAACGAACTTTTAATTGACGAAAGAACGACCGAAGTAAAGTTAGTTCTAAAAAGTGTGTAACGATCACATCGTTAGAACGAACGTTACACCACGTAAAAGCACTTAATGCGCCTGCGCATAAAATTGTAAAGTTCCTTGGAGAAAAAGTGAAATACGCATGTCCAGCCTGGTACGAACGATCGTTTCCAACGATGTACCACTTTTGCTAACGATCGTCGGTGGTAAAAATCCACCAAGACAGAACTTTGTTTTGTAGCGATTTGCCTCGTTCGTCGTTTGCCTTAATAGTCGTTGGTTCGTTTTTTGTAACGATCGTCGTTGGTAAAGATCGGGGAACGATCGTTACAAACGACTATAGTCGCATGTGTGTACGCACCTTTAGTCTTTCTAAACAATCTATTTAATTGCCACAGCTTAGAAGAACTTCAAGAAATGTTACACATGCAGGCTTTCTGATGTGAAATATATCTGAAAACAGGTACCCAAGGGGTTAAAAAACACAGCCTGGGTATTCTGGGATGCCGTTTTTGTTCTGCTCTCCTGGGAGGTCTGACTGCTGCTGCCTGGGAGGTCTGTCTGCATTAACTTAGCTGTTATCCGCATGCTTATCGCCACATCCAAGGGAGCGGTATTCTCCGTACTGATTCTGCTTGCTCTAATCTTTATGAATTGACATATGGTGATGTGTTGAGATAATCACCGCACAAGGCAGTAATTTATCGCTCTGCTCGGGAATGTCAGCTTTTCATGCGGAAACAGCTTTTATGAATAGACTTTTTGCTAAGTGCTCGGTAAAGTCAGCTGTTTTCAGCATTTCCACATGCAGGAATGCTTTATGAATGATAGCCAATGCCTGATATTTCAGGCCTCTCATACAGTGGATGTAAGTCAAATGTTAGGCTATCACATGCCACCTTTTTCCATGGCCTATGTTACAGTGCCTGCAAGTAACTGATGTATCGTTAAAGAGGAAAAATGAAAATAAAAATTTTAGGTATCACACACAGTGGCTGCACATAACAATTTTTAGTCAGGCAAAAACAATCTAAAAACCATAATTTGAAAAATCTAGAAACTACACGTGGTTTTTGGCATTTACGCATGAAATAAAGCCTCTGTGTAAAATACATATTTTTTTAGGAACATCTCACCCTTGAGCCTCCTCCACCGGGACAGTGTCCGGATATTGGTTAGGGACGGTCGGAAATGCCGATTACCAATTCCACAAATTTCTATTTTCCAATTCCGGGGTGGGGGGGGGGGGGTAATTTTGGGCACTCTATGATTGGCCAAATTCTTCCAAGTTGACTCTGTATTTCCTGATTGGTCCGGTTCTGTGATTGAGCTAAAATTATTGAGTTGCAGTAATGCGCTATTCTTACAGAAATCCTATTTCTATTTTCCAAGGAGTCTTTTTTGGTCTTTTTTTTTTTGCATTCTCCGATTGGCCAAATAACGATTTCCAATCAGAAATGGGGAAACTTCATTTCCACGGCATTCGAATGAGCATCCCTAGTTTTGGTGCACTTTGTGCACCTTATTTTTTTAAAGAAATTCTGGCTGCAGAGATGTCCTGAAGGCTGTTGATGTTCGACTGCCATTAAAGTCAATGGGGCTCGCTGCAAATTACTGGTTCGCAACTTTTTGTCTTAAAATTCACAAACTTGTTCACAAATGCAAAATCCCAATGTTCTGCCATGCCTAGTAGAGGATAGAGAGGCCTGCTGTGCTGTGGTCCATGGGGTCGCAATGAGTCGGACACGACTGATTAGCGACTAAACAAAACAATAACAAAACTTCAAAAATAAAGAAAAAACAGCATAAAATGGCAATGTAATCGAAGCCCGTCATTTGTAAAGGTTTTTTCTGCCTCCAAGCAAATGTATAAACACCTCTGTGAAACAGTCATAGGTTCAATGGCCTCGTCTGTTGGCAGATAATCACCCATTTATTTGCTTTACTGACTGACACGCCAACGCACCGGCCCTCACAAGTTTCATTTCAGTTCTAGCGGTTCGGGTTGGCGGCCAGCTTTTCAAAGATCGATCATTCTTGTTATCCAGCAAATCAACAGTGTATTCGCCTTGACATGGGGGCCAAGCCCAGAGGCTTCTGGGTAGAGGAGGGAGGCCTGGTCAGGTGCAGGAGTGTTGAACCAGCGCGGGGGGATGATGAATGACCTGCCCCAAAGTGGTTCCCACGGGTCCTTCGGGCCGCACCATATTCACATCTACAAAATATCATCTCTCTCTCAGGCTGGAGAGCGACAGGAATTGATCCACGAGCTGCGAAATCTCCTTCGACAATTTTCACTTCTCCAGTCAACGAGCCGTGCGGTGTCCGGAGTGCAGAGCAAATTAATCAACCAATAGATTTAATTAAGCGTGCCCCCGTCGCCAGAAATGTCAGGCAGGCCGAAGCGTCGCGCAACAGGCAGAGCAATCAGGGCTGTCATTATCATAGACGGTGGCCAAATTGTAGCTCAGCGTTAACCCCGGCAATATCCGAGGTCTCGGCTTCTGGCTCACAAAAGAAGTTCAAATGATTTCACCGCTAGTCATTTTTTGTTTTTGTTTTTCTTATGAAAGCAAGTAGTCTTAAAGGACATCCGAGGTGAAAAAAAATTATGAGATAAACAATTGTATCTATCCTCCTTCTCCCAAAAATGACTTTTTTAGTTATCCCACAGTAGTATTTTATATTTAAATCTAATTTTTAATTGTTTACTGTTTCATGACCTCTTCTCAATGACATATGCATTGATGTATGCCAGAGCTAAAATCTATGAACCGTTGCCCCTTTTAATCTCCTTTCTGCTCTCAGAAGCCATTTACTGCCAGGAAAGTGGTTTATGGCTGTAATTCCTTATCAGTGAGGGTTAGGCTATAGTCCAAACCGGTCCCGACCCGGACAGAATCTGTCACTTGGATATATGATTTTTAACTCTTTCAGGCAGAGAAAGAAAAAGAGGTTCACGGCCTAGTTATTTGTGAGCTAGGCACTGTACATCCACATGTCTAACTCATCATGTCACATGTCACCTCAGGTGTCCTTTAACCCTTTACCATAGCTCCTAACAGTCCCTCTTTTGGGAACCAAATCCACCTGTCCCTTTCTTCCCTCATTTGTCCCTTTTTTAGGACTAATGTACAGATGTATCTTTAAATATATACTGTATGTGTGTTTTTCTACTTAAAAATGTGTTTGACTCTAAACTTTATCCTCATCCTTTAAATTGATATATTTCTTATTTTCAAATGTTAATATGAAGGAAAATGAACCAGGATAGAAAGGACCAGTGGGGTTTAAATTATAAAACAACATTTTTCTTATGAAATCTTTATATTATGCATGACTAGGGGTGTGTCAGGGGCAAGATTAGGGGTGCAGAAGGGGTGTGTCTTAAGTGTCCCTCCTTCTGATGTTAAAAAAGTTGAGAGAAATGCCTTAAGCTAACAAATAAGTGCCTTCCCCAGCCTGGCAGGCTCTGCAGGGTATGTGGCAACAGGTTAATGCAGTAAAGAGGCCCTGTAGTGACATATAGCAGAATGCAGTAAAGAGGCCCTGTAGTGACATATAGCAGAATGCAGTAAATAATCCCTGTAGTGACATATAGCAGAATGCAGTACAGAGGCCCTGTAGTGTCATATAGCAGAATGCAGTAAAGAGGCCCTGTAGTGACATATAGCAGAATGCAGTAAAGAGGCCCTGTAGTGTCATATAGCATAATGCAGTAAAGAGGCCCTGTAGTGACATATAGCAGAATGCAGTAAAGAGGCCCTGTAGTGTCATATAGCATAATGCAGTAAAGAGGCACTGTAGTGACATATAGCAGAATGCAGTATAGAGGTCCTGTAGTGACATATAGCATAATGCAGTAAAGAGGCCCTGTAGTGACATATAGCATAATGCAGTAAAGAGGCCCTGTAGTGACATATAGTGGAATGCAGTAAAGAGGCCCTGTAGTGACATATAGCATAATGCAGTAAAGAGGCCCTGTAGGGACATATAGCAGAATGCAGTAAAGAGGCACTGTAGTGACATATAGCAGAATGCAGTAAAGAGGCCCTGTAGTGACATATAGCAGAATGCAGTAAAGAGGCCCTGTAGTGACATATAGCAGATTGCAGTATAGAGGCCCTGTAGTGACATATCAGAATGCAGTAAAGAGGCCCTGTAGTGTCATATAGCAGAATGCAGTAAAGAGGCACTGTAGTGACATATAGCAGAATGCAGTAAAGAGGCCCTGTAGTGACATATAGCATAATGCAGTAAAGAGGCACTGTAGTGACATATAGCAGAATGCAGTAAAGAGGCCCTGTAGTGACATATAGCATAATGCAGTAAAGAGGCACTGTAGTGACATATAGCAGAATGCAGTATAGAGGCCCTGTAGTGACATATAGCAGAATGCAGTAAAGAGGCCCTGTAGTGTCATATAGCAGAATGCAGTAAAGAGGCACTGTAGTGACATATAGCAGAATGCAGTATAGAGGCCCTGCAGTGACATATAGCAGAATGCAGTAAAGAGGCACTGTAGTGACATATAGCATAATGCAGTAAAGAGGCCCTGTAGTGACATATAGTAGAATGCAGTAAAGAGGTCCTGTAGTGACATATAGCAGAATGCAGTAAAGAGGCCCTGTAGTGACATATAGCAGAATGCAGTAAAGAGGCCCTGTAGTGACATATAGCAGAATGCAGTAAAGAGGCACTGTAGTGACATATAGCAGAATGCAGTAAAGAGGCCCTGTAGTGACATATAGTGAAATGCAGTAAAGAGGCCCTGTGGTGACATATAGCAGAATGCAGTAAAGAGGCCCTGTGGTGACATATAGCAGAATGCAGTAAAGAGGCCCTGTAGTGACATATAGCATAATGCAGTAAAGAGGCACTGTAGTGACATATAGCAGAATGCAGTAAAGAGGCCCTGTAGTGACATATAGCATAATGCAGTAAAGAGGCCCTGTAGTGACATATAGCATAATGCAGTAAAGAGGCACTGTAGTGACATATAGCAGAATGCAGTATAGAGGCCCTGTAGTGACATATAGCAGAATGCAGTAAAGAGGCCCTGTAGTGTCATATAGCAGAATGCAGTAAAGAGGCACTGTAGTGACATATAGCAGAATGCAGTAAAGAGGCCCTGTAGTGACATATAGCATAATGCAGTAAAGAGGCACTGTAGTGACATATAGCAGAATGCAGTAAAGAGGCCCTGTAGTGACATATAGCAGAATGCAGTAAAGAGGCACTGTAGTGACATATAGCATAATGCAGTAAATAGGCCCTGTAGTGACATATAGCAGAATGCAGTAAAGAGGTCCTGTAGTGACATATAGCAGAATGCAGTAAAGAGGCCCTGTAGTGACATATAGCAGAATGCAGTAAAGAGGCCCTGTAGTGACATATAGCAGAATGCAGTATAGAGGCCCTGTAGTGACATATAGCAGAATGCAGTAAAGAGGCCCTGTAGTGTCATATAGCAGAATGCAGTAAAGAGGCACTGTAGTGACATATAGCAGAATGCAGTAAAGAGGCCCTGTAGTGACATATAGCATAATGCAGTAAAGAGGCACTGTAGTGACATATAGCAGAATGCAGTAAAGAGGCCCTGTAGTGACATATAGCATAATGCAGTAAAGAGGCACTGTAGTGACATATAGCAGAATGCAGTATAGAGGCCCTGTAGTGACATATAGCAGAATGCAGTAAAGAGGCCCTGTAGTGTCATATAGCAGAATGCAGTAAAGAGGCACTGTAGTGACATATAGCAGAATGCAGTATAGAGGCCCTGCAGTGACATATAGCAGAATGCAGTAAAGAGGCACTGTAGTGACATACAGGGCCGGATTTGTATTCTTTACCGCCCAAGGCCACTGTCACCAGCCACCCCCCTTCAGTATAGGTAGCAAGATAAGCCTCCCCCCTTCCCTCCAGTATAGGTTGCCAGATGACTCCCTTTTCAGTATAGGTATCCAGCTCACCTTCACCACGCAGCAGTGTCAATGTCACTCATTTCTCAGCTCGTCTCCAGTGCGGAAGCTTCCTCTTCCTTTCCGTCTCCAATGCTGCCCAAGTTAATAGCCACCAGCCACAATGCAAATGTGCACAGAGAGCAAGGTGGCCGCTGCACAGGCAGCTAGCAGCAGAGTACCGCGGTCAGGTGCTCGCCTGATCTCCCTGCATTGCAGGATTTACAAGCTTGCAAATGCTGCACCAGTTTAGCCTGCTGCTTTAGTGCCCTTCCTCCTGTGGTGCCCTAGGCCATGGCCTAGGGGGCCTTGGCTTAAATCCGGCCCTGGTGACATATAGCAGAATGCAGTAAAGAGGCCCTGTAGTGACATATAGTAGAATGCAGTAAAGAGGTCCTGTAGTGACATATAGCAGAATGCAGTAAAGAGGCCCTGTAGTGACATATAGCAGAATGCAGTAAAGAGGCCCTGTAGTGACATATAGCAGAATGCAGTCAAGAGGCACTGTAGTGACATATAGCAGAATGCAGTAAAGAGGCCCTGTAGTGACATATAGTGGAATGCAGTAAAGAGGCCCTGTGGTGACATATAGCAGAATGCAGTAAAGAGGCCCTGTGGTGACATATAGCAGAATGCAGTAAAGAGGCCCTGTAGTGACATATAGCATAATGCAGTAAAGAGGCACTGTAGTGACATATAGCAGAATGCAGTAAAGAGGCCCTGTAGTGACATATAGCATAATGCAGTAAAGAGGCCCTGTAGTGACATATAGCATAATGCAGTAAAGAGGCACTGTAGTGACATATAGCAGAATGCAGTATAGAGGCCCTGTAGTGACATATAGCAGAATGCAGTAAAGAGGCCCTGTAGTGACATATAGTAGAATGCAGTAAAGAGGCCCTGTAGTGACATATAGCAGAATGCAGTAAAGAGGCCCTGTAGTGACATATAGCAGAATGCAGTAAAGAGGCACTGTAGTGACATATAGCATAATGCAGTAAAGAGGCCCTGTAGTGACATATAGCATAATGCAGTAAAGAGGCACTGTAGTGACATATAGCAGAATGCAGTAAAGAGGCCCTGTAGTGACATATAGCAGAATATAGTAAGGAGGCCCTGTAGTGACGTATAGCAGAATGCAGTACAGAGGCCCTGTAGTGACGTATAGCATAATGCAGTAAAGAGGCCCCGTAGTGACATATAGCAGAATGCAGTAAAGAGGCCCTGTAGTGACGTATAGCAGAATGCAGTACAGAGGCCCTGTAGTGACGTATAGCATAATGCAGTAAAGAGGCCCTGTGGTGACATATAGCATAATGCAGTAAATAGGCCCTGTAGTGACATATAGCAGAATGCAGTAAAGAGGCCTTGTAGTGACATAGAGCAGAATGCAGTAAAGAGGTCCTGTAGTGACATATAGCAGAATGCAGTAAAGAGGCCCTGTAGTGACATATAGCATAATGCAGTAAAGATGCTCTGTAGTGACTAATAGTAGAATGCAGTAAAGAGACCCTGTATTGACATATAGTGAAATGCAGTAAGTTATGCAGGATACACTTTTACGGTAATTATCCTGTTTCAGCATCAGAAACACGTCCTATAGCTATATATTGCTGTGTATTGGTATGAAGCCACAAACACTGGTTTGCACAACAGCCGGGGGGCTCAGTCTCTCTCACTGGCTGGGGCTCCGAAACCTCCATGCCATACCCAGAGGGAAGTGCGAGTGGGCCCTGGACCTCTCACCTCCAGGGAACTCACCCCCACTGCCTCTGAACAGAATGCTAACTGCAAAACACACAATGTGCTCACTTTCCCACCTTTATTGGGTCAGCAGGCGCCAGTCAGCCAATCAGGTGTACTTTATACACCCTTTGCCTGCTGTACCAAAGCTAGCAGGAATTGCATAAATTAGTATTCAGGTGGGAGGCTTCGGTTGGACGTAATCGTAGATTACATCTGCTATTGGTTCGCCTGCAATAGCGTCCTGCAATGATAGCGCAGGACGCTATTTCGGACTGAAACGCAAAGCAAGATACGTTTGGCTCTGGGTGCGCCGGTGCAGTTGCCGTCGACTTGTAACAAAACCAGCTGGCGACGGAAGAACAGAGGATTTAGGAGGACCGGCGCAGGGCAGGAAGGCTGCACGGGGCTGGCAGAAGCCTCAGGTGAAACACTTTGTTTTTTTTTTTTAAGTTCTTCAGTTCCGCTTTAAGTGTCCCTCTTTCCTATCTCAAAAAGTTGGGAGTTGTGCTCTCATTTCAGCTCTTTTTTTGCTCACAGATATCCTCTGATGACTTCCCAAGCAGAAATATCTCTGTTCTTTCCCGGTTAGCAGCAGCGAGTCTACATCGTCCATTCTTGTTAGAATTTGTCATGAGGATAAATTAATTTTATGCTGCTGTCTTCTCACATTATAAAGCACATCAGTAGGACGGGATGGGACATTTATGTCTTTTAACCATAACTCGGATGACAAAAGTCCTGTCCTATTTCTACCTCTGTTACAATTAAACTGGAGCTAAACTTTCCAAATCAAAGTGTCTGATGGCTTCGGCTGTTCAGACTACGAGGAGACAGAGAAAATCTTCTTATTAAAGGACAACTGTAGTGATAGGCATATGGCGGCTGCCATATTTATTTCCTTTTAAGCAATACCAGTTGCCTGGCAGCCCTGCTGATCCTTTGCCCTTTTAAAATTTTCAGTTTTAGACCTGAACAAGCATGCTGCAGATCAGGTGTTTCTGACATCATTGTCCGATCTGACAAGATTAGCTGCATGCTTGTTTCTGGTGTGATTCAGACACTACTGCAGCCAAATAGACCAGCAGGGCAGTCAGGCAACTAGTATTGTTTAAAAGGAAATAAATATGGCAGCCTTCTCATACCTCTCACTACAGTTGTCCTTTAAAGTGGATCTACAGCCTACAATGCTCTGCTGCTACTAAAGTGGACCTGAACTCTTGCACAGGACAGAAGGTAAACATAGAGAAATGCACTCTGTATGTATTTAGAGAGTTTAGCCTGTCTAATTCCCACTCATCTGTGACTAATTACAAATGTAATTTGATCTCTCAGCTGTGCCAGCTGGCTGTCTCAGGAGAGCAGCTAATTTGTAAACACAGGATGTTAACCCTATGTCTGCTTCCATGAAAGCAGGAAGTAGACACACTGCAGATTTATTGCAGGATTTATATCAGCTGTAACAAAGAAATGATTTTCTTTAAAATGGAACTGAAGATAGTTGTAAAACAGTTTCACTTACCTGGGCCTCTGCAAGCCCCCAGCAGCCATCCTGTCCCGCACCGTTCCTCCGCGATCCTCCGTTCTCCCGCCGCCAGCTACTTTCAGTTTCGCTGCCGGGCCACTGTGCCTGTGCGGCTCTGGCCACGTGTATCCTTCTTCCCGTTCCAGTCCGCAATAGCACTATTGTGGACGGGAACGCATAAAAAGGATACACTTGGCAGGGCTGTGCAGGCGCACTGTTCCCTCGAGAAATGAAACGGAGCGGCGACGGGGAACGGAGGATCGTGGAGGGCCGGCGCGTAACAGGACGGCTGCTGGGGGCTTGCAGAAGCCCAGGTAAGTGAAACTGTTTGTTTTAAAATTTTCTTCAGTTGCACTTTAAAGGTAATTTTGCTGTTGCATTTTAGAGCTGAGATGACGTTCTGAGTTCAGGTCCACTTTAAATAAAGGAGGGAAATTTGGAAGCTATGCAGCCAGTATCATGACTACAATTCTTGAGGCACCCCATCTAGATTTCCAGGGACGGATCAAGACCAAGTTGCGCCTGGGGCAAGGTCAGGTTTTGGCGCCTAAACTGCAATTCATTGAGCCGCCTTTTTAAGAATTTAACAAACTGCGCCTGGGGCAAGATACCCGCTTGCCCCTTCCCCCCCCCCCCCCCCCCCCTAGATCCGTCCCTGTAGATTTCGATGGGCCCCACCAATGTGTTCCTTGCCTCCCCTTGCGTACAGTGAAAAATGGCGCCGGTTAAATAATGGCGCCCCCTTCTGCCCGATATTTGTTTAAAACGATATTTATCGTTTTTAAGGTTAAAATAGTGAAGACCTTCTGAACGTAATTTATCGTTTTAAAACCTGCTTTTGTGTCCTGCCTGAACGGTATTTATGGTTTTAAGCCCTGCTTTGCTGCCGTATGGATAATGTCTGCCCGCCGACTTTAACGTTTAATAGCAAAGCCCCCTTAAAGGCCAGAAACACCAAATTTGCAGGGAATGTTAAGAAGAACAGTGGAAACAAGAAGAACATTTTTTTTTTCAAAAAGACCTTATACTTTTATATACCTTATACAGTTCTCCTCCGTATCGGCGCTACCCGCCTGCGTCACTTCCCTCCAATCAGCGGGAGGGAAGGGACGCGGGCGGGTAGCGCCGATACGGAGGAGGCGGGGGAGCCACGCTAACAGACAGGCAGAGGTAAACATTGTGCTGGCGATGCGCTGCGTGTCGCCAGCACTGCTGGGGGTATAGCGGCGCGGTGGGGGGTCTTGGATGCACACCATGGGGCAACAGAGGCTGGTGTTAGTGTGCACAACCAGCCTCTGTGCCCCACTAGCATAATTAAATCCCACTTCGGGTTCTCTTTAACATATCCTGCAAATTTGGTGTTGCTAGGATTTAAGGGGCCTTTGCTTTTAACTGCTAAATAGAGATGGCCTGAACGGTTCGCCAGCGAACTGTTCCCGGCGAACTTCTGGTGGTTCGCGTTCGCCATGTAAAGCGAACTTTTCCAGAAGTTTGGTTCGCCCCCATAGTGCACCATTAGGGTCAACTTTGACCCTCTACATCACAGTCAGCAGGCACATTGTAGCCAATTAGGCTACACTCTCTCCTGGAGCCACTCACCCCTGATAAAAGGCAGGCCACGCCGGCCATTATATTCACTTGTGTGCCTGCACTAATTAGAGAAGGGACAGCTGCTGGCAGACTCTCATAGGGAAAGATTAGTTAGGCTCTTGTAGGCTTCATAGCTTGCTCCTGGCTGATTGTTATTGCTAAAATAGCACCCCTGAACACCTCTTTTGAGAGCTAATGTTCTGCTGATGTGTTTTTTTTTGTGTTGCCCACTGACACTGCATTATACAGCCCTATCTGTTGCAGCTGGACCTTGGTAATTGCTTTTACTGTGCCAACCAGGCCCTGCCTAACTATCTATACTGGGACACCTACCTATGCCTACCTACCTATACTAGGGCACCTACCTATGCCTACCTACCTATACTGGCTTCTCCTACCTATGCCTAGCTAACTACTGGGGCCAGAGCCGGGACAAGTTCCTCCAGCACCCAAGGCTGAGACACCAAAGTGCGCCCCTCCATCCCTCCCACCCCAGCCGTCACACACTGATTGCTATTGGGCTAAGAGGCGCCACAGGGCCCACAACCCCCCCAACTCCTTAATATCTAGTTATCTGGCTTGCAGTCACTGCCATGTATCCCCTTTTCTTATTTATTTCTGCTTCAGACACAATTAGGAATGACAGCTGAATGAATTCTGCGCCCCCTCCTACACTGCGCCCTGAGGCTGGAGCCTCTCCAGCCTATGCCTCGGCCCGGCCCTGACTGGGGCACCTACCTATGCCTATCTACCTATACTGGGACACCTACCTATGCCTACCTACCTATACTGGGACTCCTACCTATGCCTATCTAACTAATGGGGCATCTACCTATGCCTATCTACCTATACTGGGACACCTACCTATGCCTACCTACCTATACTGGGACCCCTACCTATACCTAGCTAACTACTGGGGCACCTACCTATGCCTATCTACCTATACTGAGACATCTACCTATGCCTACCTACCTATACTGGGACTCCTACCTATGCCTAGCAAACTACTGGGGCACCTACCTATGCCTATCTACCTATACTGGGACACCTACCTATGCCTATCTACCTATACTGGGACACCTACTTATGCCTACCTACCTATACTGGGACTCCTACCTATGCCTAGCTAACTACTGGGGCACCTACCTATGCCTATCTACCTATGCTGGGACACCTACCTATGCCTACCTACCTATACTAGGACTCCTACCTATGCCTATCTAACTAATGGGGCATCTACCTATGCCTATCTACCTATACTTGAACACCTTCCTCTGCCTACCTACCTATACTGGGACCCCTACCTATACCTAGCTAACTACTGGGGCACCTACCTATGCCTATCTACCTATACTGAGACACCTACCTATGCCTACCTACCTATACTGGGACTCCTACCTATGCCTAGCTAACTACTGAGGCACCTACCTATGCCTATCTACCTATACTGGGAGACCTACCTATGCCTATCTACCTATACTGGGGCACCTACCTATGCCTACCTACCAATACTGGGACACCTACCTATGCCTAGCTAGCTACTGGGGTACCTACCTATGCCTATCTACCTATACTGGGGCACCTACCTATGCCTACCTACTTATACTGGGGCACCTACCTATGCCTAGCTAACTACTGGGGTACCTACCTATGCCTATCTAGATATACTGGGACTCCTACCTATGCCTAGCTAGCTACTGGGACACCTACCTATGTCTATCTACCTGTACTGGGACACCTACCTATGCCTACCTATCTATACTGGGACTCCTACCTATGCCTATCTAACTAATGGGGCATCTACCTATGCCTATCTACCTATACTTGAACACCTTGCTCTGCCTACCTACCTATACTGGGACCCCTACCTATACCTAGCTAACTACTGGGGCACCTACCTATGCCTATCTACCTATACTGAGACACCTACCTATGCCTACCTACCTATACTGGGACTCCTACCTATGCCTAGCTAACTACTGAGGCACCTACCTATGCCTATCTACCTATACTGGGAGACCTACCTATGCCTATCTACCTATACTGGGGCACCTACCTATGCCTACCTACCAATACTGGGACACCTACCTATGCCTAGCTAGCTACTGGGGTACCTACCTATGCCTATCTACCTATACTGGGGCACCTACCTATGCCTACCTACTTATACTGGGGCACCTACCTATGCCTATCTAGATATACTGGGACTCCTACCTATGCCTAGCTAGCTACTGGGACACCTACCTATGTCTATCTACCTGTACTGGGACACCTACCTATGCCTACCTATCTATACTGGGACTCCTACCTATGCCTACCTACATACAAGAAGATAATAAGTTCGTTGCTTCATTGTGGACAGACCAAATTTGATCAGCTGGACAGTCACTGTTGTTCTATCATTGAGCTACCACAGCCCGGCGACCATATGGGCTTGAAAACCGGCATGGCCTACACTCTGGCCACGGTGCGCACCAGTCCAGCACGGCCGTCACTACACAAACAGCTGTTTGTGCTGCGTTACACAGTGAGTTTGGTGTGTCAGTGTGAAGCAGTACTCTAATTACACTACCTGATTGATGTATACACATGCAAGATGTTTGAAAGCACTTTAGGCCTGCAATTTAGCATTCAATGTGATTTCAGCCCTTAAAACGCTGCTTTGCGTCACATCCAGATTTTTCCCCGGGACTTTGGGCATGTATCCCACCCCGCCATGCCCCCCTCCAGGTGTTAGACCCCTTGAAACATCTTTTCCATCACTTTTGTGGCCAGCATAAATGTTTCTAGTTTTCAAAGTTCTCCTCCCTATTGAAGTCTATTGCGGTTCGCGAATGTTCGCGTGAACCGTAACTTTAACGGAAAATCGGAGGTTCGGGCCATCTCTACTGCTAAAGTCGTCAAGAATTGTTTCCCTAAGAACTGTCATTACGGGATTTAAATGTATACTTTTTTCTTTGAAATTTTAAAATTGATTTTCTCAAAAAGTATAAGGTCTGTTTGAAAAAAAAAAATTCTTCTTGTTCCCATTGTTCTTCTTAACATTCCCTGCAAATTTGGTGTTTCTGGCAATTTAGGGGGCTTTGCTATTAACCGCGGCGGGCGTTTAATTTTCCTACGTTCAGAAGGAGAACTTTAAAATCGATTTTCTCAAAAACTATAAGGTCTTTTTGAAAAAAAATGTTCCTCTTGTTCCCAATCTTCTTCTTAACATAATTTGCAAATTTGGTGTTTCTAACTTTTAAGGGGGCTTGCTATTACACGTTAAAGTCGGCGGGCAGACATTTTCCAAACGGCATCAAAGCAGTGCTTAAAACGATAAATATCCTTCAGAAGGTCTGTGCCATTTTTTTCTTTGTTTTCTGCTGTGCCATTTTTTAACCTTAAAAACGATAAATATCGTCTGACAATGCAAGTTAATGGGGTGCCATTTTTTTCACATCGGCGCTGTGCGCTATTTTTAACTGATCTGCTCCCCTTGGAACCCTTCACAGCCTGGGAATTCATCTCATAAGGGTCATAAAACAAGAGTGGCCATCACACCCATAACAAGTGTAGCCACAGAACACCCGATCTGAAGTATAGTCCCCTGTATGCTAGGAAGGTAAGGTTAGTTGTTGGGGGCCCCCCACAGCTCTGGGCCCTCTGCTATCGCAGGTGCTGTTCCCCTCTAGTTACGCCCCTGACTGCAGCTCAGTTTTAGACCACTCCTCAGCCCTTTGTTGTGTGAATAGATGTGACTATTTATCAGAAGGAGGTGCTCAGAAATCTGAAGTTTTATGGTCAGACTGATAAGAACTCAGGAGGTGCAAATTTGACAAAATGATCCAATTTCATGCTACATTAGTGAGAATAATTCCACATTTACCCACATGCTGGGATTACAACGAGCCTTTTAAATGTGCAACAAAAATCTCAAGGCAGATAAAGTGCATTTAAATACATTTAGCTGCTCACCCAATTTATGCTACAGGTGCATAATCAGCACTATTAAAGCCAGACTCTATACATGGCTCTTGCTCAGGGACGGATCTAGACCAAATTGCGCCTGGGGCAAGGTCAGGTTTTGGCGCCTAAATTGCCATTCCTCATCCAGTTTTGGCGCCTAAAGGTCAGGTTTTGGTGCCTAAAGGTCAGGTTTTGGCACCTAAACTGCCTTTCCCTATCCAGTTTTGGCGCCTTTTTAAGAATTCAACAAACTGCGCCTGGGGCAAGAGACCCGCTCGCCCCCCCCCCCCCTAGATCCGTCCCTGCTCTTGCTGTATTATTATTATTTAGTATTCATATAGCGCCGACATCTTCTGCAGTGCTGTCACTGACTGTCCTCAGTGGAGCTCACAATCTAATCCTACCATAGTCATAGCCTAATGTCCTACCATATTATTATTATGTATTTATATAGCACTGACATTTCCTGCAGCACTTTACAGAATACATAGTTATGTCACTGACTGTCCTCAGAGGAGCTCACAATCTAATCTTACCATAGTCATAGTCTAATGTCCTACCATATTATTAATATGTATCTATATAGCGCCGACATCTTCTGCAGCACATTACAGAGTACATAGTCAAGTCACTGACTGTCCTCAGAGGAGCTCACAATCTAATCCTACCATAGTCATAGTCTAATGTCCTACCATATTATTAATATGTATCTATATAGCGCCGACATCTTCTGCAGCATATTACAGAGCACATAGTCAAGTCACTGACTGTCCTTAGAGGAGCCTAATCTACTTCCATAGTCATAGTCTAAAGTCCTACCAGCCTACGCATCTCTCCAGCGGCTGCTAGAGAGATACGCAAACAGCACACTTCTCTTACGCTAGACTGGCTCCGACTGAGCTTTGGAAGTGTAAGTTATTAATTTTATTAATATTGTGTATAAGTGTATGTGTATGTATGTGTCCGTATGTGTAATCTACTTTTTGGCTACAAGATGGCGCTATTGAACACTCTTCTGTTTAGGAAGTGTTCACTTTTTAATTTTTAACACTTTGCTAAACTGTGATGGCTTCCTGTTTTTTGAATGGAGGCAGCTGCTGTTCACGGTCACGTCCATTCATTCCAGGCATTGGGATTGGGTGGAGGACCGCTCGGTCCTCTTCCCCAATCACTTAACACGGATTCCCGATGGAAACTGCGGCAGGAGCGGCGAGCACACGTATGGAGCGGCGTTGGGAACGCGCAACGTATTAAAACGTCATGTTGCCTTTAACAGGCTCTAATATGACGTTTTATTATGATACATTGTCATTAACTGGTTAAACAATTCCAGTTACCTGGCAGCCCTGCTGATCTATTTGGCTGCAGTAGTGTATGAATCACACCAGAAACAAGCATGCAGCTAATCTTGTCAGATCTGACAATAATGTCAGAAACATGTGATCTGCTGCATGCTTGTTCAGGGGCTATGGCTAAATGTATTAGAGGCTGATCATCTGCCTCTAATACATTTAGCCATAGCCCCTGAACAAGCATGCAGCAGATCACGTTTCTGACATTAGCAGAATGCCAGGTAACTGGTATTGCTTAAAGGGGAACTGAAGTAAGAGGTACATGGAGGCTGCCATATTTATTGCCTTTTAATCCATACCAGTTGCCTGGCAGCCCTGCTGGTCTATTTCCCTGCAGTAGTTTCTGAATAACACCAGAAACAAGCATGCAGCTAGTCTTGTCTGATCTGACTGAAACACCTGATCTGCTGCATACTTGTTCAGGGGCTATGGCTAATAGCATTAGAGGCAGAGGATCAGCAGGGCTGCCAGGCAACTGGTATTGCTTAAAAGGAAATAAACATGGCAGCCTCCGTATACCTCTTACTTCAGTTCCCCTTTAAAAGGAAATAAATATGGCAGCCTCCATATCCCTCTCACTTCAGTTGTCCTTTAAAGCGGAATGAAACCCAGCATTTCTTCTTTGCTTAAAACGTTATTTACAGCATATTATATACTACCAGCATTTTTTATATAGAACAGCATGCAAAGGGTTAAACACAGGACTTAAAAGCTCATTGCTGGGAAAGCTGGACACATCCGAACTGGAGATAATGTTATCTTGTGTTTAATTGTATCAAGTGAGGAATGTATACAAATACTTCTGTGACAGGCCTGGTGCACACCAAAAACCGTTAGCAGATCCGCAAAATGCTAGCAGATTTTGAAACGCTTTTTCTTCTATTTCTGTAGCGTTTCAGCTAGCATTTTGCAGTTTTGGGAAGCGTTTTTGGTGTAGTAGATTTCATGTATTGTTACAGTAAAGCTGTTACTGAACAGCTTCTGTGACAAAAACCGCCTGGCAAACCGCTCTGAAGTGCCGTTTTTCAGAGCAGTTTGCGTTTTTCCTATACTTAACATTGAGGCAGAAACGCATCCGCAATCCAAAATCTGCAGCAGCCCGGGAGGATTCGTTTCTGCAAAACGCCTCCTGCTCTGGTGTGCACCAGCCCATTGAAATACATTACCCAAGCGGATCCGCACCCGCAAGCGGATCGCAAACCGCAGCCGAACCGCTCTGGTGTGCACTAGGTCACACTGCAGACTCTCCTAAACACAGACAGACAGTCAGAAAGCATTTCTGCTCATATTTCAAGATGAAAAAAACAGTTATGAATAAAATGCAATATCAGCTCTCAGAGCAAAAAAAAAGTGTACTTTGGAAACTTGTAATCTCTAAATGAATAATAATACTTATGCACAAAAGCAAATATGATAACCGTATGGCATATAAAAAGTAGGAAAACATGTTTTTATTGAATATTATGTCAGGGTTTTATACCGCTTTAAGGCAAAATTTCCCAATTTAGCTAAACTTAATCCTAATTATATAGTGGTCATTACCAGCTAGCTATATTTTAACTCCTTTCCCCTGAAAATGTATAACATTTTGGCATTAAGTCCTGAAATAATAATTAAAGAAAAATGTTTTATTGTTTGCCAAAATACTTACAAAAGGGGTTTGGAAATTTGACTGATCCCTTGAGACCAGAAGCAACCCAGAAGAGAGAGTAAACGGCAGGTTTGGTGGTCAAGGCATCGGATCAGTTCTGTTAAAATTTGCTGTTGTGGCAATGTGGACATGTGGCAATCTTTTTAAAAAATGGCGTCCGTTAGCTACGCAAGTCTGAGTGACATCTCTCTCCGGGGTTGCACTTTAAGTCCATTTCATTTTCTGCATTGCTGGTTACCGTGTTATAGAACATTATTATTATTAATTTATAAAGTGCTGTCACATTTCAGAGTACTCTACTGAGTATGATGTAGACAGCGGCTGGTGACAATTCATTAATAATACATTCTATACAATGGGGACATCCGACAGTAGAGTTGTGTAAGTACATATATATGTAACACAAAACACAGTAACATCCAAACAGGACCAGTCGATAGAGACAGTGCTGCGAAAACAATAACAGTAGGGGGGAGGCACTGCCCTTATCAAACACTATGGATAGCTCTTACATTTTGACAGTTCCACCAGTAGAAACTCATTGTTATAAACTGTTCTTATCACCTTGCTTCGACACCATCGTCTCACAGACTGTGAGATCACTTGACTCTCCACACCGCAAACAGGATATAGACTTTCTCAGGCTTCTTCAATGTTTACGTTATTTATTCAAGTCACAAAAAGACAGATGGATACAGTCATCATATCCTAGCTATGCCAATCTTCATGTTGCGTTACAAGCTCGTGATGAGACTCCCTGCTGAAGTCTATCAGGTACCTTCTTCCTAACTACGTTACACTAAACTACCTATGTACAGCATACATTATATCAGATGACAGAAAGGAAGAACATGCTTAGAAGTCGTCCCAGTCAGCCTTGCTAGCTAGTGCGGAAGGAAGAAGCAGAAGTGAGCTCTCGTAGCTCCCTCAGCCTTTTATACCGACTAGGAAAGAGTTAAATATGACATCATCTTCGCCACCCCCTAGACCAGATTATTGGTGGACCCACTCGTGGTGTCATCATACACACCTACTTGATTAATAATCAATGAGGCATTTGACCCATATGCAGGAACGTGGATGTTTAGTAAATATGGCCAATGTTTTATGTTCCTGTGGTGTAGTGTTAAGGTCAGAGTAGTCCAATGGCCTTCTTTTAGGAACATGTTCTCAGTATCTGCGTGTATCCTCTGCTACACGCAGACCCTGAGATGCCTCTGCCTGCATCACAAAACCTCTATTTATTTTAAAGGCATACACTGCGGACAAGCCTTTTACATAAAACTCAGGCCAAGTAACTGAGGCCCACTTAAATTATAACATTCCCCCCTAAAACGGCTTGACCCGCAGATCCCAGCGTCTGAACCTCCCAGTACCTGGTTTCTTTTCTTTTATGTTTCACTTTTCGATGTTCGTGCTCACACAACTTCTCTGCTCTAGGCGGTTACCCCTGGAAGAGAGAGAGCAAGACCTCTTGGTCTTCCTGTAACCAGGCTCTCTGGGGAGGCCCTACTTCTAAATCCCTCTATACCACATACTCAGCATTTGCGTCACTTACGTATCACTCACAAACTTGCATGACCACAGAAAAGTGAAACTCGTTTGGTTGTTACAAAACGGAGCAGTGCCAGGTGCCTTCTAAAAGAGCGCCTTTATACAATCAGCTCCATCACAGGTACTACTAAACCTATACCCGTAACCCTGTATATCCCTTAATTTAAACTATTGGTTCAGGAGATTGTTTATGAGGCACCAATCTCTGGACCAGGTTAATTTGTTTTACGTAATTTTAACACGCAACCTCACCTGGATAATGATGCCTAACGTTGTCATCCCCATCCAGACGACCAGTGGGTGTAGAAAGAACTTTGGAACTGCAGAGGCCCAGTCCGAGTGTCCCTGGAACATCACCGGAACCTTTGTCCACCAGGTCAGACTGGAACTCACCTGCTCATTTTTGTGTTCTACCTCGTGAAGATCACCTGTATCATGGTGAAATCTTTCCTCTAACTTAGTGTACTGTTTGTTTAACCTTTGTAACAAAATGTGGTCGTCTTGGATCAAAACCTGTTCCCCTTTGTCCCATGTCGTGTTCTCTTTCAGGACGGGAACTACCCGTGAAACCTTGAATTTTAGATTTTTCTTACCAATTTGAAAAACAACGTCATCCAACCTGGATGACAGGATCCATATGGGATCTCCACTCACCCAATATGTTCCCCTTGGAAACTCCCCCTTATCGGAACAATTATGAGAATATACCTTGAATGTATCATTAGAACTTATGTTAAAAAACCAAACCTTTCCTTCAGCTACCGGAACTATCGGTTGGACTTCAGGGTGGATCTTTTGAATGGTAGTCTCGCATTCTGCGTTATTGAGCCTGCAGGCTTCTTCACTAAATTTGACTTGCCCCGGCCAACGCAGGTACTTCTGCAAGAATTGCCCGCATGAGGACAACTCTACTTGCTTCACCTCCCCGTCTAGCACCAAAAAAGGTTGACCTCTCAGGTCCTGGTGTAAGACACGGGTTGAGGTGGGAACTAAGGAAGTAGCGGTGCCTAAAGGAATGTTGCACCGTTTCCATTTGTTCACCCAAACATCTCGAAGCTGCCATGCAAAAGATCCTTCTCCAGAAAAATTAATATACCTCCCCTTGTCCAATCTCTCGCTGACAAAATATGTCCCCAGCTGTCCTGATTGGACCTCTTCCCCCCTTATGTCCTGAGGCACACTATGTACCTGAGGTCGGGAAGACTGTACTCTCTGCAATCGTTCGATTAAGAGTACCTCTTCACTTACCCAACTATCATGAGGATAAGCTGCTGCATATGGACTGTGTAATATCGTCCCCTGTTGTGACCCGTGTGGTGTGAATGGGGTTCGCTGTGTGGGCTTTCCCTCCCCCGGGACCGCTCTCCCCACCCTCTTTGTCACCTGGAAATGTGGCTTGATCTCGATTTTTACTTCTTGTTTCAAGAACCACCCACCCTCGGCTTTCCAGCTTTTACGTGTGTATAGTTGTTTCAGAGGCACTCTCTGTTGGTAGCTCCAGAGTGTGATGTTGTCCCCTGCGTCTCTCTGGTAAGAGAATTGACGCCTCCTGCTCGTTCCTCTCCAATCTGGAACCATCTCACTCTGCATAACCAAGACAAGGTACCCCTGAATCACACACTCCACCTTTTGCATGTACCCATTGTACTGCAATGTACCTTTTAACCAACCTTTGGATCGGTGCGTCGATTCTGGGAGTGTGGTACTCAATAGCAGATCTATACTGCCATTCAATTCCCACTGCCCGCACACCTGACCCTTCAGACCTTTCACCCACATTGTGCCATGAAATTTGTTTTCTCCTGGCACAAGTGCTCTTTCCCTCCATCCCTGCTTGGTCCATCTGTGCCAATCAGAGGGAGGTGTGAAAGGATCAGTACCTTTGTCACCCAACATCAACATGTTTGGGCCTTGCATTCTCATTAACCCCTTATTATACATGAGAATGTCCTCTCTTCGTTCTCCTAGGACGGAATGGCAACCTAGGATCCCCATCAGCACGGTACTCTTCATTATAAAAGCACCACCTTGGGAAAGAAAAACATTAGCACTTTGCATTATGCTTTGCTCAGACAGTTTTGTTAGTCTCTTTCCGATCTCCGACATCTCGTGTTTTAGTCTCTTTCCAATTTCAGGAATCTCGTGTTTTAATCTCTTTCCAATCTCAGGAATCTCGTGTTTTAGTCTCTTTCCGATTTCAGGAATCTCGTGTTCCTCCAAGCTTAGATTGGCATCTGGAACCTTTCGCTTATCCGACTGACATCTCCATCTTTGCTGCCAGCACTGCAGCTGTCTCAATTCCATATTGCCAAACACCTGAAATCGAAATACAAACAAATCAATTCTTATTAATGATTTGGGATTCGCCCTGCGGCTTGTACTCTGTACCCTTTAAAATGATCAATATATACCGTAATTGATCTCGTTGTTTTATGGTTCTCATGAACTCTGTTTACTCTTACTGGTAGATTGGAGTTAAACCTCTCTCCCCTACCTCAGTACTATCCTCAGTACTTACCTGTTTAAAATATGCTCCCGCGGACTTCACCTTTGGAAGCTCGCTTCACCTTTGGAAGCTCTCACTCCATTGCAGCTCACTCCACATCCCCCCCCTATCTGTCCATGCGCGGCCGTCGCATGCACAGATCACGGATGCCACACCTGATGCTGCTGTGCAGGTGAGCCTGCAATGCTCTTACTCATTATCGCATTTACTTATCTAGAACTTCATCGCGATACCAGCTCTGCTAGAAGTTCTGTGTGTTGTACCCTCTGATCAATGTTTGCCGTGCCACCACCTAGACTACCCAAAAAAAATGGCTGCCTCCCTGTAGGAAGGGGCACTTTACACTTAAACTACACAGGGTGCCCGGCTAAGCATACCAGCGTCACATGCCTGTATGCAGATCCCTGAATGCCCACTTGGCAGGTAGTCACATGGCAAACACCATACTGATACACTGTCACTCTGTACATGGCAATTCTATCATCTGTATAATTGCCGCATGAACTGCGGTCAGTTTTTGTTCTTTGTGCTACAATTGATAGGAACTGGAAAACACATATTTGACCAATCAGTGGACGAAAAAAAACGCACAAAAAAACAGCCCCAGCCCAGCATAGACCTCTCAGTCAAGCTCTGGCCCTGTCCACGACAAAAACCGGAAAAAAACGTTACCGCTCTATAGCAGCGGTGACGCCCTTTTTTCCACCTCCGGCACCCCCCTGATGCACTGTCCCCCCCCTATACTCTATTGGGAACTCATGCTGCACCACCCATTACGGTGCCCCACTTACAGGAATAATCCCGTAAGCAACTCAGTACAGACACTTTCCTGACCTGCACTGCTACGTGTGTCCCTGCACCTAGCTGGGACACTTTTCCTATCCGTGCTCCTGCTAATCTTACAGTAATAGCTTGGCGCACGTATCCTGGCATTCCTTTCCATGGACTCAGGGAAAAGCCTCTGGGGAAATACTTCGAGAACCGAGACACTCAGTAGACTGTCTCTGTATTTCTACCCCCCTCCCTTTCAGCTGCTCTGCCCGGAGCCGCGAGCACAGCCTGACGTGACGTGGATCCCCCAGCCCCTCCTCCCCCCTGCCATGACGTGTGGGGGCCATGACTCTCGGGGGCGGGCTCTCTCCACTGCCGCCATTTTGAGTCCTGGACTGCCAGCTAAGATGGCTGCTCCCATAGCAGCCTCTCGTTTCCTATATCTTAGGAGAGAAAACAAAATACACACAGAACAAACATTTTTATGCATAGTTACACACAGCATCGATACATTTTACCGAGAGTCAGCCTTCCGCCACCTATACTCTCTGGGATGCTTGCCAAACTTGAGACCCACCGCGTCACAGCTGCAATGCTAAATATATTACCTCTTAGCATCACCCAGGAACGTAGAAACCTCTCTCTCCTCACAAATCATCTGCAGTTTATCTCTGCCATAACTCAAACCTACTCAAGCGCGCAGCGTAACTCTAAACCATATTAACAGCTAGTACTGCTGAAACGCACAACAGACAAACTGGCAAAACAACTTAACAGATACAGATATTTACAAGCATGTTAGCAGCTCTGACTGGAAACGCACGGAGGAAAAACAAACAAAAACCTCACCCATTATCTCAGCTGCAACGATAACTTACTTAGAAAAAAAACCAGCTCACCGAAGAAAAACTTACTTCTAAGTTTTACAACTGTCTCAACTCCCCTCTCCTGTCTACTCAGCTATCTCTCTCTTTCTTCTCTCCCCTCAACCTGCTCGACAGCCGCCCCCCCCTATCTCTACCGTGGGGCGCGCTCTGCTAGGCTAAAACGCAGCTGGCATCACTCCCAGTCTCTGGACGGGGAGAAAGAAAAACAAAACCAACCTAGAAGAAGGAACAACAACAAAAAAAAATAAAGCACGCAGCCTCCATGCTGCACTTAACACAGAATGTACATATGACCACATTATCCTCTCCTTGTTATAACACCAAAATACAACACAGATAACGCCATATCACAACGTAAATCAAACTTGCAGATTCTTGGCAATTCACCAGCATTCCCGCAACTTCACCTGCGAAACTTCCATGGACTCCGGAACTTTCTGAGCGTTTAACCACCATCATCTCCGTCCCCACACTGGACTGGCTCAGTGGATCGACCTCTCCCACAGCGAGTTGCAAGCTGGCCCCGGAGTGTCCCGTCCGACCCATATTTCGGCTGGTGACTACAGTGCACAATGCAGTCACAGTGTAACGTCCAAGAGTTTCGCCGCTGATTTCTCGAATTGCTGCCGTGTGCTTGGCTCCCGCACACTTTCCACACCACTTATCAGTATCAGCTTGATAAGCTTTACCGTCCGCTTCCGTCTATTCCGCTTGTTTTGCTGTGGACTATCTTGAAAACACCTTCTTCGGCCCCGGCCCCGTCTGCCTGTTTTGCTAGGCAGGGAAGGGTTTCAGCGCCACTGTTATAAACTGTTCTTATCACCTTGCTTCGACACCATCGTCTCACAGACTGTGAGATCACTTGACTCTCCACACCGCAAACAGGATATAGACTTTCTCAGGCTTCTTCAATGTTTACGTTATTTATTCAAGTCACAGAAAGACAGATAGATACAGTCATCATATCCTAGCTATGCCAATCTTCATGTTGCATTACAAGCTCGTGATGAGACTCCCTGCTGAAGTCTATCAGGTACCTTCTTCCTAACTACGTTACACTAAACTACCTATGTACAGCATACATTATATCAGATGACAGAAAGGAAGAACATGCTTAGAAGTCGTCCCAGTCAGCCTTGCTAGCTAGTGCAGAAGGAAGAAGCAGAAGTGAGCTCTCGTAGCTCCCTCAGCCTTTTATACCGACTAGGAAAGAGTTAAATATGACATCATCTTCGCCACCCCCTAGACCAGATTATTGGTGGACCCACTCGTGGTGTCATCATACACACCTACTTGATTAATAATCAATGAGGCATTTGACCCATATGCAGGAACGTGGATGTTTAGTAAATATGGCCAATGTTTTATGTTCCTGTGGTGTAGTGTTAAGGTCAGAGTAGTCCAATGGCCTTCTTTTAGGAACATGTTCTCAGTATCTGCGTGTATCCTCTGCTACACGCAGACCCTGAGATGCCTCTGCCTGCATCACAAAACCTCTATTTATTTTAAAGGCATACACTGCGGACAAGCCTTTTACATAAAACTCAGGCCAAGTAACTGAGGCCTACTTAAATTATAACACTCATCTGGGAATGAGATGGTTTGTCACAAAGAACAAGAAGCTAGCGTGGCTTCACCGAGATGGACTGTAGGACTATGGGGTGCTCTCAGATTCTGAGTATCCTCAAACATTGGGGGGGCCACCAAATCCATAAAATAGAACCTTTTAAATCTGTGCCTAGAAGATACTTTGACATCAGTATACATTAACTCCATAGGGTGGTGTAGCATGAAGAACTTTGTGTTTGAATCATCTTGACGAGTTTCTACTCCACCAGCATCGAATCTGTCTTCTGCTCCTCCATCCTGGTCTGGTATTCTGGTTCCTCTGCCAGCGACAGTCGCAGACTACAAAGGGTCATCAGATCAGCAAGGAGGATAATTGGGAAACCACTCCCCCCCCCCTCTGGACCTCCTCTACAATACCAAACTATGTTCCAGAGCATTAGGGATCACCAACGATCCCTCTCATCCAGGCTTCCGCTTTTTCAATCAACTCCATTCAGTCCAGAAGTTCTGTTCAATAGCCACCAGGACCTCAAGGCACAGGAATAGTTTCTTCCCCTCAGCTCTCAACTCTCTGAACTCTTTTAACCTCCTTGGCGGTAACCCCGTGTGTGACACGGGGTAAGCCGCCGGAGGGTGCCGCTCAGGCCCTGCTGGGCCGATTTTCATAATTTTTGCTTTGCTGGACGCAGCTAGCACTTTGCTAGCTGCGCCAGCACTCTGATCGCCGCCGGCCCCTGCCCGATCGCCGCTATCTGCTGCGGCGCGGCCCCCCCCCCCCTCCAGACCCCAGCGCTGCCTGGCCAATCAGTGCCAGGCAGCGCCGAGGGGTGGCCCGGGACTCCCAATGACGTCCCGACGTCAGTGACGTCGGTGACGTCATCCCGCCCCGTCGCCATGGCGACGGGGGAAGCCCTCCAGGAAATCCCGTTCTATGAACGGGATTTCCTGATCGGAGATCGCCGAAGGCGATCGAAGCGGGCGGGGGGATGCCGCTCAGCAGCGGCTATCATGTAGCGAGCCCTCGGCTCGCTACATGATAAAAAAAAAAAAATTTTTTTTAAAAACTGCTGCGCTCCCTCCTGGCGGTATTTTTCATACCGCCAAGGAGGTTAACACACTACCAGGGAAGTTTCTAGGATAAATTTCACCCAGGGCAAAGATGTAAAAATTGTGAACCCTTACTCTTTAGGGACAGTCACACAGCCACAGGTCACAAGTAGATCTGCCTACTTACCAGTGACCACACAGGCAAAGAGAGCCCGGAAAGCAGACTCCTCCATGGGCGCCGCACACTGACAGCCTGCAGTACCGCTACAGTTGTCTTCAAGCAGTGGTGACGTGATGATGACTTGACGACGGATGCAGGCAGCCCAGGAGGAGGCAAGGAAGGTGATCGTGCTGCCGCTGGTAATCTCTTCTTCCATTTGACTGCACCACACGTCCCCAGCTCACTAGCGGTTATGTGCTTCTGCCTGTGCCCCCCTTCTTCTACTTGGCAGTCTATGCCCAGGGCGGTCACCCTGCCTGCACTGGCCAAAAAACGGCCCTGCGCTAGAGATGGCTCGAACCTCTGATTTTCGGTTCGAACTCGAACTTCCAAAAAAGTTTGCAAACCTGCAAACTTTTCAAAATAGACTTCAATGGGCAGGCAAACTTAAAAAAACTACAAACACTGTTTCTGGCCACAAAAGTGATGGACAAGTTGTTTCAAGGGGTCTAACACCTGGAGGGGGGCATGGCGGAGTGGGATACACGCCAAAAGTCCTGGGGAAAATTACGGATTTGCCGCACAGCAGGGTTATAATCCCTAAAAGGCAGAAATCACATTGCATGGCTAAATTGGAGGTCAATATTGCTTAAAAACATCTTGCTTGTGTATACATGGATCAGCAGTTAGTGTAAGTAGTGTACTGCTGATAGATCAAACTCACTGTGTAACGCACCGCAAACAGCTGTTTGTGTAGTGATGGCCGTGCTGGACTGGTGCGCACAATGGTGAGAGCGCAGACGATGGCGGTTTTCAAGCCCATATGGTCGGGCTGAGGTAGCTCAATGACAGAACAACTGTCCACCATGAAGACACAACCTTATTATCTTGGGTCAGGTGTGCCCCCCAACACACTCATATAGCCGGTCATTGCTTTATTGTGATACGCAAGCCCCTTTATTGCGGCAAGGTAACTATCACGAAGGGGAATTGACACATGTATACGCCTTTTGTTTTGTTGTTGCAGCTGCAGTGCAGCCAGAAAAATAAATAGCCAGGCATGTACACGCACCAGAAAAAATTCAGGATTCCGCCTGGAGTCCTGGACCCTGTTGGTGGTGGCGGAGAAGGCAGTCAAGTGGCCTGCAGGCAGAGATGCTGTGTGGGGACTGACTTAGTCTTGGGGCAGGCAGCAGCAGCCGGCAGGCAGAGATGCTGTTTGGGGACTGACTTAGTCTTGGGGCAGGCAGTCACACGGCATGCAGGCAGAAATGCTGTGTGTGGGGACTGACATGGGCGTAGGGCCCGCGGTCGCAGGGGTCGCCGTGGCAACCGGGCCGCCTCCTAAAGAGGCGGGGGAGGGGCCCGGGGGCCTGGACCCCCCAGGTGTTGAAATCCCTGCAGCACACTGCGGGGACTGGCTCCCGGAGGCAGAGCAGGGCTACGGCAAGATGGCTGCCGAAGCCCTGCACTAGAGACTATTTGTGTCTCCAGTACAGGGCTTCGGGCGCCATCTTCCCGTAGCCCTGCACTCTGCCTGTCAGCGAGGGAGAAACTGGCTGCTCCGCTGCAGGATCGTCGCTAGAGGAGCTGCACGAGGGAGGCTGGTTGCACGTCGGGGAGCTCACGTCAGAGGCTGGCCAGATGAGTGAATTTTTTTTATTTGTACAGGTTTATTTTTTGGTGACTGCTCCCCACATAACGATTATTTTCTGGTGACTGCCCCCACATAACGATTATTTTCTGGTGAAAGCTCCCACATTGCGTTTATTTTCTGGTGAATGCCCTCACATTGCAATTATTTTCTGGTGAATGCTCCCACATTGCGTTTATTTTCTGGTGAATGCCCTCACATTGCGTTTATTTTCTGGTGAATGCCCTTACATTGCGATTATTTTCTGGTGAAAGATCCCACATTACGTTTATTTTCTGGTGAATGCCCTCACATTGCGTTTATTTTCTGGTGAATGCCCTCACATTGCGATTATTTTCTGGTGAATGCTCCCACATTGCGTTTATTTTCTGGTGAAGGCTCCCACATTGCGATTATTTTCTGGTGAATGCCCCCACCTTGCGTTTATTTTCTGGTGAATGCTCCCACCTTGCGTTTATATTCTGGTGAATGCCCTCACATTGCGATTATTTTCTGGTGAATTCCCCCACATTGCGTTTATTTTCTGGTGAAAGCTCCCACATTGCGTTTATTTTCTGGTGAATGCGCCCACATTGCATTTATTTTCTGGTGAATTCCCCCACATTGCGTTTATTTTCTGAAGAAAGCTCCCACATTGCGTTTATTTTCTGGTGAATGCGCCCACATTGCGTTTATTTTCTGGTGAATTCCCCCACATTGCGTTTATTTTCTGGTGAAAGCTCCCACATTGCGTTTATTTTATGGTGAAAGCTCCTACATTGCGTTTATTTTCTGGTGAATGCCCCCACATTGCGTTTATTTTCTGGTGAATGCTCCCCACATTGCGTTTATTTTCTGGTGAATGCCCCCACATTGCGTTTATTTTCTGGTGAATTCCCCCACATTGCGTTTATTTTCTGGTGAATTCCCCCACATTGCGTTTATTTTCTGGTGAATGCTCCCACATTGCGTTTATTTTCTGGTGAATGCTCCCACATTGCGTTTATTTTCTGGTGAATGCTGCGCACATAACGATTATTTTCTGGTGACTGCTCCCCATATTGCGATTATTTTCTGGTGAATGCTCCCACATTGCGATTATTTTCTGGTGAATGCTCCCACATTGCATTTATTTTCTGGTGAATGCTGCGCACATAGCGATTATTTTCTGGTGAATGCTGTGCACATAACGATTATTTTCTGGTGAATGCTGCGCACATAACGATTTTCTGGTGAATGCTGCGCACATAATAATTATTATCGGGTGAATGCTGCGCACATAACAATTATTATCGGGTGAATGCTGCGCACATAACGATTATTTTCCTTCAGACTGGCATCTTGCTACTAATTGCCCTATTTCCTCTGGGTGCTGCGTATGTTTGCAAATTGAACATGGCAGCCATGCTGCTGGAAAGCGGAATTGATATAGCCATGCCATGCACAGCTATGGGGATTTGGATATGTGTGTGCTTTGGGTGTTGCGAGGGGGGGGGGGGTGTTGTTGCCGGGAGGGGGGGGGGGGCCACATCCAGATTCCGCATCGGGGCCCAGAGGTTTCTAGCTACGCCACTGGGAACTGACTTAATTTTCCGATCCGAATCCGAATCGGATATCCGACCGCAATATCCGACGGATTCTGATATCCAGATAGAAAACCGGAAGTGTTCTTTAAATTGCTTTAAAAACGTTTTTAGGGTTTATGAGGCATGTAGCATCATTATTTTGTAAAGGGAAACACTAATTGATGATGTGGGGACTTAAAATCAGGGGTGCTCGGATACCCCTTTTCAAAATCCATCTTGATACCCAGATATCCGGGTCCAGACCTAATATCTAGGTCCGAACTGGTGGGTATCCGAATAGAATCGGGTATCCGACCCTACTATCCGGGGTATCCGGGCAAATTCAGATATCCAGGTAGAAAACCCGGAAGTGGCCCTTTAAATTGCTTTAAAAACGTTTTTGAGGGTATATGAGGCATGTAGCATAATTATTTTTTAAATGGAAACAATAATTTAACCACTTAACGACCAGCTAACGCCGACCGATAGGCAGCGCCTGGTCGTTTGTGGTTTTGCATGGAAACGGCCGCTCTTTCCATGCCAGTTCACGGAGGGTGTCTCCGTGAACAGTGTGCGAGCCGCCGATCGCGGCTCGCACGCGTAATGTAAACACGCGGGGAAGAAATCACCGCTGTTTACATCAATACGGCGCTGCTACGCAGCAGCGCCGTAAAGGAGATCGGTGATCCCCGGCCTCTGATTGGCCGGGGATCGCCATCATTTGATAGGCTGAAGCCTATCCTACATGGCGCAGGATGGATAACCGTCCCGCGCAGCCCAATGAGGGAGAGGTAGGGAGGGAGAGGAAGGGAGTGCAGAAAACGCTGCGGATGGGGGCTTTGAAGAGCCCCCCCCCCACTCAGCCACACGGAGCGGCGGCGATCAACCCCCCCAGCAGGTCATCCCCTAGTGGGGGAAAAAGGGGGGACGTCTGATCACCCTGCCTTGCACACAATCTGCGCTGCGGGCTGGAGAGCCCACGCAGCGCAGATCTGACAGAACAGCCCCGGTCCTTAAGTGGTTAAGATGTGGGGACTTAAAATCCCCCAAAAAACAAACAAAATGGCTGTCAATTAACATCAGGCCTAGGTTCCAGACAGCAGTCGTGCAGCCCACATTGTGTCCAAAGTCCAATGTGCAAAGTGCCAAGTGCAAAGTGCCACGTGCAAACACGGGCAAAGTGCCATGGGCAAAGTGCCAAGTGCAAAGTGCCCCGTGCAAACACGTGCAAAGTGCCATGTGCAAAGTGCCAAGTGCAAAGTTCCATGTGCAAACACGTGAAAAGTGCCATGTGCAAAGTGCCAAGTTCAAAGTGTTGAAGTGCCACGTGCAAAGGGCAAAGTGCCACGTACAAACAAGTGCAAAGTGCCATGTGCAAAGTGCCACGTGCCAAGTGCAAAGTGCAAAATGCCACGTGCAAACACGTGCAAAGTGCCATGTGCAAAGTGCCAAGTGCCACGTGCCACGTGCAAACACGTGAAAAGTGCCATGTGCAAAGTGCCAAGTTCAAAGTGAGAAGTGCCATGTGCAAAGTGCCACGTTCAAACACGTGCAAAGTGCAAAGTGCCACGTGCAAGCACGTGCAAAGTGCCATGTGCAAAGTGCCAAGTGCCAAGTGCAAAGTGCCACATGCAAAGTACAAAGTGCCATGTGCAAAGTGCCAAGTGGAAAGTGCAAAGTGCCACGTGCAAACACGTGCAAAGTGCCACTTTGCACATGGCACATTGCACATGGCACTTTGCATGTGTTTGCACGTGGCACTTTGCACTTGGTACTTTGCACGTGGCACTTTGCACGTGTTTGCACGTGACACGTTGCACGTGTTTGCACATGGCACTTTGCACTTGGCACTTGGCACTTTGCACATGTCACTTTGTACGTGGCACTTTGCACATGTCCCTTTGCACATGTTTGCACGTGGCACTTTTTACTTTGCACTTGACACTTTGCACGTGGCACTTTGCACTTTGCACGTGTTTGCACATCGCACATTGCAGTTTGCACTTGGCACATGTCACTTTGCACGTTTTTGCACGTGGCAGGCAGCAGCTGGCCAGGTGTGTGCACACACACACATAGCAGCTGCAGCAGCACTGCAGCACACACTCTAAATGTCACACTACGACATCAATCAAGCTAATGAACGATTTAACTATAGTGTAGTGATAGTGAAGGGGTTGATCACTGAACAGCTTATCACTGTGTACAGTCCTTGGCCCAGCAGCACTGCAGCACAGTCTCTTAAGGCGCGTACACACATGCGACTATAGTCATTTGAAGCAATCGTTCCCCGATCATTTCAAACGACGATCGTTACAAAAAACACGCAAACGATCATTAAATGTAACGATCAACGACCGTAGTCGTTTGAAACAAAATATCCGTCCTGGCGGATTTTTTGTAACGACGATCATTCTAAAAAAAACCCTGTGTGTATACATATCGTTACAAAACGATCGTTCCCAAACTACAGCACATGCGCAAAAAACATTTCTACTTTGTGAATACCAGAGATGTGTATGTGTTTTGTGCTGAAAATGATGTGTTGATGTATACACAATGAAAGCACGTCCAGCCCAAATGCAGCAACACCTGTAATGGTTGAAACCATTTTATAATATAGCTCTGACGTCATTTCCTCTAATCTACAGAAAAAACGTTTGTTTGGCGAACGAACACTACGCAACTTCCTATTTCCTACAGTCCATCACCAATGACGTTCTTTCCGTTTTGACAAACGACCTTATGGTGTGCATAGTTACCTCCCTCTGAAATCTACGTAACATCCTGGATCGTTTGCAAACGAACGATCTTATCGTTGAGGCCTTTTTCTTCAGCAATCTAACGACCATTTCTTCAACTATATGCAAATGATTGTTCGTCGTTTGTTGTGTACGTTGCTTAACTGTCACACTATGAGACATCAATCAAGCTAATTAACGATTTAACTATAGAGTAGTGATAGTAGTGAAGGGGTTAACCTTCCTGGCGGTAACCCCGAGCTCAGCCGCGCAGGAGGATTTCTCAGGCCCAGCTGGGCCGATTCGCATAATTTTTTCTTTTTGCAACATGCAGCTAGCACTTTGCTAGCTGCGTGTGCATTCCGATTGCTGCCGCTACCACCAATTAGCCGCCGATCCCCCCCCCCAAAAAAATGGCTGTCAACTTCAGGACTAAAAATTACACAGCTATTGTGTTCAGATAATCACTATGGCACCTAGTGTGCCACAGGTAAAACATTAAAAAAGGAGAGGTTCCAGGAAGCGGTCGTACTGCCGCATGCTAATTTCTGATTCCACGGATATTAGATTTCTGAGATGTCTTTTTTTTTGCCATTTTTTGCATTCTCTGATTGGCTAAATACCTCCGAATGGATTCAGAAGTATTGGACCAATCAGAGATTGCAGAATTTTAGCAGAATCAGAATACCTCAGAAATTTTAGGCCAATCACAAGAGGAATTTCACTCAGTAGTGTCCATCCCTTGGGATTTGTGTAAAATTATTGCAGCAGTAATCCAATTTTCGTAGAAAGTGCCTGCATTCTCTAATCGGTCCAATGCCTCCGAGTTCTGTGATTCGGCTAAAATTACAGTTGCGGTAAATTGGATTTCCATGGAAATACGTTTTACATGTTCTGCTTGGAAATGCGGATATCCGACCGAAAATGTGGAAATTTCAATTCCATGGAATCCGAATGAGAAAGAATCCCTACAGCCGAGTCAGGACTTTACGGGCAGTGGTGGACTGAAATTTCGCATGTGCGAAATTTCGCATCGAAAGTCACAATAAAGCATCGTAATTGTAGTGCGAAATTTCAGAGAAAATCATAATTAATTTCGTATGTAAAAGTAGTGTTTCAAAATTTCGCGTAATTGTTCACGTAATTTTTGCGTAATTTTGCTTAATTTTTGCCGACTTTAGAGGTTAATAGCAAAGCCCCCATAAAAAAAAAGACCTTGTAGCTTTTGAGAAACTCGATTTTCCAAATGCAAAGAAAAATGGTTTTTAAACTGTCATTTTTCTAACTTTAAAAACCATTTTTTACTTGCATTTTTAAAATCGAGTTTCTCAAAAACTACAAGGTCTTTTTGCAAAATTCTTTTTTTGACTTCTACCCAAGATTTTCCTTAACATATGTAGCAATTTTGGTGTCAATAGCATGTATGGGGACTTTGCTATTCACTGCTAAATTCGGCAAGAAATTACGCAAAATTACGTGAAATTATACAAAATTTTATGCAAAATTGCGAATGACTGACAAAATCAATTTAATTTGCAAATCGTAATTACGTCTAAGCGTAATTTCGAAAATGTACACGAAATTTAGCAAAATCGTAATTTGTTCATTACGCTCATCACTATTTACGGGACTGACAGAGGCACAATGGAGGGGACCGGGAGGACGGCGAGGGGGAAGACACACTACAGGGAGCTGGAAGATACCCAAGGTAAGTAGAAAACATTTTTGCCCATTCATCTCAGTTACTCTTTAACCCTTTTGGGACCGGCTGTCTAACCCCCTTAAGGACCAGGCATATTACATGGGGGGCCATGTTTGGGGGGTTCAGGCAGACAGATCTCTGCTGGGGCTTGCTGGGCTGTGTGTCCTCCCTTTACCCGGCAGCCTTTACTCACCTCCAGGCTCCAGCGATGAGCCGCAGTAGACCCCTCCGCTCCGGCCGGCATCCCCGCTCATACTGGCACTAAGTTCCGGGACGCGGCTTGATGACGTCATCAGGCCGGGACCCAGCACTTACGTCAGAGCAAGTGGGGATGCCAGCCGAGGGGAGCATCAATCGCCGGGGGAACATTAAAAAGGTGAGTGGACCCTCTTTTTCCCCTCCTACCGCTGCAGCTCTTACTAGTGATCACAATGATCCGCCGGCGATCATAGTGATGGCTCCTGATCACTGAGGGGAGATGTCAGCTGTCATATGACAGCTTAACCCATTCAGGTTCCGTGGTTTTCACGAGAGAAATGTTCACCTCCCATTTATTAGCCTATAACTTTATCACTACTTATCACAATGAACTGATCAATATCTTGTTTTTTCCGCCACCAATTAGGCTTTCTTTGGGGGGTACATTTTGCTAAGAGCCACTTTACTGTAAACGCATTTTAACAGGAAGAATAAGAAAAAAATGGAAAAATTCATTATTTCTCAGTTTTCAGCCATTATAGTTTTAAAATAAAACATGCCTCCATAATTAAAACTCACGTATTGTATATGCCCATATGTCCCGGTTATTACACCGTTAAAATTATGTCCCTATCACAATGTATGGCGACAATATTTTATTTGGAAATAAAGGTGCATTTTTTCCATTTTGCATCTATCACTATTAACAAGTTTAAAATAAAAAAATATAGAAATATTTCATCTTTACATTGATATTTAAAAAGTTTAGACCCTTAGGTAAATATTTACATGTTTTTTTTTTTTTTTAATTGTAATGGGTTTTTTTTATTTATAGTAAACATTTTATTTGGGTAGTTTTGGGAGGGTGGGGGGTAAACAATAGATTTATAATGTAAATGTGTGTTGATTTTCATTTATTTTTATTTTCAGGTGTAGTATTACTTTTTGGCCACAAGATGGCGGCCATGAGTTTGTTTACATGACGTCACTCTAAGCGTAACATACGCTTAGAGTGGCGCATCAGGAAGGGAACGGCCAGAAAAGGCGCAGCTTCCGAGAGAAGCTGTCGCTTTTCCAGCGGGGGAGAGGAATCAGTGATTGGGCTTCATAGCCCGATTCACTGATTGCCTGGCTAACGAATCCGCGGCCGGGAGTGCGCGTGCACGCGCGCGATCGGCCGCGGGGGCGCGCGGTAGCGCACATGGTTTCTGGACGTAGTTTCTACGTCCAGAAACCAAAATAGGTTAATCTCCCCTCTCGGGTGCGCATGATCGCGGCGGAACGCTTCGTTTTCGTGGACGTTGAATCTACGTCCGTCAGAGCGGCAGCACAACCTTGCTGGGCGTAGATTCAAACTATGTCAAAACTGCGTCGGTCCTAATGTGGTTAACGCAAACCCGAAATGAAAAATAAAGTCAAAATAAACATACACACATCGTACTTACCTCCCATGTAGTCTGCCCATCAATCTGTTTCTCCTCTCCTACGCCCTGTGTGTCCACTGTGATCGATGGAATTCTCCATCCTCCATTTTGAAAAGGAGTACCCATAACAGCTTCCAGGTCAGCACACTGTTATGCTGTAACATCTCTGAAATGAGATATAGGGAAACATGAACATTACCTTGCACAACAGTTGTCCTTTCAGTTATAACTGACAGCAACTGAAAAACTGGACGGGATCGTTGTTAGAAGAAAATGGTGAGCTTCTGAGAGGGACTGACGGTGAGGTAAGTATGAGATATTAATTTGCAGGTACATCATGTGTTTATTTGAAGTAATTTTACCCAGCTCAGTGACTCTTTAAAGACCGTGATAGCGTTTTACGATTCTCATAGGAGCCCATGCGTGGAGAAGGGGGACATGCTCATGCAATATTCTACGCTTCCTCTATAAACACCTTGGGAAAGATTTAGAAGTTTAAGCCCTTGAATTGTGTGAGAAGGAGCCTCTCCCCCGGGAGTGATGCAGTATCAGGGAGGCCATTAGCTGTAATAATCTGCCTGTCCTCTCGGTGTACCCAGCAGTGAGGTGCGCGCCTCATCTGAGATAATGCACTGCTGTACTGCAGTTAATGATAGACTTAGTTATCCTCTGTTCTATTGCTTCACGGCCCACGGACCAGCATCACCACCGACTGCAAATAATGCCAGCCTTATTCTCGGGGCTGTTTACCCAAACACTTGAATCCTTTCTAGTCAGGCGGATATCAGGTCGCAGCAACAAGACATAGCTGAGCTCATTGAGGTGGCAAGGGGCTGCCACAACAGACAGATGCAAGGGGCTGCCACAACAAACAGGTGCAAGGAGCTTCCACAACAGACAGGTGCAAGGAGCTGCCACAACAGACAGGTGCAAGGGGCTGCCACAACAGACAGGTGCAAGGGGCTGCCTGTTGTGACAGATGCAAGGGGCTGCCACAACAGACAGGTGCAGGAGCTGCCACAACAGACAGGTGCAAGGGGCTGCCACAACAGACAGGTGCAAGGGGCTGCCACAACAGACAGGTGCAAGGGGCTGCCACAACAAACAGGTGCAAGGAGCTGCCACAACAGACAGGTGCAAGGGGCTGCCACAACAGACAGGTGCAAGGGGCTGCCACAACAAACAGGTGCAAGGAGCTGCCACAACAGACGGGAGCAAGGGGCTGCCACAACAGACGGGAGCAAGGGGCTGCCACACCAGACGGGTGCAAGGGGCTGCCACACCAGACGGGTGCAAGGGGCTGCCACAACAGACGGGAGCAAGGGGCTGCCACAACAGACGGGAGCAAGGGGCTGCCACAACAGACGGGAGCAAGGGGCTGCCACAACAGACGGGAGCAAGGGGCTGCCACAACAGACGGGAGCAAGGGACTGCCACAACAGACGGGAGCAAGGGGCTGCCACAACAGACGGGAGCAAGGGGCTGCCACAACAGACGGGAGCAAGGGGCTGCCACAACAGACAGGAGCAAGGGGGCTGCCACAACAGACAGGAGCAAGGGGCTGCCTCAACAGACGGGTGCAAGGGGCTGCCACAACAGACAGGAGCAAGGGGCTTCCACAACAGACAGGTGCAGGGGCTGCCACAACAGACAGGAGCAAGGGGCTGCCACAACAGACAGGTGCAAGGGGCTGAAACAACAGACAGGTGCAAGGGGCTGCCACAACAGACAGGTGCAAGGGGCTGCCACAACAGACGGGAGCAAGGGGCTGCCACAACAGACAGGTGCAGGGGGCTGCCACAACAGATGGGTGCAAGGGGATGCCACAACAGACAGGTGCAAGGGGCTGAAACAACAGACAGGTGCAAGGGGCTGCCACAACAGACAGGTGCAAGGGGCTGCCACAACAGATGGGCGCTGCTACAGAAAATGTGTTAAAAGGAACCTAAAGCGAGAAAATTATGGAGGCGGCCATATTTATTTCCTGCTAAACATTACCAGTTGCCTGGCTGCCCTGCTGGTCTCTTTGGCTGCAGTAGTATCTGAATCACACACCTGAAAGAAGCATGCAGATAATCCAGTCACACCTCAGTCAGAGCACCTTTGATCTGCATTCTTTTTCAGGGTCTATGGCAAAAAGTATTAAGGGGCCCATACACTCAGCCGATTTTCTGGCCGACCGATCGATCCCGATCGATCGATTGAAAATCGGTTGGCCAATCGACCGATCGATGGCCGATTTCGATCGATTTCGATGGATTTCCATCGAACTGGCAGGATGGAAAATTTAGGTCGATCTGATGAGATTGCTTATCAGTTTGCATTGGCCTTAATGGAAATCTGATGGCAAAAATATGCCATCAGATCGAATTTCAATAGATTTCAAACTGAAATCTATTGGAATTCTATCCTGGTAAAAAATGTTCTAAAAACGCATCAGATAGATCATCAGATGCATTTCTTATCTATCTGCTGCCAATCTGACGAGAGTATGGGCACCTTTAGAGGCAGAGGATCAGCAGGACAGCCCAACACTTTGCATTATTTAACTACATAACGACCGTGTCACGCCAATTGGCGGCGGCTGCCCCAGGACCGCCTAACGCCAATTGGCGTCAAGTCCTGGGGCTGCAGTTTGCAGGAGATCGCGTGCAGCCAGGCTGTGCGCGCAACTCCTGCTTGGGGGACGGATAGGGTTGCCAGGTCGGCTGATGGAGAAAACCGGACAGGGGGTGGAGTTAGGGGTGGAGTTAGGGGCGGAGTCAGAAGCACACTTTTATGTAGAGTGGGGCTAAGCAATGGGCTTTTTTTAAAAAAAAATTATAGTATTTATATCGCACTGACATCTTCTGCAGCACATTACAGAGTACATAGCCATGTCACTAACTGTCCTCACCAGTAGTACTGGTCCAGTGCACATAAGAGACAGTTTTTCACCAGTAACTGCACATAAGAGACAGCTTTTCACCAGTAAATGCACATTATAAGAGACACCTTTTCGCCAGTAAATGCACATAATAAGAGACAGCTTTTCCCCAGTAAATGCACAAGAGACAGCTTTTCACCAGTAAATGCACATAATAAGACACAGCTTTTCACCAGTAAATGCACATAATAAGAGACAGCTTTTCACCAGTAAATGCACAAAAGAGACAGCTTTTCACCACTAAATGCACATAATGACAAACAGCCAGTGTTCCCAGTATATGTAGCCAGGGATATATGTGCCCAGTATATGTAGCCAGGGGGTATATATGTCCCAGTATATGTAGGCAGGGGTGTAAATGTCCCAGTATACGTAGGCAGGGGTATATATGTCCCAGTATATGTAGCCAGGGGGTATATGTGCCCAGAATAGGTAGCCAGGGGGTATATGTGCCCAGAATAGGTAGCCAGGGGGTATATGTGCCCAGAATAGGTAGCCAGGAGCTATATGTGCCCAGAATAGGTAGCCAGGGGCTATATGTGCCCAGAATAGGTAGCCAGGGGCTATATGTGCCCGGAATAGGTAGCCAGGGGCTATATGTGCCCGGAATAGGTAGCCAGGGGGTATATGTGCCCAGAATAGGTAGCCAGGGGCTATATGTGCTATATGTGCCCAGAATAGGTAGCCAGGGGGTATATGTGCCCAGAATAGGTAGCCAGGGGGTATATGTGCCCGGAATAGGTAGCCAGGGGCTATATGTGCCCAGAATAGGTAGCCAGGGGCTATATGTGCCCAGAGAATAGGTAGCCAGGGGCTATATGTGCCCAGAATAGGTAGCCAGGGGCTATATGTGCCCAGAGAATAGGTAGCCAGGGGCTATATGTGCCCAGAATAGGTAGCCAGGGGGTATATGTGCCCGGAATAGGTAGCCAGGGGCTATATGTGCCCAGAATAGGTAGCCAGGTGCCCCCCCCCCCCCCCCCCCCCAGGAGGAGAACAGTGCAGAGAGAGAGAAGGGGGGCAATCTCCCCCCCTTGCCTTCCCTCACCTTAGGGTGCTGTCTCTCTCCCCTGCTGTCTCCTCCAATATGATGTGCAGCAGGCTGGCGGGTGGCGTGGCGGGCGGAACTTACCTCTGTCGCAGGCGCCGGAAGTTCGGGTCCCGCAGCCGCTGAGCCTGAGATTCCACTCAAAAAAGATCCGGATCAAAGATCCGAATCATTCATGAGCCGGACAACACTATTCAGACTGATTAGTGTTGTCCAACTCATGAATGATTCGGATCTTTGATCCGGATCTTTTTTGAGTCGAATCTCAGCGGCTGCGGGACCCGAACTTCCGGCGCTGGAGCGACACAGAGGTAAGTTCCGCCTGCAGCCACCCGCCAGCCTGCACATCATATTGGAGGAGACAGCGGGGGAGAGAGAGCACCCTAAGGTGAGGGATGGGGGGGGAGATTGCCCCCCTTCTCCACCGCTGCTCCCAGCTCTCTCTCTACTGCGCTGTTCTCCTCCTGCGCTGCGGGGGGGGCTCTAAAACCGGACAACTTAATTGTCCGGTTTAGCATGTTTTTTTACACCGGACACAGGGGCCAAAAACCGGACTGTCCGGTGTAAAACCGGACACCTGGCAACCCTAGGGACGGAGCTCCGCCCCGCCTTCAGTCTGTTCAGACTGTTAGACGGTGAAGCCACCTTCTTTCTAGTAAGTACAGCTCTGCGATCTGCAGCAGCGCTGTACTGGGGACAGCCGTGGACACGGCTGTCCCCCTGGCCCACAGGAGAGCGAACGGCTCTCATAGGCTGTACAAAATAGAAGATTTAATAAAAATAAAAAAAATAACATAAATATTTAATTAACAAAAAATAAACAATGTGGGGGAAATCAGACCCCACCAACAGAGAGCTCTGTTGGTGGGGAGAAAAAGGGGGGGGGGGATCACTTGTGTGCTGTGTTGTGTGTGGCCCTGCAGCTTGGCCTTAAAGCTGCAGTGGCCAATTTAGTCAAAATTGGCCTGGTCTTTAGGGGGATTTAACACTGCAGTCCTCAAGAGGTTAAAAGGAAATACTTATGACAGCCGCCATATCCCACTCAAGTCAGTTGTCCTTTAATACTTTAATGGGAACTGCAGTGAAAATAACATAATGAATTAAACTGCTTATTGTTTACAATATTCATTTATAGATTATTATTAAGTCAGTGTTTTCCCATTGTAAAATCTTCCATCTCTCTCTCTGATTCACATTCTGAAATGTATCCCAGGTGGTGACCTCTTTAGTTCTGCCAGGTGATCTGTGCAGAACAGTGATTGGCCGAAATTTTGCATATGTGAAATTTCGCATCGAAATTTGCATTTACCCATCGTAATTGTAATGCGAAATTTCAGGGAAAATGGTAATTCATTTCGTATGTAGTAGTAGTATTTCATAATTTCGCGTAATTTGCACGCAAATTCATGAAATTTTGTGCCAACTTTGGCGGTTAATAGCAAAGCTCCCACACATGCTATTGGTACATATGTTAAGCAGAATAGTGGGTACAAGTCAAAAAAAGAATTTTTCAAAAAGACATTGTAGTTTTTGAGAAAATCGATTTTAAATATGCAGAGAAAATGGTTTTTAAACTGTAATTTTTTTTAGTTTAAAGCGGAATATAACCCTGCATTTCAACTTTGCTCTAAAACATTATTTACAGCATATTATATGCAACCAGCATTTTTTTTTTACTAGACCAGCATTGGAAGGGTTACACACAGAGCTTTAAAGTTCCGTGGAGAGAACTGCTGCCGCATCCGAAGTTTAGATAGATACATTTAAGTAAACACAATGTAACAAGTGTGGAATGTGACTCACTCCCTCTGACTGTGCAGGAGCTGGAGGACAGCCAGAAAGAGAGAGTGAGTCACATTCCTCACTTGTTACATTGTGTTTACTTAAATGTATCTATCTAAACTTTGGATGCGGCAGCAGTTCTCTCCACGGAACTTTAAAGCTTTGTGTGTAACCCTTCCAATGCTAGTCTAGTAAAAAAAAAATGCTGGTTGCATATAATATGCTGTAAATAATGTTTTAGAGAAAATTTGCAATGCAGGGTTATATTCCCCTTTAAAAACATTTTTTCTTTGCATTTTTAAAATCGATTTTCTCAAAAAGTACAAGGTATTTTTGGAATTTTTTTTTAACTTGAACCCAATACATGGGGGCTTTGCTATTTACTGACAAAGTCAACACAAAATTACACGGAAATTACGCAAAATTTTAGGCAAAATTATGAATCACTATACGAAATCAATTCAATGTACAAATCGTAATTACGTATAGACGTAAATGCGACAAATGACATGAAATTTTGCGTAATTAGCTAATTACGGTCATCACTGATGCAGAATGTTCGTTACTGTGAGTTCTATGCACAGAGGGAGATGCTGCTTGTTTGGCAGTTGGACCATTATAGTCCCTTACACACTCCAATGAGTTCTGGGTCACCATGAGCCTGTTGGTTAGTCTGTACCTCTCCGTGTTACAAGCCCTACTTCATAGAGCCAAATTAATCCATGCCATGCACTGATGAGGATCTAACAATCCGAAACAGTCTGTATGCATGTTGGATTATTATGGCTCTGTACAAATTAACAAGCTGACACATCATTGCATTCCAGCGGTTCTGGAGGTGTGTTTAGCTTCTAAAGGCTCATACACACATCAGACTATAGTCTTTGGAAAATGAAAGATCACAGACCAATCTTACCACCCTTCATGTAGTATGAGAGCCATACTCTACACAGTCTTTTCTATGGAGCTGAACTCCACATCAGAAAAAAATCTTTGCAAGATGCTGCACACACAGATGCTGTACAGACACAAAAGATCTGTATCTGCAAAAGATCTGTTCCTGCCAAAAATCCATTCCTGCAAATTGCAATGATAGTCTATGAGATCTGCAGATCATCATACACACATGATTTAACTGACATTCATCTGCAGATCCGCAGATCTGAAAATCCATCCTGGTGGATCTGATCTGCAGATGAATGTCAGTTAAATAATGTGTGTATGATGATCTGCAGATCTCATAGACTATCATTGCAATTTGCAGGAATGGATTTTTGGCAGGAACAGATCTTTTGCAGATACTGATCTTTTGTGTCTGTGCAGCATCTGTGTGTGCAGCATCTTGCAAAGATTTTTTTCTGATGTGGAGTTCAGCTCCATAGAAAAGACTGTGTAGAGTATGGCTCTCATACTACATGAAGGGTGGTAAGATTGGTCTGTGATCTTTCATTTTCCAAAGACTATAGTCTGATGTGTGTATGAGCCTTTAGGGTAACAATGGTTAATTTGCATATATTCAGCAGTGATGCACTGGGAGACATCTCAAGCTCACTCCAACCTGAATTATCGCAAATTCTTTCCGTTTTAAGAAAGCAAACTTTTGTTTTGGCAGTTGGAAACTGCTATTATTTCCCACAATGCAACGAGGTTCACAGACAGGAAACTGTGAGGACCACTGTCATGATATCACACAGTGGGAGCCACACAGACCCTCCTAATGATCTATTCGAGAAAAGGTAAAGATTTCTCATGGGAAAGAGGGAATCAGCTACTGATTGGGATGCAGTTCAGCCCTTGGTTTAAAGTGAACCTCCAGACTAAAAATCTACTCAGCAGCACTGAAAAGGCTTGGTGTTTCTTTAACAGTTTCATAGCATCAGAACTTTGTTTTTCTTACCAAAGCATCATTTTTAGCTGCATTTTAGCTAAGCTCTGCCCCATCAAAGAAAACTGCCCGGGCATTTTCCCCTGATGCTGTGCAAAGCATGATGGGATTTCCTATGTTGTTATTCACGTTGCCTAGCAACTGGGAGGGGTGATTTGGACACAGGACAGTTGGAACTGTGTCTCATGCTCCCTGTCACCTCCTTTCAACCAAAAAGATGGCTGCCCTCATGAAATCACAAATATTTGCCTGTTCTTTTAAAACAGGATGGGTAAGAGATTAGAGTACCTATCTATTTCAATTAGCATAACTAAAGTAACTTAATGACAGTGTGTTTGTTTAGGCTGGAGTTCCTCTTTAAAGAGAAACTCAGACCAAGAATTGAACTTTATCCCAATCAGTAGCTGTTACCCCCTTTTACATGAGACATCTATTCCTTTTCACAAACAGACCATCAGGGGGCGCTGTATGGCTGATATTGTGGTGAAACCCCTCCCACAAGAAACTCTGAGTACGTACTCATGGCAGTTTCCTGTCAGTGAACCTTGTTGCATTGTGGGAAATAGCTGTTTACAGCTGTTTCCAACTGCCAAAAAAGCAAGCAGCAGCTACATCACCTGCCAACAGTAAAAATGTCACCATGTAATAAATGTCAGAATGTAAATCAGGGATTTAAAAGTTTTACAATGGGCAAACACTGACTAAATCATTTATACATAATTATTGTAAAAATGAAGCACTTTTTTTATTACATTATTTTCACTGGAGTTCCTCTTTTAAAGAAAACCTGAACTGAAAATTAAAAGTCAAAATAAGCATACACAAGTCATACTTACCTTCCATGTAGTCTACTCCTCAGTGTCTTTCTCCTGTCCCGCGTCCTGTTTGTTCACTATGATCAAGGGAATTTTCCGTCCTCTATTTTGAAAATGGCCATTACCCATAACAGCTTTCTGGTCAGCACACAGTTAAACTGTAACATCGCCCACTTGAGCCATACGGAAACATGGACATTACCTGGTACATCAGTTTTCCTCTCAGCTATAACTGACAGCAACTGATATTTTACTGACAGCAACAGATATATTTCAGATCTGACAAAATATTGTCAGAACTGGAAGTGATCATTGTCAGAAGAAAATGGTGAGCTTCTGAGAGGAACTGATGGCAAGGTAACTATGTAATGTTCATTTGAAGTTACCTCATGTGTTTATTTTAAATATTTTTACTCAGTACAGGTTCTCTTTAAGTTCCTCTTTAATATGATGGTGGATTGATTCACTGACCAATAGGAAAACGCATTCACTTTATCTCATCAGTAGTATGAATTGTGTAATGTTCAATTCTTCATCTCTGTGCCTATTACAGCTTGTATTGCAGTAGGGGAAAGCCATGGTTATTGTTATTTTTAATAGTATTATTAGAGACTCTGTTTCCGTTTCCATCTATCCAGACATATCAGAGCAAGAAATACAATACATATTAAAGTGGACCTGAACTCTTGCGCAGAACAGAAGGAAAACAGAGAGAAATTCACCCTGTATGAATTTAAAGAGTTTAGCCTGTCTAATTCCTTCTGATCTGTGACTAATTACACGTGTAATTTGATCCCTCAACTGTGTCAGCTGGCTGCCATGGCAGAGAGATAAATTGTAAACACAGGATGTTAACATGTTTGCTTCCATGAAAGCAGGAAATAGACACACTGCAGATTTATTGCCGGATGTGTATCAGCTGTAACAAAGAAATGTTTTTTTCTTTAAAAATGATTATGCTGTTGCTTATGTTTAAGAGCAGAGAGGAAGTCCTGATTTCAGGTCCGCTTTAAAGAGAACCAGAGATGAAGCACCCTCTTGTATTTTACCTTATAAATCAGTGGGAACATGACAGTAAACACCTAATCTGCTCTTTGTTTCATTGTTCTCTGTTTAATCTGACTGTTATCACCTCTGATAAGAATACCCGACTGAGCATTCAGTCTAGCTTTGCTACAGAAAGATTATAGCTGAGTCTGTCTTCTCTGGTGTCTTTTCAAGCCCAAGCCTGCCCCCTTGTGGCTCTGCTATAATGACTCAGCTATAATTATTCCCTGCAAAGCCAGACTGAATGCTCAGTCCGGGATTCTTATCACAGCTGATAACAGACACTTTTAGCAGTGAGAATGAAACAGAGAGCATGGTAAGTGTTTTCTCTAATGTTCTTACTGATATATATGGTAAAAAACACAAGGGTGCTTTGTCTCTGGTTCCCTTTAAGCTGCTGGTTTTTCTGGGCTGGTTTATCGCATCAAACTCTCTGGGGAAAAAACGGGGAGAGGATCTCTGCAAAAAAAAAAAAATGTGACTTCAGGCAGGCAGGCTTGCTGCCTCGCTCATTAATAATTAATATGTCAAACGGTAATTGTGCCACCTACTGGTAAGTTTATTGATTGCCACTCCACTCCGCAGATTGCTCTTCCTTCTTGCTGGCGTTCAGGGACATATTCTCTATCGACTCAGATCCCCTTAGAAGCTGACATACATAGTCATTATTTAGACAATTACAAGACGTCAATGGAGGCAAATGACTTTTAATGAGTAATAATGGTTAGAGTCCTTTATTGAATGGAGGGGCTGATCGGACGGCTGCAAAGCATCCTGGGAAATATGCGCCATCTCCAGGCATTTCACTCTTGTTTACCTTTAATGTTAATGCATCCCATTTCCTGTGCACCATTAATTGCCATTTGTTTTTTTCCCACTTTAAGTTAACATTGATATAGTTCCGACTACCCCTTGGAATTCTACAGCCATTGACGATTTTACGTGTACGTTTAGTTTGCAAGATAAGGAGTTTGGCGCAAGCAATGGCCAATAGTATATGAGTCATTTTATATTATCAATGTTATACTTACTATTTAATACAAGTTATATCAGAGATAGATATCTTAGCGAGCTTCACACTAAGGGCCCTTTTCCACTACAGCGTTTGCGATGGCTGAATCGCAAAACCGCAAACCGCTAGTGATTTTAAAATCGCTATGGTTTGCTTTTTAACATAGGAATCGCGGTAGGTAATTTTCACTACCGCGATTCATTTTTTACTTAAAGTGAATGTTTACCGGATTAAAAATGAAAAAGTCAGATACTCACCTAAGGAGAGGGAAGGCTCGGTCCTAATGAGCCTTCCCCCTCCTCTCCCGGTGCCCAGTCCCGCGCAGGATCCCCCGTGGCAGTATTCGACCAGTTCGGTCAAATACTGCCACTTCCGCATGCCTTCGAGAGCTTTCGGAAGCCTTCGGGAGCACTCGGGCTCCCGAAGACGGGCCGCTCCATACTACGCATGCGCAAGCGCCCTCTATGACGCACTCGCGCGTACGTTGTATGGAGCGGCCCGTCTTCGGAAGCCCGAGTGCTCCCGAAGACCTCCAAAGTCCCTGCGGCGGCGGACGCGAACGGGGGAGCCAGCGCAGCACCGAGGGCACCGGAAGAGGAGAGGGAAGGCTCATTAGGACCGAGCCTTCCCTCTCCTTAGGTGAGTATCTGACTTTTTCTTTTTTAATCCGGTACCCATTGGCTTTAATCGCGATCGCGCCGTGGAACGTTTTTTGCCGCGATTCTGCTATGCAGTGCATAGCATAATCGCGATCGCCAACGTCGGGAAATCGCCAGGAATTTTTTTCTCAGGGGGAACGCTAGCGATTGCTAGTGGAAAAGGGCCCTAAAACTAAAGGTGGCCATACATGGTACAATTTTTCAATTAGATAATTTAGTTTGATTATTCCGTTAGATCGAATATAAAGATTTTTCCAGCATGTCCGATCATTTTTCCAGAAAAAACGGGATAATCGTTCGAATTTCTTGATCGAAAAAAAAAAATATTTTCAACTTTCATTCAATTCGATCATTTAGATTGAATAAACGGGAAAATTGAACGCTTTTATTGTACTGTGTATGGCCACCATAAAACCTGCCATTATCTGTGGGTGTGCTGCAAAGGTCAAATTGTTACACCAATATATAAATCATATACTCAAATTATAAACTTTTGCGCTGCCTCCCAGTCCACTTAAAAGCAAAGTTTTTGATCTGACAGTCTATGCGATGAGGGTAATGATAGTACGGCACGCGAAGAATGGGCGTGGCCATGACATCACATGGGCGGAGCTAACTGTAATATGTAATGGTGTAACGGTAAGGCAGCGCAGCAGGCCAGAATTTCTTCCCAAAACAGGCAAAGTGACCCTAACGGTAATTAGACATCGTTTCCCAAACACATAAGAAAGCAGAGTTTCTGCAATGATGTGGTGAAACAGGAGTTTTGCATCATGGAAGTGCAGACAATAAATCTGCAGAAACTTTTTGATGCTATTTATTAGCATACTATTTAGTAATCATGAACCCCCAAATGCTGCAGCAAAAAAAAACAAAGTAGCAAATGCAGCTAACTATGACCATCAAGTAATAAGTGTAGAAACCATTATCTCTAACACATGAAATGCAACAACCATTACCTCCGACACATGAAATGCAACAACCATTACCTCCGACACATGACATGCAACAACCATTACCTCCGACACATGAAATGCAACAACCATTACCTCTGACACATTAAATGCAACAACCATTACCTCTAACACATGATATGCAACAACCATTCCATCCAAACACATGAAATGCAACAACGATTACCTCCGACACATGAAATGCAACAACCATTACCTCCGACACATGAAGTGCAAGAACCATTACCTCTGACACATGACATGCAACAACCATTACCTCTGACACATGAAATGCAACAACCATTACCTCCGACACATAAAGTGCAAGAACCATTACCTCTGACACATGACATGCAACAACCATTACCTCCGACACATGAAATGCTACAACCATTACCTCCGACACATGAAATGCAACAACCATTACCTCTGACACATTAAATACAACAACCATTACCTCCGACACATGAAATGCAACAACCATTACCTCCGACACATGACATGCAACAACCATTACCTCCGACACATGAAATGCTACAACCATTACCTCCGACACATGAAATGCAACAACCATTACCTCTGACACATGAAATACAACAACCATTACCTCCGACACATGAAATGCAACAACCATTACCTCCGACACATAAAGTGCAAGAACCATTACCTCTGACACATGACATGCAACAACCATTACCTCTGACACATGAAACGCAACAACCATTACCTCCGACACATGAAGTGCAAGAACCATTACCTCCGACACATGAAATGCAACAACCATTACCTCTGACACATTAAATGCAACAACCATTACCTCCGACACATGAAATGCAACAACCATTACCTCTGACACATGAAGTGCAAGAACCATTACCTCCGACACATGAAATGCGAGAACCATTGCCTCCGACACATGACATGCAACAACCATTATCTCCGACACATGAACTACAAGAACACTCATTTCATTGCAGCTAACACTAACCTCATTACCGCTAACACTAACCTCACTACTGCAGTGCAGTCTAATCTCATTACCGCTCCATCTACTACCGCTGGACCTAACACTAACCTCACTGCAGCTAACACTAACCTCACTACTGCTCCATCTACTACTGCTGCGCCTAATACTAACCTCACTACTGTTCCATCTACTACCACTGAACCTTACACTAACCTCACTGCCACTGACCTCACTGCCGCTAACACTAACCTCGCTAACGCTTCTTCTACTACCGCTGGGCCTAATCTTAACCTCAATACCACTAACACTAAGCTCACTACCACTCTATCTACTACTGAAGCCCCTAACACTAACCTCACTGCCACTAATACTAACCTCACGGCCACCAACACTAACCTCACTGCCGCTCCATCTACTACTGCTTCATCTAAAACGAACCTCACTACCGCCCGCTAACACTAATCTCACTACAGCTACATCTACTACTGCTGGACCTAACACTAACCTCACTGCTGCTAACACTAACCTCAATACTGCTCCATCTACTACTGCTGCACCTAACACTAACCTCACTACCGCCCACTAACACTAATCTCACTACAGCTACAGCTACTACTGGTGGACCTAATCTCACTGCCGCTAACACTAACCTGACTGCAACACACAAAATGTATCATATGAACCTGTGACAGAGTACGATGACAGAGTCTTATGCATAGCGCCCCCCCCAACCTGCTCACCCCTTCCTGTCCCTCGCCAAGTGGTGTGCTCTCTACTGCATGGGAAGCATGTCACTGGGATTCCCAGGTTTTACCTGTCGTATTCCTGGCATACCACACATGCGCACTGAACCATTATTATTATTATTTAGTATTTATATAGCGCCGACATATTACGCAGCGCTGTACAGTATATATATATATATATATATATATGTTGTCACTAACTGTCCCTCAAAGGAGCTCACAATCTTATCCCTACCATTGCCATATGTCTATATTATGTAAGTACTGTAGTCTAGGGCCAATTTTTAGGGGGAGCCAATTGACTTATCCGTATGTTTTTGGAATGTGGGAGGAAACTGGAGTGCCCGGAGGAAACCCACGCAGACACGGAGAGAACATACAAACTCTTTGCAGATAGTGCCCTGGCTTGGATTCGAACCGGGGACCCAGCGCTGCAAGGCGAGAGAGCTAACCACTACGCCACCATGGCCGCCAACACGTTTAACTGTCCTGCGTCGCCCATTGACGTTCATTACTTCTGACGCAGTAAGTGTGCTAAGCCCCATTGCCTTGCATTGTCGATTGGTTGCATACTTGCATTACCCTGCAGTAAGACAGGGTAATGTAACGCAGGTTTGCAAGACAAGTGTAAAAGGGGCCTAAGGGGAATAAATATGGCAGCCTCCATATCCTTCTCACTTCAGTTCTCCTTTAACAACGAACACTTAAAAAAAAAAATCAATCTAAAAATAGTTTTATATAATAGTTTTTATTAATCAGGCAAATGTGCAAATGCTCCTTGAAAAGAAACCATACATGTGCATTGCTTTTTCCCATCCAATAAGAATCTGCATGTATTGGGAATATTTCAGCTCTCTGATACCTCTCAGGGCCCAGAAATGAATTAGGGTGAAATGGGGCCCTAGACAAGAGAGCAGCTTTTTCTCACTGCTGATGGCTACCTGGCTTTTTTAGTAAGATTTGGCGGGGAATAGTATAAACCAGGTCCCTGGTCTCTGTCTAGGCCCTACGCAGCTCTCTATGTTGCCTTGTTAATGATTTGGCTCTGTCAGGACCAGATTTGGCCTTCCCCACACAGCATATCGTGTGGAATCTCATCGGTTGGTGCTGTGCTGCTGACAGATCTCACCCAATGACACAGATGTTACAGGATCCAGAGGAAGAGGAACGCGGCCTGCTCCCCCGGACAGATCCCGTCCAATGACACAGATGTTACAGGTTCCAGAGGAAGAGGAGCACGGCCTGCTCCTCCGGACAGATCCTGCCCTATGACACAGATGTATAAATATGCACAAAGAAAAAGACACCTCCCTAAATATATTAAAGTATAAAACATGAACAAATCACTGGTGCAAGAGGCCAAGAATAAATGCAAAAAACTGCTTTATTTATGCCAATATCAAAAACAATAAAACCATTTAAAAACAAGGCTATGCCATATCCAGCCCAAGCGACCCCCTAATTACATATGATAATAGCCATAAGCCCGCCGATAATATATTATAAACTGCAATTTATAGTATTAATAAAATATATTAGATATTGAGCATGTCTACTGGGGAGCAGCGACACTGAATATAACAGCATCCAATGTAGCAGTGTTTAAATTATAAAGTTTGATGCTGCAATGTCACAACTCCACAAAGGCACCCCAAATCATGAAATAACAATGCAGTTGTTATTTAAACTCTCCTGAACTTAGCATCCATCGTGCAAGGTGCAATGAAAACTAGTGTAACAATAGGACCTCATAGAGGATAAGGATATGGTTTGATACAAACAGTGAATAAAATACAGATGCTATATATATAACAGGTGACAACCAATATTATAAAAGTGATAAGTGAGAAATAGGAGGAGAGGCAGAGAACAGGAGAAGAGCGGCAGGGCTTACCAGATGTAAGAGTAAAGAGGGACTGAAGACGGCTGCGAGGGCGCAACCTGCGCCCGTCCGACTAGTTCCGCCGAAGCTGCTGAGGGACAATGATGTGAGTATATTGGCGTGTTTTATACGCCCAAAGACGCGGCCGCGTCCTATGTCTGACCCCGCGTGCCGTCTGATGTCAGCACGCAGAGGTCAGGCATGCGTACCCATACTTTGGTACGTGTGTGTGTCTAAAGAATGTTATGCGCCATCTAGTGGTGATTGTAAGGAAAACGCATAAGAAAAATATTGAAGAAATAAGCCGCCATCTAATGGACAAAGAGTATAAGTATAAAAATTAAAGAAGAGATCCACAAATACAAGAGGAAATTTTGGAGAGAACAAAGATTAGTTGAACATAGGTTCCAAATATACATACAACTTAATACCTCATCAATATATATAAAAAAGGACTACATCAAGAGGAAATCACATCAAAGAGGCTAGAATTTACAAAAAATATATGTATAATAGAAAATTCAAAGGGTTTTCTTGATTCAATTAACAATCTTCCTATATTAGAATTATGTTGTTTAGTCTTCTTTCTTCCTATTTCTTCAGTTAATGTGTTCATAAAGGTTCAGACCTTCCTAGGTAAAGAGTATAACTGTAAACATATGCCCATAAGGACCTAATTAAATGAAAGAAAAATATAGATTTAGTAATCATGAACCACATCATTAAAAATATTAAAAAATAATATTAGGCCCGAATAAAAGATCGGACTAATGCCCATTGGGAGACTCAAAACTAGATATTTAGACAAGTCCAGCCCCCTCACCATGGGCTGTAGAAAATGATATTATAGAATAGTTAGTATCGGAACATTATGAAAAATGGAGGACACCTAAATAAAAGAGTGATCAAACAAGAGGAAACGGAAAGTAGCCTTATGATGTCAACAGACAAGAATGGTGTACTTGTTCCACACTACAGAAGCATCACCAAGATATAGGACAATTGACTTCACAGAAAAAAGGGAAGTAAAGTCCAGCTCTCATACCTTAGAGCTGTAGATGATCACAATAATGAAATGAGAACATGAAGAAAGAGAAAAAGTACAGAGAATAGTATATATATATATATATATATATACATACATATATACACAGAGGATACGTGTGTGTCCACACATAAACAGGACCTAAAGATAGCAATTTATTGAGGTAGATAACAGCCCATATTATAATCCTCATTGAGCCCGTGTGGAATTCTAGTCCCTAATTTGTGTATCCACCGTAATTCCCATTGTAGAAGTTTGGTGATATTATTGCCTCCCCTATTATTGGGATAAAGTCTCTGTAGCCCATAGATCTTCCAATTCTCTATTCTTCCTGATGGGCACATTAATGAATGTGCCGCTACAGTAGTAAGTGTTTTACCCTCAAGATAATCTCTCTGTGCTAGTTTGATGGTCGAACGATGTTTTTGAATCCTTATCTTGAGGGGGTTTTTCGTCTGTCCCACATATCTTTTAGTGCATCCACATTCCAAAAGGTAGATGACCCATGGGGTTTGGCAATTTATAAAGTCATGCAACACAATCCTAGAACTATCCCTGTAGTTCTGGATATGTTTTGCAGATGACATCAGGGGACAAATGGAGCAGCTGCCACACGGGAAGCTGCCCTTAGTGCTCAGAGGCCTTGAAGGATTTTCATAATGACTATGGCAAAGTTTATCTCTCAACGTAGGGGCCCGTTTGGCCGTCAATGATGCTCTAGGGGTGATGCAACTCTTAATGATCGGATCACTTTGTAGAATTCTCCAATGTGCATTAAAGATCCTATATATGTCATTCCATCCCTCATTATAGGTCGTAATCATCCTTACCAAATTATTACTTTTAAGATCTTTCTTTTTAGGTCTTAACAGTTGTTCTCTGGGGGTATATCTGGCTTTCCTCCAGGCTTTTCTGATGTATTTATTAGGATACCCTCGATCTCTAAACCTATCTGCCAATTTACTTGCCTCTTTCTCGAATTCTTGGGTGCTGGTGCAGTTACGTCTGACTCTCAGGAATTGACCAATAGGAATGCTACGTCTTGTTGCTGCAGTATGATACGAAGAGTAATGTAGGAGACTGTTAACAGCTGTTGCTTTACGAAACAAGGTGGTTTTTAGTTGTCCATCAATGTCTTTGTTGATCTTGATGTCCAAAAAACATACTTCCCTTAAGGAGATATCAAATGTGAGAAATATGTTGAGATCATTCTCATTTAGGATCCCAATAAATTCTGAAAATAAATCAGTACTCCCTTGCCATAAGATGAGTACGTCGTCAATAAAACGATGCCACCCCGCAATAGCGGGGTGGAATCGTTCCAGCGGTGACGCCCACACCACCTCCCTTTCCCACCAACCAAGAAAGAGGTTGGCCACTGAGGGCGCACATTTGGCCCCCATGGCCACACCCCTTATCTGGAGGTAGTAGGTGTTGTTGAACAAAAAATAATTGTGTGTCAACACATATTCCAAAAGCTCCAACAACCAAAGGTTCCTACTGCGATTTTCAATAGATTCAGTCTCCAAAAAATATTGGATTGCTCTAAGCCCTTGTTGGTGTGATATATTTGTGTATAAACTTTCTACATCACATGTGACTAAAAGGTCTTGTGTTTCAAGCTGTATATCCGTCAATTTAGCTATTATATCAGTGGAGTCACGAATATATGACTCCAAGGATACCACATGGGGCTGTAAGAAGAAATCAATGTATGCACAGCATTTTTCATTAAGGCTGCCCATCCCAGATATTATGGGTCTCCCTGGTGGACATTGAGAGTTTTTATGTATCTTGGGAAGAATGTAGAAGGTGGGTGTAACTGGTTGTTCAACCCAGAGGTATTTGTATTCCCTTTTTGTTATTATTTTCTCTTCTAGGCCAAAGTCCAATATGGTTTTAAGTTCCTTCTGGTAAATTTCCGTAGGGTTATTGGAAAGTTTTTTATAAAATTTTTTGTCATTCAGTTGTCTATATGCCTCTTTTTCATAAAGGGGCCTCGGCCAAACCACTACGTTACCCCCCTTGTCAGCCTCCTTTATTATAATATCTGTCCTGCTGCTGAGATTAGATAATGCTCTTCTCTCCTCCATAGTCAGATTATCTTTTCCCCTCCTATTGCAGCTAATTTGCTGCAACTCAGATGATACGATGTCAAAAAATGTCTGCACCTGAGGGCAGGAATTAAATGCCGGTAAAAATTTGGAAGCTGGTCTAAAGGGGGTACTTTTACTCACCATTTCAGGATTTTGTTCCTCCAGTAAGGACATCAGATCCAAGAAAATCATTTTGTCCTGTTCATCAAGGCCCATTTCAATGGTTGTTATTGGTGGGACATCCTGATTGTGATATAATTTTTTAAGGACTAGTTTCCTACAGAAAAAATAAAGGTCTTTTAGGATATCAAAGGGATCAAATCTATTGACAGGAGAAAAAGTCAGGCCTCTTTTCAGAAGCTCCTGCTCAGCCCCTGTTAAGGGGATATCAGATAAATTAACAATGTTAAGTACCTCATCATTGCTCCTCAGGCTAGTAGCTCCACCAGTAGCTTTATGTTTTTTCCCCACCTGCCGTATATCATCCAATCTTCCCAAAAGGTACTGTGCACTACCTTCTACATCCGATTCAGTAAATTCACTAGAATCCGATATATAGTTTGCTGTTGGTTCTCCACGTGCTTGTTGGGGTACCTGGGGTGTTGGTACTGGTCGTTTAGGTTTTTTCGGTTTATTTGGTCTCCTAGGGAAGTTTTTACCACGCATATTATTTTTATGTTTCCAAAGATAGGCTTTTGCATTAGCATAATCCTGTCTGTCTCTCAATAACTTCTTTTTCTTGTTTTCTACAACATCACTCTCCAATTTTTCAATATCTTTTTTCAGTTGTTCTAAAAAGGGTTCAACAAGACTTCTCTGATCGTATTTGGCCAGCTCTTTTAGCAACATTGTATTTTTATTTTTTAGGGTTATAAGTAATTCCTTATCTAAACTAATTAGCATTTGTATAATTATGCTGGCACATTTATTGAGACCTACTTCCCAGTTTTTTTTGTTTTTTTCTTCCAGTTGCCATGAGGGAAAGATTTGGACTCGCAAACCTCTAGGGTAGACTCCCTCTTTATCATAATGTTGTAAACTCCTAATGTTCCACCAAACTTTGGTATAGTGTATATGGGTATCCTTGATGTTTCCACAGAGAGTCCTAAAATCTTCAGGCAAGATGTTAGTAGATATAGTTTGTTCGTCTCCAAAGACCTCACTTAGTCTCTCACTCCAGTTTCGTTCAAAGGCATCAATGAAGCTGTATGCCATTATTAATATGAAAATTATGCTGCTCTGAGAAGAGACAAAAGATAGTCTCCAATTAGACATTATTAGACACGCAGAGGATGAGCAAACATATTAGTGCAATTATATGCTGGTAAATACACAAATGTGTTTCAAGGGGAGGGAAGGTCCACGACCTGATAAACAACTATAAATATGCACAAAGAAAAAGACACCTCCCTAAATATATTAAAGTATAAAACATGAACAAATCACTGGTGCAAGAGGCCAAGAATAAATGCAAAAAACTGCTTTATTTATGCCAATATCAAAAACAATAAAACCATTTAAAAACAAGGCTATGCCATATCCAGCCCAAGCGACCCCCTAATTACATATGATAATAGCCATAAGCCCGCCGATAATATATTATAAACTGCAATTTATAGTATTAATAAAATATATTAGATATTGAGCATGTCTACTGGGGAGCAGCGACACTGAATATAACAGCATCCAATGTAGCAGTGTTTAAATTATAAAGTTTGATGCTGCAATGTCACAACTCCACAAAGGCACCCCAAATCATGAAATAACAATGCAGTTGTTATTTAAACTCTCCTGAACTTAGCATCCATCGTGCAAGGTGCAATGAAAACTAGTGTAACAATAGGACCTCATAGAGGATAAGGATATGGTTTGATACAAACAGTGAATAAAATACAGATGCTATATATATAACAGGTGACAACCAATATTATAAAAGTGATAAGTGAGAAATAGGAGGAGAGGCAGAGAACAGGAGAAGAGCGGCAGGGCTTACCAGATGTAAGAGTAAAGAGGGACTGAAGACGGCTGCGAGGGCGCAACCTGCGCCCGTCCGACTAGTTCCGCCGAAGCTGCTGAGGGACAATGATGTGAGTATATTGGCGTGTTTTATACGCCCAAAGACGCGGCCGCGTCCTATGTCTGACCCCGCGTGCCGTCTGATGTCAGCACGCAGAGGTCAGGCATGCGTACCCATACTTTGGTACGTGTGTGTGTCTAAAGAATGTTATGCGCCATCTAGTGGTGACACAGATGTTACAGGATCCAGAGGAAGAGGGACGCGGCCTGCTCCCTGGACAGATCCCGCCCAATGACACAGATGTAACAGTGTCTAGAGGAAGAGGAGCACGGCCTGCTCCTCCGGACAGATCCTGCCCAATGACACAGAGGTTACAGGATCCAGAGGAAGAGGAGCACGGCCTGCTCCCCCGGACAGATCCCGCCCAATGACACAGAGGTTACAGGTTCCAGAGGAAGAGGAGCACGGCCTGCTCCTCCGGACAGATCCTGCCCAATGACACAGATGTTACAGGATCCAGAGGAAGAGGAACGTGGCCTGCTCCCCCGGACAGATCCCGCCCAATGACACAGATGTTACAGGATCCAGAGGAAGAGGAACGCGGCCTGCTTCCCTGGACAGATCCCGCCCAATGACACAGATGTTACAGGATCCAGAGGAAGAGGAATGCGGCCTGCTCCCCCAGACAGATCCCACCCAATGACACAGATGTTACAGGATCCAGAGGAACAGGAACGCGGCCTGCTTCCCCGGGACAGATCCCCCCATTACACAAATGTAACGGTGTGCAGAGGAAGAGGAAAGCGGTATGCTCCCCTGAATAAAGCCTGCACAATAACACAGATGTTACAGTGTCCAGAGGAAGAGGAACGTGGCCTGCTCCCCCGGACAGATCCTGCCCAATGACACAGATGTTACAGGATCCAGAGGAAGAAGAATGCGGCCTGCTCCCCCGGACAGATCCCGCCCAATGACACAGATGTTACAGGATCCAGAGGAAGAGGAACGCGGCCTGCTCCCCCAGACAGATCCCGCCCAATGACACAGATGTAACAGGATCCAGAGGAAGAGGAACGTGGCCTGCTCCTCGGGACAGATCCTGCACAATGACACAGATGTTACAGGATCCAGAGGAAGAGGAACGTGGCCTGCTCCTCGGGACAGATCCCGCCCAATGACACAGATGTTACAGTGTCCAGAGGAAGAGGAACACGGCCTGCTCCCCCGGGACAGATCCCACCCAATGACACAGATGTTACAGGATCCAGAGGAAGAGGAACGTGGCCTGCTCCCCTGGACAGATCCCACCCAATGACACAGATGTTACAGGATCCAGAGGAAGAGGAACGTGGCCTGCTCCCTGGACAGATCCCACCCAATTACACAGATGTTAAAGGATCCAGAGGAAGAAGAAGGCGGCCTGCTCCCCTGAACAGATGCCACCCAGTGACACAGATGTTACAAGATCTAGAGGAAGAGGAACGTGGTCTGCTTCCCGAGACAGATCCCGCCCAATGACAGATGTTACAGTATCCAGAGGAAGAGGAACGCGGCCTGCTCCTCTGGACAGATCCCGCCCAATGACACAGATGTTACAGTATTCAGAGGAAGAGGAACGCGGCCTGCTGCCCTGGACAGATCCCACCCAATGACACAGAAGTTACAGTGTCCAGAGGAAGAGGAACGCGGCCTGCTCCCCCGGACAGATCCTGCCCAAGGACACAGATGTTACAGGATCCAGAGGAAGTGGAATGCGGCCTGCTCCTCCGGACAGATCCTGCCCAATGACACGGATTTTACAGGATACAGAGGAAGAGGAACGCAGCCCGCTCGCCCGGACACATCCTGCCCAATGACACAGATGTTACAGGATCCAGAGGAAGAGGAATGCGGCCTGCTCCCCCGGACAGATCCCGCCCAATAACACAAATGTTACAGTGTCCAGAGGAAGAGGAACGCGGCCTGCTCCCCCAGACAGATCCCGCCCAATAACACAGATGTGTCCAGAGGAAGAGGAACGCGGCCTCCTCCCCCAGACAGATCCCGCCCAATGACACAGATGTTACAGGATCCAGAGGAAGAGGAACGCAGCCTGCTCCCCCGGACAGATCCCACCCAATTACACAGATGTTACAGTGTCCAGAGGAAGAGGAACACGGCCTGCTCCCCCGGACAGATCCTGCCCAATGACACAGATGTTACGGGATCCAGAGGAAGAGGAACGCGGCTTGCTCCCCCGGACAGATCCCGCACAATGACACAAATGTTACAGGATCCAGAGGAAGAGAAACACAGCCTGCTCCCCCGGACAGATCCTGCCCAATGACACAGATGTTACAGGATCCAGAGGAAGAGGAACGTGGCCTGCTCCCCCGGACAGATCCCGCCCAATGACACAGATGTTACAGGATCCACAGGAAGAGGAGTGCGGCCTGCTCCCCTGGGCAGATCCCTCACAATGACACAGATGTTACAGTGTCCAGAGGAAGAGGAATGCGACCTGCTCCCCCGGATAGATCCTGCCCAATGACACAGATGTTACAGGATCCAGAGGAAGAGGAATGCGACCTGCTCCCCCAGACAGATCCCACCCAATGACACAAATGTTACAGGATCCAGAGCAACAGGAACGTGGCCTGCTCCCCCGGACAGATCCCGCCCAATGACACAGATGTTACAGGATCCAGAGGAAGAGGAATGCGGCCTGTTCCCCTGGACAGATCCCACCCAATGACACAGATGTTACAGGATCCAGAGGAAGAGGAATGCGGCCTGTTCCCCTGGACAGATCCCGCACAATGACACAGATGTTACAGGATCCAGAGGAACGCGGCCTGCTACCCCGGACAGATCCCACCCAATGACACAGATGTTACAGGATCCAGAGGAAGAGGGATGCGGCCTGCTCCCCCGGACAGATCCCGCCCAATAACACAGATGTTACAGTGTCCAGAGGAAGAGGAATGCGGCCTGTTCCCCTGGACAGATCCCGCCCAATGACACAGATGTTACAGGATCCAGAGGAAGAGGAATGCGACCTGCTCCCCCGGACAGATCCTGCACAATGACACAGATGTTACAGGATCCAGAGGAAGAGGAATGCGGCCTTCTCCCCCGGACAGATCCTGCCCAATGACACAGATGTTACAGTGCCCAGAGGAAGAGGAACGCGGCCTGCTCCCCCGGACAGATCCCGCCCAATGACACAGATGTTACAGGATCCAGAGGAAGAGGAACGCGGCCTGCTCCCCCGGACAGATCCCCCCCAATGACACAGATGTTACAGGATCCAGAGGAAGAGGAATGTGGCCTGCGGCTCGTAGATTTACATTTCTGTCATGTTAATAAATAAGCTATGAAACAGCCGACTGCTTTCCAATTGCTGGTTTGGAGTTATTTACACGCTAATCCTCTGGCTCTCAGCTCGGACTGGACAGGAATGTGAATGACCATGGAGCACGGCGCAGGGAGGATGGGGGATGTGCACCAGCCAATTTGCAGGGTTCCACTCGGCCAGTTTTCTTCATTTGACTCCTATTAGCTCCCATAATGTAGCTGTGCCATTAATCAGCTGTAAGAAATGGCCGGACAGGTGTAACTGGCCACCTTCCAGAGAGAAGGTGACTGCTTTCCACGAAAGACAAAAGGCGGGGAGGGCAGAGGGAGACTAATCCAGCGGCAAGAGGAAGCAGAATCTTAGAGAGAAGCCCAATTCATTTATGAAACACCAACAAATTAGCATTCTCCTATACAATGAATGGTTCTCGCAAAAAGCAAAACCACATTTTTAAGAGAGTATCGCGTGGGACCTGTAAAACTCTCCTGTCATTCTTTAGGAAGCTCCCCAACTCACTATCCTTTCTGGACTGCAGATTCCCGAAGCTTGAGTCACCAGTCTTAAAGCCTAGTAAACACTTTCAACTATTGTTGGCCAATCACTGACCAATTTTTCCACCTCCATGTAGTATGAGAGTTAAAAATATATATATATCCTACTAATATTGTAAACTAGCCGATAGGCATTGCAGCATACGCCACATCTATCTATCTAATAGAGTACATGCCTCAACCTTGAAGCAAGAAGAAGAAGTAGGCTTTCCATGAGAAAATGTATGCGTGCTCAAACACCAAGTTTAACCCTAGCAAGTCTGGCTTTGCAAATCTGGCCTAATTGACTATTCATGAGGCAATGCTCATGCAAATATGCATTTGCTTTCGCATGCCAAACTATGCAAGGTGAAAAAACGAATACCGCAAAGCGGTTGCCCTGCGGGAATTGGTTCATGCTACATTAGCACTATCCAGGAGCGCCACGGGGAGGCTTCCCAATGCCCCCATACAACCGGGGGGACCGCGGGGTCCCAGGCTCTCTCACTGCCTGGGAACCACAGCGGCACCCCGAAGGGGGGAGGCTGGGTGGCGTAGCTGACCCCCCCCAAGCGTGGCCAGCGCTGGGGAGAGCCGCCCACACCCACCTCCCAATATTAAATACAGGCACTTACCTTAACGTCCATTGCATTCTGCTACATGCGCATTAACTTGGGGGCACCACATGAGAAAGGAGTGAAGCATGGGTCACACCGAGCTTTAGAGCTCAGGGCTGGCTCACATCAGTGGCGGACATACGGCCGTGCAGGCCGTGCCGCCGCACAAGGGCCCCTGAAGTTCTGCTGCTTCAGGGGCCCATTAAGTATTGCAGGTTTTTTTTTTTGTTTTTTTTTATTTATTTTTTTTTTAACCTGGGGGCCCAACTCCTGTCCTCCCCCCCTCACCTCGCCCCCCCCCCCCCCCCCCCCCCTCATGCGGCGGGAGAGCGGAAAATACAAGAAGTCTCCGGCCGGGGCGGCAGCTGCAGCTTGGTCTCCAACTTTGGAGACATATCGGAAACTAAGCAGCAGCTGCCTCTAGCGTCTGCTGCAGCCCCGGCCGGAGACTTCCTGTATTTTCTGCTCTCCCGCCGGCTGCAGCGCATACCGGGAGGGGGGCCCCGAGGTGAGTGAGGGAGGATAGGAGTCGGGCCCCCCACCCGGATAGCTACCCACCCGGCTACCTTACCCACCCACCCGGCTACCTACCCCGCTACCTAACCATCCACCCGGCTACCTACCCGGCTACCTAACCAGGCTACCTACCCACCCACCCGGCTACCTAGCTACCCACCCGGCTACCTAACCACCCTGCCGGCTATATACCTGGCTACCTACCCACCCGGCTACCTAACCACCCTGCCGGCTATCTACCTGGCTACCTACCCACCCGGCTACCTACCCACCCGGCTACCTAGCTACCCACCCGGCTACCTAACCACCCTGCCGGCTACCTACCTGGCTACCTACCCACCCGGCTACCTAGCTACCCACGCGGCTACCTGACCACCCTGCCGGCTATCTACCTGGCTACCTACCCACCCGGCTACCTAGCTACCCACCCGGCTACCTAACCACCCTGCCGGCTATCTACCTGGCTACCTACCCACCCGGCTACCTACCCACCCGGCTACCTAGCTACCCACCCGGCTACCTAACCACCCTGCCGGCTACCTACCCACCCGGCTACCTAGCTACCCACCCGGCTACCTAACCACCCTGCCGGCTATCTACCTGGCTACCTACCCACCCGGCTACCTAGCTACCCACCCGGCTACCTAACCACCCTGCCGGCTATCTACCTGGCTACCTACCCACCCTGCTGGCTACCTACCCACCCTGCTGGCTACCTACCCACCCGGCTACCTACCCACCCACCCGGCTACCTACCCACCCACCCGGCTACCTACCCACCCGGCTACCTACCTACCCACCCACCCGGCTACCTACCCACCCGGATACCTACCTACCCACCCGGCTACCTACCTACCCACCCGGCTACCTAGCCACCCACCCGGCTACCTAACCACCCACCCGGCTACCTACACACCCACCCGGCTACCTACCTACCCACCAGGCTACCTACCTACCCACCAGGCTACCTACCTACCTACCCACCCGGCTACCTACCAACCCACCAGGCTACCTACCCACCCACCCAGCTACCTAACCACCCACCTACCCACCCACCAGGCTACCTACCCACCCGCCTACCCAGCCACCCACCAGGCTACCCACCCGGCTACCCAGCCACCCGCCAGGCTACTTACCCACCCGGCTAAGGGCTACCTACCTACCCACCCGGCTGCCTACCTACCCACCAGGCTACCTATCCACCCAACCACCCATGGGAGCTGCGCGCCGGATGGAGGCTGGGACAGGAGGTCTGCTGCTGCAGGTGAGTAAATGTTTTTTTTTTATTATTTATTTTAGCAGGTGTATGTTCTGGGCAGGTCTGCCACATGATTGCGTGTATGTTCTGGGCAGGTCTGCCACATGATTGCGTGTATGTTCTGGGCAGGTCTGCCACATGATTGCATGTATGTTCTGGGCAAATTTGCTACATGATTGCATGTGTTTTCTGGGCAAATCTGCCGACATGATTGCACGTATTTTCTGGGCATATCTGCCGACATGATTGCAGGTATTTTCTGGGCATATCTGCCGACATGATTGCAGGTATTTTCTGGGCATATCTGCCGACATGATTGCACGTATTTTCTGGGCATATCTGCCGACATGATTGCACGTATTTTCTGGGCATATCTGCCGACATGATTGCACGTATTTTCTGGGCATATCTGCCGACATGATTGCACGTATTTTCTGGGCATATCTGCCGACATGATTGCACGTATTTTCTGGGCATATCTGCCGACATGATTGCACGTATTTTCTGGGCATATCTGCCGACATGATTGCACGTATTTTCTGGGCATATCTGCCGACATGATTGCACATATTTTCTGGGCATATCTGCCGACATGATTGCACGTATTTTCTGGGCATATCTGCCGACATGATTGCACGTATTTTCTGGGCATATCTGCCGACATGATTGCACGTATTTTCTGGGCATATCTGCCGACATGATTGCACGTATTTTCTGGGCATATCTGCCGACATGATTGCACGTATTTTCTGGGCATATCTGCCGACATGATTGCACGTATTTTCTGGGCATATCTGCCGACATGATTGAATGTATTTTCTGGGCAAATCTGCTCACATTATGTGTATTTTCTTGAGAAAACCTGCACAATTATGTGAATTTTCTGGGGAAAGGGTCACCAAAACTTGGGCCCACTGTCTTTGCGTTGCACTTTTCAAGGGAACCTGAGGTGAGAATAATATTGAGGCTGCCATATTTCTCTCCTTTTAAGCAATACCAGTTGCCTGGTTGCCGTTCTGGTCCTCTGCCTCTTATTCTTTCAACCATAGACCCTGAACAAGCATGCAGCAGGTCAGGGGTTTCTGACAATATTGTCAGAACTGAGAAGATTAAGCTGCATGCTTGTTGCTGGTGTAATTCAGTTTATTACTGCAGCCAAATAGATCAGCAGGGCCGCCAGGCAACTAGTATTGTTTAAAAGGAAATAAATATGGCAGCCTCCATATCACTCTCACCCCGGGATCACTTTAAATTACAGTTAGCTCCGCCCTTATCCGGTCATTGCCACGCCCATTTTTTGCCGCGGTGCGCTTCGCGCGCCGCAGGTTATAGCTGCACCCATTTTGGGGCGCGGCGCGCTTCGCGCGCCGCAGGTCAGGGGGGCCCACAATTGATATTTTGCACAGGGGCCCACTGCTGCCTGTGTCCGCCACTGGCTCACATACAACACTCCAGAGGGGGGGGGGAGGGGGGCAGGCGCAGACAACTCACTCCAGGGCTCACACCACCAGAGCAAGCCATCTTCCACCTGCCTCCAAAGGATACAAACTGCACAAAATGCTTTCCATGAGAAAATTAATGCGCATGTAGCAGAACGCAATGGATGTTAAAGTAAGTGCCTGTTTTTAATATTGGGAGGTGGGTGCAGACGGCTCTCCCCACGCTTGGGGGGATCCCCTGCGCCACGTAGCCTCCCCCTCCGGGGTGCCGCTGTGGTTCCCAGGCAGTGAGAGAGCCTGAGACCCCGCGGTCCCCCCGGCTGTATAAAAAAGGGGCATTGGGAAGCCTCCCCGTGGCGCTCCTGGATAGTGCTAATGTAGCATGAACTAAATCCCACAGGGCAACCGCTGTGCGGTATTGGTTTTTTGACCCTGCATAGTTTGGCATGCGAAAGCAAATGCATATTTGCATGAGCATTGCCTCATGAATAGCCAATTAGGCCAGATTTGCAAAGCCAGACTTGCTAGGGTTAAACTTGATGTTTGAGCACGCATACATTTTCTCATGGAAAGTATTTCTTCTTCTGGCTTGAAGGTTGAGGCACGCCCTGGGGCAGGGCGCTACTTCTTCTTCTTGCTTGAAGGTTGAAGCACTTACTCTATTATATATACACCGTCTTTCCCCTAAAATAAGACATCACCCGAAAATAAGACCTAGCTTATATTTCAAGCATGCTTGAAATATAAGACACCCCCCGAAAATAAGACCTAGTAGAAGATTCCCCCCCCCTCCCCCATGCTTGCCTGCTCGCTCAGCCTTTTGCTTTAACTAATCTGCTCCTGAATCTGGCCCCCACCTTAAAGTTCGGATCCTCCTGCATAGCGGTGCGCACATCAGCAGAGACTTGCGGCGAAAGCAGCTACGGTAATGTATCCAGTAACAGCGCTGCCCTATACAGGAAATTACCTCTGTTTATTGCCTTTCGGTGCCATTACAGGGAGGGCCTGGCTATATACACTGGCTATATGGGGGGGGGGGAGTCTGACTATATACAGTGGGGGGGCTGACCATATACAGGGGGAATCTGACTATATACACTAGCTATATAAGAGGGGGGGGGGTCTGACTATATACACTGGTTATATATAGGGGGAATCTGGCTACCCCCACAAAATATAAGACCTCCCCGAAAATAAGCCCTAGCACATATTTTGAAGGAAAAATTAATATAAGACAGTATCTTATTTTGGGAGAAACACGGTAGATGGAAAAGTTTGGATGTTTGTTACCCAATCACCCAACAATGGCTGAACGGATTTGAATGAAATTTGGCACACACATAGTACATTATCTGGAATAACATATAGGATACTTTTTATTCCCATAACCAAAAAGTGGGCGGACACAAATACAAATTTGCACAGTTGGTCACTGAGTGACTGGGATTAATATTAATAAAAGTGGGTGGAGCCTACAAAACCCAATCAAAATTCACCTATTGATTTTCAAGGGGAAAATGTAATTGCTGCCATTCTTGCACTGTTAATAGCACAAGCCCCAAACCGGGTACAGTTATTCATTGGGTGACTGGGGTTAAAATTCAGAAAAAGGGTGGAGCTACAAACAACCAATCAAATTTGTTTCATTTCAATGCAAATTATTGATGCCAAACTTGGTCATTGAGTAATTAAGTAATTGTGTGTTAGGGCTAGAAAAGTGGGCGGAGCCAACACCAGCCAAATATGTACCCGGGCAATGCTGGGCCATCAGCTAGTATATATATATATATATATATATATATATATATATATATATATATATATATATATATATATATATATATATATATATATATATATACATGGAAACGACAGCTTCTGTCTTGTCGGTAGCTTGTCGGGAATATAGTAAACATCACTGATAATCAAATAACAGCCATACAAGTTTTCCTGGCAGAATACAACTTCTGAGGGCTGGGCGAGATAAAATACATGAACTATTGACCATTTTCTAACTCTGGGACACTTAATAGACGGTTACTGTTTAAAGCGGAATATAACCCTGCATTTCAATTTTGCTCTAAAACATTATTTACAGCATATTATATGCAACCAGCATTTTTTTTTACTAGACCAGCTTTGGTTTAAGAGGTTTAAAGTTCCTGGAGAGATATGCAGACGCATCCGAAGTTCAGATAGATACATTTAACTAAATAGAATGTAACAAGTGAGAAATGTTACACACTCTTTGGCTGTCCTCCAACTCCTGCACAGTCAGAGAGAGAGAGTCACGTTCCACACTTAGATACATTTAAGTAAACAAAATGTATCTATGTAAGCTTTGGATGCGTCTGCATTTCTCTCCAGGAACTTTAAAGCTCTGTGTGTAACCCTTCCAATGCTGGTCTAGTAAAAAAAAAATGCTGGTTGCATATAATATACTGCAAACAATGTTTTAGAGCAAAGTTGAAATGCAGGGTTATATTCCGCTTTAAATATAAAAGATAACACGGGGATACTTAAAAAAAAGTTGTTTTTAGGAGTAGGAGGACAAATATAATTGTTTATCTCAGCAGTTTATTTTCACTTTGGGTTCACTTTAAGCACAGCAAAGCCTACAAAAAGTCTAAGAAGTTGGCCTTCACCACTGTGAGTACTGCAGGTGATTTGTGCTGCTGGTTAGTTGAGTTTTTTTTATAACCGAGACTTTACTGTATAGCAGCACTGTCAGTGACTTTTAAGTGTCTTGGTTTTGGTAGCTGTTTAATTTTTTATTGTCTATTTTTATCCGTTGATCGTGTCTCCCATTCTTTCTTTCTTATCAACCACCAACAGAAACTCCCCAGCATTTCAATGGGATTCAAATTCAATCCCTAAACACAGGAATTCATTTAACCAAACAGGATCCGAACTGAGGTGAATTAGTAGACACAAGAGGCCAACCTTCTGATGACAGTGGGAGAAGCAATAAGGGTGTATGGATGTGTGACCCTTTCTAGATTTGCAGAATGCCCTATGCTCTACTTCCTGTCAATCTCTTGGCTTCTTTGGGTACAAAGGAAATGACATCACAGTTGCTTCCCCCTGCCACAGTGGACTGGTGGGCTGTAGTGGTTCGTAGTTGAGGGCTGTAGTGGCCATACATCCGGTGTATTCCTTTGATGCACTTTGGAGGCCAAAATGATAACTGTATTTTACTATGTGTGTAAATAAAGTGATTCTTTAGCATGCGTCCAGAGAAGGAATCTCCCGCAATGTTATCCCTTCTTCTGGCAAGGTCGGCAGATGTCCCAATCATGCTCCAACGTCTGAGGTGACCCAGACAGAAGATAACAGAGCAGAGGTAATGGAGGGCAATCAGATTTCATTGCCAGATAATCCAGAATGAATGGCTCCCAGCTAAATTCATCATCTGCAAAAGGTCAGCTCCCCACTGAAAATGGTTTGCAAATTAAAGACTTAAAGAGGCTTTGCATGGGAAGAGCTCTGTGGAACTGTAATGGAATTCAGATCACTGCGTTCTGCTCCGAGGCAGGGCTTCTTGGCGCATGGCGTGCACTGCATAGCGTCTGAATTGGGCGCCGCTATAACACTAGTGCTATAGTGCAGTGCATAGTATGCGGCCTGGTCAGTGGTAATTTGGGATTGCCGGCCCCCCAGTTACTTCTCCCTCCAAATTGCTACAATTCGGAGGGGGAATAGTAATTAATGCAGCCTGGAGTTTAATCAGCAGCAGGGCGAGCCGTTATTTGGCTCACCCTGCACCAAAGTGACCGGGCGGCGAAGTGCCATGTAGGCTACTGCTCTGACTCCATTTTCTACAGGTTACTTTGGGAGGGTCAATTCCCAAAAAATCTGCTTTTACAAAGCATGTAGTCAAACGTCAATTCACTAAGGCCTCATTCACACTAGGGGCTTGATTCACTAAACCGCACTAAATCATAGCACGGCTGCACTAGCGCTTTTGCACGGTTTTTCGTGCGCAAATTTGAATTTCCACGCGGCCGTGCTATGCGTTAGCACGGTTTAGTGAATCAAGCCCTATGTCCGCTTCTCCGCTTTTTATCAGCACATCAATGTTACAGTACATGTTGCTGAAAAGCGTTCAGAAGCGTGGATGAAAAACTGAAATTACCCACCATTGAGGTAAATAACTGTCTTGTGTTGTAAATACCTTAATAAATGTCAATTCACAAAGGTTAGAGCATGCAGTAACACAAGTGAGAGGTTCTGTATCTCCAGCCTGGAGCTGTCAGTAACTAAAAAACAGCCATTCGTTAAACTGAACAGGCAAAGGAGACAGCCAATAGGAGAAGCCACCCCATCCTACTCCTCACTAGAGATGTGGCGAACGGTTCCCGAACCATTCGCCGGCAAACATCTCTAAACCCATGGACCTTTTACTACTTCCGGGTCGCAATGACTCGGAGTAGTACGCCTGCGCTGCCCGGCAGAGCGCGTCCTAGATCGCGCTCCTGTTGCCGGACACTCTCTGCGCATGTGCGTGACCTCATGAGTAACATCACGCTCATCCGCAGAGAGTGCCCGGCAACAGGAGCGCGATCTAGGACGCGCTCTGCCGGGCAGCGCAGGCGTACCTCTCCGGGTCATTGCGACCCGGAAGTAATAAGAGGCCCAGAGAGGTTCGCCAGGTGAACGGTTCTGCCCATCACTACTCCTCACTCCATTGCTACCGATTAGAGATATCGCAAAGATCAAATTCTGGATTTGTGAACAGCGAACACAAACTTCCGCAAATGTTCACGCACATGCGAAAGACGTCAATGGGTAGGCACTAGGCACATTATAAAACCTACAGGGACTGTTTCTGAACACAAAAGTGATGGAAAAGTTGTTTCAAGGGGTCTAACACCTGGACTATGGCAGGGTGGAGAAGGATACATGCAAAAAGTCCCACCAAAAATTACAGAGTCGGTTTTTCATCCCTAAAGGGCAGAAATCACAGTACTTCCTACAAATAATGCACTGGAGTGGTAACGTGCCTGCAAATCACTGGCCACAATAGCAGTAGAGTACACAGCTCTGGGTGTCAGTTAGCTGTGGAGTTTCACACAAAAAATAAAAAGCAGGAGACCGATGTACCAGCTCTCAGAAGGGCTATTTGGGGTGCTTTCAGCAAGTAGTCAGCGAGGAACAAGAACGCAGGCCTAGCTAATGCTTTCCCTACCTATCTGCAGCAAATCTGACCCTGCCCTCACTAACAGTCAGCAGCCAGCAGAGTATGAATCCAATATGGCTACCGCAACTGCTTTTTAATAGGGGGGTGGGGGGTCCAGGAGGGGGTGCTAGCTGATTGGCTGCCATGTGCCATGTGACTGTGAGGTAAGGGGTCAAAGTTTTGCTCCATGATGATGCATAGGGGGCGGGTCGAACACTTAAAATGTTCTTAGTTCACTGAGAATGCGAACAGCAGAATTTCGCCGGGAACTGTCTGCCGGTGAACAGTTAAGGCCATCTCTAGTACCGGTGTACTGCCAGGCAGGACAGCAAAAAGTAAAAAAAAAATGAGATTTGGAAGTAGGGCACATTCATAGAGGTTTCCCTTGTTACCCTTTGGACGTGCAAAGGGAAAGGCTGATATACAGAGTGAGCCCTCTAGTGACATGCATGTAGATCTAAAGGGACGCCGGGAGGCCTTTTACTCTTGTAGGCTGTCACAAGCAGCTCTTGCAAATGAAGGCTCGTGTTTTAGGCAGACCACCTGAAGAATCAGCACATTCGCATGTGTTAAATTGAGTGAATAAGGGGAAAAAAATTCTAAGATACCGAATGTGGTGTTTTACCAACCTTTCATTTTTTTTACCAAACAGGCCTTAGTGAACTGAGCCCTTTGTCTGGATCCCTGAAGATGCTGGTTCACATTAGCCAACTCTGCTAAATGTAATGAATATCAATAATCGACACCACTTGCAGGTAATGGACTTGCCATCAGACAGATGCCATTGGACCTCCTCGAGGACTTCCATAATGTTCATAACCATGTTCCTTCCTATTCTTGGGAAATGCAGATTGCTGCTCAGTTTGGTTGATTCACTCTCTGTCTTGATCTCACTTAAAACGTATTGACAAAGTCGAGACAAAAATATTTGCCTTTTCCCATGGCAAGTATTCCTCTCTCATCCTCTCAAGAAGTGTGACTATGGGGCCCCTGGGCTGTCATGTGGACCAGTGTTTGTGATTTTAAATTTATTTTTTGCAGCTTCTAGGATGCGGTTGACAGGTGAGTGGTTAGGGAGGGGACCGTGTGGGAGATGTGCCTACACGGGGCGTCCCTGTAAACGACGCAATTCACGATTGCGTCCAACCGAAGCCTCCCACCTGAATGCTAATCTATGTAATTCCTGCTAGGTATGGTACAGCAGGCAAAGGGTGTATGGCAGTGCACCTGATTGACTGACAAGCGTCTGCTGGCCAGATAGAGGCAGGATATTGCTCTAGCTGGAAGTTAGCAATTGTGTTTGTTGCAGTTGGCATTCAGTTTAGAGGTGGTGGGGTGAGTTCCCTGGAGGTGAGAGGTCCAGGGCTTGCCCACACTTCCCTCTAGGTGTCGCATGGTGGTTTGGGGGCCCCAGCGAGTGAGAGAGACCTGGGGCCCCCGGGCTGTCATGTGGACCAGTGTTTGTGATTTTAAATTTATTTTTTGCAGCTTCTACGATGCGGATATCAGGTGAGTGGTTAGGGAGGGGACCGTGTGGGAGATGTGCCGACACGGGGCGTCCCTGTAAATGATGCAATTCACGATTGCGTCCAACCAAAGCCTCCCACCTGAATGCTAATTTATGTAATTCCTGCTAGATTTGGTACAGCAGGCAAAGGGTGTATGACAGTACACCTGATTGGCTGACTGGCGTCTGCTGGCCAGATAGAGGCAGGATATTGCTCTAGCTGGAAGTTAGCAATTGTGTTTGTTTGCAGTTGGCATTCAGTTTAGAGGTGGTGGGGTGAATTCCCTGGAGGTGAGAGGTCCAGGGCTTGCCCGCACTTCCCTCTAGGTGTCGCATGGTGGTTTGGGGGCCCCAGTGAGTGAGAGAGACCTGGGGCCCCTGGGCTGTCATGTGGACCAGTGTTTGTGATTTTAAGTGTGACTATGACCATACCTCACAACATTTTGAGATGGGACACTTAAGCCACATCCCTGCCACACCCCTAATCACGCCCACGGCAGGCGTATGATAAAGATGTAATAAGAAAAATATGTTGTTTTATAATTCAAACCACACTGGTCCTTTCTATCCTGGTGTATTTTCCTTCTTATTAACATTTTAAAATTAGTAATATATCAATTTAAAGGATAGGAATAAATTTTCAATCAAACACATTTTTTAGTATAGAAATATATATATATTTACATAGAAAGAGGGGCAAAGTCCTGAAAGAGGGACAAATGAGGAAAAAGGGACAGGGCTTCCAAAGAGGGAGCTATGCTATGACCTAAAGGCATAAATTTTTACGCGTGAGTGGTTCCACAAATTTTAACGCGTTGAACCGCTAACGCGTATGCATTTATGTGTTGATGTTCCTGTACCAGCGGGAATGCGTAAAAATGTATGCAATGTGGCCCGCCGGGTCGGGAAAAAACTAAACTAGCTGACGGAGGGGGACCAGAGCAGCAGTAAGTGACTGTGAGGGCACAGGATGGCTGCATGGGGCTGGTAGAAGCCCCAGGTAAGTGAAACTTTTTTTTTTTTTTATTTTGCCTGATGAAGAATGTGGTATTTTCTATTACTTCACCATGTGGCTGATAGGCAAACAGCTATATCCAGAGATGTAATGGCAGATAGAAGTCTTGACAGGTGAAATATACCAAGTGAAGAAGGGAACCCCTATTCCTATTGGCAGCCTTGCTAAATGTAAAATCTGTCAAAATAAGAATCCCTCTTTTTACCAGAATTGTTTTGATCTGAAGCGGAAATCCAGCATATATTATCAATTAAAGGGTTCTTCTTACAGCTACAATTTCCTGCTTTGTCTGACTCTTCACCAAAACCTTGCTGTAACCAGGGCCGGTTCTAGACTTTTTGAGAATGCACCCCCACCTCCCGATTTGGAATGATCGCACAGCTCCCGACAATTTACTCTGTTTCATTAAGGGCTCGTTTCCACTCGAGCGAATCGGCATGCGTTTCCTGCATGCAGATTCACTCAACCAATACAAGTGGATGGCGCCGTTTCCACTTGTCAGGAATTCTGTGCGGCTCGCTCTGCAGAAAAAATCTGCACAGCAGAGCCGTCAGAATTCGCACGCCGCACACCCGCACATGAATCGTCGGTAATGTAACTAAATAGGAAAACCGCAAGCTCTTTAATCTTGCGGTTTTCCCGGCGTTTCCGCGTGTGATTTCGTCTAAAAACCCATGTCAATGCTTGCCGGCATTGACATGGTTAAAATCGCCTCGTTAAAACCGCGGGCGATTCCGCGTGAAAATCCGCATGGAAACGTCAACGAATCCGCAACCGCATGCGGATTCGTTGACGCGGTTTCCGCGAGCAAATCGCGCCGCTGAAGTGGAAACGTACTCTTAATGTTCTCACATGACATGCTGCAGCTAAACACAATTGCACACTGGCTGGTTATGAGTCTGTGACAAACTGCTCACCCTCAGCCACTCCTCCTCAGGAAGGTACACACAGTACAAAAATGCTGCCCCTGAAATCTCTGTGCCTGATGTAAATGTTTCACCTTGCCTCATGAGAGAACCGGCCCTGCCTAAAACCAAAAGGGCTGCCTGTTGCGTGTGTAGCCCCACCCCCTGCTAATAAATGTCATCAGGTTTTTCCTACTTGATATAGAGAAACCTGATGGCATTGTTTTGCACAGGGTGGGGCTACGTACCCCTGGGCCATGGGAAGGATTTGGGAGGTAAAGACACAGCAGTAGGGCTGCATGATATATCGATTTAAATTCTAAATCACTATAGGCCTCAATTCACTAAGCTTAACTCCTGTCTTTAACTATTTGACATTCCTGGACGTGAAACTCACGTCCAGGAAGCCATGTGCGCTCCTGCGCGTCCACGCGGCCGATCGCGCGCGTGAACGCGCGCTCCCGGCCGGCGGTTTGTTAGCCAGTGAATCAGTGAATCGGGCAACGGTGCCCGATCACTGATTCCTCTCCCCCGCAGAAAAAGCGACAGCTTCTCTCGGAAGCTACGCTTTTTCTGCTTCCTATGTCGCTCTAAGCGTACGTGGTACGCTTAGAGTGACGTCACTGTAAACAACTCATGGCTGCCATCTTGTGGCCAAAAAGTAAACTACATCTAAATGTTAAAGAGGAACTGTAACATAAAAATATCCCCTGGGGGGTACTCACCTCGGGTGGGGGAAGCCTCCGGATCCTAATGAGGCTTCCCACGCCGTCCTCCATCCGTCAGGGGTCTCGCTGCAGCCCTCCGTGGAGTCCGGGCAGCGGTGACGTCATTATTTACCTTCCTGGCTCCTGCGCAGGCGCTCTGACGGCTGTCGGCTCCGAACTACACGGAAATACCCGATCGCCGTCTGGTCCGCTCTACTGCGCAGGCGCAAGTTTCCTGCGCCTGCGCAGTAGAGCGGACCCGAATGAGATCGGGTATTTCCGTGTAGTTCGGAATGGAAAGCCGCCACAGCGCCCCCGCTGGAGCCAGCAAAGGTAAATATTGAAATGACAGTCGGCACAGTCGCCGGCTGTTCGGAGGGCTGCGGAGAGACCCCCGTGGGACAGAGGACGGCGTGGGAAGCCTCATTAGGATCCGGAGGCTTCCCCCACCCGAGGTGAGTACCCCCCAGGGGATGTTTTGAATGTTACAGAGTCTCTTTAAATAAAAATAAAAATACACATATATTTACAAAAAAAAATACAATTTCAATCCCACCCTCCCAAAAATACCCACATAAAATGTTTAATCAAAAAAAACAAAAAAACATTACAATAAAAAAAAAAAAAAAAAAAAAATTTACCTAAGGGTCTAAACTTTTTAAATATCTATGTAAAGATGAAATATTTCTTTTTTTTTTTTTTATTATAAGCTTGTAACTAGTGATGAATGCAAAACGGAAAAAATGCACTTTTATTTCCAAATAAAATATTGTCGCCATACATTGTGATAGGGACATAATTTAAATGGTGTAATAACCGGGACAAATGGGCATATACAATACGTGGGTTTTAATTATGGAGGCATGTATTAATTTAAAACTATAATTGCCGAAAAGTGAGAAATAATTATTTGTTTCCGTTTTTTTCTTATTCTTCCTTTTAAAATGCATTTACAGTAAAGTGGCTCTTAGTAAAAATGTACCCCCCAAAGAAAGCCTAATTGGTGGCGGAAAAAACAAGATATAGATCAGTTCATTGTGATAAGTAGTAATAAAGTTATAGGCGAATGAATGGGAGGTGAACATTGTTCGGATGCATGAAGCGAAAAACGACTGAATGCGAACTGGTTAATAACTCTTCTGAGCTGTTTTACAGTTATCACCATGGTGATATAATTGGGATAACTGTAAAACAGCTCAGAAGAGTTATTAAAGACAGGAGTTAAAGAGGAACTCCAGTGAAAATAATGTAATAAAAAAGTGCTTCATTTTTACCATAATTATGTATAAATGATTTAGTCAGGGTTTGCCCATTGTAAAATCTTTCCTCTCCCCGATTTACATTCTGACATTTATTACATGGTGACATTATTACTGTGGGCAGGTTATGTAGCTGCTGCTAGCTGTTTTGGCTGTTAGAGACAGCTGTAAACAGCCATTTCCTGTCTGTGAACATTGTTACATTGTGGCAGTTTGCCCAGAGTACTGCGGTCCCAGAGCTTCTTGTGGGAGGGGTTTCAGCACAATATCAGTCATACAGCGCCCCCTGATGGTCTGTTTGTGAAATGCAATAGATTTCTCATGTAAAAGGGGGTATCAGCTACTGATTGGGATAAACTTAAATTCTTGGTCGGAGTTTCTCTTTAAGCTTAGTGAATTGAGGCCTATGTGGGGCGCGATGATTACACAATCGCGAAGGCAGCGATTTTTATTCGCATACATTTTCTGCGTCCCGACACAACCTGCCGCTACACGCCGCGTTCCACACATATATCTGCAGAGCAACTCACCTTCCGGGATCCCCCACAGCTTCTTTTTACTTCCTCCGCTAGTCACGTTGGTAACAGCGCCCCCTGTGATGACGTAACCGCATGTCATCACAGGGCACTGGTACTAATGCGATAGATGGCTGGGAGAGGAAGATGGAAGCTGCCTGTGTCATCCTGGAAGGTACGTTTTTACTATGCCCGCTCTCCCCCGCCGCTACACCTGTGCTGCCTGGCTACCTATACTGGAGGCAGCACCTACCTAGCTAACCTATCCTGGGGGCAACTATACTGGCTACCTATATTGGAGGCAGCCACCTACCTAGCTAACCTATACTGGGGGCAACTATAATGGCTACCTATACTGGCAACACTTACCTAGATAACCTATACTGGTGGCAACTATACTGGCGGCACCTGCCTAGCTAACCTTTACTAGTGGCAACTATACTGGCTACCTATACTGGAGACACCTACCTAGCTAACCTATACTGGGGGCAACTATACTGGCTACCTATACTGGCAACACTTACCTAGATAACCTATACTGGTGGCAACTATACTGGCGGCACCTGCCTAGCTAACCTTTACTAGTGGCAACTATACTGGCTACCTATACTGGAGACACCTACTTAGCTAACCTATACTGGGGGCAACTATACTGGCTACCTATACTGGCAACACTTACCTAGATAACCTATACTGGTGGCAACTATACTGGCTGCACCTGCCTAGCTAACCTTTACTAGTGGCAACTATACTGGCAACACTTACCTAGATAACCTATACTGGTGGCAACTATACTGGCTGCACCTGCCTAGCTAACCTTTACTAGTGGCAACTATACTGGCAACACTTACCTAGCTAACCTATCCTGGGGGCAACTATACTGGCTACCTATACTGGCAACACTCTCCTAGATAACCTATACTGGTGGCAACTATACTGGCTGCACCTGCCTAGCTAACCTTTACTAGTGGCAACTATACTGGCTACCTATACTGGCAACACTTACCTAGATAACGTATACTGGTGGCAACTATACTGGCGGCACCTGCCTAGCTAACCTTTACTAGTGGCAACTATACTGGCTATCTATACTGGAGACACCTACCTAGCTAACCTATACTGGTGGCAACTACCTAGCTAACCTTTACTAGTGGCAACTATACTGGCTACCTACCTAAACTATGGGGCAACTATACTGGTGGCACCTACCTAGCTAACCTTTACTAGTGGCAACTATACTGGCTACCTACCTAAACTATGGGGCAACTATACTGGTGGCACCTACCTAGCTAACCTATACTGGTGGCAACTACCTAGCTAACCTTTACTAGTGGCAACTATACTGGCTACCTATACTGGAGACACCTATCTAGCTAACCTATACTGGGGGCAACTATACTGGCTACTTATACTTGAGGCACCTACCTAGCTAACCTATACTGGGAGAAACAATTATTATTTAGTATTTATATAGCGCTGACATCTTCCGCAGCACTGACCAGAGTATATTGTCTTGTCACTAACTGTCCCTCGGAGGAGCACACAATCTTGGCCACTAACGGTCCAATTTCTAGCGAAAAATCGCACGAGCGATCAGAAATTCTGATCGGATTGGTTGTAAATAATCTCAGTTGATGGGCACAATCGATAATGAACGATTATAAAAACAATCGTCCGATTTAATTTTCGGCGAACCAAAATTTGGATTTTCTTGTTGGCCGTGATAGATTGGAAGCAATGATTGGTTAGTTGATGGTGTAGTGAACGATTTTTCATCCGATCAGAATTTCTGATTGCTCGAACGATTTTTCGATAGAAATTGGACCGTTAGTGGCCACCTTAACATAGTCATATGTCTATATTGTGTAGTGTATGTATTATAGTCTAGGGCCAATTTAGGGGGAAGCCAATTAACTTATCTGTATGTTTTTGGGATGTGGGAGGAAACCCACGCAGACATGGGGAGAACATACAAACTCCTTGCAGATGTTGACATGGCTGGGATTTGAACCGGGGACCCAGCGCTGCAAGGCGAGAGCGCTAAACACTAAGCCACCGTGCTGGCTACCTATACTGGAGGCACCTACCTAGCTAATCTATACTGGGCAACTATACTGGAGGCACATACCTGGCTAAACTATACTGGGGGCATTGTGAAATGAGTGCTAAAGCTTGATTTGAAGAAAATCGTGAAAAAATTGAAATCTCAATTTCTGAGAGAAAAATCGCAATTTACATTTTTTCCTAAAATCGTGCAGCCCTACACAGGTAATTATAACTTGCTGTAAGAAGAGGAACCCTTGAATTTATAATGTATGCTGGATTTCCGCTTAAGCCCCTCTTATAAAAAAAGAGTCATCCATGTCAATCAAACTGATAACCTAGTACGGAGGGCTAAAAATGGCTGAATTTGAGGCAAGGCCACAGAGGCCATGGCCTAGGGCACCAGAAAGCAAGGGGCAGGCAGTGGGTTGGCACTAGGCACTTACACTGCAGCAGTTACAAACCCAATCCGTGGCTGCCTTGCTTCCACAGGAGCAAGCAGTGGGGCACTGGTCCTGTGCTCCTCCCATCCTGTGCTGTGCTCACTCCAAGGGCAGGGTTGGTGACAGTGGCCCTTGGGTGGTAAAAATGTCCCAATCCTGCCCTAGGGCTAAATGGGGACATTTGCATTACAATTGTGTCCCCAGCCATCTAGCCCCTCCCATACTATATTAACACAATGTGATGTTATGTTTGATTGTCTTGTTAGTGCGGCAGAGGTGTGCGGAGTGACCTGGTCTCATTCTTAGCCGCACACTGACCTCTGGCGCCACCATAAGAGAGTTAGACGTTCCCTGCGCACATCATGGCGCATTGTACAATTATATTCTATAATAAGAAGCACTTTGCCGAGCCGAAGAGACAACTAATCATTTTGATGCAGTTGGACAGCTTATGTAGTTATTGCAGTAATTATCAAGCAAAGAATTCCTGGTTTTATGTAAAAGTAATTAGAGACAAGTCTCTTTTATACACATGCAGCTATGTACGCTGTTACTAACTCTTTATTTATATAGCACTGTCTTCTTCCATGGTGCTGTGCAGAATAAAATACAGACAGTGGACTGGGTAATAAACACATACATAGATCATGCACGGGACAGTCAGAGCATCAAACACAAGTACCCAGTCAGTATACACAGTATATAGTTTATTCCTGGTTACAAAAACTTCCAATGATACAGGTACATGTTCATGTCATCAGAGTACATCTGAAGCGAGAGGTATATGGAGGCTGTCATATTTATTTGCTTTTAAACAATGCCAGTTGCCTGGCTGTCCTGCTGATGTCTTTGGCTGCAGTAGTGTCTTAATTAGGGATGCTCATTCGGATTTCGCAAAATTGAAATTTCCGAGTTCCGACCGGACATCTGAATTTCCGATCGGAAATCGGATTTCTGCAGAAATACTGCATTACTGCAATTCGGTCATTTTAGACCAATCACAGAACTCGAAAGCATTTAACCAATCAGAGAATGCAGAAACTACTGGGAAGTATTTATCCAATCAGAAAATGCAAAAAATACCCCAAAAAAACACTATTCGGAAATTGGAAATCCGAACTCGGAAATCGGAAACCGAACAGAAATCTGCAAAGTCGGTAATCGGCATTGTCGGAAATCGGAATTTCTGAAGATTCAGAAATCGACATTCCCGACCATCCCACCCTAGTCTTAATCATTCAAGAAACAGGACAGTACAAGAAACCTACGTCCTGCTAGAGACTGTGCGGTTCTGATAGGACGTACATTTCACCATCGCTGCTGCTCCCGCCAATCATTATGCTCTGCCCCCACTGCAACTCACTCACCCTCTGAGCTCACTCACCCACTCTGTGAGCCGGTCAGGAGCCAATTTCATTGGCTCCTGACCAGGAGCGTAACTAGAAGTCCTTGGGCCCCCTTGCAAAAATTTGAGTGCCCCCCCCCCACCCTGGGGCCCGCTCATGGCCATCTTAGGGGGGCAGGAGGGGTCGCAGCATAAGGGGAGAGCTTGGTAGCACGTTGGTGGGGAGGGGGGATGGTTCCCCCCTCCCTCACCTCGGGCTCTCCCCTCTGCACTCCCTTCCTGCCTCTATGTAAGTGTCAGCAGCGGCGGCGGCAGCAGCTATAATTACCTCCATTCACCGCCGGAGCCCTTGCAGATCGGCAACCTCCGTGGTGGATGGAGGTAATTATAGCTGCTGCCGCACTGCTAACACTAATGCTGCATACACACTTGAGATAAAAGTCTTTGGAAAATGAAAGATCACAGAGAAATTTTACCCCCTTCCATGTAGTATGAGAGCCATACTCTACACAGTCTATTCTATGGAGCTCCACTCCCCATCAGACAGAGATCTTATCCCCTTCCATGTAGTATGAGAGCCATACTCTACACAGTCTATTCTATGGAGCTCCACTCCCCATCAGACAGAGATCTTACCCCCTTCCATGTAGTATGAGAGCCACACCTACACAGTCTATTCTATGGAGCTGAACTCCCCATCAGACAGAAATCTTACCCCCTTCCATGTAGTATGAGAGCCACACCTACACAGTCTATTCTATGGAGCTGAGCTCCCCATCAGACAGAAATCTTACCCCCTTCCATGTAGTATGAGAGCCACACCTACACAGTCTATTCTATGGAGCTGCACTCCCCATCAGACAGAGATCTTACCCCCTTCCATGTAGTATGAGAGCCACACCTAAACAGTCTATTCTATGGAGCTGAGCTCCCCATCAGACAGAAATCTTACCCCCTTCCATGTAGTATGAGAGCCACACCTACACAGTCTATTCTATGGAGCTGAGCTCCCCATCAGACAGAAATCTTACCCCCTTCCATGTAGTATGAGAGCCACACCTACACAGTCTATTCTATGGAGCTGCACTCCCCATCAGACAGAAATCTTACCCCCTTCCATGTAGTATGAGAGCCATACCTACACAGTCTATTCTATGGAGCTGAGCTCCCCATCAGACAGAAATCTTACCCCCTTCCATGTAGTATGAGAGCCACACCTACACAGTCTATTCTATGGAGCTGCACTCCCCATCAGACAGAGATCTTACCCCCTTCCATGTAGTATGAGAGCCATACCTACACAGTCTATTCTATGGAGCTGAGCTCCCCATCAGACAGAAATCTTACCCCCTTCCATGTAGTATGAGAGCCACACCTACACAGTCTATTCTATGGAGCTGCACTCCCCATCAGACAGAAATCTTACCCCCTTCCATGTAGTATGAGAGCCATACCTGCATAGTCTATTCTATGGAGCTGCACTCCCCATCAGGAAAAAATCTTTGCAAGATGCTGCACACACAGATGCTGTACAGACACAAAAGATCAGTATCTGCAAAATGCATTCATAGTCTATGAGATCTGCAGAGCTTCATACACACTTGGTTTAACTGACTTTATCTGCATATCTGGCAATCATCTGCAGATCTGAAAATCCATCCTGGTGGATCTCATCTGCAGATGATTGTCTGTTAAACAAGGTGTGTATGGGATCTGCAGATCTCATAGACTATGAATGCAATTTGCAGGAATGGATCTTTTGCAGATACTGATCTTTTGTGTCTGTACAGCATCTGTGTGTGCAGCATATTGCAAAGATTTCTGTCTGATGGGGAGTTTAGCTCCATAGAATAGACTGTGTAGAGTATGGCTCTCATACTACTTAGAAGGGGGTAAGATTGGTCTGTGATCTTTCATTTTCCAAAGACTTTTATCTCAAGTGTGTATGAAGCATTATGTGGAGGCAGGAGGGGAGCGCAGAGGGGAGAGCCCGAGGTGAAGGAGGGGGGGACTGTCTCCCCTCCCCACCGACGTCCTACCAAGCTCTACCCTCATGCTGCAACCACTCCTGCCCCCCCAAAACGAACATGAGCGGGCCCCAGGCCCCCCCCCCCCCCCCCCCCCCCGCGGGGACAGGGGCTGCTTCCCCTATTGTTACACCAGTGCGCCTGACCCCGTGATCACTGTGAGCCAATCCCATTGGAGATCCTGACCGTCTCGTACACAGCTCTGCCATCATAGTCACGGCAGAGAGTGGGGCCTGTGGCGATGGGAGAGCATCGAGAACAACTGGTGTGTGCAACAATTTGTCGGTAAGCACCGTTTTGTGGTACCAGCAGTCTCTGGTCCTTAAAGAGGAACTGTTGCGAAAATCTTAAAATTTTAAACACATACAAATAAGAAATACATTTCTTCCAGAGTAAAATGAGCCATAAATTACTTTTCTCCTATGTTGCTGTCACTTACAGTAGGTAGTAGAAATCTGACATTACCAACAGGTTTTGGGCTAGTCCATCTCTCCATAGGAGATTCTCAGCATGGCTTTTATTCTTTATAATTACATTCTCTGAAAATGATTAATACAGAGATGCTGGCCAGCCTCCTGCTAGCTGTACACTTATTTTGGCAGTTGGACGGAGCAACTACAATAAGTGCTTAAAATAAAGAAAATCCTGAGAACCCCCCTATGAGAAGATGGGCTAGTCCAAAATCTGTCAGTAATGTTAGATTTCTACTGCCCATTCACTAAGTGCTTTTAAAAACAAAGGAAACCTTAAGACACCCCTATGAGAAGATTGGCTAGTCCAAAATCTGGGGGGGGGGGGGGGGGTGTTGCCCTTGTGGGCTTACAATTTAGAGGGGACTGGTATGGAGACCTTAAGTAAGGTGATAAAGGAGCTAAGAGAAGAGTCAGTGAATCCTACGACTTAAAGGAAACCTGATATGGTAACTGGTACAGTATTGGTTGTATGCTTACCTGGGACTTCCTCCATCCCCAAGTGGGCCGAGGGCTCTCTCACCGCCCTCCCTGGTTACTCCATGGTCCTGTGGTCAGCTCTGGCAATTACTACTGTGCAGGCGCAAAACACTTCTGGCCACGGTAGCATGTCAGGGGCATGCAGTTGGGCCGTGCACCCCGCATAACTTTATAATATACAGTTTTATTTTATGTTTAAATCTACTTTTTAAGTTTTAACTGTTTTATTGTTTTTGCTCAATAATAACGATTATTAACGTAATTATGATGTCATGGATTGTCTTGATTTTGCATGATTTTCACAAAACTACAGTATGTTCAAGGATTCTACTAACCATTAAAGTTGATGTTTTGTTGGACCCATTTTTTTTATATTGGGGCCCCAAATTCAAGCCTGCTGCTCAGATATTGGTGACCCATTACCCAACTAATGCTAGATTGTTGATTGTCCAGAATTGGGAAAATCTTCCGCTGCCTGATACAATTACTGTACATCAGAAGGTGAGTCATGTTTCTAATGCAAAAACAATCATTAACCCTCTGCACTCAAAACTCACTCACAGCAAAATGGAACTCCAGTAGCAATAAAAACTAGGTTACAAAATTGTATTTGCTTGCAAAAATAGAGGACCTTGGCTTCCAAAGTGGACTGGAGTGGCATTTTGAAGTAGACTAATTCACCAGCACTGAGGTTGCCTCAATAGAAAGGGTCCCTACTGTACCAACAGTACTCAACAAGCAAGAAAATATTTGATGCTCTTGAACCTAAGATTCAAGCAGAAGCAATGTCAGGTTCTACTTTTAAAGGGATCCCACCCATGCACATAAATCAGTCTCATTTCTCACACACACCATACACACACCATTCAATAGATGGGTTGTGCTGGCAGAGGGATCAAGAGAGCTACAGCCTGCAGCTAGACTAAACTGGTTATAAATATAAAGGCTTGTACCCTTTACGCGATTTTTGCTGAGATTTTTCCGACGACTGGAAATTTTTCTTAGCGGTGAGCGATGTTTTTCCGCAATCTCACGACGAGGGTACAGGCAAAAGATCACACAAACGACCTTTGGTGATGCGCAGTGACAGTAATGACAGTGCAGAGCAGCGTGCATGCGCAGAAGACCCCGACTGACGCGACTTGGCCAGTTACCGGCTGATTGGGGTTGAACGGAGGCACACGGGAGGATGACGAGGGACTCAGATGTGCTTATGGGGCTGGAGGAAGCCCCAGGTAAGTATCAAATCTTTGTTTAGGATGTTTCTCGTACACTTTAAGTGTACCAATATTTTTGGCAATACTGTATTTAACCACTTTACCCCCACGCGTACGGATTTCTCCGCCCCTTTTTTCCCTCCTAAAAAACCAGGGACGGAGAAATCCGTACCCTCCGCGCTACCGCCGCTGTCCGCGCTCCCAACGCTCGTACGCGCGTACCTGCCACTCGTGCACGCCGCCGCCCGCTCGCCCGGAGATCAATGAACGGGAAAATCCATTCCCGTTCGTTGATCTAAGCCCCCGCAATGATCTGCTGCTTCTTTCAGAAACAGCGAGATCATTGTGAGTCTCCCAGCCTCCTACTGCTTCCTGTAAGCGTCCTTCCGGACGCTTACAGGTCGCATGTATACAAACACTCTGTGGCCATCTTGTGGCCAAATAGTAAACTACACCCTAAAAGCATTTTACATATACAAACATTACATTTACACAATAAATTAACTCATTACCTCCCACACTCCCCAATTTTTATTTTTTTTTGTAATTAAAAAAAAAAATACAATAAAAAAAAACATAAATAGTTACCTTAGGGACTGAACTTTTTAAATATTTATGTCAAGAGGGTATAACACTGTTACTTTATAAACTGCGGGCTTGTAATTAGGGATGGATGCAAAACTGAAAAAAATGCACCTTTATTTCCAAATAAAATATTGTCGCCAAACATTGTGATAGGGACATAATTTAAATGGTTTTATAACCGGGACAAATGGGTTAATACATTTCATGGGTTTTAATTACAGTAGCATGCTTTATTTAAAAACTATAATGGCCGAAAACTGAAAAATAATAATTTTTTCCCACATTTTTTCCTATTTCCCCATTAAAACACATTTAGAATAAAATAATTCTTGGCATAATGTCCCACCTAAAGAAAGTCTAATTGGTGGTGAAAAAAACAAGATATAGTTCATTTCATTGGGATAAGTAATAATAAAATTATAGACGAATGAATGGAAGGAGCGCTGAAAGGTGAAAATTGCTCTGATGGTCAGGGGGTAAAACCCCTCAGTGGTGAAGTGGTTAAAGGGACTCCGAGCTCAACCTAAAAAGCAAAATAGTACTCACCCGGGGCTTTCTCTAGCCCAGTGCTGGTCAGGAGGTCCCACGACGGCATCCTGGCTCCTCTCCTAGTCCCCGCTCCGGAATGGCTGACCGGCGGCAGCCTGGCGACACTCGGCCGAGCGTCGGGCTCCTTCTTCCGCGTATGATGCGGCTGACGTCACGACACAGTATGGCGCATGCACGCTTTAATCGCGCATGCGCAGTACTTTCACGACGGCCGCCGTGTTGACGCGAGGCAGTCGGCGTCGTGACGTCAGCCGCGTCATACGCGGAAGAAGGAGCCGACACTCGGCTCCTTCTTGCTTTTTTAGGTTGAGCTCGGAGTCCCTTTAACCACCCTGGCGTTCTGATTAAATCGCCAGGGTGGCTGCGGGAGGGTTTTTTTTAAATAAAAAAAAAACTATTTCATGCAGCCAACTGAAAGTTGGCTGCATGAAAGCCCACTAGAGGGCGCTCCGGAGGCGATCTTCCGATCGCCTCCGGCGCCCAGAATAAACAAGGAAGGCCGCAATGAGCGGCCTTCCTTGTTTTGCTTATATCGTCGCCATAGCGACGAGCGGAGTGACGTCATTGACGTCAGCCGACGTCCTGACGTCAGCCGCCTCCGATCCAGCCCTTAGCGCTGGCCGGAACTTTTTGTTCCGGCTACGCTGGGCTCAGGCAGCTGGGGGGACCCTCTTTCGCCGCTGCTCGCGGCGAATCGCCGCAGAGCGGCGGCGATCAGGCAGCACACGCGGCTGGCAAAGTGCCGGCTGCGTGTGCTGCTTTTTATTTCATTCAAATCGGCCCAGCAGGGCCTGAGCGGCAGCCGCTGGCGGTGTTGGACGAGCTGAGCTCGTCCAGACCGCTCAGCTGGTTAACCTCCCTGGTGTTCTATTAAGATCGCCAGGGCGGCTACGGGAAGGTTTTTTTTTAATTAAAAAAAAACTGTTTCATGCAGCCAACTGAAAGTTGGCTGCATGAAAGCCCACTAGAGGGCGCTCCGGAAGCGCCATTCTGATCGCCTCCGGCGACCAGAATAAACAAGGAAGGCCGCAATGAGCAGCCTTCCTTGTTTTGCTTACATCGTCGCCATAGTGACGAGCGGAGTGACGTCATGGACGTCAGCCGACGTCCTGACGTCAGCCGCCTCCGATCCAGCCCTTAGCGCTGGCCGGAACTTTTGTTCCGGCTGCGCAGGGCTCGGGCGGCTGGGGGGACCCTCTTTCGCCGCTTCTCGCGGCGGATCGCCGCAGAGCGGCGGCGATCAGGCAGCACACGCGGCTGGCAAAGTGCCGGCTGCGTGTGCTGCTTTTTATTTTGCAAAAATCGGCCCAGCAGGGCCTGAGAGGCGACCTCCAGCGGTGATGGACGGATATATTCGTCCATACCGCTGAGGAGGTTAAAGAGATCCCAAGGTGAGAGACATATGACGGTTAATACTGACAAATAAAAAGAAGTAATGTGGTTCCACCCCTGTCAATTATGTTAAACAGTTCAATGTCCACACGAAGGCGGGGTTTTTTGTGAACCCAAAAGTTCTCTTTTATTCTCCAATTTTCTCTTCAGAACGCAGGTGATAAATGTAGATACGGCATCAGACCTTCACATACAAATGCCTGACACGTGTTTCGCAGCCATAAGCCGCTTCCTCAGAGGCACATTGCAACAACACATCCAAAGTCTAGGTCATAGAACACACCGGATCGATCTGAAGGTGGGTGCAGAGAAATATCCTCCAAGACGTCTCCCCAGGTGAACAGGCTGTGGAGATCTCCACAGCCTGTTCACCTGGGGAGACGTCTTGGAGGATATTTCTCTGCACCCACCTTCAGATCGATCCGGTGTGTTCTATGACCTAGACTTTGGATGTGTTGTTGCAATGTGCCTCTGAGGAAGCGGCTTATGGCTGCGAAACACGTGTCAGGCATTTGTATGTGAAGGTCTGATGCCGTATCTACATTTATCACCTGCGTTCTGAAGAGAAAATTGGAGAATAAAAGAGAACTTTTGGGTTCACAAAAAACCCCGCCTTCGTGTGGACATATGACGGTTGCCATATTTATTTCCTTTTAAACACTTCAGATTGCCAGGCCGTCCGGATGATCCTCTGCCTCTAATACTTTTAGCCATAGACCCTAAACAAGCATGCAGCAGGTCAGGTGTTTTCTACATGCTGCTTGTTTCAGGTGCGTAATTCAGATACTAAGATCAGCAAGGCTCCACATGTTTCTCACTTCGGGTTCCTTTAAATGACGTATTTTTTTCTTTGTCTTTCGCTTTATGGCAATGCTTTCCGCCTTGTATTGTCTGCAAGTCGGTGGCACAGAATTTGATGCAGGCTCACAGACATAATTTCACTTACTTAAGAGGAACTGTCGCGAAAATCTTAAAATTTAAAACAGATACAAATAAGAAGTACATTTCTTCCAGAGTAAAATGAGCCATAAATTACTTTTCTCCTATGTTGCTGTCACTTACATTAGGCAGTAGAAATCTGACATTACTGACAGATTTTGGACTAGCCCATCTTCTCATAGGAGGTTCTCAGGGTTTTCCTTATTTTTAAAGGGGCACTATGGCGAGAAATTGTAAAATTAAATTTTAAATATGTGAAAACAGACAAATAAGAAGTATGTTTTTTCCAGAGTAAAATGAGCCAAAAATTACCTTTCTCCTATGTTGCTGTCACTTACGGTAGGCAGTAGAAATATGACAGAAGCGACAGCTTTTGGACTGGTCTATCTCTTCATAGGGGATTCTCAGCAAGGCTTTTATTCTTTATAAAGATATTCCCTAAAAAGGATTTATACAAAGTTGCTGGCCAGCTTCCCTGCTCGCTACACAGTTTTTTGGCAGTTGGATAGAGCAACTGCCATTCACTAAGTGCTTTTGAAAATAAATAAATCCCTGAAAATCCCCCCATGAAGAGATGGACTAGTCCAAAATCTGTCGCTTCTGTCAGATTTCTAATACCTACTGTAAGTGACAGCAACATAGGAGAAAGGTGTAACAAGTATGTCAGCGGGATTCAAATCTCTGATTATGTGGTGATCTGCAGTATCACCAATAATGCAGATACTATATCTGATTATTTGATGATCTGCAGAATCATCAATAATCCAGACATAGACAGCAAGAGGTGTGAAGGATGAGACGGAAGTCTCTGGCTTTATTGCACAAAATGTAGTGGTTGGTGCAAACAGTAAGTTACTGATAGAACCTCAGCGGTAACCTCACTGGAGTGGTCAGACAGATCAGGTAGGCAACAGACGGGCAGATAAGGTACAGAATCGACAGACAGGTTCAGAGTGAAGTTCAGGCAGAAGTCGGCAACAAGATCAGATGAGCAGAGGTACAGAATCACAAGGCAGAGAGAGTAGTCAGAACGAGCAAAGGGTCATACACAAGTAAATACAATAGATATGTTATTCAATACAGATTACAGCTATCAAAGGTCTGAGCGCTAACACGAAGTATTCGCAACAACAGACAATGAGCCACTGACAGCTCGAGTCTTTTATGCTGGCAGATATTCCCACAGCCCGCCCAGACCAGTCCGACCAATCAGGAACGAGGGGCGTGCTTAGTGACATCAGCTGACCCACAGGTCAGCTGACACGCCTCCTCAAACAGTAAAGGTCCTGCCGCTGAGCGCGCGCGCACGTAGCCCTAAGTATATGCGTGGCGGAGAGACCTGCAAGTCTGAGCGGCGGGGGTAGCAGCGGCGGTCACGCCACTCGTTACAAAAGGTAATTTATAGCTCATTTTATTCTGGAAAAAATGTGCTTCTTATATGTTTATGTTTGCACATATTTAAATTTTACAATTTTTCCGCCATAGTGCCCCTTTAAAAGCACTTAGTGAATAGTAGTTGCTCCGTCCAACTGCCAAAATAAGTGTACAGCGAGCAGTGAGGCTAGCCAGCATCTTTGTATTAATCATTTTCAGAGAATGTATTTATAAATAATAAAGGTCATGCTGAGAATCCCCCATGAAAAGATGGACTAGCCCAAAACCTGTCGGTAATGTCAGATTTCTACTACCTACTGTAAGTGACAGCAACATAGGAGAAAAGTAATTTATGGCTCATTTTACTCTGGGAGAAACATACTTCTTATTTGTGTGTTTAAAATGTTAAGATTTTCGTGACAGTGCCTCTTTAGCAGTGACTTGAGTCGCTGTTGTTAAATCTGTTCACCCATGACTTCAGAATGTGTTTTTTTTTTTTTTATTGTTTTTATTTTATTTAAACAAACAGCCCTTTTTGTGTACAGACGGCAGATTTCCTCGGAGTTAATTTTAGAATCAATTAAACTTTGCAGTGCTGAACCGAATGATTGCGGTAAGTAATGATCTCGGCGGCGCGGCGGAACGCTTGGCGGGCTCGGCCTCCGCCACGGCGCCCTGTGAGTGGAAGACAGTTGGCGAGCCAACCCCGCTAATCACACAGACCGATCTGATGAGTCTCAGCAAAGCGCTAATACATTTTTAAGCTCGGATAATGTTCTGGAATTCAGGTAATTGCCGGACAGCCCTGACCCCGACAAGCCTGTGATTTAAATGGTAAGGTGCAGTTTTATCAGCACGTAATTGCATGATTTCCATAGCGAATACACTTTGGGTTTTTTTGTACAGAGTACACATGAATATTCAGTGAAATGGACAGATTGGCGGGGCAGGGGGGAAAAAAAGCAAATACAATAATACAAATGAAAACTAAAGTGAAAAGTTATCTAAATTAAAACTTTAGGCCTGTTTAAAAAGCATCTCCAATTATAAAAATGAGAGTGTGAGGCTTTCAGTAAGGGCAGGTCAAATCCAGCAGCCTGTTATTATCGGGAATTGTCTAGTTAGATTCGGCTTCCATAGCTCCCAACTGTCGCGCCGTCCAGTGAAAAATGGCGCCCCCTTCTGCCCGATATTTGTTTAAAACGATATTTACTCATTTTAACGGTGCAGACCTTGTGAACGTAATTTATCATTTTCAAACCTGCTTTTTTTTTGTTCTGCCTGAACATTATTTATCGTTTTAAGCCCTGCTTTGCTGCCATTTGGAAAATGTCTGCCCACCGACTTTAACGTTTAATAGCAAAGCCCCCTTAAAAGATAGAAACACCAAGTTTGCAGGGAATGTTAAGAAGAACAGTGGAAACAAGAGAAAAAAAAGTATTTTCAAAAAGACCTTATAGTTTTTGAGAAAATCGATTTTAAAGTTCTCCTTCTGACCATGGGAAAATTAAACGCCCGCCGACTTTAGCGGTTAATAACGAAGCCCCTTTAAATGCCAGAAACACTAAATTTGCAGGGAATGTTAAAAAGAACAGTGGGAACAAGAGGGAAACAATTTTTTCAAAAAGACCTAGCCTTCCCCTCTCCCCCCGAGCCCTTGTCCAATCCATGGACAAGGGGCTCTTCCCCACCTCCGGTGCCCCAGGAGGAGGTGGGGCGACGACTCCCTGGGGGGGTTCATGGTGGCATCTGGGAGTCCCCTTTAAGAAGGGGAACCCAGATGCCCACCCCCCTCCCAGGAGAAATGAGTATAGGGGTACAAATTACCCCTTACCCATCTCCATAAAGGGTTAAATGAAATAAAAACGAGAAAAGTCCTTTAATGTTCTTAATTAACCAGAAATACTTACCTGTACCTTTAAGAAAAAGTTCCTACACCGATATCTGCCAGAAAGGTCCTACGCTATAATCTGTCATGTCCCACGACGGCAGTATCCTCCATCTTGCGATCTTCAGAAATACTTACATTGATTGAAGATCTTCGCATTCACCCGATGCCACACACCCCGCCCCCGCCGCAGCTCGAGGCTATACAGTATAGCTGAGAGCAAAAAGCATCTTTAAATTTTGGCTCCAATGCTCCCCATTGGTTCCTTAACAGACCAATGGGGATCAGGAGGATAAGGAGGATTCCCATTGGTCGATAAGGAACGCTGCGCTGCGTAATATGTTGGCGCTTTATAAATACAACAAATAAATAAATGGGGAGCCTTGGAGCCAATATTTAAAGATTCTTTTTGCTCTCAGCTATACTTAGTAGAGCTGAGAGCGCGTCTATGCAGACACATTACTGCCGGCTCCCACTGCCCTCCCTGCCTCTCTCACACCTGTCACCCTCACCCATGTTGGCAGTCACCCATGGGTGAGGGTGACAGGTGGGGAGAGGCAGGGAGGGCAGCGGGAGCTGGCGGTAATGAGTCTGTATAAACGCGCTCTCAGCTATACTGTATAGCTGAGAGCAGTTCGGCGGCGGCGTGTGTAGCGTCGGGGCGGCGGAGATCTTCAATCAACTGTAACAGAAGATTGCAAGATAGAGGATACTGTATTTGTGGGATCATTTACCGAGGATAACGGCGTGGGAACATTTATTTAAAGGTACAGGTAAGTATTTATGGTTAATTTAGATTAATAAAATACTTTTTTTGTTGTTGCGTTTTTATTTCATTTTTAACCCTTTGTGGAAATGGGTAAAGTGTACTTTGTACCCCTATACTCCTTTCTCCTGGGAGGGGGGCGGGCATCTGGGGGTCCCCTTCTAAAAGGGGACTCCCAGATGCCACCATGAACCTCCCCCAGTGAGTCGTCGCCCCCACCTCCTCCTGAGGCACCGGAGGAGGTGGGGCACCGGCTTGGCTGCCCCTCTCCCCCGGAGCCCTCCCATACCATGGACCATGCAGGCTAGTATAGCTCAGGGTGCTAAGCCCCAGTCGGCCTGGGCTCCGTATTCTGGCAATCCCAGCCTGCATTGGGGACAAAGGGTTACAGAGGCTCGAGAGGGGGGACCCCACGTCCTTTTTTTAAAAAAAACATTTGCTATCAACTTTTTTTTGTTATGTTCAGATGGTGGGAAATTTTTTTAAAAAACGACGTGGGGTCCCCCCTCTGGGGGTTCTGTAACCTCTGGTCCCCCATGCAGGCTGGGATAGCCAGAATGCGAAGCCCCGGCCGACTGGGGCTTCGCAACCTGGGCTATACCAGCCCGCATGGTCCATGGTATGGGGGGGCTCCGGAGGAGAGGGTCGGCCAAGCCTTCCCCTCTCCCCCCGAGCCCTTGTCTAATCCATGGACCAGGGGCTCTTCGCCACCTCTGGTGCCCCAGGAGGAGGTGGGGGTGATGACTCCCTGGGGGGTGTTCATGATGGCATCTGGGAGTCCCCTTTAAAGGGGTTCTTTCGTGAAAAAAGTAGGCAGTTAAAAATTTGACAGATGACGGTTTTGGGCCAGTCCATCTGAACAACAGTTGCAAAATCTAACTGACATAATAGTGTGCAAGTGATTAGGGAGGCCGGCTGGGATCTTGCTATTTTGGCAGTTAAACTGCTGTTCAGGAAATGCTGTTGAAAACAAAGAAAGCCCTGAGAATCCCCCTTAAAAAGATGGACTGGCCCAAAACCTGTCATCTGTCACATTTTTTAACTGCCTACTTTTTTCGCGAAAGAACCCCTTTAAGAAGGGGACCCCCAGATGCCCGCCCCCCTCCCAGGAGAAATGAGTATAGGGGTACAAAGTACCCCTCACTCATTTCCACAAAGGGTTAAAAATGAAATAAAAACGCAACAACGAAAAAAGTATTTTATTAATCTAAATTAGCCATAAATACTTACCTGTACCTTTAAAAAAATGTTCCCACGCCATTATCCTCAGTAAATGAGCCCACAAATACAGTATCCTCTATCTTGTGATCTTCTGTTACAGTTGATTGAAGATCTCCGACGCCACACACACCGCCCCCGCCGAACTGCTCTCAGCTATACAGTATAGCTGAGATCGCGTCTATACAGACGCATTACCGCCAGCTCCCGCTGCCCTCCCTGCCACCCCCCACCTGTCACCCTCACCCATGCTGACACCCAATGCACCCATGGGTGCCAGCATGGGGGAGGGTGACAGGTGTGAGAGAGGCAGGAAGGGCAGCGGGTGCAGGCGGTATGCTGAATATGTTGGCACTTTATAAATACAATAAATAATAATAATAATATCTATACTAAGTATAGCTGAGAGCAAAAAGCATCTTTAAATTTTGGCTCCAAGGCTCCCCATTGGTTCCTTAACGACCAATGGGAATCCTCCTGATCCCCATTGGTCTGTTAAGGAACCAATGGGGAGCATTGGAGCCAAAATTTGAAGATGCTTTTTGCTCTCAGCTATACTGTATAGCTGAGAGCTGCGTCGGGGGCGGAGTGTGTGGCGTCGGGTGCGTGTGGAGAACTTCAATCATCTGTAACAGAAGGTCGCAAGATAGAGGATACTGTTGTGGGTAAATTGGCGTGGGAATTTTTTCTTAAAGGTACAGGTAAGTATTTCTGAAGATCGCAAGATAGAGGATACTGTCTTTGTGGGACATAACAGATTATAGCGTGGGACCTTTCCCAAGGATATTGGTGTGGGAATTTTTTCTTAAAGGTACAGGTAAATATTTCTGAAGATCGCATGATAGAGGATACTGTCGTCGTGGGACATAACAGATAATTGCGTTGGACCTTTCCCGAGGATATTGGCATGGGAACTTTGTCTTAAAGGTACAGGTAAGTATTTCTGGTTAATTAAGAAATTAAACGACTTTTCTCGTAATTGCGTATGGAAATGGGTAAGGGTTAATTGTACCCCTATACTTATTTCTCATGGGAGGGGGACAGGCATCTGGGTTCCCCTTCTTGAAGGGGACTCCCAGATGCCACCATGAACCCCCCAGAGAGTCGTCACCCCCAAATCCTCCATGGATTTAACAAGGGCTCGGGGGGAGAGGGAAAGGCTTGGCCGCCCCTCTCCCCCGGAGGCCCCCCATACCATGGACCATGCGGGCTGGTATAGTTCAGGGTGCGAAGCCTCAGTCGGCCGGGGCTCCGCATTCTGGCTATCCCAGCCTGCATGGGGGACAAGGGGTTACAGAGGCTCGGAAGGGGAGACCCCACGTCATTTTTTTTCAGTTTTCCCACACTCAATTTTTTTTAAATATGGTTTCCCACTATCTTTTTAACATATCCTGCATATTTGGTGTTGCTAGGATGTAAGGGGCCATTGCTATTAACTGCTGGGAAATATTTCCCACACTCTTTGACCGGCGGCATTTAAATGTATCGTTTTTTTTCCTTTGAACTTTTAAAATCAATTTTCTCAAAAAGTATAAGGTCTTTTTGAAAAAAAAATTTCTTCTTGCTCTCACTTTTCTTCTTAACATTCCCTACACATTTGGTGTTTCTGGCATTTAAAGGGGCATTTAAAGGGGTTTTGCTATTAACCGTTAAAATCGGCGGGCGTTTACCTTTCCCACGGTTAGAAGGAGAAATTTAAAATCGATTTTCTCAAAAACTATAAGGTCTTTTTCAAAAAAAATGTCCTCTTGTTCCCAATTTTCTTCTTAACATAACCTGCAAATTTGGTGTTTCTGGCTTTTAAGGGGGCTGTGCTATTAAACGTTAAAGTCAGCGGCCAGACAAACCCCAGCAAAGAAGGGCTTAAAACGATAAATATCGTTCAGGCAGGACAAAAAAAGCAGGTATTAAAACGATAAATAACGTTTTGATGGTTGACGCCATTTTTTAACTTTATAAAATTATAAATATTGTTTAATAATAATTTTCAATGAGGCACCATCTTTATAGCGCCCGTACCTGGCGCCATTTTTGACTGATCCCCAACTGTCCCTCTTTTGGAGGGACTGTCCCCCTGTCCCTCTTTCCTCCTCTTTCAGGACTCAAATTGTCCCTCTTTCTATGTAAATATTTCCATTTCTCTACTGAAAAATGTGTTTGATTGGCACTAAACTTTATTCCCATCCTTTAAATTTATATATTACTAATTTTCAAATGTTAATATGAAGGAAAATGAACCAGGATAGAAAGGACCAATGTGGTTTGAGTTATAAAACCACAAATTGTTCTTATGAAATCTTTATGAAATTCATGACTAGGGGTGTGATCAGGGGTGTGGCAGGGGCGTGGCTTAAGTGCCCTTCTTTTTTATCTCAAAGAGTTGGGAGGTAGGGTATGGTGCGCCTGTGATTCCTAGCCTCATGTCAAACTACACTTTGGCTCGGTTTCCACTTGAGCGGATGCAAAATGGACACACATTTTGCATCTTCTCTGCACCGCCCCCTCCGCAACCACCTGTCCAAAGCGATCGCCGCTCACCAGTCCCGCCTCCAATCGCTGCAGCTTAGTCCATCTCTGTGCTCAGCCCAGAAGCTGGCAGAAGCATGGGGCTCTCCAAAGGCTGCATTAGGCCAATTCTCTCTAGCAGCAGGAGAATTTTAATTGGACCACTAAGAACCAATGAGAATTCTCCCTGTTGCTGAGGATCCCCATTGGTCTTTTGCAGCCCCATGCTTCTGGCCAGTGAGAGAGACTGGGGGCTCCGGCTGTCATGCAGACCAGTGTTTGTGATTTTAAATTTCTTTTATGCAGCTTAAAGAGACTCTGAAGTCTCTTTTTTTACATGTTTTTGTCATAAATTCATATTCAGCATGAATGCCCCTGTTGAAACGCCACATCCCCGCAGCAGATGGGTGATTTATTGCTGTTTCATAGCCTTGCAAAGCTCCGTAGCTTGCAGGGCTTCACTTCCTCAATGAGGCAGAGCTTTGAGCTGTAGCTCTGCCTCCTCCACAGTCAATCTCTGCAGATCGCCGCCTCTCCCCGCCCCTCTGTCTTCACTGAGAGGGGCGGAAAGGAGGCGGAGACCCACGGAGATTGTTTGCGGAAAGACAGAGCTACAGCCTGAAGCTCAGCCTCTCCAGGAAGAGAAGCCCTGCGTGTCAGGGCAGCACAATCTGCGACCTGCAAAGTTGTAGAACTTTGCAGGTCAATTACACAGCAATAAATCACCCATCAGGCGCGGGAATTTATGACAAAAGCAGGGAAAAAAAGTTCCAGGATGCGGTTGACAGGTGAGTGGTTAAAGAGGGGACCGTGTGGGACATGGGCCTACACAGAGTGTCCCTGTAACCGATGCAATCTATGATTGCGTCCAACCAAAGCCTCCCACCTGAATGCTAATTTATGCAATTCCTGCTAGATGTGGTACAGCAGGCAAAGGGTGTATAACAGTACACCTGATTGGCTGACTGGCGTCTGCTGACCAGATAAAGGCAGGAAATTGCTCTAGCTGGAAGTTAGCAATTGTGTTTGTTGCAGTTAGCATTCAGTTTAGGGGTGGTGGTGAGTTCCCTTGAGATGAGAGGTCCATGGCTTGCCCGCACTTCCCTCTAAGTATCGCATGGTGGTTTAGGGGCCCCAGTAAGTGAGAGAGACTGGGGCCCCCGGCTGTCATGCGGACCAGTGTTTGTGACTGTATACAGGGAGCAAGCAGCGGTGATCAGCAGTGGGGCACGTAGCCTGGGGCAGAGGTGTTACCCCCATACGCTATGTGGGGGAACGCATCTGCCTGCCCGGGGTAATCGCCGACTGCACCGAAGGGTGGATGACTTACCGCAACGTATCCCGCCGATCTGTGCAGAGTGACAAGTGTGAGCGCCTCCTATTTATAACATAGGAGCCGTTCACTGATCAAATCAAATCAAAGATAGCTTTATTGGCATGACCACTGACCACTGTCAGTTTAGCGATGAGCAGAGAACAGACATAGAATGTCCGTCCTCCTTTCAAGTGGGAACAGAGCCTAAGTGTGCATACACACATGCAATTTTAATTGGCCATTTCACTTGCCAATTTTACCTCCTTCATGCAGTATGAGAGCCAACAGAGTTTAAATTCTATAAACCTATTGTGTAGGTAAGTGCTCATACTACATGGAGATGGTAGCAGGAAAAAAAGGGCGGCGGCTAAGGGTGGACAAAAAGGCCGCCACCATAGACTCTAATGCAATTATCGTTAATACGGCGAAAAAAGCAGAAAAAAGGCCGCCGCTATAAATATTGTTAACAACATTAGAACATTACAGTTTTTGAAGTATGTTATCGTTTTAGAAGCTTGCAACATTATCGTTTTTGTCATATTATTTTGTTTATATGTACAGATTTTACGTTATCAAAGATATTATCGTTTCTATGTGTAAAAGGGTGTTTCTGCCGAGGGAGTGGTTAGGGTTAGGCACCACCAGGGGAGTGGTTAGGGTTAGGCACCACCCGGAGGGAGTGGTTAGGGTTAGGCACCACCAGGGAGAGTTGTTAGGGTTAGGCACCACCAGGGAGAGTGGGTAGGGTTAGGCACCACCCGGGCGGTGGTTAGTTTTAGGCAACACCAGGGGGCTAGTTAGGGTTAGGGACCACCGGGGGGGGGGGGGGGGTGGTTAGGGTTAGGCACCACCGGGGGGTGGTTAGGGTTAGGCACCACCGGGGGGGGGGGTTTAGGGTTATGTGCCACCAGGGGAGTGGTTAGTTTTAGGCACTCCAGGGGAGGGATCTGTGTGAGAGTAGGGTTGGGTTAGGCTGTATTATTGAGTTACGTAACTATTTTTTCATGCATGCATGGAGATGTTAAAATTGGTCAATGATTGGGTAGTAAAAATTGGATGTGTGTATGCACCCTGAAGCCTGGTATTATACACCTTTAGTTATGATTGACCAATCACTGACCAATTTTATCACCTCTATGTAGTGTAGTAGGGCCAACAGAGTGTAGTGTAGTAGGGCCAACAGATTTTTAATACCATGGACAAATTGTGTAGGTAATTTATCATACTACATTCATACTACATTCATACTACATGGAGGTAGTAAAAGGGGTCAGTATTCAATATCTGTTGACCTTCATCGAGTAGGGACACATCTTTCCATTTCTCAGTCCATCCTAAGCATTGGCATGGATATGGTCCTCGTGGGCGTGGACTGGATTAAACACCCGTGCCCTATGAGAATGGTAAGTGGTAGCATCTCTGTCAGATAAAGATGCCATCGACTTATCATGGTTCTGATCTGATTACCGGGAGGAGAGGACCATCACAGAAGATACTTGAGTCTGAAGGATACATGTTAAAGAGGCGGCCGTCCAATAGGGATGGCTGAAAAATTCTGATTTCCGCCAATGCCGATTACGAATCCCACGGATTCTGATTCTGATTCCATGTAGTTTTTTGGTCATTTTTTGCATTCTCTGATTCAGAGAACTTCAGAGTTCTGTGATTAGACTAAAGTTGCTGAGTTGCTGTAATGCAGTATTTCTGCAGAAATCCGATTTCTGCTTTCCAAGTTCTGATCAGACATTTCATTTGCACAGAATCCAAATAAGCATCACTAGTGGCCAAAACAATAATCGATGATGAGGTGCTGAAGATAACATGGAAGCAAGTATAAAGCCGCATCTACACGCGTAGATGCGGCCGCGATGCTCCTTATCAATCGAGCCGCTGATGCGGCTCGATTGATAAGATCCGACAGGACGGATCTCCGCACCGCCGATTCCCTGCTCGATCCCCGCGAGGGGACAATGGCAGGGAATCGTGCGGGAGATAAGCGGCGCCGGCGGGGACGAGCGGGCACGAGCGGGGAATCGAATGCGGGGCACGCGCGGCGAGCGGGGACGCGGCGGGCACGCGGAAGAGGCGATCCGGCGGCTAATCGAGCCGCCGGATCGCTACAACCTCTCATAGTGTAGACGGGGCTTAACACTTATCTCACAAATGGATCTCAGTCAGTTTTACTAATGGACGGAGAAGGTAAGGCCTCGTTCACATTACGTGCGCGAACACATACTGCACGCATTTTTTAGCAATACCCGTGGCTAATACACCACCTAATGCCACTATCTTGGGGGAAGAGGGTGGAAGGAAGGTCACCCAACGCTGCTTTCTGGGGGGAGGGGTAGCAAAGGACACCAAATTCTGCTTAATGTGTGTGTGTGTGTGGGGGGGGGGGGGCAAAGACCACCTAATGCCCCTATGTTGCATGGGGGGTGGAAGGAAGGCTGCCCAATGCTTCTTTCTGTGGGGGGCAAAGACCACCTAATCAGGGATGAGCAGAAACTACGCCAGTGCGAATTTACGCATTGTAGTTCGCATCTACGCATCATAGTTTGTAGGTGATTGGCCATCACCGGGGAGGGGCTAACAAAGGTCACCTAATGCTATATTGTGGGGGGTCTGGGTGCCCAATGTTAACGTTTTACCTGGGTCCCATTTTAGTACCGGCCCTTTCAGCTTTTCTCGCAGGCCATTAAATTGCTTTCTGCCCTTTAAAAAAGTGACTTTTCTCTGCCACAAAGTAATCGATGTGGCAATTAAACAGAACAAGACTTGCAGAAGTAGATCTGAGGCTTCTCCAAGAGCTGCTTAATAGACTGATATGTCATCTGTAACTTTTTTTAATTAACAAACTGTTTTTTTTTTTCTTTCCTTTCTTCATCAATTGGCAGCAAAGGAAAAAATGAAAAGGAAAAACTTGAGTCCATTGAGAAATAAAACAAATCTGAGTCAGGTCATGTCAGGAGGATTGCAGCACTAGAACAGCTCAGCTCCAGGGCAACGCCCCTCCCAGGCCCGCCAGGCAGCCAGCCGGGCACACAACCTACAGAGGCCCCGGGAACTCAGAAGCAGTCGGGGGGGGGGGGGGGGGAGGGGAGACTACCTGGAAAGGGGGTGGGGGAGGCAGCTGCCTCAGAGGCTTACTTTGACTTTGCTGGGAGGGGGTAGGGCACCCACAGGTTACCTTTACTCCCGAACCACTTAAACTGGCCCTGTTCACATTAGGGTTAATTTGAGCGTTAGGTAGGATTTGGAAAACCAGCTCTAATGAGGAATACAAAATTGGATGTGTGAAGCAGGCTATAGAGTAGCGGTGGTCAAAGATGTGCAAATAATGGGCAAAAGCGTGGTAACACTTAGCACGCCCGTGCAAAGCTGCTTTGTACGTGATATCATGAGCATAAAGCACTTATCACGCGTATGGCGTAACGCCGTATGCGCAATAAAAGCTAACATGCTCACAAAATGGCTTGCGCGCACATTTGCACGTGCAAGGCTTTTAGGAATGATAACTCAGTTATCACTGTTTTGCGAATCAAGCCCAATGATTGATGATCATGACTGGTATCTTATTAGCCTCTCCCATATTTCATACAGCAACTCCCCTCATCTATGTTAAGCCCCTCCCCTTCAATGTGCAGCGACTCTCCACTTCTGTATACAACAGCCCTCTTGTCCATGTGCAGCAGCCCCCCTCCCATGCACAATCCCCCACATGTAATGCTTCTCCAGAGTACAACCTGTCAGGTGTAGCGCCTCCCTCACCCATATTATGTGATGCATACCTCCCAATTTTTTGAGTTAAGAAAGAGGAACACTTTAAGACACGCCCCAGCCACACGCCTAGGCATGCCCCCAGCCACACCCCTAGCCATGCATACCACTAAATATTCATAAGCAGAAGATGTGGTGTTATCTTTCAAAACGCACCTTTCTAGCGTCACTAGGCTTATTTCATATTGACATCTGAAAGGAATAAATGAATTGATTTAAAGGATGGGAATAAAGTTTAGAGACAATTAAACACATTTTTAAAGGAAACCAGAGCTGTTCTAAATAAAACGTTTTATATATACCTGGGGCTTCCTCCAGCCGCATACTCACGGATCGCTCCCACGCCGCCGTCCTCAATCTTCGCGCAGCTTCGATACCGGGTCCCCGCACTTCTGTCAGTCAGGCCAGTCTACGCAGGAGAAGTGCGCCCTCTACGTATCTCTCCAGCGGCTGCTAGAGAGATACGCAAACAGTGCACTTCACTTACATCAGACTGGCTCCGACTGACGGAAGTGTGGGGACCCGGCGGTACCGAGAAGACTGAGGATGGTGACGTGGGAGCTATCGGTGCGTATGCAGCTGGAGGAAGCCCCAGGTATATATAAAACGTTTTAGTTTAAACAGCTCTGGAACACTTTAAGGGGAAAAATACTTATATTCACGCGGATACACTGACTCTTGAAAGAGGGACAAATGAGGGAGAAAGAGGGACTGTCCCTTTAAATAAGGAACTGTGGGGATCTATGGTGGCGTCCCTCCTTTCAAGCATCTTCCCCTTCCATAAGCATCCCTCTCCCTCCTCCACCACACACACACACTACACACAGACAGACAGACACACCACACACACACAGACACACTACACACAGACAGACAGACACACTACACACTACACACAGACAGACAGACACACTACACACAGACAGACAGACACACCACACACACACAGACACACTACACACAGACAGACAGACACACTACACACTACACACAGACAGACAGACACACTACACACAGACACTACACACAGACAGGCGCACACACCCACAGACAAACACACACCCACACACACACAGACAGACACACAGACAGACAGACAGACAGACATACAGACACTACACACAGACACACACACACACACAGACAAACACACACCCACACACACACAGACAGACACACAAACTACACACACACTACACACAGGCACACACACAGACACATACACACACACAGAGACAGGTGCAAAGACACAGACATACACACACACACACACACACACACACACACACACACAGACAAACACACACAAGACAGGCACACACACAGTCATACACACACACTACACAAAGACAGACACACAGACAGGCGCGCACACAGACAGACACACACACGTACCACACACACACAGATGCATGCACACACACACACACACACACAGACACACACTACACACACACACAAAGAAAGGCACGAGCAGACACACACACACACACACACACATACTACACACACACTACACACACACACACACACACAGACATACACACACACTACACACAGACAGACACACACACACACACTACACACAGACAGGCACAGACGCACGCACACACACACACACACACAAAGGCGAGAGCAGAGACACACACACACAGAAAGGCGCGAGCAGAGAGAGACACACACACACACACACACACACACAAAAAGGCACGAGCAGAGACACACACACACACACATACTACACACACACAGACATACACACACACTACACGCAGACAGACAGACACACTACACACAGAAAGATACACACACACACACACACACGCACTACACACAGACAGGCACAGACGCACACACACACCTCACACACTTCTATGCACTTTTTGCAGAAATTTCTCCCTGAACATCAGCCGATGTGGGTAGAGTCTCAGAATCTCTTCATTAGAGCTATTCTGTAATGTGGTTTACATCTCTCTGCAGAATGTAAGACTAATTACTGCTGGTTAGACGTGGCTCAGAGCGAAGCGCGAGGACCACGTTTCCCACAGTAGGGGCCCTAATTAGCCGCAGTACCAGGACATACATAGCAGTGCATTCTGGGAGTGTTGAGTTGCTATTAAAATTGGCTGTAAGACTCCAGACTTGTGCTTGGCTCAGAAAAAGTAGAAAAATATCACTTATAGGCAAAGCCGGGACAAGGTCCTCCAGCGGAAGCAGTAGATTTGGGCGCATGAGACAAGTGGACAAAAAGGGCGCCCCATTCACTTTCATTATAAATATCGTTTAATGGGCGCTGAACGGGGAAAATAAGGCGCCGGAGATTTTTAAGGATTTATAACGGCGCCCGGAGATTTTTAAGGATTTATAACTATGTTTGTGATGATTTAAGTTTACAAAATGAGCCCGTGACGAATAACGTTTATGAAGATAATAAATCACTATTTCTAAAACATTTCTAACACATTATTATCCACCCAAAAAAATAATTTACATTTTTTTTCTTTACATTCTTTATTTATTCATGTCTGTAAAACATTATTATCCATAGGGGGTTTTAGGTTTAGGCACCAACAGGGGGGTCTTAGGTTTAGGCACCTACAGGGGGGTCTTAGGTTTAGGCACTAACAGGGGGGTCTTAGGTTTAGGCACCAACAGGGGGGTCTTAGGGTTAGGCACCTACAGGGGGGTCTTAGGGTTAGGCACCTACAGGGGGGTCTTAGGTTTAGGCACTAACAGGGGGGTCTTAGGTTTAGGCACTAACAGGGGGGTCTTAGGGTTAGGCACCAACAGGGGGGTCTTAGGGTTAGGCACCAACAGGGGGGTCTTAGGGTTAGGCACCAACAGGGGGGTCTTAGGTTTAGGCACCAACAGGGGGTCTAGGGGTTAGGGATAGGTACAGGGAGGGTTTTTAATAAACGAAAATATAAGTTTCACTTTACAAACAGGGAAGATTAACGTTTTAAGAATTGCCGATCTCATACACATTATTTAGTGATTTATACATTTTTAAATCACTATTTATAAACGAAATTCTACACAATAATTTCTATAAACGATATTTCCATTTATCGTTTATACCACGCGCCCTTTTTTCCCGACGCCCTTTTCGTACGTACGCCCTCCAGCACCCAAGGCTGAGACACCAAAGTGCGCCCCTCCATCTCTCCCACCCCAGCCGTCACACACTGATTGCTATAGACTAAGAGCCACCCCAGAGCCCCCAACCCCTCCAAACACCTTAACATCTTATCTGGCTTGCAGTCACTGCCATGTATCCCCTTTTCTTATTTCTCTCTGTTTCAAACACAATAGGGAAATGATAGCTGAGTGAGTTGTGCGCCCCCTCCTGCTCTGCGCCCTGAGGCTAGAGCCTCTCTCGCCTCTGTCTCGGCCTGGCCTTGCTTATAGGGCTTGATTCACTAAACCGTGATAACTTATATCACGGCCGTTTTCGCACGTTTGTTCACATTTTTCAAAATTTTGTGATTCGTGAAAAAAACGTGTGAAAACACTAGTGCGGCCGTGATATGAGTTATCACGGTTTAGTGAATCAAGCCCATAGTGTTGTGTGAACCTCTTCACTAGCTGCAGAACAGACTAATGAGACTCGTGAAACAGACTCGTGAAACGCGTTGCCTGTGCCAAATAAAAATCTTTTGTCACATACAAAGATTTCGTTATTGAGGTAAGCCACCTCATATTATTTTCTCGTCTTTAAGCTGTTTTTAGATGCTTTTATCTCAACCAGGGCGCGCTTCTTTACCTCTATTGAGACTAATGAGGTCATCATCATACCTCCCAACATTTTTAATTTAGACATTGGGACCTTTAGGCCACACCCCTAACCACACCCCAACACACACCCTAGTCACACCTACCATAAAGTTTTTTTGAAGATTTTTTTTTAATTAATATTATATCTCCTTATATTTTTTTAATAAATATTTCCCTCATATACCCTGCCCGTGGGTGAGGAGGAGGGTGAGGATGGCCGTGGGTGGGGAGGAGGGTGAGGATGGCCGTGAGTGGGGGGGGGGGGTGAGGATGGCCGTGAGTGGGGGGGGGGGTGAGGATGGCCGTGAGTGGGGAGGAGGATGCCACTGTAGAAGGCACAAAAAAAAATGATTGAGTGATTGAGGCGCCAGCCGCACCGAAGTGAAATGCGGGATGCCGGCATCACATTTTTTTCCTACCTCCCTCCCTTGAAATCTGCCCCATGTCCTCCCTGCTAGCAGAGTAAAGTGTGCACCAGAGCGGGCTGTCATCTTACCGGCATCCATCCATGCATACCGACATCTGGCTTCACTCAGCTTCCTGCATCCTGGGACGTCATAGGAAGCAGAGTGAAGTCGGATGACGGCCCGCTCCGCTGCACACTCTGCTAGCAGGGGGGACACAGGAGGGCAGATTCCAAGGGAGGGAGGTAGAATTGTGATGCCAGGCATCCCGCATCCCACTTCGGCTCGGCTGGCGCCTCAATCATTTTTTTTCACTCTCTCTGCCCACTGCCACCCGGGACTTGGGAGGGTCATACCGGGATAGCAGGAGAGCCCCCCCCCCCCCCCCCCGAATCGGGACAGTCCTGCAGGATTTGGGACAGTTGGAGGGCATGCATCATGGAGTCGGCAGGTTGCCCGGAGGTTCTGGTGAACTACCATACGCCCAATGGTTTAGGATTTATAGAGGTCACAACCAAGACCGGGCTCCGCCCCTGAACTGAGAGTCCTTGGTGGCCTAATATTTGAAGCAGGTCTATTGGGCAGCAGCAGCCAGGTGGTGAAATGGGCATGGCATAGATAGCAAATTGGCAATTTGTTAAAGTGGCACCCAGTATGCAATCTGAGTGTGTGTTTGGGGTGGGGTTTATCTTATGATTATATAGCGGTTACAGGCAATGTAGATATTGGTGGAGGGGTGTGTAGCAGCTACAGGCAGCGGCGTAACAGCCCATAAGGCTCCCCCTGTGAAATTGTCATGGGGCCCCCTGCAGTCCGTACTTGATCTCCCCCTCACACGCACCGTGCCCCGATACACATGCAGAATAGCGCAGGGACCAGAGTAATAATTTCCTGCTACAGTGCTGCAGATCTCCTCCATACATCAGAGCTGCACACTAGGCCAGAAAGATAAATCGAATTTAAATCGAAATCTTGATCACCAAGCTGACAATTTCTGAATGGTCAATGTGGCAATTTCCGTGATTACATTATTTTCACATGGGGGAAGTTTGAAGAAGTGGCTTAAAATTTCCCCCAAGTCCCAGCACGTGCTGCCTGCAGCATCGGCAGTGTTGGAAATATCTTCTGACTGGAGTCAAACGCTTTTTGTCCTCTCTCGCCGGCTCTTGTGCACGGCATACTTCCTGGATCCTGTACGTCACATGACATACAGGAAGTATGCTGTGCATTAGAGCCTGCAGGAGGCGCTTAAGTTGTGTTGGAAGGTATGTCAAGCAGTGCTGCAGCTTGGGGGACACAGGGCACAGAGAGAGACCCAGAGGGCATACCTCCCAACATTTTAATTTCTGAAAACGAGACACTTAGGCCATGCCCCTAACCACACCCTCAACACCCCCTAGTCACCCTCACCAATTTTTTTAAAAATATTTTTTTTAATTTTATTTAATATTATTAATATTTCTCCCGAAAAGGCGGGGGGGGGGGGGGGGGGGCGTGAGGGTGCCCGTGGGTGGGGAGGAGGGGACAAAAAAAAATGATTGAGGCACCAGCCCTGGGGATGCCGTATGCTATGCGGGATGGGTGGCCATTATTTTTCCCTCCCTCCCTCGTAATGTCCCCCCCTGCCTGCAGAGTTAAATGCGCAGCGGAGCGGGCTGTCATTAATCTTACCATTGCCTCTCTGCACCGGGATCTGGCTCTTCTAGGCTTCCTGCTTCCTGTGACGTCACAGGAAGCAGGAAGCCGAGAAGACCAGATGAGATCCTGGTGCGGAGAGGCAATACCACAAGGTGGTATTGTGATCACCACTGATGAATGGATGATTGTAATATAATAATTGACCACTAGAGGGTATAGAAGGGGATAGGAATTAAAGGATATGAAAATTGCACCTATGATTGTATATGTATGGGGTAGAATACTATGGGCCTGATTCACAAAGCGGTGCAAACACTTTGCACGCCTGTGAAAAGCCCTTTATCACGCCTAAACTTAGTTTAGGCGTGATCTGAAGGAATTCGCGCGAACTCCTGCGCGCAAAGTTTTGCGCGCGCAGCGCACCGTGCTACGCGCGCAGCGCACCGTGCTTCGCGTGAAGTGCCTATTAAGCCCTATGGGACTTTGCGCGCGCAAAACTTCGCGCGAGTTAGAGCACAAAGCGGTGATAACTTTGCTGGTGCAAAGGTTATCACGCCTAAAGTCTTTTAGGCGTGATAACTGAGTTATCACCGCTTTGTGAATCGAGCCCTATCTGTTATAATTGTTCACTAGAGGGTATATAGGGGGATAGGGATAAAAGTAAAAAAAAAAAAAGGATGTGAAAATTGCACCTATGATTGTATATGTACAGGGTAGGAGATTGCACGTTTTTGTGTATATGTATAAATAATGCACAACTTTTGGATAAATGGTGGAGGATGCATAAGTAATTATCAATATATAGGAATTTAATACAATATGGGCTTATACATGTGATACAGTTATGTAATAAAGCGCGGAAGCGCAGCCGCTCGCTCTCAGAGCGGGGCGGCTGCTTCCGCATCCAGCATAGCGGCGCCGCCGCATGGACGCCAGGGAGAGTGCTGGTGTGGCTGGGACTCATAGTCCACCAGCAGTGAGAGTGACGCGCGCACTGAGGCAGAGCATATTCGACAGTCAGAAGTGAGGGAGGTGCTGGAGAGAGGCCTGTGTATAAATACTGCCGGCTGTTCAGTTGCTGGTTGTCTGGCGTTGCGAACACTTACGTGGGAGCACTCAGACCTGTAGTCAGATCCTTAAGTGTGCCGGGACCAGCTGGAGCTGTAATCCTACACTTAGCTAGATTCTGTTGATAGCTTAAAGTACTAGTTTGATTGTGATTATCTGTTATGACTCTTTGCCTGCCTGACTATCCTCCTGAACTCTGATCTTGTACCTTGCCATTCTGATACTCTGTTGCCGAACCCCGGCTCGTCCTTAGACTCTGTTTCTGCCTCCTGATCTTGTACCTCGATATTTCTGATACCCTGTTGCCGAACCCTGCCTGTACCTAGACTCCGCCTCTGCCTTCTGAATCTGTACTTTATCTGTCCGTGTGTTTACGACCTGGCTTGTCCGACCTCGAGAACCGACCTTACTATTGGAGGCGGTTCCCTGTCCTGTTAGTGACACTTCCTCCTGAGTGTCACTTTCAGACTATCCTTCCTACTCTCGACCTGACTCCTCCCGCCTTGGAGAGTTCAGGTCTTCGGAAGGAATCCATGCAGTACTCCTTACTGCGCTGAGGCCTAGTCCTCTAAGTGTTACTGTTGCACCTAACACTACACTCTACTCAGGTGAACAGAGGTTAGCTGGTATATCAGATTATCGGTGATACTGCAGATCACTTATAATCTGGTATACATCTGTATTCCCAGTGATACTGCAGATCACCGGTAATTAGATCCTCTCTGTGCTTCACCGTTCGTTACAAGTTATTTATATTTACACTGTGGAGTAATTCAATGCAGCATAGAGATAGTTTAGTGGATAATGTTATGGCAGGCTAGAAGGAATGTAAGTCGGCTACGGGGTGGGCTATGTTATAAATGTAAACCATCGCATTAGGAAGGTTTCAGGATTAAGCGTGCGGAAGCCAATCAGATGCAGACAATGTCTGCATAGAAAAAATGAGCCCGAGTGACGTCTACCAATGAGGATGCGGAGTGTATTAATAGCAAATAGATACAAATGGAACGCAAGCCGGATATAGTAGTAAATACATGGAGATGGAGCGCATATAACAAGTAGAGAGGGGTAGCGCATGCGCCCTTAGAAATAGAACACGCAAGATGACGTAGTAAAGTGGGGAGGAGATAGAAGAAGACGGAAAATAAGACGTGATGCGGAAACCAATGTAGGATATAAGGGGAAAATCAGGTAACGTATAAATCGGATGCCACTAAGGTCCCCATATAAAGGATGATATACTGGAAGGTAACGGGCAACCAGTAATTCCGCAAACTTAGAGGTGGACGACACCGGGCTCACAAGTAATATGTAAATGAGGTGGGAGGTGAATATAAGACCCAGCTATACGTGCTGTCATTAAGCCCCTGATGAGTCATGTGACATGACGAAACCGGTAGGGCGGAGCTACAGGACATACAAGCTGAGTCTGTGAGGCGGCGTGAAGGCTGGGGAGACGCGAGATGCTGAATCCTGCCTTATCCGAGGGGATGGTGATATACAATGCTGTTATTGTTTTATTTTAATGTACGGGCATTACTTACTTTTAATCTAAGTATTAAAGTTGGTTTTACACATAGTGCATTTCTCTAAGTTTGGTTTGCAGATTTATCCATGAGGAAGTGCCCAGGTGGCAGACATTGATTGTTGACTAAAAGCGAATTTCTGGTGAGCGGGGATATATGGGGGGGAGCGCCTGAGCCCGCAGGTGGTGGATCCCCTTCTGTGTTTCTCACACCTTGTATGTTTATGAATGTCTGCCACATGAGGGTGATAGAATAGATATTTAACAGGCTACACCATATATGTTTTTTCTTTCCCCATTCTAAGATGTTTCCTTGTAATGCTGGCAGAGATTGATGCTCTGAGATTAGAAGGAGCGATCACAGTATTTTGAAAAACTGATGGACTGTTACAGATTGGTAATCTGCAAATAAAGCGATCCACGGAGGAAGGGGAATTGGTGTATATATGTATTGTGATCTTAGTGAAGGATAAAGCGCAGCACAAGATACATTGCATTTTTATCAAACAATGCAGATTGCCTGGCTGTCCTGCTGAGCTTCTGCCTCTAATACTTTTCACCATAGACCCCGAACAAGCATGCAGATCAGGTGTTTCTGACTGAAGTGTTGCTGGATTAGCTGCATGCTTGTTTCAGGTGTGTGATTGAGACACTACTGCAGCCAAAGAGATCAGCAGTGTTGTTTAAAAGGAATAAATATGTCAGCCTACACTCTCAATTCAGGTGTCCTTTAAGTGATAGTAAAATATTGGTAAAAATAACCAATATTTTACTATCAGATTTAGCCACTGTCCAATAGTAGAATATTGGTAATCTCCCCGCTACTATACTATATGTTTTTCATTAATTAATCCGATGTAAAATCCTAGTTGAAGGACGATATTTTTTTGGCTGGGGGTATTTCCACAAACATTGATTTTGTATAGAGGTGTGGAGATCAAACCAGTCAATGCATCAATCTGAAAAATGGATCCGTTTCAATCATTAATCTGAATTGGTTAGCAAGCTTCTGGCCATTTATGGGCATGACTGATTGTTTCTGATCGATTACCACAGTGATAAGAAACAATCTATTGTCCGCTGGAACGTATCGGTAATGGTCATCTTAAGGAAACGATCCATAATGTGATGATTCAAGATCGGTTGGGCCAACTGTTCTGTTTTCATGCAATATGATCTGATAGAAAAAACAATCGTTCATTAAAAATTGCCTCTCCCAAATACAGGCAGTTTTGATAGCGGGGTGGCGGGTCCAGGAGGGGGTGCTAGCTGTCTGGCTGCCATGTGTCTGCTGACTGTGCGGTAAGCGGTCAAAGTTTAGCTCAATGATGATATATAGGGGGCAAATCAAACATGTCAAATGTTCGCTATTCGCCATGAATGTGAACAGCTGATGTTCGCAGAATACTGCTCACTGGTGAACTGTTCGGGCCATCTCCACTGACGATGTATTGTGGTGGGATACCACCTCCTTCTGCCCCTATCACACACTCATATGCTGGCATTTCCCAGGTAAAAAGGCATTTACACAGGAACCTTCTAGTGCTGCCTAATTACCGTATTTTCCGCCGTATAAGACGCACCTTTTCTCCCCCCAAAATGGGGAGAAAAAGTCCCTGCGTCTTATACGGCAAAGGGAGGGAATCCCCAACTTCCGAACGCCCGCCGATACAAACCGCCGACCCGCCGCCATGTTGGGCATTCCCTGCCTTTGTGTTCACTTCCCCCTTGCGTCTCCTGGTCCCTGTGCTGCAGTACATGGCCGCAACTTACCTAATCAATGCTCTCGCGGCGATGTCCGACCTCTGCACTCCCCCCCGCTAGCCTCCTCTCCCTCCCCCTCGTCTCTCCTGGCCCCCCTGTGCTGTGATGTATGGCCGCAGCTTACCTTTCAAGCGCCCGCGGTGAATGCAGACATCGGTCTCCAACGCTACTTCTCGCTCTTGTGTCCGGCTTGTACTGACGTCATCAGTACAAGCCGGACACAAGAGCGAGAAGTAGCGTTGGAGACCGATGTCTGCATTCACCGCGGGCGCTTGAAAGATAAGCTGCGGCCATACATCACAGCACAGGGGGGGGGCCAGGAGAGACGAGGGGGAGGGAGAGGAGGCTAGCGGGGGGGGGGGGGGGGGAGTGCAGAGGTCGGACATCGCCGCGGGACCATTGATTAGGTAAGTTGCAACTTGCGGCTATGTACTGCAGCACGGGGACCAGGAGTTGCAAGGGGTGGGAGAGAAAACATGCCGGGGAGAAGGGGACACATAAAGGAGATAGGGGAAATGTATGGGAGGCACACTGGGCACATGGGGAGGCCCACTGGGGACATGGGAGGCACACTGGGGACATGGGGAGGCCCACTGGGGACATGGGGAGGCCCACTGGGGACATGGGGAGGCCCACTGGGGACATGGGGAGGCACGCTGGGCACATGGGGAGGCACACTGGGCACATTGGGAGGCACACTGGGCACAATGGGAGGCACACTGGGCACATGAGGAAGTCCACTGGGCACATGGGGAGGCACACTGGGGACATGAAGGCACACTGGGGACATGGGGAGGCACACTGGGCACATGAAGAAGCCCACTCGGCACATGGGGAGGCACACTGGGCACATGGGGAGGCACACTTGGCACATGGGGAGGCACACTGGGCACATGGGGAGGCACACTGGGCACATGGGGAGGCACACTGGGCACAATGGGAGGCACACTGGGCACATGGGGAGGCACACTGGGCACATGGAGTGGCACACTAGGCACATGGGGAGGCACACTAGGCACATGGGGAGACATATTGGACATATGGGGCAAACTTGGGTGACACAGGAGGACACATGGGGGGACACAGGAGCACACATCAGGACACATGGGGAGGCACGAGGACACCATTTGGGCTAGAACATGTACAAGACGCTCCTGGAACATGGACGCATCAGGTTTAGTATGTATATTTTTTTTCCCCTGGTTTTTGCCCTCTAAACCTGGGTGCGTCTTATATTCCGGAGCGTCTTATACGGCGCGAAATACGGTATTTCATCATCTTTTTTGCAAGGCAAAATGTTTCCTTTTGAAAGCAAATATATTTTACTCGGCAGCAGCTAAGGAAACATTAGGCAGTTTGTGTTCGATAACATTAAGCCATTTGGAAAGTTATTTCTCTAATTTCACCACCATGAATTATTTATAACGACGATGGAATAAGTGTCTTCCTTTTTTTCCGGGAGACATACTGGGCCCGATTCACTAACCGGTGCTAGCCTAGTTAGCATGCCTAAAGGCTTTGGGCTTACTAACCAGGGTGCTAAGTAGTTAGCACACACCAAGCTGAATCAGATCGTGTGAAAAGTACTGTGCGCAAAACTTTGCGTGTGCAAACGTTGCATCGGGTGCGCCGAAAATGGTGCACCCAATAACGGCGCATTAGATGTGCCCTAAACATCATCTCCATGCGCCGCTTAGAGCGTATCCAATATGCCGCTATAGGCACATCGTTTTTGTCGTACCCGTTTTGTGCGCACCGGCCTTTGCGCAGAAGCACTAATTCGCGCGCGCAAAGGATTTTTAGGCGTGCTAAGGGGCTTTTCACAAGCATGCTAACAGTTAGCACCGCTTTGTGAGTCAAGCCCACTGTAGGATTTGGTAAAACATTCCTTGGGTCCAGTGGCGCCACCAGGGGGGTGCTTTGGTTGTTGAAGCACCCCTAAAATTCTCCAAGCACCCCCAAAGCACCCTGCAGCATTAACCGACTTTTGGCGTCTAATAGACGCAGCGCCAGTTCACTGACAGCGGCAGCCCGCAGCTCCGACAGTGGCAGAGCAGGGCTACGGTAAAATGGCGTCCAATGCCCTTCTCTGGAGACTTTGAGTCTGCAGCACAGGGCTTTGGGCGCCATTTTCCCGTAGCCCTGCTCAGCGCGAGAGTTTGACAGTTGCCGGCAGAGGATCGTGGGAGCTGCGCGCCGGACAGAGGCCGGGAGGAGGTCTGCAGTGCTGCAGGTGAGTAAATGTTGTTTTTTTTTAATATATTAGCAGCAGGTGTATGTTCTGGCCAGGTCTGCCACATGATTGCACGTATTTTCTGGTCAAATCTTCCACATGATTGCATGTATTTTCTGGTCAAATCCGCTACATGATTGCACATATTTTCTGGTCAAATCTTCCACATTATCGCACGTATTTTCTGGGCAAATCTGCTACATAATTGCATGTATTTTCTGGTCAAATCTGCCACATGATTGCACGTATTTTCTAGTCAAATCTGCCACATGATTGCATGTATTTTCTAGTCAAATCTGCCACATGATTGCACGTATTTTCTAGTCAAATCTGCTACATGATTGTACGTATTTTCTGGTGAAATCTGCTACATGATTGCACGTATTTTTTAGTCAACTCTGCCACATGATTGCACGTATTTTCTGGTCAAATGTGCCACATTATTGCACGTATTTTCTGGTCAAATCTGCCACATGATTGCATGTATTTTCTGGTCAAATCTGCTACATGATTGCATGTATTTTCTGGTCAAATCTGTCACATGTTTGCACGTATTTTCTGGTCAAATCTGCCACATTATTGCATGTATTTTCTAGTCAAATCTGCCACATGATTGCACGTATTTTCTGGTCAAATCTGCTACATGATTGCATGTATTTTCTGGTCAAATCTGCCACATGATTGCACGTATTTTCTGGTCAAATCTGCTACATAATTGCATGTATCTTCTGGGCAAATCTGCTGACATGGTTGCACATATTTTTTGGGCAAATCTGCCGACATGATTCCACGCATTTACTGTTCAAATCAGCCAACATGATTCCACGTATTTTCTGGTCAAATCTGCTACATGATTGCATGTATTTTCTGGGCAAATCTGCCGACATGATTCCACATATTTTCTGGGAAAATCTGCTACATGATTGCACGTATTTTCTGGGCAAATCTGCCAACATGATTGCACGTATTTTCTGAGCAAATCTGCCGACATGATTGCATGTATTTTCTGGTCAAATCTGCCACATGATTCCACATATTTTCTGGTCAAATCTGCCACATGATTGCATGTATTTTCTGGGCAAATCTGCCAACATGATTGCATGTATTTTCTGGTCAAATCTGCCACATGATTGCACGTATTTTCTAGTCAAATCTGCCAACATGATTGAACGTGTTTTTTGGTCAAATCTGCCGACATAATTGAACATGTTTTCTGGTCAAATCTCCCACATGATTGAATGTGTTTTCTGGTCAAATCTGCCGACATGATTGAACATGTTTTCTGGGCAAATCTGCTCACATTACGTGTATTTTCTTGAGAAAACCTGCACAATTATGTGAATTTTCAGAGCAAAGGGTCACCAAAACTTGGGCCCACTGTCTTTGCGTTGCACTTTTAAAGGGAACCGGAGGTGAGAATGATATTGAGGCTGCCATATTTATCTCCTTTTAACCTCCCTAGCGTTCTGGGCGAGCTGAGCTTGTCCAGAGACACCGGAGGTCACCGCTCAGGCCCTGCTGGGCCGATTTGAATAATTTTTTTTTCAAACACCCAGCTAGCACTTTGCTAGCTGTGTGTTTGCTGCAATCGCCATCGCTCACCGCCGATCCGCCGCCGATGCGAAAGAGGCCCCCCCGCAGACCCCGTGCGCAGCCTGGCCAATCAGTGCCAGGAAGCCCTGAGGCGTGGATCGGGACTCCCTATGATGTCACAACGTCAAAGACGTCAATGATGTCATTCCGTTCATCGCCATGGGATTTCCTGACGGGCATAGGTGCCGGCGGCGATCAGAAGGGTGGGTGGGAATCAGAAGGGAGGGGGGTATCATGTAGCTAGCGCTAGGCTAGCTACATGATTACACAAAAAATAGGTTTAAAAAACCATGCGCAGCCGTGCGGCTGCGTATAATCAAAACGCCAGGGAGGTTAAGCAATACCAGTTGCTTGGCTGCCGTGTTGGTCCTCTGCCTCTAATTCTTTCAACCATAGACCCTGAACAAGCATGCAGCAGGTCAGGGGTTTCTGACAATATTTTCAGAACTGACAAGATTAGCTGCATGCTTGTTTCTGGTGTAATTAAGTTCACTACTGCAGCCAATAGATCAGCAGGGCTGCCAGGCAACTAGTATTGTTTAAAAGGAAATAAATATGGCAGCCCCCATATCACTCTCACCCCGGGTTCACTTTAAATTTCAGTTAGTTCCGCCCTCATCTGGTCATGGCCATGCCCATTTTCGTAAGTTAAAGCCACACCCATTTTTTGCCGCTTCGCGCGCCGCGGGTCATCAGCTACCCCAGAAAATAGTCCAGCACCTGCATAGCACCCCTCCAAAAAAAAATCCTGGAGCCGCCACTGCTTGGATCTGATATATTAAAGGCTCTACGAGCTTGATAAAACTGAGTGATGGATGAGAACATAAAGCTATGGTGGCCATGCATCCCACTTTGCCAGGCTCCGCCCCCAGCGATGATGTCATATGCAGCAAGCCAGGCCAGCCATGAGGTGAGCTGAGGAGTCTCATGAGGAGTGATCAGGTGAAGAACTGTTGCCCTCATACTCTTCATCCAGCGTCACCCTCCTCCCTGCCATTTGCTGCATTTCATAAAGGTGGGGTAATGAATGTGCATTTAAAATATGTGCTGCATTACATGTGTTGGTGGGTAACGTTTAGGGCTTGTTCTCCCCTAGGGCATTTTGTTTTTTATTAGAGCGCTAGCGATTTTTAAAAATGCCCTGAAATCACTAGTGAAATGAATCCTTATGGGATGGTTCATAACAGTGCGTTTTGCCCACTTTCTGCTCAGCAAAGTGCTGCACGCCACATTTATGGGGCGATTTTGCTACAATGGAAGGTATAGGAAAAGCGCAAAACGCTCAAAAATCGCTTTATCCAGCAATTGAGTTCACGCTTTTAAGAATAAATACATTATATTTATTATTTTCCGGGTCAAAGAGTTCTCTTGCATCAGGAAGTGAAAAAGCAGAATCGCTCTGCAAAAGCGCTTTAGAAAAGCGCTGTAAAAAAAAACACAGAGTCCACCCAAGCAGCAGGAGGGGAAAAAAAATCGCCCACAAAATAGAAAATCGCTGCCATTTCGAATTTAGATGTGAACAAAGTGTTACTGCATTTTAACATGTCTGGAGGGTAATATTTGCCTCATTTCCTGTTTACTGCATTTCATGCTGGAGCTAATGTTTGCTGCATTGTATGTGTCAGGGGAATCGTTTGCTGTATTTCATTTGTCAGAGGTAATGGTTGTTGAATTGTATGTGTTGAAGGTAACCATTCTTCCATTTCATGTGCCGGGAGGTAATAATTGTTACATTTCATGTGTCGGAGGTAATGATTGTTGCATTTTGTGTGTCGGAGGTAACGGTTGTTGCATTTCATGTGTCTGAGGTAACGGTTACTGAATTTTGTGTGTCGGAGGTAATGTATTTATTAATTGATAGAGTGGCTACATTTGCTTCTTTGTGGTTATTGTTGCAGCATTTGCCATTTTGGTGGTTTGTGATTACTAAAGGGTTGTAACGATTGGTGTCAGCACACAGAGAGAATCTGATTATTGATGATCTGCAGAATCATCAACAATACAGACGTATACCTGATTATGGATGATCTGCAGAATCACAAATAATACAAGTATGACTAACCTCTGGACACCTAATGAAGTGTAAGTGTTTGGTGCAACTGTAGGCTATCTCCCAAGAGGCGGGAGACAGAGATATTTTGGCCAGAAACCACCTGAGGAGCAGGTGGCCCTCGGCTATGCAGGGACTATCTCCTAATAGAGGGGAGAGAGATAATCTGGCAGCCAGTGATTCCCTGGTAAACTGGTAATCAGACTGTACTGCAGCCAGGGGACTCCTATGAGATAGAGGCCACTGCCTGCACTGCAGGAAGGACTCTCTGAGGAGCAGGAGGTCCCTGCAGCTAACTGACACTTGGTGCAATAGTGTCACGGATAGTACAGACAGGCTGAACACTCGAGGAATGAGTGACAGCCAGAAAGGTCGGCAACTGGTAGACAGATATAAAGCACAATCCTAGTCTGGGGTGTGAGGTCCTTGGTCTCGACACCCTGGAACTAGTCTAAGGAATAACACAGTGTCCTATACTTGGGTGTGAGGTCCTTGGTCTCAACACACTGGAACTGCTCTAAAGTATAACACAGCAATGACACAGTAATCCTAAGCTTGGGTGTGAGGTCCGTGGTCTCAACACCCGGGAAGTGGTCTAAAGTATAACACAGCAATGACACAGTAATCCTAAGCTTGGGTGTGAGGTCCTTGGTCTCAACACCCTGGAACTGGTCTAAAGTATAACACAGCCAGTGGCGTAGCTAAGGAGCTGTGGGCCCCGATGCAAGTTTTACAATGGGGCCCCCCAAGCACTCTATAAATAACAATTAATACGGCGCACCAAAACCTGCCAATGGCAACTACGGTGTCAGAGATGCAAGAAGGGGATGGGGAACAGTTTGTTAATGATTACCACTATTCAAAGTATCTATAGAAGTGATTATTATAAGCACAGGACTAATAGAGAGCTAATACTGTAGTTGAGGGAGGGCCCTTCGGGGCCCCTCTGGCCCAAGGGCCCCGATGCGGTTGCTACCTCTGCACCCCCTATTGCTACACCCCTGAACACAGCAATGACACAGTAATCCTAAGCTTGGGTGTGAGGTCCGTGGTCTCAATACCCTGGAACTGGTCTAAAGTATAACACAGCAATGACACAGTAATCCTAAGCTTGGGTGTGAGGTCCGTGGTCTCAACACCCTGGAACTGGTCTAAAGTATAACACAGCAATGACACAGTAGTAACAAGAGCGTAATCTGGCTAAGTGTGAATTTCCAGGTCCACCTGGTTCTAACACACTGTGGGATCTGACTGAGGTCTGAGTGCTCACACGTAAGTATTCGCAACGGCAGACAACCAGCAACTGACAAGCAAGATCTATATATACTTGCAGTGCTGTGCAGCTCCGCCCGAGCCACTCAGCCAATCCAGAGTCCAGCTGGGATCAGCTGATCGGCCTGATCAGCTGATTCGCTTCTGCTGGTATAAATGTCCTGTCGCCTGGTGCGCTCACGCATAAGCTCTCCATCTGTGTGCACTAGAAGGCTCAGACAAACCAAACGCATGCTGCTGTGCGGAAACCGCCGGTCTGAACGCGGAGACAGCCGCCCCGCCGCCAGACCGCGCGGCGGCATCTCCGCTATTCATTACAAGGGTATGCTAATATATAGCAACACACAGTTTCTTTAGATTTATCGTCTTAAACAAAAACTGAATAGCCTCAAAGAATACCGCACCAGGATATCATCTTGCACAGATATAAATCGTTTATTGAGCCAAACATATGAAAGCATTTAAAAAACCCGCAGAACCAACATGGCGAGGTATCAATAATCAATAATAATAAGCAAATAATCAATAAAAGAGTAGAGCAAGCCTGGAGAGGAACAACAGTGCTAATGTCAATCCATATGGGGCTTGATTCACAAAGCGGTGCTAACTGTTAGCACGCCTGTGAAAACCCCCTTAGCACGTCTAAACAAACTTTTCGCGCATAAAACTTTACGCGCGCAAAACTTTATGCGCGTAAAACTTTACGCGCGTACTGCACAGAGCACAGGGCGCACCGCGCGAAGTGCCCATTAAAGCCTACGGGACTTAGCGCGCGTAAAACTTTGCGCGCGTAAAACTTTACGCGCGCAAAGTTAGCGCACGATCTGATTGAGAAATCCGGTGCTAACCTACTTAGCACCCTGGTTAGCGCGTCTAAAGACTTTAGACGTGCTAAGTAGGTTAGCACCGCTTTGTGAATCAAGCCCATACAGTGTAAAATCAGCTGTAAACAATTACATAAAAAAGTGGTAATGCATAAAACATCACAATGGGGTTAAATCACTAAGAGAAATAGCGCAAGTAACCTCCTGTTACTCTCGCGATTTCATCAGCATGCCTTAATTGTCAGTTATTGTCAGACAGACAGTAATTTATAAATGATTAGAAATTAGAATAAATAATTGTATTCATTATGTGATTTTCACTACAGTTCAATCTTAAGGGATATGAAAGACTAACTAAAATTATAACCTGTTGCGAACACAGTTTTGCAAATTGGCAATAATGTTGAAAATATATTTGCTATACATTCGAATTTTGCGTGTTTGCAATACAAACTCTGAATCTTGAAAATTTTGAACCCTCTGCAAAATGTTTGAATTCGGTTGGATTTGGAATTTGTTATTTCCAATTGCCCCCAAGGCACACAGCTATAGCAAGGCTGGATTTATACTTTTTGTGCCCCTAGTCCAAGTATGCTATGCCTCTGCTTTCTTGTGCCAGAGCACCCCTCCCATTCCATGCCCCCTCTTCTATGTGTATCATCCATGTACAGCAGCCCCTTCCCATTCCACGTGCAGCCCCCTCTTCTATGTGTATCATCCATGTACAGCAGCACCCTCCCATTCCATGTGCAGCCCTCTCTTCTATGTGTATCATCCATGTACAGCAGTGCCCCTCCCATTCCATGTGCAGCCCTCTCCTCTATGTTTATCATCCATGTACAGCAGCACCCCTCCCATTCCATGTGCAGCCCTCTCTTCTATGTGTATCATCTATGTACAGCAGCGCCCCTCCCATTCCATGTGCAGCCCTCTCTTCTATGTGTATCATCCATGTACAGCAGCCCCTCCCATTCCATGTGCAGCCCCCTCTTGAATGTGTAACATCCATGTACAGCAGCCCCTCCCATTCCATGTGCCGCCCCCTCTTCCATGTGTATCATCCATGTACAGCAGCCCCCTCCCATTCCATGTACAGCCTCCTCTTCTATGTGTATCATCTATGTACAGCAGCCCCCTCCCATTCCATGTGCAGCCCCCTCTTCCATGTGTATCATCCATGTACAGCAGCCCCTCCCTTCCCATGTGCTGCCCCCCCCCCCTTTCTATGTGTATCATCCATGTACAGCAGCCTTCCTTCCATACTATGTGCAGCCCCCTCTTCCATGTGTGACATCCATGTACAGCAGCCCCCTCCCATTCCATGTGAAGCCCTTCTATGTGTATCATCCATCTACAGCAGCCCCCTCCTATTCCATGTGCACCCTCTTCTTCCATGTGTATCATCCATGTACAGCAGCCCCCTCCTATCCCATGTGCACCCTCTTCTTCCATGTGTATCATCCATGTACAGCAGCCCCTCCCTTGCTATGTGCAGCCCCCCCTTCCATGTGTAACATCCATGTACAGCAGCCCCCCTCCCATTCCATATGCAGCCCCCTCTTCCATGTGTAACATCCTTGTACAGCAGCCTCCTCCCATTCCAAGTGCGTCAACTTTTCCCCTGAATTTCCTAGCATTCCTGGTCACCCTTGGCACTGTTCCAGCAGCAGTATTTTTCACTTTAAACATCAGTGTGTCAAGTTGCATACATTTGCATACACAATTTGCATAATTCGGCATCGACCCGAAGTCACTGCCTGGCCATTCCTGGTGGCTATCGGTGGTGCCCATAATGATCTTCTTGTTATTCTGCTATTATTTGTTGGATTTATTGTTCTTTGTTGCTCCGTATAATCTCATTACCTCTTTCGATGCACCTGAATGATGACACATTCGTTACAGCGACGTGACGGAATGTTCTAAGTAAATTGCCGAAGGTGGGTTCTTTATCAAGAGATCCAGACAGTTCTTAACCATAAAATATGCAACGCAATAAACTTTGTTTTGCGATATATTTGTGAGTTATTACCAAATCCCCCCCCCCCCCCCACTCCTCCTCCCCCTGATGTAAAATAGTGCAACGCACGCGGTAATGACGGCCATCTGTGTATTTTTCTGACCGTGTCTTATGTAAATTCAATATTTTAATGAAGTACTCAGCTTGTCTTTATTCGAGGACAACAACAAAAGAAGGGAAAAAAAGGATACAGTGAAATTAGTGGTCGTTAGTGTACAATAATCATATTTCTGTCCCATGCCGCCCGTACGCCCACCTCGGAGAGGAAGAAAGGGGTGATTCATTGAGGGCTGTGGAGCTGAGGTGTGTGAACAATAGCGCACCAAGGCCCATTCATTGTGGGCCAAGCAATCCATTACAGAAGAGTTTATTGTGTAGTTAATGATTTCATCTCATTTTACTGTAGAATATTTCAAAACACTCACAGCTGCTTTTCAGGCGCTTTATAGACTGCAGAAGGAGCGTACTAGAAGCCCTCAAGAATGCAGAGCTGAGCGCACCACAAGCCGAAGCCGAAGACAATGCGTCACTGGCCAATGCCGAGGGCAGCGCATCACTGGCCAATCACGAGGGCAGCGCATCAGTGGCCAATGCCGAGGGCAGCGCATCACAGGCCAATGCCAAGGGCAGCGCATCACTGGCCAATGCCGAAGGCAGCGCATCACTGGCCAATGCCGAGGGCAGCGCATCACAAGCCAATGCCGAGGGCCGCACATCACAGGCCAGTGCCGAGGCGAGGACAGCGCATCACTGGCCAATGCCGAAGGCAACGCATCACTGGCCAATGCCGAGGGCAGCGCATCACTGGCCAATGCCGAGGGCAGTGCATCACTGGCCAATACCAAGGGCAGAGCATCACAGGCCAGTCCTGAAGGCTGTGCATCACTGTCCAATGCCGAGGGCAGCGCATCACCAGCCAATGCCGAGGGCCGCACATCACAGGCCAGTGTCGAGAACAGCGCATCACAGGCCAGTGCCGAGGGCAGCGCATCACAGGCCAATGCCGTGGGAAGCAGATCACAGGCCAGTGCCAAGGGCAGCGCATCACTGGCCATTGCCGAGGGCAGCGCATCACAAGCCAATGTTGAGGGAAGCACATCACAGGCCAGTGTCGAGAACAGCGCATCACAGGCCAGTGCCGAGGGCAGCGCATCACAGGCCAATGCCGAGGGAAGCAGATCACAGGCCAGTGCCAAGGGCAGCGCATCACTGGCCATTGCCGAGGGCAGCGCATCACAAGCCAATGTTGAGGGAAGCACATCACAGGCCAGTTCTGAGGACAGCGCATCACAGGCCAATGCCGAGGGCAGCACATCACAGGTCAATGCCGAGGGCAGCACATCACAGGCCAATTCCGAGGGCAGTGCATCACAGGCCAATGCCGAGGGCAGCGCATCACAGGCCAATGCCGAGGGCAGCGCATCACTGACCATTGTCGAGGGCAGCGCATCACAGGCCAGTGACAAGGGCAGCACATCACAGGCCAATGCTGAGAGTAGCGCAGCACAGGCCTATGTCGAGGGCAGCGCATCACAGGCCGATGCCAAGGGCAGAGCATCACTGGCCATTGCTGAGGGCAGCGCATCACAAGTCAATGTTGAGGGAAGCACATCACAGGCCAGTTCCGAGGACAGCGCATCACAGGCCAATGCCGAGGGCAGCACATCACAGGCCAATGCCGAGGGCAGCACATCACAGGCCAATTCCGAGGGCAGTGCATCACAGGCCAATACCGAGGGCAGCGCATCACTGACCATTGTCGAGGGCAGTGCATCACAGGCCGGTGACAAGGGCAGCACATCACAGGTCAATGTCGAGGGCAGCGCTTCACAGGCCGATGCCAAGGGCAGAGCATCACTGGCCATTGTAAAGGGCAGTGCATCACAGGCCAATGTTGAGGGCAGCACATCACAGGCCAATGCCGAGGGCAGCACATCACAGGCCAATGCCGAGGGCAGCACATCACAGGCCAGTGCTAAGGGCAGCACACCACAGGTCAGTGACAAGGGCAGCACATCACAGGCCAATGCCGAGGGCAGCGCATCACAGGCCAATGCCGAGGGCAGCGCATCACAGGCCAATGCCGAGGGCAGCGCATCACAGGCGCACCACAACCCAGTGCCAAGGGCAGCAATTCACACAAAGACTAGAGCTAAGGGCAGCACATCTCAGACCTCGGCATTCAGGGATCGATGTGGGGGGGGGGGGGGGGGACAGGCGAGTATCTTGCCCCAGGTGCAGTTTGTTGAATTCTTAAAAAGGCGGCAAAATTTGGATGTGGAAATAAACATTTAGCAGTAGGCAGCATTGATAGGCGGGCGCGGGAGCATGACGCGTCGGCGCGTCTGGCTTATGTGTCGCTGGTAATGACGAGTGAGACTCGTCATTATCAGCAGGGAGATCTCTAGCTCCTCTGTGGCATTCCCCCTGTTCTATTCCCCCCCCCCCCCCCCCCCCCCGTGTATAGCAATCCCCCCACCCTTCTTCCTCTACAAGGGTGGCAATTTACTGACCCCCGTTTGTTGCAATCCCCCCTTTCATACACCTCCGAGGGTGGCGACTTACTAAACCCCCCACCCCCGTGTGTCGACACCCCCCACCTGCAGCCATCCCCTGTTCGGTTTAATAATACATACCGAGCCTTCAATCCTGTGGATGGATGTCACTCAAGCTCTGCACTGTAGCTCCGTCTTCCCTGGCGAGGACACAGACACTCTGCTTGGTGACGTCACTAAGCCGCAAAAACCTGACCTTGCCCCAGGCGCAACTTGGTCTGGATCCGTCCCTGTCGGCATTCGCCTGTGATGCGCTGCCCTCGGCATTGGCCTGTGATACACCGCCCTCAGCACTGGCCTGTGATGTGCTGCCCTCGGCATTGGCCTGTGATGCACCACCCTCGGAATTGGCCAGTGATGCGCTGCCCTCAGCATTGGCTTGTGATGCTCTGCCCTCGGCATTGGCCTGTGATGCGCTGCCCTCGGCACTGACCAGTGATGCGCTGCCCTCGGCATTGGCCAGTGATGCGCTGCCCCTCGGCATTGGCCTGTGATGCGCTGCCCTCGGCATTGGCCTGTGATGCGCTGCCCTCGGCATTGGCCTGTGATGTGCTGCCCTCGGTATTGGCCTGTGATGCGCTGCCCTCGGCATTGGCCTGTGATGCGCTGCCCTCGGCATTGGCCTGTGATGTGCTGCCCTTGGCTTCAGCCTGTGATGCGCTGCCCTCGGCATTGGCCTGTGATGCGCTGCCCTCGGCATTGGCCTGTGATGTGCTGCCCTCGGTATTGGCCTGTGATGCGCTGCCCTCGGCATTGGCCTGTGATGCGCTGCCCTCGGCATTGGCCTGTGATGCGCTGCCCTCGGCATTGGCCTGTGATGTGCTGCCCTTGGCTTCAGCCTGTGATGCGCTGCCCTCGGCATTGGCCTGTGATGTGCTGCCCTCGGCATTGGCCTGTGATGCGCTGCCCTTGGCTTCAGCCTGTGATGCGCTGCCCTTGGCTTCAGCCTGTGATGCGCTGCCCTTGGCTTCGGCCTGTGATGCATTGTCCTCGGCTTCGGCTTGTGGTGCGCTCAGCTCTGCATCCTTGAGAACTTCTAGTACGCTCCTTCTGCAGCCTCTAAAGGGCCTGAAAAGCAGCTGTGAGTGTTTTGAAATATTCTACAGTAAAATGAGATGAAATCATTAAATTACACAGTAAACTCTTCTGTAAGGGATTGCCTGCTACTTTTACATACAAAATCAATTACAATTTCCCCCAAAATTTCGAATTACAATTTTGCATCATAATTGCACTTTACAATAAAGGTTTGAGCCCACTGCTGATTTTTTAAAAACGCATAGAAACGGATGCATTTTTTAAATGCGCTTGATGCGATTTGCACGTGTTTAAACAGGTTTTAATGCGTTAAATGCATGAAAATGCATTAAAACACTTGAAAAAAGCATGCGCTTTTATGCATTTACCCTTAGTAATGATCGTAACCAGCTAATTACAATTACGCAAAATTTGATGTAACTTTTTGCAATTACACCAATATGTAATTATGATCTGTAAAGTCAATGGATTTTGTATAGTCATTGGTAATTTTGCGTGAAATTTTAAAAAACAGTTCTCTTTGCATTTTTAAAATTGATTGTCTCAAAAACTACAAGGAAAAATTCTCATTTTGATACGTACCCAGGGACGGATGTAGAACAAGTTGCGCCTGGGGCAAGGTCAGGTTTTGGCACCTAAACTGCCATTCCCCATCCAAATTTTGCCGCCTTTTTAAGAATTCAACAAACTGCGCCTGGGGCAGACCCGCCTAACCCCCCCCCCCACCGCCGGTCCGTCCCTGTATGTACCCACTATTCTCAAACATATGTAGCAATTTTGGTGTCAATAGCTTGTATGGGGTCTTTGCTGTTCACCGTTAAAGTCAGCACAAAATTACGTGAACATTACGCGAAAATGTACAGGAAATTATAAAATACTAGTAAAAAAGCCCGCCCATTAAAAAATGGGCGCTAGGCTGGGGGTGCTCCCCCCCAGCGACGTGAGCACAAATGCGTCCCGCTCGACCGTCCTCCACCGCTGTTTGTAGTATATGCACACAGGGAGATTTTGCTTGCTTGGCAGTTGGAAAAAGCTGTTATTTCCCACAATGCAATGAGGTTCACAGACAGCAAACTGTCAGGTCTGGTACAGGGACACACACATCCACACACAGGGACAGGACGCAGAGACACAGGGGTTTTATTATATAGGATTACAATTACATAAGAAATTTGTTAAAATTTTCCCAGAAATTTTGCATTACCATTACAATGCATAATTGCGAATTATGATGCATAATTTTGCATAGACGTAATTTCTGCTCATCACTAATTACAATGCAAAATTAAGAATATGGGAAATTTGTGCTCATTAATATTCATAGCTCTTAGGCCTAATTCACACCTAAAATCGAAAATGCAAACGCAAGCGTTTTGCGTTTTTGTGCGCTTTTTCCCCCCTCCCGGCGCTCCACTGTGCGCTGTGTTTCTGGTATAAGCGCTTTTCCCGAGCGGTTTTCTCATTCACTCACTGACGCAAGTCAGGAAGTGAACTTTTTGACCCGGAAAAGAATAAATACAATGGGCTTGATTCACAAAGCAGCGATAACTGTTATCACGCTGTGAAAAGTGCTTCATGCGAAATTTAGGGTGAAAACAGTTAGCGCGCGCAAAGATTAAGTTCGCGCGATAACACAAATTTATCGTGTGTTAACGTTCCGCATTCACACGATGAATTCACGTTATATCGCGAACGTGAACGTTAACGCACAAAAATATGCTTTTTGCACGCGATAACCGGTTTATTGTGCAAAAACGCGCTAAAACACCCGCAAAGCACTTTTTCACAGCTGTGATAACAGTTATCACGGCTTTGTGAATCAAGCCCAATGTATTTATTATTTTTCCTATACCTTCCATTGAGGCAAAATCGCCTCAAAAATGGTACAGGCAGCGCTTTGCTGAGCGGATCGCAAACGACCCACTCAGCGGTGGACTCTATCATAGGGAATCATTGCACAATTGTTTTAAGGGCAATTTTGAAAATCGCCTGCGTTCGAAAAAAGGACAAAAATGCCCTTAGTGTAAACGAGCTCTTCATGTCCCTTTTTTCAAAGTCGCCAACTCCCTTTAGGTATGATTATTACATGTAGAAATAATTTTGCCAAAGTTGGACATTTTTGCATTTTGATTTTTCATCCTATTCACAAATTTAGTTGCTAAGTTACTACTATTCGAGATTGCCAGCCCTCGCTTCTCCTTGCTGGCCTATCTGATAGATTGCCGAGGAAATACAAGTTTCCAGAGGGCTGAAGGTCGTTGACAGAACTTCCAAATCTCTGGTTATCTTTGCAGCCGACATAATTCCAAATCACTTGTTGACCTGTCATGTACAAATCACAGAAGTCTCGCCAGGAGCCGGATCCATTGCCTAGCAACTGTCTAAAGGACTGGCGTGCCGATTTCTCCGTACAGGACAGGAAATTAAAGGTGCGTGTGTGTGGGGGGAGGTGTTATGTCACCTCGACTTGCCTCCATGCCGCACATGAAAAGAGGGACATGGATCATCTTGTTGTGGGGATGATGCCTGCGCATATCTGTTTCTGATTAAACACAACTCCTCTTATTTCTGGAGCAATGACGCATTAAAGGAATAAAATAAAAAATGTTCAGGAACAGAAATGATGTTGTCTGGAAGGACGATTACAGACAAATTATTTAAAAACTTTAGATCAGTTAGGTATTTTGTTTTGTATTGAAAATGTGCCAAGTCAAATACACATCCAGCTATTGAGGGTGACAAGGACACGCACGTTCAAAATGGTCACCACAAAAGTTTGGGTGCAAGAAATACCCCCTAGTAGTAATGATCATAATCAGCCAATTACGATTATGCAAAATTTCACGCACATTTTCGCATTTACACCTATATGTAATTACTAATTGTTAATCTGATTGAGTTTATATAAGCATTCGTAATTACGCATCAATTTTCACCTAATTTACACCTAATTTTGTGCCGATTTTGTTGGTGAATAGCAAAGCGCCTATACATACTATTGCTACTAAAATACTACATATGTTAAGGAGAATAGCAGGTACAAGTAAAAAAAAATCAATAATTTTTCAAAAAGACCTTGTAGGTTTTGAGAAAATCGATTTTAAAAATGCAAAGAAAAATGTTTTTTAAACTCAGAAAATTGACAGTTTAAAAAACATTTTTCTGTGTATTTTTTAAAATTGATTTTCTTAAAACCTACAAAAACCTACAAGTTCTTTTTGAAAAATTATTATATAATTTATTTTGACTTGTACTCATTATTCTTCTTAACGTATCTAGCAATTTTGGTAGCAAAAGCATGTATGGGGGGGACTTTGTTATTAACCGCCAAAGTCAAAACGAAATTATGTTGAAATTAATGCGTAATTATGAATGCTTACAATTACATACTAAACTATTAACTACACTTTTCCCAAAAATTTTGCATTATGATGTGTAAATGCAAATTACGATGCGTAATAATGCATAGGCGTAATTTCTGCTCATCACTACCCCCTAGTATAATATCAATAAAATTACGGATATTCTACTATTGGGCAGTGGTAATTCCGATAGTAAAATACTGGTACATTTTAGCAATAGCCGTGGTCAACTAGAAAAATTCCTTAAATAAAGAATGACACCAAGAGCCCGATATCGTGTAGTATGTACAGGTAAGGATGAATTGATGTTAGAGTCAGTATCTTTATACCCACAAGCCAAGGTTACCACTTTATATGCAGGTGGGGAGATCAAGCCTGTCCTCACTCAGGGTTAAGAAGACATTCTCCGTAGGTGTGATCTTGCCTCCTCAGGCAATGGATGTCATGTGTGCATGTGCAGGTTCTAAGTCTCTTGTCTCTGATCCACAGCCATATACTCCTACCTCCTAATGCGCTTTGAGTCCTATGGGAGAAAAGCGCTTTACAAATGTTATTGTATTGTATTGTACCCCATTGTCTGATGAAGCCGGGTCACACTTGCGAAATGCATTGCAAAGAACCTTGGAGTGTATCAATTATTTTTTTTTATGTTTTAAACGTTAATACGTTTTTGTGTCTACTTGGAGAAGGTAAGTCCACCACCGCCTCCCCATGCTTTAAAAGTTTTATCTATTTTTATTCTTTTGGTGTCTCTGTTCACCTTGTACTAAGAAAAAGTCCTTATTCTTATCTCAGGAGATTGTAAATGAAGCCAACAAACCTGCCCATCTTTTTTGCACAGTTGACAATCTCTGCAATCCCTCTCATTTGAAACCCAACATTATATCTTCACAGGACCTGTGGGACACATTCACCCACTTCTTCTCAGACAAATTCTCCTCCAAACTATCCGCCATTCAATCTACAGCACCAAAAACCTACGTAAAGCCCTATAATGGATGCAAAAACAGACTACCACTATGGCCTGGTTTCAAGGTTATCCCTGGAGAAGATATCTTAGATATCCTCCAAACCTTCGCTAGACTACCTGCGACCTGGATCCTGGCCCAACATTCATATTGAAATGCAAATAGTCAACCTGTTCTAGATAAACAGAGTTAATTCCCTCATGTCCGAAAAAGCAATCATCAGACTGCTACTCAAGAAACCATCCTTAGACCCAGATGCTCTAAACATTGAAGTTATTGAAAAGGATGTGCATCACCAAGAAACAACATCTTTGACACTCTGCAATCTGGCTTCAACAAACATTACAACTGTGAAACAGCCCTCACCCAGATCTGCAATGACCTGCTCATGGCAAGAGACAGAGGCTAATGTTCCATCCTGATTTTGCTCGACCTCTTAGTGGCTTTTGACACAGTTGATCATGAAATCTTGCTTAATGGGCTGCAAGAGTACTGTGGAATAGATGACTTTGTTTTAAAGTGGTTCATCTCCTTCTCGGCTGACAGAGAACAAAAGGTATTCTTGTGGCCCTTCCTGTCTACCCCTAAAACACAGTGTGCCCCAGGGATGGATACTATTCCCTTTGCTGTTCACCATATACATGCTACTACTTGGAAAAATCATCCAAAAAGCATGATCTGACATACCACTGCTATACTGATGATACCCAACTATACTTATCGTTCAAACCTGGCATCCCACTCCCTACTCCACAAATAAATGCATGTTTCAGGATTGGATGAATAATAACTGGCTAAAATTAAATGCTGGCAAAACCTGAGGTTCTTGTTATTAAACGTCAGCGCTCAACAGTAAAGCAGCACCAGTCTCAACCAGCACCCCTAAGGATAAGGAGCTCAGACCTGAACAACTCAGACTGTGTGTGCAGCCTGGGAGTACTGAGCGATGGGAAATTAAACTTCAGGAATTAAATCTCAACTATTGTAAAACATTCAGGGATGAGCAGAAACTACGCCAGTGCGAATTTACGCATCGTAGTTAACATCTACGCATCGTAGTTCACATCTACGCTTCGTACTACGCATAATTGCATATTTTAACGCTTAGTCTACGAAATGCATACAAAGCGAATATTTGATTTCGAACCTGTAATTTGGCGAAGCGTAATTGCGTAAAACTACGCGTAGTTCCAGAATAGCGAAGTTGGCTGACTACGACCATCTCTGAAAGCATCCCTTCTTTCACCTAAGGAACATTGCATCAATACAGTACCTCATACCTTCAGAAGATCTTCCCTCCCCTCCTAGTCTATCACAAGACCTTTGTAGCCAGCGCCTTCTGTCATGCTGCCCCTACACTGTGGAACTCCTTTCCACACCCAGTCAGGACATCTCCATCCCTGGAGACAATTAAGTGCAAACTGAAAATCCATTTGTTTAGTCTGGCATTTATAAACATGAACACAAGATGTCAAAGCGCTATAGCTGATTTTGTCACATAGGGTGCGCTATCACCAGGGTTAGGTTAACCTTTTTAAACAGTTCACAAATGTTCAGCGCACACCCTCATTGATCCAACTTTGTATGCTCCAATGTAATGTCCATATTCACATTCCCGCATTAGTGCCTCCAAGATCAGCAATACCTCCACCATAGACACCCACTAGTGATACACTCACCAGATGTCTTGGCCACTGTTAGACTGGCCGACCACGCTCAATTCCAGTGATCCCAGGCTCATCAGGATCCCGGCACCTATTGCAACTCTCTTTCTTTGATCCTTTTATAACTTGCAATACCTCAAGGGAAACAAATCCTCACATAGCATAATACTGTTTTCTTAAAATCAAGTTTTATTAAAAATTGCACTCACATGTCCAAAGAAATATACTGCGCACAGAGTTTTTCCACGGGCTCTCCCCCGTTGCCAGGCTGGGCACACTTTATGGACTCCACTGTCGTCCGACCCTTGCTGCTACTCTTTCCAAGAGCTCCTCACTTGTCCTGGTATATCCAACCTCCGCCCAATCGATTTCGTTACTGCCTCGTAACTCATCAGGGACACCTGATGAGTTACGAGGCAGTAACGAAATCGATTGGGCGGAGGTTGGATATACCAGGACAAGTGAGGAGCTCTTGGAAAGAGTAGCAGCAAGGGTCGGACGACAGTGGAGTCCATAAAGTGTGCCCAGCCTGGCAACGGGGGAGAGCCCGTGGAAAAACTCTGTGCGCAGTATATTACTTTGGACATGTGAGTGCAATTTTTAATAAAACTTGATTTTAAGAAAACAGTATTATGCTATGTGAGGATTTGTTTCCCTTGAGGTATTGCAAGTTATAAAAGGATCAAAGAAAGAGAGTTGCAATAGGTGCCGGGATCCTGATGAGCCTGGGATCACTGGAATTGAGCGTGGTCGGCCAGTCTAACAGTGGCCAAGACATCTGGTGAGTGTATCACTAGTGGGTGTCTATGGTGGAGGTATTGCTGATCTTGGAGGCACTAATGCGGGAATGTGAATATGGACATTACATTGGAGCATACAAAGTTGGATCAATGAGGGTGTGCGCTGAACATTTGTGAACTGGCATTTATAAACACCTGGCTTATTCCTCTGCAACACAGACCATCCTGCAACTATGCATTGTTCTGAGACATATCTATGTACTTTGAGCCCAATAGGAAGGAAAAGCGCTTTACAAATGTTTTTGTATTGTACTATTGCTAAAGTTAACCCCAACTCCCCCAATGATGCCTAACTAACTAAACCCACACCCATGCCTAGTCTAACACTTACCATCCCCCCCCCCCCTCCCATCACGGCAAACCTGCCTACAACCGTGCTGCATTCGCTGTTAGATATGATAAATATCGGGTGCTGGGAAATTTGGATGCCACATAGGTGCCCATGTTAAAGTTAACAGAAATTAAGAACAAACCAACAAATACTTACCTAAGGAGAGGGTCCTATAGAGCCTTTCTGCTCCTCTCCCGGTCCCCTTAATCTTTTTTGATGTTTTTGTTTTTCCTCCCAAACCAAAATATTTCTTTATAAGCCAGCTCCACATGACCTGAGTTGATCATCTGATCATGTCTGCCAAAATAAGACTTTCACCAAGAAGAAATTTGCAAAAAAATATACTGAATGTACCTCCAAAAATGTAATTTTTAGCAACAACAGAAGTTTTTGAGAAAACAGGTATTTTTCGTGAAAATTCATTTTTGTTTGTTTTTGAATTCAATTTTTTTTTTCTGTAAAATTCCTTTGGAAATGCAAAATGCTTTCTGCTTACGTGGGTATTTTCACATGTGACATGCAAATTGTTAGGGTACAATTTTATGAAACAAAATTGCCCATATTCTTTCATCCCTACTTCTTCTCAAATCTAAAGAGTGAAAGGTTCTGTGGGAGGGGTTGCTGCTGCAGATTGGATTGCACCAATGTACTGTTCAGACTGCAAGTGGGAGGGGCACAGACTGGACTCCCTGACAATAGAGATGTGGAACCCCTCACCCTTTACTACTTCCGGGTCGCTATGACCCTTAGTAGTACAGCTGCGCTGGGCTGGCGGTGCGCGTCCTTGATCACGCGCCTGTTGCCGGGCACTTCCTGCGCGTGTGTGTGACGTCATGAGTGATGTCACGCTCATGGACAGAGAGTGCCCGGCAACAGGCGCGCGATCAAAGACGCGCACCGCCGGCCCAGCGCAGCTGTACTACTATGGGTCACAGCGACCCGGAAGTAGTACGGCCACATAGAGATTCACGGGCGAACTGTTCACTTACATCTCTACCTGACAAGACTACTGCCTACAGCTCTGGGAGTCTATGACACAGGAAGAGATTGTTAAAGGGTCTTCTCACTTAAAAAAGGGTTGCTCGGGGCTGGGAAAACATCTGTTTGCAGCTGTGCTTTAAAGAGGAAGTCCAGTAAAAATAATGTAATAAAAAAAGTGCTTCATTTTTACAATAATTATGTATAAATGATTTAGTCAGTGTTTGCCCATTGTAAAATATTTTAAATCCCTGATTTATATTCTGACATTTATCACATGGTGACATTTTTACTGCTGGCAGGTGATGTAGCTGCTGCTTGCTGTTTTGGCAGTTGGAAACAGCTGTAAACAGCTATTTCCCACAATGCAACAGGGTTCACAGACAGGAAACTGCCAAGAGTACGTACTCAGAATTTCTTTGTGGGAGGGGCTTCACCACACTATCAGCCATATAGCGCCCCCTGATGGTCTGTTTGTGAAAAGGAATAGATTTCTCATGTAAAAGGGGGTATCAGCTACTGATTGGGATAAAGTTCAATTCTTGGTCGGAGTTTCTCTTTAATACATAAAGAATGGCATTTCAGAATATCAGATTCTTTCCCCCTCTTCTTTACAAAACATTTGAATGATTTGTGACCCTCACGGATTTTAACGGCTGTCACAGAGGCGGATTTTAATCAAAATCATTTGAGATTTGTAGGCTGCCGGTACGTGGAGCTAATTGAAAATTCTTGCGACAGACACTGCTGCAGTGATTACGGAAAAGGTTTTCTTTTCTTGCAGTACTGAGTTTTGTTACATTTTCGTCAATAGAAGCATTGTTCCCTTCAATGTCCCGCTCTTCCTTGTATTTAAGCGTCTGAGAATTTAATAGCAGGCGGCCTCCATAAATTGTTCTGTGAGGTAGCGCAACGCTTTTTTTTTTTTTAAACAAGTTTTTTTTCCACGAAATATTCATTACCTGAATTTACTGCCGCGATCGCACCATCGCCGATGCCTTCTAATTGTCGTAAATTACGGGCAGGTAAAGCGATGCTAAATAGACTTTACAGCCAGAGAAGCACAGGAAGGAGATTAAAGTTCCAACGATATTAAATGTTTGCCGTTTATAACGGAGGTGTTCTGAATTATTACCGGTGTCTGCAGAACTCATAGAAATTAGAGAGTAATTTGTGGGGTGGGGCAAACTTAGACCAATCGGAGGGTAAGAAAGGTTAAATGACACTTGTCCGGTACTAACATAAAAATAAACTGCTAGCGTACTTATTCCTAACAGTACAACAAAGAAAAAACATTCAGGGCCGGTGCTAGACTTTTTGCTGTCTGAGGCAAACTACTTGTGAGGATCGCTTTTCCCCCCACCGATTTGGAATGATTGCACAGTACCCTAAAATTTTCACCCTCAATATAGTTAGGAAGGTAGCCAGGTATAGTTGCCCCAAGTATAGGTAGCCAGTATATTTGCCCCAGGATAGGTAGCTAGCTAATATAGTTGCCCCCAGTATATGTAGTATAGTTGACCCAGTATAGGTAGCTAGTATAGTTGTCCCCAGTATAGGTCGTATAGTTGCTCCAGTATAGGTAGTAGACAGTGGGATGCGAATGTTTGGGCAACCATGTTAATGGTCATGATTTTCCTGTATAAATCGTTGGTTGTTACGATAAAAAATGTCAGTTAAATATATCACCTAGGAGACACGATATTTGAGAAGTGAAATTAAGTTTATTGGATTTACAGAAAGTGTGCAATAATTGTTTAAACAAAATTAGGCAGGTACATAAATTTGGGCACCAGAAAAAAACAATGAATCAATATTTAGTAGATCCTCCTTTTGCAGAAATGACAGCCTCTAAACGCTTCCTGTAGGTTCCAATGAGAGTCTGGATTCTGCTTGAAGGTATTTTGGACCATTCCTCTTTACAAAACATCTCTAGTTCATTCAGGTTTGATGGATTCCGGGCATGGACAGCTCTCTATAACTCACACCACAGATTTTCAATTATATTCCCGTCTGCTGGGGACTGAGATGGCCATTCCAGAAGGTTGTACTTGTTCCTCTGCATGAATGCCTTAGTGGATTTTGAGCAGTGTTTAGGGTCGTTGTCTTGTTGAAAGATCCATCCCCGGCGCAGCTTCAGCTTTGTCACTGATACCTGGACATTGGTCTCCAGAATCTGCTGATACTGACTGGAATCCATGCATCCCTAAACTTTGACAAGATTCCCAGTCCCTGCACTGGCCACACAGCCCCACAGCATGATGGAACCACCATCATATTTTACTGTAAGTAGCAGGTGTTTTTCTTGGAATGCTGTGTTCTTTTTCCTCTATGCATAATGCCCCTTGTTATACCCAATTAACTCAATTTTAGTTTCATCAGTCCACAGCATCTTATTCCAATATGAAGCTGGCTTGTCCAAATGTACTTTAGCATACCTCAAGTGGCTCTGTTTGTGCTGTGGGTGGAGAAAAGGCTTCCTCTGCATCAATCTCGCATCACTCTGGTTGAACAATACACAGTGACTCCATTTGCAGCAAGATGATGTTGTAGGTCTTTGGTGCTGGTTTGTGGGTTGACTCTGACAGTTCACACCATTCGTCACTTCTGTCTATGCGAGATTTTTCTCGATCTGCCACTTCAAGCCTTCATTTGAACTGAGCCTGTGGTCTTCCATTTCCTCAATATGTTCCTAACTGTGGAAACAGACAGGTGAAATCTCTGAGACAGCTTTATGTATACTTCAGCTAAACCATGAGGGTGAACAATGTTTGTCTTCAGGTCATTTGTGAGTTGTTTTGAGACCCTCATGTTGCTACTCTTCAGAGAAAATTAAAAGAGGAGGGAAACTTACAATTGACCCCCTTAAATACTCTTTCTCATAATTGGATCCACCTGTGTATGTAGGTCAGGGGTCACTGAGCTTACCAAGCCAATTTGAGTTTCAATAATTAGTTCTAAAGGTTTTGGAATCAATAAAATGACAACAGTGCCCAAATGTATGCACCCGCCTAATTGTATTTATACAATTGTTGTGCACTTTCTGTAAATCCAATAAACTTTATTTCACTTCTCAAATATCACTGTGTGTGTCTCCTATATGATATATTCAACTGACATTTTTTATTTAACAACCAACAATTTATACAAGAAAAGCATGACGATTTATAAGGTTGCCCAAACTTTCGCATCCCACTGTAGTTGCCCCAGTATAGCCAGTTAGTATAGTTGCCACCAGTATAGGTAGTATAGTTGTCCAGTATAGGTAGTTAGTATAGTTGCCCCCAGTATAGGTAGTATAGTTGTCCAGTATAGGTAGTTAGTATAGTTGCCCCCAGTATAGGTAGTATAGTTGCCCCAAGTATAGTTAGTATAGTTGTTCCAAGTATAGGTAGCATAGTTGCCCCAGTATAGATAGCTAGTATAGTTGCCCCAAGTATAGGTAGTTAGTATAGTTACCCCCAATATAGGTAGCTAGAATAGTTGCCCCCAGTATAAGTCGTATAGTTGCTCCAGTATAGGTTAGTGAGGTCCTGCAGCAACACCCCACTGTCTCCTCAGCTGCCGCTTACCTTCATGAAAAAAAGCAGCGACTGCCTCCTGTAGCAGGACAGGCTCACCAGCCACCGGGTCCCCCTGTCCTGCTTTGTAGACCTCAGATCCGCATGACTCACAGCAAGTTCCATAGCCGCGGGTATCCCGTAATATTACTATAAGTATACACGCTGCTATGGGAGCCGCTGCGGATGAAGCGGATCTGAGGTCTACTAAGCAGGACAGGCGAGGGGTACCCGCTTAGGGAATGCAAAAAAAATGATCAAAAAAAGAAAAGACTCCTCGGAAATCTGACATTGAACATCAACGGTAAATTGGAAAGCTGCAGAATCGGTAATCGGCATTGGAAGAAATCGGAATGTCCACGGAATTGGAAAACAGCATTTCTGACCATCCCTTCTTATTACGGTAATTACACCCAAATTACCCCCTGGCTGTGGTGGCATCACCATAATTAATATTGCCGTCTATGTGGCGCCCAATTACCAGCATCTGTGGTCATGTGTGCCTCATGGTGCAAAAAATACAATAACATTAACGTCATCTTTTTTTATCCAGAATGTTAATAGATTCAACTTTTACCCCGCGCGTCTGACTCGCCCCGGAAACCGCAGAACTTCCGTGACGCAACGCTGACAGAATAGGGCGCAGATCTCATGAATACAGGAGACAAATAAGGTGTTTATTTATAACATGTACGTTGTATCAGAGCTCGGTGAGAATGAATCCATTCTCAGCTAACACGCCAGCTTATATTTTGACAGCTCGCAGGATGTCGCGGTGAGCAGCGCGACGCAGATAGGCGTGATGACATTGTTACTAAAATTCTGCGATGGCGGAATTCCCAGTGCTCCCACATAACTGGTTTCCCTGGGAATTCACAAAATGTCACTTCTGTTTTGACACACGGAGAGCAAAACTGTATTCCGGGACCTCTCACGCTTCCTGTGAACCTTTACATTAGCTGAGAGCGAAAAACACTCACAACCAAAAATAACACGCAACAGTGTTATATAACAGGGAAAGTTACTTAAAGGGTACCGGAACTGAAAATTAAAAGTCAAAATAAACATACACCTCATAATTATCTCCTGTGTAGTCTACTCCTCCATCTCTTTTTCCTCTCCTGAGTACTGTTTGTGCACTGTGATCAATAGAATTTTCTATCCTCCATTTTGAAAAAGGCCATTACCCCATAACAGCTTCCTGGTCAGCACACTGTTAAAGAACAAGCAACACCCATGCTAACCTAGAAATAAAATACGGTGACCAGACGTCCCGCATTTGGTGGGACACGTCCCGCTTTTGGGGTCCCCTGTCCCGGGCACCATTGTGTCCCGGGAAACGTCCCCCTTTTGCCCGCGGGACGTCCCAGCTGCAGGACTCTGGCCACCGTCGGAAGGACTCTGGTAGGCGCGGCCACCCAGCTACATTTGCCTCGCCCCCAACTTGCTCATTGCCTACCCTCCAATCAGCGCTGATATCGGGCTGCATCAGCCCTGTCCCTCAGCGTGCTGTTCCTGCTAGTGTTGGGCGAACACCTGGATGTTCGGGTTCGGGAAAGTTCGCCGAACATGGCCGCGATGTTCGGCATGTTCGGGCCGAACCCCGAACTCCCAGAACATCCCGCTTTTGGGGGCCCTATGGGGTCGCAGGCATAAGGGGGGAGCATGCCCCGATCGCGGGGGGGGGGTCGGAAATTCCCCCCACCCCCTCCGCTAGCGCTTCCCCCTCTGCCCGCTTCCCCATACAAAAGTTTCAGGAAGTAAAACAGTACCGGTGGTACTAGTGGGTGGCTGGCAGTGGGCGGCACTGTGAAGTAAGTGACTGAGGAGGAGGAGTCCGGAGAGTGACGCGTTGAGGGAGGGCGGGCAGCGGGCGGTTCAGCAGTAGTACGGTACTACTGCTGAACCGCCTGCTGCCCGGCCTCCCTCAACGCGTCACTCTCCGGACTCCTCCTCCTCAGTCACTCACTTCACAGTGCCGCCCACTGCCAGCCACCCACTAGTACCACCGGTACTGTTTTACTTCCTGAAACTTTTGTATGGGGAAGCGGGCAGAGGGGGGAGCGCTAGCGGAGGGGGTGGGGGGAATTTCCGACCCCCCCCCCCGCGATCGGGGCATGCTCCCCCCTTATGCCTGCGACCCCATAGGGGGGCAGTATTCGGCCGAACAGGGCCCTGTTCGGCTAGTCATTCCACAGTTCGGGCGAACCCCGAACAGTTTGGCCGAACACCACCAGGTGTTCGGCCGAATTCGAACATCACCCGAACAGGGTGATGTTCTGCAGAACCCGAACAGTGGCGAACACTGTTCGCCCAACACTAGTTCCTGCCTGTCAGCTCCGCCCCTAGAGCTCCTCTAATCGGAGCGGCCGCCTGGCCGCATCAGGCAAGCCCCCAACCTGCGCACACCCTCCGGCAAACACATGGAGAGTGGAGACCAGGCAGCTAAACGAAGAGGAGAAGAAATGGGTGAGAGCGCCCTGTCAGTGTCTTCTCCGCTCCTGGTGTCACCCTCCCCCACCCAGTCCTTGTCACCCTCCCCCACCCAGTCCTTGTCACCCTCCTCCCCTAGTGTCACCCTCCCCCACCTAGTCCTTGTCACCCTTCTCCCCCAGTGTCACCCTCCCCCACCCAGTCCTTGTCACCCTCCTTACCTAGTGTCACCCTCCTCACCGAGTGTCACCCTCCCCCACCCAGTCATTGTCACCCTCACCCACACAGTCAGTGTCCTCCTAGCATTTATTTTGTGCTGACATGTTGCGCACATTGCGTTTATTTTGTACTGACATGTTTGCCCGCATTGCGTTTATGTTGTACTGACATGTTTGCCCCCATTGCGTTTATGTTGTACTGACATGTTTGCCCCCATTGCGTTTATTTTGTACTGACATGTTTGCCTCCATTGCGTTTATTTTGTGCTGAAATGTTGCCCGCAATGCATTTATTTTGTGCTGAAATGTTGCCCGCAATGCGTTTATTTTGTGCTGACATGTTGCCCATTGCGTTTATTTTGTGGTGTCTGCTGTCTGGGGTAACTGTTGCTGCATTTATTATTTAATGGTCATAGTTGGCTGTGTTTGCTGCTTTGGAGTTATGGTATACTATTAAATAGCATCACACAGTTTCTGCACACCCATGATGCGAATCCTCGTTTGACCACATCACAGCATAAACACTGCTTTCTTATGCCTCGCTGTTGCATCATTACGTTAGCTCCGCCCATAGAATGTTATGGCCACCCCCATTTACCGGCGCGGCAGGCACACACCTGAAACAAGCATGCAGCTACTCCAGTCTGACTTCAGTCAGAGCACCTGATCTGCATGTTTGTTAAAGAGACACTGAAGCGAAAAAAAAATATATATGATATAGTGAATTGGTTGTGTACTATGAATAATTACTAGAAGATTAGCAGCAAAGAAAATATTCTCATACTTTTATTTTCAGGTATATAGTGTTATTTCTAACATTGCATCATTCTATAATATGTGCAGATTACACAACACTCAGCATTCAAAATGAGTCTTTCAGAGCAGTCTGTGAAGTAATGACCTCTCCTCTAGCAGAGAAAAAGTAAACAGTTAAAGAGAGTCTGAAGCGAGAATAAATCTCGCTTCAGACCTCATAGATAGCAGGGGCATGTGTGCCCCTGCTAAATCGCCGCTATCCCGCGGCTTAACGGGGGTCCCTGATCCCCCAAATTCCCTCTGTAATGCGGGGGAGCGCTTCCTGGTTGGGGCAGGGCTAACCGCCACAGCCCTGCCCCACGCGCGTCTGTCAGCGCGTATCTCTGCCTCTCCCCCGCCCCTCTCAGTCTTCCTTCACTGAGAGGGGCGGGGGAGAGGCGGCGATGCGTTGCTGACAGACGTGACTGGAGGCAGGGCTGCAGCTGTTAGGCCTGCCTCCAGGAACGACCAAGTCTGCTATAGCGGCCCTGCTAACTATGAGCTCTGAAGAGAGATTTATTCTCGCTTCAGAGTCTCTTTAACTTACAGTTGCGATAATAAAAGTCAGATAACAGCCCTCTCCACCACTAAGACTTAGTCGGAGAGCTTAATGGCTTGTTTGCATAGAGATAACAACTGGAGTTTCTCAACTCTTCCTGTACTGGAAACAATTAGACTGATGTATCTGATCTTAATGTTTTATTTCTTAGCTGTACTACACATACAAATCATATCACAATTTTTTTTTCGCTTCAGTGTCTCTAAGGGGCTGTGGCTAAAAAGTTGCGCGTTGTGGTTGCACGCATTTGGCGCACGGCGGGCACATGAGCGCTTTTATGCGCGGGGACAGACCTAGGGCTCAGATCACTAGTCATTTAATAATGACTTACTGCAGATGTGATCAATCCTGACAGTCATTTGAAACACACGAGACTCGTTGAAGATCGTTCATCTAAACACCTTCTTTGATAGATTTTTGCGTGGGCGTGATTCACAAAGCTTTTTCACCTGTTTTCACCTTATCTATGTTACATTTTGAAGCTCCCAATAAATCTGCAGTGTGTCTACTTCCTGCTTTCATGAAATCAGGCATAGGGTTGACATCCTGTGTTTACAAATGAGCTGCTCTGCCGAGGCAGCCAGCTGAAACAGCTGAATGATCAAATTACACTTGTGACTAGTCACAGATGAGGGGGAACTAGACCAGGGATGGTCGTAGTCAGCCAACTCCGGTACGCTGGAACTACACGTAGTTTTACGCAATTACGCTTCGCCAAACTACGGCTTCGAAATCAAATATTCGCTTCGTATGCATTTTGTAGAATACGCGTTAAAATACGGAATTCCGCATAGTGTGAAGCGTAGTGTATGCGGATGCTTATGCCCGTATGCAGAAAATTTTACGCATTAATTCCTCTTTAAATGCTTATACTGGGAACTCTTCTATGCGTATACAATCGCACGCGGAAAATTAGACGCAAGTAACGCATTAGCTAATTAAAGAAAAGACTGCCCACTAGCACTCCCCCATCCACTGATCACCACATGGGTAAAGTACTTCCTTGTCTCATTGCACTTTTCATGCTATTTTGCACAGTGGTTTGTACCTTGATTTTTATGCATTGTGGTCATCCAGGATATCAATTCAGCAGCACAGGCACCTTGTCAGCGATTTTGCACAAATCATTTTTTGTAAGAGAGGTTCATGCATGCACTTTTTCATTCATTTGTACTTAAAGGGGAACTTCAGCCTAAACAAACATACTGTCATTAGGTTACATTAGTTATGTTAATTAGAATAGATAGGTAATATAATCTCTTACCCACCCTGTTTTTAAAAGAACAGGCAAATGTTTGTGATTCATGGGGGCTGCCATCTTTGTGGTTGAGTTACAACTGTCCTGTGTCCTGATAACCCCTCCCAGCTGCACACACTAGCCTTCAAATGTCAAATTCAAAATGTAAAAAAAAAAAAAATTGCACCAAAACAGCAGAACAAGAGCAACAACCTCAGAAATCCCATCATGCTTTGCACAGCATCAGGGGAAAAAAGCCCGGGCAGTTTTCTTCTGTGCAGCTAAAAATGAGGCTTGGATAAGAGAAACACAGTTCTGATGCTGTGAAACTGTTAAAGAAACACCAGGCCGTTTCAGTGCTGCTGAGTCGATTTTTAGTCCGGAGGTTCACTTTAAGTTTTTGCTTCACCTTTTTGGCAGCATGTTTACATTTATGGATGTTTTTGTAACCGTTTTTTGCATTTTTGCACAATTTGGTATTTTTTGAGATTGTATCTAGCACGCACCAACAAGTTTTGCACCAGCACCTTGGAGTATCTTACCTCTAATATTCTACCATATAATTTTTTACATTTTTAAAGGGATATGTCCCTAATAAATTAAATTTATTTTTTGAAAGATTGGTTTGGAATAATTAATTTATTATATTTATTACAACCTTTCACCGCTAGTGGGCAGTCTTTTCTTTAATTAGATAGTCTATTTTTTGCCTGAGGTGTCAATATTACATTTTGAGATAGTGGTTTTTGCTCAGTGTTTCTATAGCAAGTAACGCATTAGTAGTTCACTACGCAATACCAGTGATGAGCGAAAATGCAAATATTCTTTTCGCCGAATTTTCGCGAAAATAAGTACTATTTTCGTTTCGAAAGGCGAATATTCCCCCGAATATTTTCGCATTAATTTTCGCCTAAAGTCTGTTTTTTTCGCGTTAAATATCTAAGCCCCCTTACAAACTAGAATCACCAAATTGTCAGGGTATATTAAGGAGATATGTGGGTACAAGAGGAAAGAAAAAGTTTGCAAAAAGACCTTATAGTTTTTGAGAAAATCAATTTTAAAGTTTCAAAGGAAAAAAGTATACATTTAAATGCAGTAAATGACAGTTACTGTAGCAAACCTAGCGGTAGTGTAATTTTACTAATATCAAATGAAAGGGCCAAGTGCAAAGGGCCAAGTGTCAAATGCAAAGTGCAAAGTGCCAAGTGCAAAGTGTTAAATGCAAAGTGCAAAGTGCCAAGTGCAAAGTTTCAAATGCAAAGTGCCAAGTGTAAAGTGTTAAATGCAAAGTGCAAAGTGCCAAGTGCAAAGTGTCAAATGCAAAGTGCCAAGTGTCAAATGCAAAGTGCCAAGTGCAAAGTGTTAAATGTACTTGGCACTTTGCATGGCACTTTGCACTTGGCACTTTGTACGGCCCTTTGCACTTTTCATGGCCCTTTGCACTTAGCCCTTTGCACTTGGCCCTTTGCACATGGCGCTTGCACTTGGCACTTTGCGCTTGCACCTGGCACTTTTTTCCTTTGAAACTTTAAAATTGATTTTCTCAAAAACTATAAGGTCTTTTTGCTAAAAAAAATTTTTCCTCTTATACCCACATATCTCCTTAATATACCCTGCAAATTTGGTGATTCTAGCTTGTAAGGGGGCTTAGATATTTAACGCGAAAAAACGGACTTTAGGCGAAAATTAATGTGAAAATACTCAGGCGAAATTTCGCCTTTTGAAACGAAAATAGTACTTATTTTCGCGAAAATTCGGCGAAATCGAAAATGGGATTTTCTATGCGAAAATGACTCTGGCGAAAATTCGCAAGCAACACTGCGCAATACGCATGTTAACTACGCGTAGTGGGCATAAGCTACGCATAGCGGTACTTCACTACGCGGAAATTCGTAAGCATAGTTTTTAAACTTCACCTACAAACTACGATGCGTAGATGCGAACTACGATGCGTAAATTTGCACTGGCGTAGTTTCTGCTCATCCCTGAACTAGACAAGCTTCACTCTCTAAATACATACAGGTAGAGGTGAGCGTAATGACTTAATTATGATTTCGCGAAATTTCGCTTTATTAGTGTAAGTACGATTATGGCCGTAAGTACATAATCATAATGAAGAATGATTTTGTGAAATTCTGCGTAAGCGTAATTTTCGCGTAGCTTTCGCATTACAGTGGGTATCGCGAAATTACGTTTGCCTTGCATGCAACCGTTTGTAAGCGTAGTTACATAACGTAATTTTGCGATAGTTCATATTACTGTAAGCGTTAATTTTCGCGTAGTTTTCGCGTTACGGTGGGTATCGCGAAATTACGTTTGCCTTGCATGCAAACGTTTGTAAGCGTAGTTACGTAACGTAATTTCGCGATAGTTCATATTACTCTCATTGATCACAGTGTAATTATTGCGAAAAAGCTTGCTCAATGCGTAGAAACATTCTTGTCAATACACCCTTGAACTGCGCATGCTTAGTTTTTACATTATTTAACGCGAAAAAGCGTTCATATGCGAAAATTTGTTAGCCTTCGTCTGACTACCGCTGATTTGCTTCAGATTGGCTAATGCGAACAAAAACAACAGGAAGTTGAGCAATCTCATAGGGGAAGAGGCTGCCTGCACGTGTGATATGATTGGACAATCTCCAAAACCCAGACACTTTCCTGTGTCTAGTAATTACTATTATAAACGAAATTACTTTCATTTTCAAAATTAAAATGTATTTCTTTTTATAGCTAACAAGTAATTACGAAATTCGCGAAATTACGTTATGGTTTAACGTGAAATTACGGTATAGTTGTATGTGAAATTACGTTATGAACGAAACGCGAAATTACGCGTTGGAAATTATGCTTACGGTATTATTAATTACGATTTTAATGGCAATTACGCTACCATAATTGCGCCGTAATAGCAAATTTCGCATGCGTAATTATAGTAACGCGAAATTCGAAAATTTCGGCTCAACCCTACATACAGGGTGCATTTCTCTGCATTTTCCTTCTGTCCTGTGCAAGTGTTCAGGAAGATACGGTGGGTTCCCTTTCCTCGCTGGGGAATCGCTGTAATATATTTTTCTCTTTAGGTAACCGACACACGACAGGGGCAGTCTTAAGCGCGGATCGTGTTCCGTATCACGTCACGGTGCGGTTCACAGCTTGAGGTGTGTTATATATCCATTTAGCATGTTCCATACTCCTCGCCTTCCATCAGTCTTGTCGCATTCCTGGTTAACCCGCGGAGCTGTTTGTGTTTACTGAGCTTTGTCTGCCGGTGGAGGAATGAGAGAGGCGGATAGGTGTGTGGGCTGGTGAGCACCGTACCAATCAATGATGCATGGATGCTCCATATATATTCAGAAGTGGTTCACATGGAGACTACATCCTTTTCGTATGATTTTTCTGCACGATATTGAGTTTTTCTTGTTTTTTTTTTTTTTCCAGAACGGAGTTTAACAGCAGGAAATATTTAGACTAAGCACATTGCTGAGTGCTGGTTAGCAGGGCCGGTTCTTCCATGAAGCAACGTGAATCACTTTCTTTAGGGCGGCGACAATTAGAGGGCGGCAAGAGGCGGCTCCCTTCCTCAAATGTCCCCCTCCTCGCACTCCGTCTCCCCCTCACCTAGATGCGCTGTGCCGCTTCACTCACTTGCTCTCAGCATTCTGGCGATGGGATCTCCACCTGCCCATCCAACATCCTGTATCCATGGCTACAGTGGTGCCTCATGTGACCTGTTACGTGCTGCCGGGTCATATGGTGTGCTGCTGTAGTCAGAGAGGAAGCAGGACTTCACGTGTGGCTGGTGATCCCATCCTAATCTGCTGAGAGTGGGTGAGTGATGTGGCGCCGGTGCAGCACATACCCGGCATCTTGGGGATCAGATGCTGCAGGATATGAGGCCAGCAGGGAGGAGATGCTATGGGAGGAGGTGCAGCACATACCCGGCATCCTGTGGATCAGATACTGCTGCCCAGCAGGGAGGGGATGCTCAGTGTGGAGGAGGTGCAGCACATACCCGGCATCCTGGGGATCAGATGCTGCAGGATATGAGGCCAGCAGGGAGGAGATGCTATGGGAGGAGGTGCAGCACATACCTGGCATCCTGGGGATCAGATGCTGGGGGTAAGCAGGGAGGAGATGCTATGGGAGGAGGTGCAGCACATACCATACCCAGCATCCTGGGGATCAAAGACTGCGGGTCGGCAAGGAGGAGGTGCAGCATATACCCGGCATCCTGGGGATCAGATGCTGCCGGCCAGCAGGGAGGAGATGCTATGGGAGGAGGTGCAGCACATACCCGGCATCCTGGGTATCAGATGCTGCGGGCCAGCAGGGAGGAGATGCTATGGGAGGAGGTGCAGCACGTACTTGGCATCCTGGGGATCAGATGCTGCCGGCCAGCAGGGAGGAGATGCTATGGGAGGAGGTGCAGCACATACCCGGCATCCTGGGGATCAGGGACTGCAGGTCAGCAGGGAGGAGGTGCAGCACATACCCGGCATCCTGGGGATCAGATGCTGTGGGTCAGCAGGGAGAAGGTGCACATGCCCGTTTTTTGGGCCGTGCGGGGCGTGCCGCCGCCCGGGGCGCTGTTGGGAGGGGGGCGCTATAATGGAGGGAGGAGCCGGAGCCGCAGGGAGGGCAGCCCGACCTCTCCCTCCCTCTCCCGGGCCGCCCTCCGTGCTCCCCCCTCAGATGCAGAGCGAGCAGCCGGGAAGCGCTGTTTACAACTCACCTGCCTGGCTCCAAGCGCTGCTCTCTCGCCACTGGTCTGTCTCCTCTCTCTGCATAGATGCGGATACACACGCTGCCACGCTGCTTCCTGTTTAGCAGGAAGCAGCGTGTGTATCCGCATCTATGCAGAGAGAGGAGACAGACCAGCGGCGAGAGAGCAGCGCTTGGAGCCAGGGAGGTGAGTTGTAAACAGCTCTTCCCGGCTGCTCGCTCTGCATCTGAGGGGGGAGCACGGAGGGCGGCCCGGGAGAGGGGAGGGAGGGAGAGGTCGGGCTGCCCTCCCCGCGGCTCCGGCTCCCCCCTCCATTATAGGGGACAGCTAGCTATCTAACCTATCCTGGGGGCACCTACCTAATCTAACCTATACTGGGGGGCAGCTACCTATCTAACCTACACTGGGGGGCAGCTACCTATCTAACCTACACTGGGGGGCACCTACCTAATCTAACCTACACTGGGGGGCACCTAACTAATCTACCCTACACTGGGTGGCACCTACCTAATCTAACATACACTGGGGGGCAGCTACCTATCTAACCTACACTGGGGGGCAGCTACATATCTAACCTACACTGGGGGGCACCTACCTCATCTAACCTATACTGGGGGGCACCTACCTAATCTAACCTATACTGGGGGGCACCTACCTAATCTAACCTATACTGGGGGGCACCTACCTAATCTAACCTATACTGGAGGGCACCTACCTAATCTAACCTATACTAGGGGGGCACCTACCTAATCTAACCTATACTGGGGGGCACCTACCTAATCTAACCTATACTGGGGGGCACCTACCTAATCTAACCTATACTGGGGGGCAGCTACCTATCTAACCTATACTGGGGGGCAGCTACCTAATATAACCTACACTGGGGGGCACCTACCTAATCTAACCTACACTGGGGGGCAGCTACCTATCTAACCTACACTGGGGGGCAGCTACCTAATCTAACCTATACTGGGGGGCACCTACCCAATCTAACCTATACTGGGGGGCACCAGGGCCGGATTTACAGCTCAGGAGCCTATAGGCACATAAGCTCTGGTGCCCTAAGCCCCGCCCCTAAACACAGGCCACACCCCCTCACATCACGCTCTCTTTTCTTATTAAATAAATCCACACAAGGTAATGTAGATATTACCAGAGGCAAGTATAAAATACTATCAATGTGCATTTATTACCAACGACGTGTAGTTATCAAATATGAGTGAGAGATAGAGGGGGAGTGGGAGTAATGCCTGGTACACACCATGCAATTTCCCATCAGATAGACAGGTCCAATCTGATTTCTGATCATTACTCTGATCGATTTTGTATGGAAGTGATCGGAAAATCGATCAGAAAATGAGATCAGACCTGTCGGACAAAATCTATTCAAAGCGTCTACCTGAGGGGAAAAATTGCATGGTCTGTACCAGGCATAAGAGACGGAGTGCGAGTGAGAGACAAAGGCAGAGCCGAAGTGAGAAACGGAGGGAGAGTGGGGGTGAGAGACGGCGGAAGAGTGCTAGTAAGCGATGGCGGAAAAGTGCGAGTGAGAGACAAAGGCAGAGTCTAAGTGAGAGAGGCGTGTGAGTGAGATATGGCGGGAGAGTGTGAGTGAGAGATGGAGGGAGAGTGTGAGTGACAGAGGAGGGAGAGTGTGAGTGAGAGATGGAGGGAGAGTGTGAGTGACAGAGGAGGGAGAGTGTGAGTGAGAGATGGAGGGAGAGTGTTAGTGACAGAGGAGGGAGAGTGTGAGTGAGAGATGGAGGGAGAGTGTGAGTGAGAGGAGGGAGAGTGTGAGTGGGAGAGGAGGGAGAGTGTGAGTGAGAGGAGGGAGAGTGTGAGTGGGAGAGAAAGGAGAATGTGAGTGAGAGAGGAAGGAGAGTGTGAGTGAGAGAGGAGGGAGAGTGTGAGTGAGAGGAGGGAGAGTGTGAGTGGGAGAGAAAGGAGAATGTGAGTGAGAGAGGAAGGAGAGTGTGAGTGAGAGGGGAAGGAGAGTGTGAGTGAGAGGAAGGAGACTGAGTGAGAGAGGAGGGAGAGTGTGACTGAGAGAAGAAGGAAAGTGCAAGGAAGAGAGGAAGGAGAGTGTGAGTGAGAAAGGAGGGAGAGTGTGAGTGAGAAAGGAGGGAGAGTGTGAGTGAGAGAGGAGGGAGAGTGTGACTGAGAGATGGAGGGAGAGTGTGAGTGACAGAGGAGGGAGAGTGTGAGTGACAGAGGAGGGAGAGTGTGAGTGAGAGATGGAGGGAGAGTGTGAGTGACAGAGGAGGGAGAGTGTGAATGAGAGATGGAGGGAGAGTGTGAGTGACAGAGGAGGGAGAGTGTGAGTGAGAGATGGAGGGAGAGTGTTAGTGACAGAGGAGGGAGAGTGTGAGTGAGAGATGGAGGGAGAGTGTGAGTGAGAGGAGGGAGAGTGTGAGTGGGAGAGGAGGGAGAGTGTGAGTGAGAGGAGGGAGAGTGTGAGTGGGAGAGAAAGGAGAATGTGAGTGAGAGAGGAAGGAGAGTGTGAGTGAGAGAGGAGGGAGAGTGTGAGTGAGAGGAGGGAGAGTGTGAGTGGGAGAGAAAGGAGAATGTAAGTGAGAGAGGAAGGAGAGTGTGAGTGAGAGGGGAAGGAGAGTGTGAGTGAGAGGAAGGAGACTGAGTGAGAGAGGAGGGAGAGTGTGACTGAGAGAAGAAGGAAAGTGCAAGGAAGAGAGGAAGGAGAGTGTGAGTGAGAAAGGAGGGAGAGTGTGAGTGAGAGAGGAGGGAGAGTGTGACTGAGAGATGGAGGGAGAGTGTGAGTGACAGAGGAGGGAGAGTGTGAGTGACAGAGGAGGGAGAGTGTGAGTGAGAGATGGAGGGAGAGTGTAAGTGAGAGAGGAGGGAGAGTGTGAGTGAGAGATGGAGGGAGCATGTGAGTGACAGAGGAGGGAGAGTGTGAGTGAGAGAGGAGGGAGAGTGTGAGTGAGAGATGGAGGGAGCGTGTGAGTGACAGAGGAGGGAGAGTGTGAGTGAGAGAGGGAGGAGAGTGTGAGTGAGAGAGGGAGGAGAGTGTGAGTGACAGAGGAGGGAGAGTGTGAGTGAGAGAGGAGGGAGAGTGTGAGTGGGAGAGAAAGGAGAATGTGAGTGAGAGAGGAAGGAGAGTGTGAGTGAGAGGAAGGAGACTGAGTGAGAGAGGAGGGAGAACACAAGCCACACCCCCTCACATCACGCTCTCTTTTCTTATTAAATAAATACACACAAGGTAATGTAGATATTACCAGAGGCAAGTATAAAATACTATCAATGTGCATTTATTACCAACGACGTGTAGTTATCAAATATGAGTGAGAGATAGAGGGGGAGTGGGAGTAATGCCTGGTACACACCATGCAATTTCCCATCAGATAGACAGGTCCAATCTGATTTCTGATCATTACTCTGATCGATTTTGTATGGAAGTGATCGGAAAATCGATCAGAAAATCAGATCAGAACTGTCGGACAAAATCTATTCAAAACGTCTACCTGAGGGGAAAAATTGCATGGTCTGTACCAGGCATAAGAGACGGAGTGCGAGTGAGAGACAAAGGCAGAGCCGAAGTGAGAAACGGAGGGAGAGTGGGGGTGAGAGACGGCGGAAGAGTGCTAGTAAGCGATGGCGGAAAAGTGCGAGTGAGAGACAAAGGCAGAGTCTAAGTGAGAGAGGCGTGTGAGTGAGATATGGCGGGAGAGTGTGAGTGAGAGATGGAGGGAGAGTGTGAGTGACAGAGGAGCAGTGGCGGCGCCAGGGGGGTGCTTGGGGGTGCTCGAGCACCCCCTAGAATTGTCCAAGCACCCCCAAAGCACCCCCTGGAGTGAACTGACTTCAGGCGTCTAAAAGACGCCAAGTCAGTTCACACACCGGCAGCACGGAGCAGCAGGCAGGGCTACGGTAAGATGGCCGCCCGGAGCCCTGTTCTGCAGACTTCGGGCGGCCATTTTCCCGTAGCCCTGCTCTCTGCATGCAGGCAGGAAGTCTCGTCGTGACGTCGGGAAGGAAGAGGATCGTGGGCGCGCGGGCGCTGCGCGCCACAATGAGGTCGGGACTCGGGACGGGAGGTCGGGAAAGAAGGTCTTCTGGCTGTAGGTGAGTAAATGGGTTTTTCTTTTCTTTTTCAGGTGATGCGGATTGTGCATATTGGGGTCATATCTGCTACGGATTGTGCATATTGGGGTCATATCTGCCACGGATTGTGCATATTGGGGTCATATCTGCCACGGATTGTGCATATTGGGGTCATATCTGCCACGGATTGTGCATATTGGGGTCATATCTGCCACGGATTGTGCATATTGGGGTCATATCTGCTACGGATTGTGCATATTGGGGTCATATCTGCTACGGATTGTGCATATTGGGGCGATATCTGCTACCGATTGTGCATGTTGGGGTCATTTCTGCTACCGATTGTGCATATTGGGGTCATTTCTGCTACCGATTGTGCATATTGGGGTCATTTCTGCTACCGATTGTGCATATTGGGGTCATTTCTGCTACCGATTGTGCATATTGGGGTCATATCTGCTACCGATTGTGCATATTGGGGTCATATCTGCTACCGATTGTGCATATTGGGGTCATATCTGCTACCGATTGTGCATATTGGGGTCATATCTGCTACCGATTGTGCATATTGGGGTCATATCTGCTACCGATTGTGCATATTGGGGTCATATCTGCTACCGATTGTGCATATTGGGGTCATATCTGCTACCGATTGTGCATATTGGGGTCATATCTGCTACCGATTGTGCATATTGGGGCCATATCTGCTACCGATTGTGCATATTGGGACCATATCTGCCACCGATTGTGCATATTGGGACCATATCTGCCACCGATTGTGCATATTGGGACCATATCTGCCACCGATTGTGCATATTGGGACCATATCTGCCACCGATTGTGCATATTGGGACCATATCTGCCACCGATTGTGCATATTGGGACCATATCTGCCACCGATTGTGCATATTGGGACCATATCTGCCACCGATTGTGCATATTGGGACCATATCTGCCACCGATTGTGCATATTGGGACCATATCTGCCACCGATTGTGCATATTGGGACCATATCTGCCACCGATTGTGCATATTGGGACCATATCTGCCACCGATTGTGCATATTGGGACCATATCTGCCACCGATTGTGCATATTGGGACCATATCTGCTACCGATTGTGCATATTGGGACCATATCTGCTACCGATTGTGCATATTGGGACCATATCTGCTACCGATTGTGCATATTGGGGCCATATCTGATAACGATTGTGCATATTGGGGCCATATCTGATAACGATTGTGCATATTGGGGTCATATCTGCTAACGATTGTGCATATTGGGGTCATATCTGCTACCGATTGTGCATATTGGGGCTATATCTGATAACGATTGTGCATATTGGGGCCATATCTGATAACGATTGTGCATATTGGGGCCATATCTGATAACGATTGTGCATATTGGGGCCATATCTGATAACGATTGTGCATATTGGGGTCATTGGACGTGTTTTTTGTTAAAATCTGCTCACATTACGTGTATTTTCTTGAGAAAACCTGCACAATTATGTGAATTTTCTGGGAAAAGGGTCACCAAAACTTGGGCCCTCTGTCTTTGCGTTGCACTTTTAAAGGGAACCCGAGGTGAGAATAATATTGAGGCTGCCATATTTATCTCCCTTTAAGCAATACCAGTTGCCTGGCTGCCGTGCTGGTCCTCTGCCTCTTATTCTTTCAACCATAGACCCTGAACAAGCATGCAGCAGGTCAGGGGTTTCTGACAATATTGTCAGAACTGACAAGATTAGCTGCATGGCTTGTTTCTGGTGTAATTCAGTTCACTACTACAGCCAAATAGATCAGCAGGGCTGCCAGGCAACTAGTATTGTTTAAAAGGAAATAAATATGGCAGCCACCATATCACTCTCACCCTGGGTTCACTTTAAATTACAGTTAGCCCCGCCCTCATCCGGTCATGACCACGCCCATTTTTTCGCCGCGGCGCGCTTCGCGCGCCGCAGGTTGTGGCCACACCCATTTTTGGCGCGGCGCGCTTCGCGCGCCGCAGGTCGTCAGCTCCCCCGGAAATTGGTCCAGCACCTGCATAGCACCCCCTAAAAAAATTTCCTGGAGCCGCCACTGCAGAGGAGGGAGAGTGTGAGTGAGAGATGGAGGGAGAGTGTGAGTGACAGAGGAGGGAGAGTGTGAGTGAGAGATGGAGGGAGAGTGTTAGTGACAGAGGAGGGAGAGTGTGAGTGAGAGATGGAGGGAGAGTGTGAGTGAGAGGAGGGAGAGTGTGAGTGGGAGAGGAGGGAGAGTGTGAGTGAGAGGAGGGAGAGTGTGAGTGGGAGAGAAAGGAGAATGTGAGTGAGAGAGGAAGGAGAGTGTGAGTGAGAGAGGAGGGAGAGTGTGAGTGAGAGGAGGGAGAGTGTGAGTGGGAGAGAAAGGAGAATGTGAGTGAGAGAGGAAGGAGAGTGTGAGTGAGAGGGGAAGGAGAGTGTGAGTGAGAGGAAGGAGACTGAGTGAGAGAGGAGGGAGAGTGTGACTGAGAGAAGAAGGAAAGTGCAAGGAAGAGAGGAAGGAGAGTGTGAGTGAGAAAGGAGGGAGAGTGTGAGTGAGAGAGGAGGGAGAGTGTGGCTGAGAGATGGAGGGAGAGAGTGAGTGACAGAGGAGGGAGAGTGTGAGTGACAGAGGAGGGAGAGTGTGAGTGAGAGATGGAGGGAGAGTGTAAGTGAGAGAGGAGGGAGAGTGTGAGTGAGAGATGGAGGGAGCGTGTGAGTGACAGAGGAGGGAGAGTGTGAGTGAGAGATGGAGGGAGTGTGTGAGTGACAGAGAAGGGGGAGTGTGAGTGAGAGAGGGAGGAGAGTGTGAGTGACAGAGGAGGGAGAGTGTGAGTGAGAGAGGAGGGAGAGTGTGAGTGGGAGAGAAAGGAGAATGTGAGTGAGAGAGGAAGGAGAGTGTGAGTGAGAGAGGAAGGAGAGTGTGAGTGAGAGGAAGGAGACTGAGTAAGAGAGGAGGGAGAGTGTGACTGAGAGAAGAAGGAAAGTGCAAGGAAGAGAGGAAGGAGAGTGTGAGTGAAAAAGCAGGGAGAGTGTGAGTGAGAGAGAGAGGAGGGAGAGTGTGAGTGAGAGAGGAGGGAGAGTGTGAGTGAGAGAGGAAGGAGAGTGTGAGTGAGAGATGGAGGGAGAGTGTGAGTGAGAGATGGAGGGAGAGTGTGAGTGAGAGATGGAGGGAGAGTGTGAGTGAGAGATGGAGGGAGCGTGTGAGTGACAGAGGAGGGAGAGTGTGAGTGAGAGAGGGAGGAGAGTGTGAGTGACAGAGGAGGTAGAGTGTGAGTGAGAGAGGAGGGAGAGTGTGAGTGGGAGAGAAAGGAGAATGTGAGTGAGAGAGGAAGGAGAATGTGAGTGAGAGAGGAAGGAGAGTGTGAGTGAGAGGAAGGAGACTGAGTGAGAGAGGAGGGAGAGTGTGACTGAGAGAAGAAGGAAAGTGCAAGGAAGAGAGGAAGGAGAGTGTGAGTGAGAAAGGGGGGAGAGAGTGTGAGTGAGAGAGAGAGGAGGGAGAGTGTGAGTGAGAGAGGAAGGAGAGTGTGAGTGAGAGAGGAAGGAGACTGAGTGAGAGAGGAGGAAGAGTGTGAGTGAGAGAGAAAGGAGAATGTGAGTGAGAGAAGAAGGAGAATGTGAGTGAGAGAGCAAGGAGAGTGTGAGTGAGAGAGGAAGGAGTGTGTGAGTGAGAGAGGAAGGAGAGTGTGAGTGAGAGAGGAAGGAGAGTGTGAGTGAGAAAGGAGGAAGAGTGTGAGTGAGAGAGAGAGGAGGGAGAGTGTGAGTGAGAGAGAGGAGGGAGAGTGTGAGTGAGAGAGGAAGGAGACTGTGAGTGAGAGAGGAGGAAGACTGTGAGTGAGAGAGGAGGAAGACTGTGAGTGAGAGAGGAAGGAGAGTGTGAGTGAGAGAGGAGGGAGAGTGTGAGTGAGAGAGGAGGGAGAGTGAGAGAGGAGGGAAAGTGTGAGTGCAAGTGAAAGATGAACTGTACATAGAAGAGAATGTATATGTAATAGTGATGGGAATTCCGGCTCTTCTCAGAGAATCGGCTCTTCTGAATCGGCTCCCATTAAAAGAGCCGGCTCTTACGGCTCTGAATCGGCTCTTAATTAAATATCACTAGACACCACTCAGAATCGGATTAAAAGCCCCGCCCCCGTCTCCATGCCAACTCCAGACTACTTCTCTGACTGAGGCAATCCCTCCTGCTACTGCTCTGCTCCGCCCCAAACACTCCTACAAGCTGCAAGAGGAGGACTACATCTCCCAGAATGCCTCAGCGCCCTTTATTACGGAGCAAAGCAGAGCTAAAAGGGGCGGCTGAGGCATCGGCTATTCTCAGAGTGAGCATTGGCTCCTCTGATTCACTTCAAAGAGCCGGTTCTTAGAGCCGGCTCGTTCGCGAACGACCCATCACTAATATGTAAGTGGATTAAACACAGAGAGGGAGGGGGAGAGAATGTATGAGGCAGGCAGAAAAAAAGAGAGTTTGTGTGTGAGAGAGGAGACAGAGTATTGCAAGTTGGAAGAGCATTACTCACAGTGCAAGCATAATGAATACAGCACTCTCACATAGTGACAGCCAGGAAATCTCCCGTCCCCACAGCCCCTGTGACCTTCACAGTGCCCTGCAAGAGGTCCAATAGATAGCCAGGTACAACAAAGAAACTTCTCTCCAGCCGAGCAGTGGGGGAAGGGAAGCATTGCAATAGCGGCTGTAAAGTAGCCTGCTTCCCGTCTTATCTCCCCTGCTCTCCTGCCGGCAGACTGTGAGTCAGACAGTAGTGTGCAAGTAAGGCTACATTAGGCAAAACACTCGGCAGCCCTTACTCACATGCTCTGTAATTCTGTTGCCGCTCTCCTCAGCCGCTGCTACACCATGCAAGGAGAGGGCGGAGCTTCTCCAGATGCCTGCGGCCAGACACACTGTGAGCCGCTGAAGACATTTGTGGCTGTTACGAATATCCCGCTGAGAGCCACACGCAGGGCGGTGAAAGTTGAGAGGGGGACATTTGGGGGGTGCCGCCTGTGCCTTATAAGGCGCCTATAGGCACGTGCCTAGTGTGCCTTATGGTAAATCCGGCCCTGCCATACTGGGGGGACCTAGCTCAATGACAGAACAACAGTGACTGTCCAGCTGATCAAATTTGGTCTGTCCACAATGAAGCAATGACCTTATTATCTTTGGTGTGCCACCCCCGAGACACTCATATAGCCGGCGATCATTGCTTCATTGTGATACACAAGCCCCTTCACCGCGGCAAGGTAATGATCCCGAAGGGGAATGGGCACATGTACATGCCTTTTGTTTTGTTGTTGCAGCTGCAGTGTAGCCAGAAAAATTAGGCAGGCATCTACACGCACCAGAAAAATTAGTATAGCGGCCGCTGCTAGCAGCGGCCTTAAAAATTTAGGAATCTGCCTGGAGTCCTGGACCCTGTTGGTGGTGGTGATGGAGAAGGCAAGCGGCCTTCAGGCAGAGATGCTGTGTGGCACTGGGGAGCGACTTAGTCTTGGGGCAGGCAGCCAGTCACATGGCGTGCAGGCAGAGATGCTGTGTGTGAGGAATGACTTAGTCTTCGGGCGGGCAGTAGCCCTCCGGGATACATGCCTCATTCATTTTGATAAAGGTCAGGTACCGAACACTTTTGTGACTTAGGCGACTTCTCTTCTCAGTGACAATGCCTCCAGCTGCGCTGAAGGTCCTTTCTGACAGGACGCTTAAGGCAGGGCAAGACAGAAGTTGGATGGCAAATTGGGACAGCTTTGGCCACAGGTCAAGCCTGCGCACCCAGTAGTCCAAGGGTTCATCGCTGCTCACAGTGTCTACATCCACACTTAAGGCCAGGTAGTCGGCTACCTGCCGGTCCAGGCATTTGCAGAGGGTGGATCCAGAAGCGCTAAGGCGAGGCGTTGGACTAAAGAATGTCCGCATGTCCGACATCACCATGAGATCGCTGGAGCGTCCTGTCCTTGCCTGCGTGGACATGGGAGGAGGAGGATTACTGGCAGTGGCACCTTTATTGCGTTGTGCTCTAACATCACCATTAAACGCATTGTAAAGCATACTTGCCAGCTTGTTCTGCATGTGCTGCATCCTTTCTGCCTTCAGGTGAGTTGGTAACATGTCCACCACTTTGTGCCTATACCAAGGGTCTAGTAGCGTGGCTACCCAGTACGGGTCATTCCCCTTGAGTTTTTTTATACGGGGGTCCCTCAACAGGCTGGACAGCATGAAAGACGCCATTTGCACAATGTTGGATCCAAACGTACTCTCCATCTCCTCTTGCTCTTCCTCAGTGACGTCATGTAAGTCCTCTTCCTCCCCCCAGCCACGAACAATACCACGGGAACTTTGAGCAGCACAAGCCCCCTGCGACACCTGCTGCGGTTGTTCTTCTGCAGCCACCTCCTCCTCCTCCAAAGAAACACCTTCCTCATGATATAAGTCTGACTCCTCTTCCCCACATTACTCTTCCTCCTCCTCCCCCCTCTGTGCTGCCGCAGGTGCTGAGGAAACCACCACTCTACCCACTGCACGCTCCAGGAAGTAAGCGTACGGGATCAAGTCGCTGATGGTGCCTTCACTGCGACTCACCAGGTTGGTCACCTCCTCAAATGGGCGCGTGAGCCTGCATGCATTTCGCATCAGTGTCCAATTGTTGGGCCACAACATCCCTATATCCCCAGATTGTGTCCTTTTACTGTAATTGTACAGGTACTGGTTGACGGCTTTCTCCTGTACTAGCAGGCGAGAGAACATGACCAGGGTCGAATTCCAGCGAATTCGGAAATCAAGCTATCACATATCAAGCGTCTCACCGGCAAGTTGTTTCTCCGCTGAATGTCTACATACCGTGCCAGGGCCGTGTAAGGACTCTGAGGCTTTCCGTAAATTTGGGGCCATTGGGACACCGCAGTGGAAGATGTCAGGCCGCAATTATTTCTCTAAAAAGGCGATACCCAAACTGTACCGTGAAGTGGAGAGGCAAGTGGTGTCATCTCTGGCACACAACGTTGGGTCAAGGGTCCACCTGACCACGGATGCCTGGTCTGCCAGGCACGGTCAGGGCCGCTACATTACATACACAGCCCATTGGGTCAACCTGGTGACCGATGACAAGCAGGGAGTACGTGGCTGTGCAGCGGACCAACTTGTGAGACCTCCACGGCTTGCAGGCAGGCCTCCTGCCACCTCCAGTGAAGTAATTTACATAAGTATATATTAGATTAACTTCAAATTTTTATGTGATTTTTTTTTCCACACAAAGATGCGATTTTGTTGCATTTCTATTGACTTGCATTAAACACAATTTTCAAATTACACACAAAATAAAGCAAAACTGTTTAAATATGTAGAAAAATTGCAGAAAAACGCACAACAAAAACTGAAAAAAATGACAAAAAAAAAAATCAAATTCGATGCCATTAAGGCCCCTTTGCCATGAGCAGTTGATGGGGCAGTGAAATGCCTCTCAAACTCTCACAACTGCTATCTGCTGCCTGATAACTGCTCACTGCCACCTGGTAGGTAACTGCTTGCTGAGCACACAGTTCAATTGCCCATGGAAATGAGCCCTTAAGGAAATAAACATGGCAGCCTCCATAACCCTTTCACCTTGGGTTCCCTTTAAAAGGACAGGTGCGGGTGTAAAAAAATAAATAAAAACAAGATCTACTTACCTGGGGTTTCCTCCAGCCCCTGGCAGTCATCCTGTGCCCTAGCTGCAGCTCCAGTGGCCCCGGGGTCCCCTCCGTTGCAGATGCAGACCTCGTATATGCTATTATGTGGAAACCGCATTTCCAATTGGCAACCACATAAACTTTTGCATTCTCTGATTGGCTTAATACTTCCAAAGTCTTGTGATTGGCTTCAAACTTGCCCCAGTAATACGATTTCCGCAGAAAAATTCTGCATTCTCTGATTGGTCCAATCATTCAGAGTTCTTGGGATAAATTTCCAAGTTGCGGTAATGCAGCCTTTTTGGTGAATTGCATTTTTCGCATGCCGATTTCCGCCTCAGTTTGCCCATTTCCGATCAGGAACTCGGAAGTCAGAATTTCCGACTATCCCTAGTGTGGACAAGCCTGAGTCCTGCGTCCGTCACTGGCAGTGTTACTTGCGAGTTTTCGCCAAAGTCAATTTTCGCATTGAAACTGTTTATTTCTATTTCAAGAAAATATTTGCGAAAATACATTGCATTTTTGCAAACTGGTCAAAGAAATCGGATTTGGAAAAATTTGAAAAAAAACGTGAGAAAATATTTTTCGCAAAAAAATGTTTGCTCGAAAGTCGAATTTAACATTTTTTTCGCAAAATTAAATGCAAAAAAAATCATTGGCATTTTTGCTCATTGCTAGTCACTGGTAGAGGGACCCATTCCACGACCGTTGTCTTACTGCTGTACATTGTGGTGCACAACAGGGTCAGACACCGAAGCAATGAGCCTGTCAACTTCTCAAGAAAGGCTCTTGCAGTGAAAGAGATGAATACCCACTGAATTTATCCGCATGTACTCAGTGCATGTTTTCAGAACAACCAGTCCATCCCAAACCAACAAACAGCAATTAGCATTAAAGGGATCCTTAAGGCTGGTTTCACAGTAGGACGTTGCGTTTTAGGGGACGTTATGGTCACATAACGCAACGCCTGGCGGTGCTGGATGTGGACGTCAGACTGAGCCGCGATGTGCAGCTCACTCTGGCGTCCGTGATGCGTACTCTTGGACGCATGCGGCATCACGTGGTCCCGCCTGGCCAATCGCCGCACAGAGCGGCCACTCCAGGAAGTAAACACTGCACGTCACTGAGTGCAGTGAATATTAATTAGCCATGTGCCTGGTAGTGATGGGCGAACACCTGGATGTTCGGGTTCGGGACGAACAGGCCGAACATGGGCCAGATGTTCGGCATGTTCGGCCCGAACCCCGAACTCAATGCAAGTCAATGGGGACCCGAACATGCCGCTATGGGGTCGCAGGCATAAGGGGGGAGCATGCCCCGATCGCGGGGGGGGGGTCGGAAATTCCCCCCACCCCCTCCGCTAGCGCTCCCCCCTCTGCCCGCTTCCCCATACAAAAAGTTTGAAACAAGTTCAATAGTACCTGGCTGGTGGCACTGGCTGGCAGTGGAGTGAGGAGGAGTCCGAGTAGCAGAGTGACGTTGAGGCCGGGCAGCGGGCGGTTCAGCGCTAGTACCCTTGTGGTACTTCCGCCCTTTCTCTGACCTCACGTCCTCTGCATACGAGGGTACGCATCACGCGTACCCTCGTATGCGTCATCACGCAGAGGACGTGAGGTCAGAGAAAGGGCGGAAGTACCACAAGGGTACTAGCGCTGAACCGCCCGCTGCCCGGCCTCAACGTCACTCTGCTACTCGGACTCCTCCTCCTCCTCACTCCACTGCCAGCCAGTGCCACCAGCCAGGTACTATTGAACTTGTTTCAAACTTTTTGTATGGAGAAGCGGGCAGAGGGGGGAGCGCTAGCGGAGGGGGTGGGGGGAATTTCCGACCCCCCCCGCGACCGGGGCATGCTCCCCCCTTATGCCTGCGACCCCATAGGGCCCCCAAAATGGGCATGTTCGGGGGTCCCATTGACTCCCATTGAGTTCGGCGTTCGGGCCGAACATGCCGAACATCTGGCCCATGTTCGGCCTGTTCGGCCCGAACCCGAACATCCAGGTGTTCGCCCAACACTAGCCTCAACGCGTCATACTCGGGCTCCTCCTCCTTATTCACACCACTGCCAGCCAGCCACTGCAGCAGCCACCACCGGTAATATTTAACTTTACGCCAACTTTATGGGGAAGCGGGCAGAGGGGGGAGCGCTAGCGGAGGGGGTGGGGGGAATTTCCGACCCCCCCCGCGATCGGGGCATGCTCCCCCCTTATGCCTGCGACCCCATAGGGGGGCGGTATTCGGCCGAACAGGGCACTGTTCGGCCGAACAGGGGCCCTGTTGGCCGGGCATTTAGTAGTTCGGGCGAACCCGAACGGTTTGGCCGAACACCATCAGGTGTTCGGCCGAACTCGAACATCACCCGAACAGGGTGATGTTCTGCATAACCCGAACAGTGGCGAACACTGTTCGCCCAACACTAGTGCCTGGCCGCTCTCCGCTCCTCCCCAACATTACTGAGCATGTGCAAGCAGTCTAACGCGGCTCTGCCACTTATAAAGTACTGCATGCAGTACGTTGTCTTATGGCGCAGCGTTACTAAGTAACGCAACGTGGGCACTGTGAACAGCCCATTGATTTTTCATTGCTGTGCGGTGGGGTGCGTTACAGGCTGCTCTAACGTGTGCCTGTAACGTCCCACTGTGAAACCAGCCTAAAGAGAAACTCAGACCAAAAATTGAACTTTATCCCAATCAGTAGCTGATACCCCCCTTTACATGAGAAATCTATTCCTTTTCACAAACAGACCATCAGGGGGCTCTGTATGGCTGATATTGTGGTGAAACCCCTCCCACAAGAAACCCCTCCCACAAGAAAAGTTCAAACTTTTGTGGGAAATAGCTGTTTACAGCTGTTTCCAACTGCCAAAAACCATGCAGCAGCTACATCATCTGCCAACAGTAAAATGTTCACTGGAGTTCCTCTTTAAGCCTGTCATAAGAAACCAGGTTTACTCACACGGGGCTCCTACCAGCCCCCTGCAGCCGTCCTGTGTCCTCGCAGTAACTCATGGACCCTCCTGTCCCCCGCCGCCAGCTAGTGTTGTTTACGTACAACAGACTCACTGCGCCTGCGCAGGCCTGGCCACGCATCACCTTCTTTGCGTTCCTGTCTGCAATAGACGCAGGACACTATTGCAGAAGGGAACGCGAAGAAGGAGACGCGTGGCCACGACTGCGCAGGCGCAGTGAGCATGTCAGACGAAAACAAAGCTAGCTAGCTGGCGTGGGACAGGAGGATCTGCGAGTGACTGCGAGGGCACGGGACGGCTGCAGGGGGCTGGTAGAAACCCCAGGTGAGTAAAACTGATGTTTTTTTTTTATGACCGTCTTAAAGAGGAACAAAAGTGCTTAATTTTTACAATAATTATGTATAAATAATTTAGCAAGCATTGTAAAATCGTTCCTCTCCCTGATTTACATTGTGACATTTATCATATGGTGACATTTTTACTGCTAGCAGTTGATGTCAGTGGAAGGAGATGTTGCATTTTTGGCAGTTGAAAACAGCCATGAACAGCTGTTATTTCCCACAATGCAACAAGGTTCACAGACAGGAAACTGTCAGCACCATGGTTCTGACATCACACTGTGGGAGGGGTTTCGCCACAGTATCAGCCATACAGAGCCCCCTGACGATCCATTTGAGAAAAAGGAATAGATTTCTCATGTAAAAGGGGGGATCAGCTACTGATTGGGATGAAGTTCAATTCTTGGTCATGGGTTCTCTTTAAAGAGAACCAGAGACGAAGCACCCTCATGTATTTCATTACTATTATCAGTGGGAACATGACAGTAAACACCTACCCTGCTTTTAGTTTTATTATTCTCAGTCTAATCTATCTGTTATCAACTGTGATAAGAATCCACCGACTATTCAGTCGAGGTTTGACCTGGAATCATTATAGCTGAGTCACTCTTCTGTGGAGTCTTTTCAAGCCCAAGCCTGCCACCTCCTGGATCAAATTTCATACTCAGAGCTGTTGACATGGGAGGGGCTGCTGCTGCTGCCGAGAAAGAAGCTCTGAAACAGTGTATCTGTGTGCAGTGTGCAGCCAGTCATTATCTACTGTATGCAGTTTCATTTCTATGAGAGACACTTCCTACAGGCAGCCACACAGCATACCAGAATAATAGTTGAAAGCAGACAGATGAAAGGCTGCAGCAGCCCTGCTTGTCTATAGTCTCATAGAGGATAGACAGCACATCCAGAACAACTTATAACCCTGAAGCAGAACAGGTATGAGCCGGCGGCCATATTGGATATTTCCTGGAGCAATAGTGGATAAAAAAAAAACACTCAAAAAGGCACACCAGAGTGGTGAAATTATCAGGTAGAGCATTTATTCTTTACAAGCTATCAACTGATATGTTTATTTTGTGTGAATCGTTCATCTCTGGTTCCCTTTAAGTGTCACTTTAAAGCGGATTCAAGGTGAAAAACTAACTATAACAAGTAACTTGTCTATATATCTTATCTAAAGTTTAAATTGTTTACACAGCAAATCTAGCTGCAAACAGTTTCAACAGTATTGGATTATTTCTTCCTGTGATACAATAAGAGCAGCCATATTCTGTTTGTGTTCATTACACACAGGCAAGCTGATATGCATCTCCAGCCCTCAGCCTGTGAAAACTTCACTCCCCTCTCCTCCTCCCTTCTCCCCTCTGCTTCTGAAATCTCTGGATAGTAACACCTCCTCCTCCTGCCCAGACTGAGCTCCCATAAGCCCTTGCTACATGAGTCGGAGAGTGCCAAGGCACTCTGGAGAAGCTGTGGGCGAGGCTTGTTTCATTTATAGGGAATTAGAGTATTAAGACAAAACAAAAAAAGTATTTGGCTTGAGGAATGCCCTATAAACTATATGAAAGGAACACAATTATGCAATGAGTAAACGTTTATTTCGGATTCACTGTAATAGCACCAGTTATTGTTATGTAGAACATCGTCAATGAGCTTGCAGGAAAATGTAGTGTGGAGTGCGGATTGTATATAGTTTTAAACTTGGCATTTTCTGCTTGCCTTCGGTAGACAACTGTCTAGTGTCCTAAAGCTCACAATAAAGGTAAAACAGTGCGCTAATGGAGACTAACTCTAAACAGATTGAATCGTGGTGCGCTGGTTAATAGCACCTGTATTAATGCAATCAAAAAGTCCAATATTAATCTTAACCGCGCTCACAGTCTGGTGAGAAAAGAGGGGTATGAATGTTAATGTCACCATCCAATGCAAAAGTCAGTGCTGCTCGTAATGGAAAAATCTACGCTTACGGATCATTACGCGTAGTTTTACGCTATTACGCATTACGCAATTACGGTTACGGCGTAGGAAATTATCTACGGTACATCACTGTAATTACGCGTAAACTTACGCAATTACGCGTAAGGATACCGTAATGAAGGCGCTTACACTACGATGTTACGCGTAGTGCCGTAATACCCATTAATGCGTATTTTTTGACGCATGCGGACGATATGTACGCAATAGCCGTCAATGTGACAGTTATTGCGTACATATCATTCGTATGCGTCAAAACGTACGCTTATACTGAAGGGCGGGAGAAGATACTATTGGTTGCTTAGGATGTTGACTGATTGGCTACTCTTAGAAAATGGGAGATTTTACGTTAGTAATTACGCGTAAAATTACGCGTAAGTGTTCGTAAAATTACGCATGCCTAGCAATTACGGTAGACAGTGTAATTACGATACCACTTACGGTCTTACGCGTAAATAATTACGCGTAAGACCGTAAGTTACGCGTAACGCTTACGTGTAAATTTACATTGAATTACGATGCGTAATTACGCTCATGCGTAATTTCGGCCCAGCACTGGCAAAAGTTCCAGATACCAGGCAAACACCAGGTTGATACTGTCCAGATCAGAGCATAACCACCATCTTCATCTCAGACCATCACGATTTTGCACATAGGAGATAAAGAGAAGAAATTCATAGCGTAACCAATTGCATAAAGGTATCACCACCACCAACCAGTGTATGCATGGGAACGCTTCCACCTTACTCCACTGTGCAGGGTCACACCCCCCCTTGTGCGCCCGCACTCACCCAGCAATCCTCCTATATATCCGGAGGTGAGATGTTACGGCTTTTTGGAGGGTAAGTAGGCGTCACAAAAACTTGCAGGTCTGTAAACTTAAGACGACTTAAAATAGTGTAAAACCATTTAATATAGAATTAAAATAGAAATATTGCACTCACAAAGATTGCTGACAAAAGCGCATTGTATTAGTGAAGATTGGTCCCGGGTAGCCGCCTCCACAAATGCCGCCTTGAAAGCGCGTCCTTGCTGCAATGCTCACTCCAACAACATCCGGTCTCGTGGAACGTAGCTCCGCCCGACGCGTTTCGTCACAGCGTGACTCATCAGGGGCTGACGTAACCACGTAGACCGGCATCTTTTATTTCCCCAAGGACCTCCCATCCCCTCCTAACACCCATGACCTCACTCCGGAGGCTGCATTCTATGTCAAGGCTGCATTATGTGTCAGCTTCACCAGGGGGACACAGCAGAGCGATTCGTACAATATATTCACGTACCCACTGCGCAAAAGCACTCAAATATTATAGCACAGATCGTAGTATGAGATTAAACTAATATGATGTCACAAATACTCCATTGTCATAAAAACATCAAATTAAATAAAATAAAATAAATAAAACAACACACACTATGGATCAGGGTCCTTCTGCAACCACAACATCCAAGGAATGTATAAATTTCTAAGCCCACCCACTGATCAATCTACTACTCTAGTTCTATACCACTAAGGTTAAAGATACCAGTTCCCACTATTGCCTTCTTCTTTTGTTCACACCTGCCTGATCTCCGCCCCCTTCTGCACTTCTTTTTCGTGGGGTGTAATCCTGCCCCCCTTGGTATTCCTCCTCCCAACCTTCTCTCCAATACCGGGGGCGCGGGGCTAAAAAGCGTGGTTGATCAAAACCTCTTCCCTCTCCTAATGGCTGAAATCTGTTCTGGGTTTGTATAGGGTAATTATAGTTATCAAAATGGGGTAAATCAGCTCCCCTATTCCAATACTTATTGGATCTTTGGTTTTGAAAGGCTCCCCTTCCCCCTCCCCTTTTTATTTCTCCTACACCAGGGATTCTATTAATAGCTCCACTCTTAGGATCCTGTGGTCTACTCACTCTTTCTATTATCTGCGGGGCTAGGATCACACTATGTTGCTGTATTTGCTGTTGAGCAACTTGTTGTTGGGCAACATCCCCTATACTTACCTGTTGATTTCCAGCTACATTGGCTTTCTCAGCTAAACGTTTCTGGACAATTGGTTGCCATTTATATGCTAATTTCTTTTTGTGCGCCTCACTATCGCGGGCAAACTTCTTTTGCTTGTCCGCGATAATGTTTTTCTCCCCCTGTGCTAAACTCTCCTGTATTTTTTTAGTTTTAGCAAAGGAGACAAAATGGATCTTTGAGTTGGAGACGTCCACCCCTAGTGGAATGAATGTGGAATTAGATCTTAACTGTTTTATTTCTGATAGATAATAACAGTTATTATTATATTGTACTGAATATAGGTTTGTAGAAAATGTGTTTTTATATATGGAAAGGGTTTGTTTTTCTGTAACATAATATTAATGAGATATCTGGGAAAATTTGGATTGGTTTATTGGCCAATTTTTTTGGCACTTAAATGAGATAGCGGGCATTGTCCTGGGATAGTGATATGGTCCCCTTTAATTGGTGAGTAGTAGATTGATCAGTGGGTGGGCTTAGAAATTTATACATTCCTTGGATGTTGTGGTTGCAGAAGGACCCTGATCCATAGTGTGTGTTGTTTTATTTATTTTATTTTATTTAATTTGATGTTTTTATGACAATGGAGTATTTGTGACATCATATTAGTTTAATCTCATACTACGATCTGTGCTATAATATATGAGTGCTTTTGCGCAGTGGGTACGTGAATATATTGTACGAATCGCTCTGCTGTGTCCCCCTGGTGAAGCTGACACATAATGCAGCCTTGACATAGAATGCAGCCTCCGGAGTGAGGTCATGGGTGTTAGGAGGGGATGGGAGGTCCTTGGGGAAATAAAAGATGCCGGTCTACGTGGTTACGTCAGCCCCTGATGAGTCACGCTGTGACGAAACGCGTCGGGCGGAGCTACGTTCCACGAGACCGGATGTTGTTGGAGTGAGCATTGCAGCAAGGACGCGCTTTCAAGGCGGCATTTGTGGAGGCGGCTACCCGGGACCAATCTTCACTAATACAATGCGCTTTTGTCAGCAATCTTTGTGAGTGCAATATTTCTATTTTAATTCTATATTAAATGGTTTTACACTATTTTAAGTCGTCTTAAGTTTACAGACCTGCAAGTTTTTGTGACGCCTACTTACCCTCCAAAAAGCCGTAACATCTCACCTCCGGATATATAGGAGGATTGCTGGGTGAGTGCGGGCGCACAAGGGGGGGTGTGACCCTGCACAGTGGAGTAAGGTGGAAGCGTTCCCGTGCATACACTGGTTGGTGGTGGTGATACCTTTATGCAATTGGTTACGCTATGAATTTCTTCTCTTTATCTCCTATGTGCAAAATCGTGATGGTCTGAGATGAAGATGGTGGTTATGCTCTGATCTGGACAGTATCAACCTGGTGTTTGCCTGGTATCTGGAACTTTTGCATTGGATGGTGACATTAACATTCATACCCCTCTTTTCTCACCAGACTGTGAGCGCGGTTAAGATTAATATTGGACTATAGTGTCCTAAAGCCTGGCACACACATTCAATTTTTATTGCCCAATTTCACCACCTCCATGTAGAATGAGAGCTTATCTATGCAATGGCCTCAATTCACTAAGGGCAGTTTGGTAAAATAATTGAAATCATTTAGGTCGGTATAATACCGCATTCGGTATTTTACACTTTTTTCTACATTCATTGAGATTTCTCCCATGTGGTAGAAAAACTCAGTAATTTACCAAACACACATGCTTCAATTTACTACGCCCTGCTGGGTGAGTCTCACCAGCTGTGGAGCAGGTCAGGCAGGAAGCTGGGAGTCTGCGTGCATGAGTCCAGGGTTTTCTGTCCAGTGCATCCCTGCCATCCCTTTACAGTGGGATGCGAAAGTTTGGGCAACCTTGGTAATCATCATGATTTTCCTGTATAAAACGTTTGTTGTTACGATAAAAAATGTCAGTTAAATATATTATATAGGAGACACACAAAGTGATATTTGAGAAGTGAAATGAAGTTTATTGGATTTACAGAAAGTGTGCAAAAATTGTTTAAATAAAATTAGGCCGGTGCATACATATGGACACTGCTGTCATTTTATTGATTCCAGAACCTTTAGAACTAATTATTGGAACTCAAATTGGCTTGGAAAGCTCAGTGACCCCTGACCTACATACACAGGTGAATCCAATTATGAGAAAGAGTATTTAAGGGGGTCAAATGTATGTCCCCCCCCTCTTTTGAGTTTCTCTGAAGAGTAGCAACATGGGGGTCTCAAAACAACTCTCAAATGACCTGAAGACAAAGATTGTTCACCATCATAGTTTAGGGGAAGGATACAGAATGCTGTGTCAGAGATTTCAGCTGTCTGTTTCCACAGTTAAGAACATATTGAGGAAATGGAAGACCACAGGGTCAGTTCAAGTTAAGGCTCGAAGTGGCAGACCAAGAAAAATCTTGTATAGACAGAAGCGACTAATGGTGAGAACAGTCAGTCAACCCACAGACCAGCACCAAAGACCTACAACATCATCTTGCTGCAGACAGAGTCACTGTGCATTGTTCAACCATCCGGCGCACATTACACAAGGTGATGCTGTATGTGAGAGTGATGCAGAGGAAGCCTTTTCTCCACTCACAGCACAAACAGAGCTACTTGAGGTATAAAGCACATTTGGACAAGCCAGCTTCATTTTGGAACATAGAGCTGTGGACTGATGAAACAAAAATTGAGTTATTTGGGCATAACAAGGGACGTTACGCATGGAGGAAAAAGAACACAGCATTTCAAGAAAAATACCTGCTACCTACAGTAAAATATGGGATCCATCTGAAAATGGCGCCTGAGAATAATGGCGCACAGTGTTGCCGCTAATCCATTTGCCGCTTATCGCTATTTAACGTTAAAGCCTTATTGTTATTTAGCGTTAACACACAGAACCCTCTCTGTACCTATCCCTAACCCATAAACCCCCCTTGGTGGTGCATAACCCTAACCACCCCCCTGGTGGTGCCTAACCCCAACCACCCCCCTTGGTGGTGCCTAACCCTAACCACCTCCCTGGTGGTGCCTAACCCTAACCACCCCCCTTGGTGGTGCCTAACCCCAACCACCCCCCTTGGTGATGCCTAACCCTAACCACCTCCCTGGTGGTGCCTAACCCTAACCACCCCCCTTGGTGATGCCTAACCCTAACCACCCCCCTTGGTGGTGCCTAACCCTAAGACCCCCCCTGGTGGTGTCTAAACCTAAGACCCCCCCCTGGTGGTGCCTAGCCCTAAGACCCCCCAGGTTGGTGCCTAACCCTAAGACCCCCTGGTGGTGCCTAACCATAACCACCCCCCTGGTGGTGCCTAACCCTAAGACCCCCCTGGTGGTGCCTAACCCTAAGACCCCCTAATGGTGCCTAACCCTAAGACCCCCCCCAGTGGTGCCTAACCCTAACCTTGACAGTGTTACATTAAATTAAGTTAACAGTTAACAGTTAAATAACGTCTGCAAATGAACGGCACTATTGATAAATAACGTTAGTGTGTGCCGTTTTTCTTTTTTTTTTCCCTGTGCGTCATTATTATGCAGCACTAACGATAAATAGCAATAAGCGTATCTTTTTAATGCGGTGCCATTTCTATGCATAGGCGCTGTGCGCCATTATTCACTGATCCGAAAATATGGTGGTGGTCCCATCATGCTGTGAGGCTGTGTGACCACTGCCAGTGCAGGGACTGGGAATCTTGTCAAAGTTGAGGACGCATGGATTCCACTCAGTATCAGCAGATTCTGGAGACCAATGTCCAGGAATCAGTGACAAAGCTGAAGCTGCGTCGGGGATGGATCTTTCAACAAGACAACAACCCTAAACGCTGCTCAAAATCCACTAAGCCATTCATGCAAAGGAACAAGTACAAATTTCTGGAATGGCCATCCCAGTTCCCGGACCTGAATATAATTGAAAATCTGTGGTGTGAGTTAAAGAGAGCTGACCATGCTCGGAAGCCATCAAACCTGAATGAACTAGAGATGTTTTGTAAAGAGGAATGGTCCAAAATACCTTCAACCAGAATCCAGACTCTCATTGGAACCTACAGGAAGTGTTTAGAGGCTGTAATTTCTGCAAAAGGAGGATCTACTAAATATTGATTTCATTTCTTTTTTGTGGTGCCCAAATTTATGCACCTGTCTAATTTTATTTAAACAATTATTGCACACTTTCTATAAATCCAATAAACTTCATTTCACTTCTCAAATATCACTGTATGTGTCTCTTATATGATATACTTAACTGACATTTTTTATCGTAACAACGAAAGATTTATACAGGAAAATCATGACGATTACCAAGGTTGCCCAAACTTTCGTATCCAACTGTAGATGTGCTGCAGCCACCAGAGTGAGCCCCTCTGTATACAAGGGATGCAAATAGGCCTTTAAAAAAGTCTCCTTCTCCTGCTCTGCTGGACTGAAGTCCTGCCCTCCAGGGTATTGGACCAAATGGGATGAGAAGCAGGGCTGTGAGGCTCTCCCTCAACTACATCTGTCAATGTTACCCCATGGAGAGTGTGAGTTAGGCCTCTTTCATAGTGCGTCGTTAAAGTCGCACGTTAGAAAATATTATAACGCAGACTAACGCTCAGTCTGTGCGACATTCACAGTGCACACGTTGCGTTTGTGTGTAACGTGAGGCGTTATTAGAAAGTGCTGCATGCTGTGCGTTTAGCAAAGAATCTTCTGCATTAGCTGTGTTGCACATGCTCAGTAATGTTTTTTTTTTTATGTAACGAATGCGCTGTTTTCGTTCCATCACTGTGCGATGAAAACGGCGCACCAAATGCAGGGCTAAAGAATGTACTATAACATCTTCCAAGTTGTGCAACCTTAACGTCACAGTACATGTTTTGCAACTTACTTCAGATACACTTTACGCAAGTTGGTTCCTTTTTCCAGGACTCCTGATTGAGGAGTATTCGGATCACCCTACTTTATAAAGGAGGACCTCCAACTCCTTCACCTTCCCCTCGTCCTTCTCGTTCCATTCACCCCGTTGGCTCCCTCCGCCCTCCCCCCCCCCCTCTCCATCACAGTCTCCAGGAATAAGTCGCCCACTTGTCAGCTTCCATCTCGACGTGTCAAAAGCTCACTCCTCCAGCAAGTACAGTAGATGGAAATGTAATATTTCTGTTTGCAATTCCAATTTCACAGCTGAGTGGAATTTGCAGAGACAGAGAATTCCAATAAAACGGCTGCAACGTTTAAGCTCGGTGACTGACAGATGGGAAAATGGTGTCGGGCAGTTCTATTTTTCCGATTATGTTAACAAAACATGGCACGCGTTCCTCTAACACGCCACGTTTTCATTTATGAGTTACATTTTTATAGCGTCAAAGTGCTGATTATTGTTTTTTTTTTTATTATTTCTTCCTCTATAGGGGAGAGTTGTAACTTTTATGGTGTAGCTTATGCTATTTTTTGTTCTTTATTTTTGTCATTATTTTCTCCTTCTTTGATACTGTACAATAAAAAAACTAAATCAAACAGCTTTTAACATTTAAAGATGTACAGAAGAAATTAATTTAAACTGCTAATTAGTTTAGCAAAGGGATGAGCAAGAGAAATTGGCGAGTTCGATCTCACAGCAAATTGGACCAAATCTCGCTTACCCGACAGTCAAGTTCGCCATGTGGCTGGCCTAAAGAGGAACTTCAGCTTAAACAAACATACTGTCATTAAGTTACATTAATTATGTTAATTAAAATAGATAGATAATATAATCTCTTACCCACCCTGTATTAAAAGAACAGGCAAATGTTTGTGATTTCATGAGGGCAGCCATCTTTTTGGTTGAAAGGAGGTGACAGGGAGCTTGAGAGACAGTTCCAACTGTCCTGTGTGCTGATCACCTCTCCCAGTTGCTAGGCAACGTGAATAACAACATAGGAAATCCCATCATGCTTTGCACAGCATCAGGGAAAATAAGCCCTTGCAGTTTTCTTTGATGGGTGGAGCTTAGCTAAAAATGCAGCTAAAATTGATGCTTTGGTAAGAAAAACAAAGTTCTGATGCTGTGAAACTGTTAAAGAAACACCAAGCCTTTTTCAGATTTGCTGAGTAGATTTTTAGTCCGGAGTTTTACTTTAATCAAGACTCAGGGCTGGAACCCACTTGAGCACTTTTTTTAGCATTTAGGCATCGCTTCCAATCACTAGCGATTTCCCTAAATGCTCTGCCAATGTAAATAAATGTAACAAATTCCACATTAGCGATTGCGATTAGCAAAATCGCAATCACAGGACATTTGGGAGCATTTTGGAAGCATTTTCGCTTCAATGTAAAGTACTGAAGTGCTGGCGAATCGCTCATGAATCTCTACATTAAGTGGTTTGGTACCTTTTCTGGCTTGGTCATAAACTACCACAAAAGTGAACTATTATTTTTGTCGGACTATGTGGGTCTCTAATTTGGGCATTAAAGGGAACCAGAGAAGAAGCACCCTTGTGTATTTTACCATATATATCAGTAAGAACATTAGAGAAAACACTTACCATGCTCTCTGTTTCATCCTCACTGCTAAAAGTGTCTGTTATCAGCTGTGATAAGAATCCCGGACTGAGCATTCATTCTGGCTTTGCAGGGAATAATTATAGCTGAGTCATTGTAACAGAGCCCCAAGGGGGCAGGCTTGGGCTTGAAAAGACACCAGAGAAGAGAGACTCAGCTATAATGTTTCCGTAGCAAAGCTAGACTGACTGCTCAGTCGGGGATTCTTATCAGAGGTGATAACAGTCAGATTAATCAGAGAACAATGAAACAAAGAGCAGATTAGGTGTTTACTGTCATGTTCCCACTGATTTATAAGGTAAAATACAAGAGGGTGCTTCGTCTCTGGTTCTCTTTAAACAGGCCCTAAATCATGTAACATATTTGGGGATTTGATTTCCTATTCCAATTATACAGACTAAATGTTACCCCTATTCTGGAAAAAAATCAAGACAGAATTGCGTTGGTGGGAATCCTTGCCCCTTTCTCTGACTGGGAAAATGTACCTTGTCAAAATGATTAGTTTTGCTCGACTTTTGTATCCGCTACAAACAATTCCATTATTGCTTCATCATAAAGATGTCCAGGCACTTAAATCTGCATTTATTAAGTTTTTGTGGCTGCATGGAAAGCCCAGAATCTACTTGAGCAAATAAAAAAAAAAATCTAAGGATATGTTGGGCTTTAATTTTCCTGACGTGAGTGGGTACAATTTGGCCTCATTAATTCGACATACCCGAGATTGGTTGGGGGGTACATCTTCTTATTCTAATTATTCCCTGGAAACGGAGATGGTTGCCCCTTGGTCGCTAGAAGGTGTTATACATACCAAATTGTCCCAACTACCTACTTCTATTAAACAAAACGTGGTGCTACGTGATACTATTATAGCATGGAGGGATATTAGAAACTATTCAATTTATCTGGCCCTTTGTCTCCAAGAGCACCTTTAATAGGGAACCCTGTTTTTTTACTGGGTTCGCTGCACCCAATCTACCAGACGTGGGCAGCGCGAGGTGTGAAATATTTATCCCAATTACTACAGCCAAATGGGTCCTTGAAAACTTACCCTGAGGCCGTCTTACAATATCCCTTCCTAAAATCACAAGCCTTTTACTATAACCAGATACAAATCTTTTGTTCTACAGTCCTGGGGAGACATGATACATTTTTGAGAGTTCAGGCCTTCGATAACTTAATGGCGGATCTGAGTATTAAACTACCATTATCCTGGATTTTTTGTTTTATCGGGGATAGAAAGTTGTCTAGGAAAAAAGATCTAACCTCACATTTTCTGAATTGGGCTATATTAGGGAAAAAGTCACTGGAAGACACCCAAGAGTCTATTATTGAAGCTTGGGGAAAAACGAGAGATAGCATAGTGAGTTCAGATTGGTGAGAAATGCAACTTAAAAAAAGACACAGAGCATATCTCCCTATAAAAGGCCCTTATACCTATCCGGAGTCTACAAAGGAGCTAATTCGATGTCCCAAATGCCCATCAACGGAACCAAATTTGGACCACATGTTGTGGACTTGTCCTGCTATCCAACTAGTTTGGAAAAGATTCCCTTGAGTTAATCTATTCCATAGGAGATTGTAAAAGAGACTGTAATATGTTCTATTGTCTTCTCCATAGCCCAGACTATTTGGGGTGTGATCATACAAAATCCCTTTTACAATTTGAACATTTAGTCCTTCTAGCGACCAAAAAGCATATTCTTCGCCACTGGCTGTCTCCAATAGTCCCAACTAGGGCCATGCTAAAGGAGAGACTTGGGTTTTTGATACAAATGGAAAATATAAACATAGAACAGGAAAAAAAAAACATTCTGTGAAAAAATTCTTTAGAACGTGGAAAAATTATATTCAAAAGGAATGTTCTAGGGAGCAAATTGTGGCCATCATGACACCTTTACAAAATACCACTTGGTATCTGACACAGAAAATAGGAGGCTACCTGGGGAGGCTGGAAATTTGATACATGCTTATGTTCTTAGCTTTGTTTTTCTTTTTGTTTATAATAGGCCTTGGGAAATCGTATCTGGTGAATGCTAATTTCCCACCCTGAATTCTAGCTAAATGCCAGGGGCCGAGAAGTACCTTGACGGGTCGACCTCCTGATCTTTATACATGAGTAATCTTTATGTCATAAGGATTAAACATTAAAAATAGTATGTTCACATGCATTTTACCAGATAATTATATAGGTGGCTGCACCTACTCAGCTGTGTTCACTACTATTTTATTTTGTAAAATGAAAACTGTTGGGATATGTTTTGTTCCTGCTATGTTATGACACAATATTTGCAACTTTTGATGTTATTCGCAAATGTGATTCTCATGTCATGTGATTATTTCCCAATAAAAATTAATTTAAAAAAGTGTATATTTTTTTCCAAGAAAAGCCTCAAAAACCTGAAAAATAAAACTTATTTTGGATAGCATTTTCCCTCAAAATCGATTTTAATATTATATTTGCGGAAATCAATGCAAAAAGAATATTGATGTTTTCGCTCATCACTGGTCAAGACGAAGGTGGAAGCACCGGTGATACATCTCCCAGTGAGAAGTCTCCTCCATTGCATGGCTGCCAGTCTCGGTCTTACAGCAGTTCAGTGCTGTGGCCAAGTGTTAGCTGAGTGTGCCACTCTGCTGAGGACGCAACAACATACTGTAGCTCCACTACACTGATTATGATCTGTTCGTCTATCTGAATATTGTAAGTGCAATTTTAGCTTTTTTTTAAGAGAAGTTATTAAATTGGTTTGGGCAATTTTTTGGCAATTTGTCATCAAATATGGAAAACACAAGAGCAGTTTGCTGGATTGGAGAAGGTCAGTTTACATTCCAATCCCCAAAAAAGAAAATGCCAAAGATTGCTCAAATTATTGGACAATTGCACTTATCTTTCATTCTAGCAAGGTGCTGTTTAAAATTCTACAATCCAAACTACAGCAATAGATGGAGCGAGAAGTGCCAGATATGCAAGCTGGTTTTAGAAGAGGGAGAGGCATAAGAGACCATATTGCCAATATTTAATGGATAATAGAGAACGCAAGGGAATTCCAGAAGAATATCTACTTTTGCTTTATTGGCTACTCAAACATTTTTGTACTGTGCAGATCATGCTAGACTGTGGCTTATTCGCATGGAAATGGGAATACCAGACCATCTAATTTGCCTTTTGAGGAACCTTCATGCAAACCGAGAAGCAACCGAACTAATTATAGAATAACTGGCTGGTTCAGAATTGGCACAGGAGTGAGACAAGTTTGCATATTGTCTCCTTATTCAACTTATATGCTCGATATGTAATGTGGAAAGCTGGCTTGGATGAGTCACATGCTGGAATTAAAATAGCATGCAGGAATATTAACAATCTGAGATATGCTAATGATAACTGTGATGAACACTACGGAAAGTTGGGCATAATCGTCAACGATTTCGTATTTGTCCAGCACCATTCTCATTTTAAATGTACAAGAAGTTCATATTTTTTGTTCTCTTCTTTTGCTTCCCCATCACCCACACTGAATGAGTAGGGATGCTCATTCGGATTCCGCGGATATGCAATTTCCGAAATTTCGATCGAAAATTGCATTTCTGCATCGGAATGCGGAAATTGGTAATGCAAGTGCGGTAGGCGGATTTCCGCCGGAAATCGCGGAAATTTCACCGGAAATCGTGGAAATTCCACCCGACTTTAACATCGATTTTCTCAAAAGCTATAAGGTCTTTTTAAAAACATTTTTTTTGCATCTTGTTCACAAGATTCACTTTAATAAACCCTGAAACATTGGTGTTTCTAGGACTTAAGGGGGCTTTGCTATTAACCGCTAAAGTCGGCAGATTTTTACTGTAATGTAAAATGCAGAAAATAGGCAGATGCAGATGTTCTGCATTTTACATTACAGTAAAAATCCGCTGACTTTAGCGGTTAATAGCAAAGCCCCCTTAAGTCCTAGAAACACCAAATTTTCAGGGTTTATTGCACAGAATCTTCTGAACAAGATGCAAAAAAAGTTTTCAAAAAGACCTTATAGTTTTTGAGAAAATTGATGTTAAAGTCGGGCAGAATTTCCGCGATTTCCAGCGGAAATTCCGCGTTGGAATGCGGAAATTGGTAGCGGAAAGCGGAATCGGTAATTGGTACATGACGGAATGCGGATTTACCGCAGAATCGGAAATTGGCATTCCGACCATCCCTATGAATGAGAGCAGACCCCTCACCCACTTCACACCTAAGTGAGAGCAAATGGTCATTCCATTAGTAACCAGATATTGTCCTCAAAGGCAGTTAAAACTTTCCTCCGAAAACTGAATTTAGATAATAGGAACATCCCATGTATTAATACCTGGAGATGGGGTTATCACAGACAGAAGACAAATCTATTTTCCGGGTTCCTAAAAAAACAGCCTAATAGTTTATCCAATTTACAGCATCCTAGCGGCTATGGAAACCAAGTTATTCAACGTCCGCTGACCACACATGACAACCTATCCAAATTTTGTGTCATTTGATCAAACATTGGCCGCAGGTTACAACTCTACCCTCGCATTCGCTGTGCGCCAATCCAGGCAGAAATGGCGCAGGTTATTGGTAAATTGTATCATTCTGTGCTTGTACAAAACCCTGCCTATCCTGCTCCGCAGGAGGTAAAAACACCCATCTTTTACTAAAGGACAGCCCAAAACTCAGATTCTATAAAGGTTCGGGCAGTACCGACCCCTCCTAGGGCCATATCCTATTCAAGGTGATAAGTAGCTTGCAGATGCGAGCTACTTATCACCTTGCCATCGCGCGAGGATTACCGGCAAATCTTATTGCCCATATCCTTCGCGCGATGGCCGATCGTTAGGGAGCATTACTCAGGCGAAAGCCTGAGCAATGCTCCCTTTTACCGAGCAATGGGGAGTGAGGTTTACGCTGTGGTGCTGTCCATCAGCACCATGGCCTCACTCCCCACACATGCGCACTCGCCCGCTGAACATCGCTGCAATCTTCCGCCGCAGCATCTGGGGGTCTCCTTTAATAAGGAGACCCCCAGAGCTCCCTGTCGGGTCGCCACACAGTTTAGAAGCCCCTGCAAAGGGTCCCCTGTCATACGTACCGCCGCCGATCACCCGACGCCTCTCGCCGCAAAATCCATCACGTAATTACATTGTATCTAACACTGTAATTACTGTCTGCATAGAAGGAGCCCGGGCAAAGCATCTTTGAATCTGCAGCCGGGCTCCCCATTGGTCCGCTGTCTGAGCCATTTTATTGGTTCAGACAGCGGACCAATGGGGAGACCGGCTGCAGATTCAAAGATGCTTTGCCCGGGCTCCTTCTATGCGGACAGTAATTACAGTGTTAGATACACTGTAATTATGTGATGGATTTTGCAGCGAGAGGCGTTGGGTGATCGGCGGCGGTACGTGTGACAGGGGATCCTTTGCAGAGCTGCGCGGGGGCTTCTAAACTGTGCGGCGACCCGACGGGGAGCTCTGGGGGTCTCCGTATTAAAGGAGACCCCCAGATGCTGCGGCAACGACGTGCGTTATCTAATTTAGACCTGCTTTTTGCAGGTCTAAGCTAACGCTCATGTCTGCCAGGAAGCATCGCTTCCCGGAGACATGATAAGGGTAATTGGATACCGTGGTAAGAACTCGCTTAGCGAGTTCTTTTCCGCCTGGGGGGGGTCTAAAGTTTAATTAGATTAGACGATGCCCCCATCGCCTAAGTTAAGAACTCGCCAGTGCTTAGCGCTGGCGAGTTCAGCAATAGAATATGGCCCTTAGTCTCCAAAATTCCAACAAATAAGATCTTTACACACGTGCTCTCCAGGAGATCAGAGCACATGGACTTCCATAATATGCTTTGTTTCAAGGACTCTGATATCAATGCCTGCATTTGAACTGGACTTTCTTTGAGGAAATATCCCACACAGACTGCGTTCGGCTAAGTAAACTTTTCACCTTTTTTCCCTTTAATTTTAAGCTTTACGTTTATATGTTAATTGGTGAATATAATGGTGTGTAATGAACTTTTGTTATTAAAATGTTTAAAAATCGTTTTACGGTTATGACCTGTTCCTGAACATACACAATCGTACTTACTCCTCCGAAAGCGTTACCTTGTGTTCTATAGTATTTTGCATCTACAACCCGAATGCTTGAATCAGGCGCCGATCCTTGCATACAGCTATGGGTTAAGTTACAGTTTTCTCAGTGTGTTAATATAGTTACAGTTATGTACTGACTCGCACGTGGTGGCAAGCATTTGAATTGTATGTGTGTGGTGAATCCTTTGGAGTCGGAACACTCCTCTCGGCTAGTCGGTTCATAGATTGCGAAAACCACGTATGGGCATCTATGTGCAAAGTGACAGCGAGACCGAGTTTCTGACTCTGAGCGATTGACCCAATCAAGGATTGGCCCTTGCGGTTCTTGACAATAACACTCTACTGACTGAAACTGAGGAAGATGAATGTTAAGCAAGAAAGTGCCAAAGCTGGTCTGCTTCTTAAAGAGTAACTGTCAGGCTGCAAAAGCTAATTTAAACCTCTATTCTCCTGTGTTAAACAGTTTAGAAGGAAGCCAAAAAGGCAATACTGAAGTTAAAAATCTCTCTTACTCTGATTTTTGCTGAATAGTAAGCCTCTTTATTCCCAAGCTCCTAAGGAGGCCGGCAGGCTGCATAACAGATACTGCAAAGCATGCTGGGGCTGCTTCTTCTCCCTACTGCACTCCCTTGGTCCTCCCCTTCATTTCCCTATCCCGCCCTAAGGCTGCTTTCACAGTGAGAAGTTACAGGCTCATGTTACAGCAGCTTGTATCTTGCAGCCCAGCTCACAGCACTGAAAAATCAATGTGCTGTTCACAGGGCACATGTTCTGTTAGAGTATACTGCATGAGTCTGATATTGTTCCTAGCCACATGGCTAATTAATATTCACTGCACAGTAGTGTTGTCCGGATCATGAATGATTCGGATCTTTGATCTGGATCTTTTTTTAGAGTCGAATCATCAGGAAGCAGGGTAAGGGAGGATATTACATCACAATTGGCGTCATACAAGAAAGACAAACATGGAACCTGCCATGAGCGGTCAGGAGCATCAATCTCTGCAAATACTATATAAAAATTCTGTGAAATCCAAATGTGGACAGTGAAATGCATATGTAATGTAAGTACAGCCAATATTTAGCTACTGATATAGGTGTTTATTTTCTCTGAGACCCTATACCTAACAGCTCCTCTTTAACATCAAGTAAACCAAAGTCATGTCTTCTGCGTCAAGAACAATCTGCAAATAGATAGAGTAAAAGTAGACGTTGTTACAGATTTCATCTTCCTGATATCAAAGATATCTGTAGATGGTGATTGCAGTCATGAGATTAAGACACACTTGTTGCTTGGAAGGAAAGCTATGGCGAGTTTGGACAAGATACTAAAGGAAAGAGATGTCACTTTATCAACAAAGATCAGGATAGTTAGAGCTATGATGTTCCCAGTAGTAACATGGCTGTGAAAGTTGGACTATTAATAAGATCATGCACAAAAAAAATGATGCTTTTGAATTGTGGGTGTGGAGAAAGCTACTGAGAAGTTCCCTGGACTGCCAGAAGATCTAACTAGCCAATACAGGTCATTTGGGCATGTTCTGGGCCCCCCTACGTTCACCGGGCTGCTTCCCTCTATTTACGCCTCTGTGCCACTTGTGTTCAGAAGTTAGAGTTTCACAACCAGAACTCGCTGCCCGCTCTGCCAGGCCTGGAATGCATCACCCAGCTGCTGCACCAGAGTTTCCACTGAGCGGCAGGAAGTCAATTATTCTATTGCTAATTACCAGCATGTGCAACATATTTTCCCAGTGCCATTGAGTGAAGCAAATAAATTGGGACTTAATACCTGCTAATGAATAAAAGCAATATTTCAGTCTGTTTGTTAACCCAAACACTGGAGCCAGCGTGCAAACAAAAGGCCACAGCGCTCCCTCGATACGTCGGCTTCAGCTCTAAGCACTGCCAGAGCGAGGCTTGGAAAGGACAACGTCTCGTGTGAATCCAGGCCCTGCTGTCATTATGATGTGTTCATTATTACGGAAGATGCAAAGAATTCTGCAAAAGAGCAGCTAGGAAACAGCTCCATAACTTTGGTCTAAACAGTGGCCTGTAGACATACCTCCCCAACTTTTGAGAAGAGAAGGAGGGACACTTTAAAGCGGTATTGTCACCATAAAAATCAAATTTCAACAGCAACTGGTCTGAGTGTATTAAGTGATAAAGATGCTAATCCTGCATTCAAAACTTGCAAAACTTTTTCTGCTGTTATGGTTTGTAGTTATCACATACTTTATAAGCACTGGCCCTAATGCCAAATAGTTATATGCTGGGAGTTCTTTTTATCTATAATATATTCCTCCTCTTCCATTTATTTCCCTGCCTAGCTGCTTATCAGAAACACCCTCTGCTCACTTGTGTTTACAAGCAAGGCTGAGGTGACTCAGCGATTGGAGGATAAGACAGTGTAGTTCCTAGTATACACCTCAGTGGGAGTGTCTGAAGACCCTGGAAGGAGGGCAGCTAATGAATACACAATGAGCAAGAGAAGGGAAGGGGGAAAACAAGAGTCAGGGAGGATATGATGTCAGCATTAGCTTGGCAAGATGGCCACTGCCTAGAATAGGATTTTCTGCTTTTCCTTTATAGCAACATTCACAGGAATCATTACGTGGATAGCACAATACATCTGTTATGTAAGTAGAACTAGTATTTATCTACTTATATATGTGTTTTTTATTTCTAGGTTAGCATGGGTGTCGCTTGTTCTTTAAGACACACCCCTGACACACTTATAACCACACCCTTGCCACACCCCTAGTTACACCTACCACTAAAAATTCATAAGAAAAATATGGCATTTTAGAGTTCAAACGGCACTGGTCCTTTCTATCATCCCTCATTTTCCTTCATATTAACATTTGAAATTAGGAAATACAGTATATCAATTTAAATGATGTGAATAAAGTTTGGAATCAAACACATTTTTTTGTAGAAAAATACATATATTTATTTACTCAGATCTGTACATCAGCCCTGAAAGAGGGACTACTGAGGGAGAAAAGGGGCCAGAGGGATTGGGTTCCCAAAAAGGGATTGTTCCTCCGAAAAAAGGGACAGTTGGGGACTATGCTGTAGAACGAGCAGAGAGCCCAATACGGTCCTTTCTTTTAAAGGACAGCTAAAGTGAGAAGTATATGGAGGCTGCCAAATTTATATATCATATTAAAAAAACACTTTCAAAGTTCTATGTGTAAACACTGTTCTGGAGATCAGCAGTTATGAATCTGACAGGGTTTAGGTAGCAGCTTCTGATAGGTGAAGTAATATTCTGCTGTTTCAGGACTTGTTTTAGTCTTTTTTTAAGTGTATCGCCTTCATTGGTGGGCTAACCCTTACCGCCCCCCCCCCCCCCCCCAACACCAACTATACTTTCTAAATTAAAACTTCTCACTACTACTTACTATTAACGCCCTTCAGATACCCACCTGATGTATAATTCCGACATTTCTTGCCCTGTTTCCTATCACTGCCCTCTAAGATCTTGGTGCCTATCCCTAACCACCAATTCTGATACTTCTTTTCCATTGTTTTCAACTTCAGCTCTCCATCATTGACTTTCATTGAAGATAATAAAAAATTATCTCCTAGGAGAAAACTCAGGAGAAAAAGTAAATAGCATATGGGCCATAGTCTGACCATAAAAGCCCTCGACCTCAACTCCTAGACTTTCGTGTTTTCTGGGTGATATTTTCAAACTTGTCAATAAAATGCATCTAATCCCCCAGCAAGCAAGAAAAAAAAAATCAAAATCATTTTGCTAGTACTCTTTTACCTCGTTTTTGCTACTTTTTCAATTGCAGGGTTTTCAATTGCACCACCGATGACTAACCCTAACTGACCTCACCTCACCACCAATGGCTAACCCTAACCAATCTCACCTCACCACCAATGTCTAACCCTAACCAACCTCACCCCACCGCCGATGCCTAACCCTAACTGACCTCACCTCACCACCAATGCCTAACCCTAACTGACTTCATCCACCACCGATGCCTAACCCTAACCGTCCTCACCTCACCACCAATGCCTAACCCTAAATGACCTCACCGACCACCAATGCCTAACCCTAACTGAACTCATCTCACCACCAATGCCTTCACTCACCACCAATGCCTAACCCTAACAGACCTCACCTCACCACCGATGCCTAACCCTAACCAACCTCACCCCACCACCACCGATGCCTAACCCTAACCAACCTCACCTCACCACCAATGCCTAACCCTAAACAACCTCACTCCACCACCGATGCCTAAACCTAACTGACTTCACCTCACCACCAATGCCTAACCCTAACTGACTTCACCCATAACCGATGCCTAACCCTAACTGACCTCACCTTACCACCAATGCCTAACCCTAACTGACCTCACCTCACCACCAATGCCTAACCCTAACAGACCTCCCCGACCACCAATACCTAACCCTAACAGACCTCACCTCACCACCGATGCCGAACCCTAACCAACCTCACCCCACCACTGATGACTAATCCTAACCAACCTCACCCCACCATCAATGCCTAACCCTAACTGACCTCACTCCACTAGCGATGCCTAACCCTAACCAACCTCACCCCACCACCAATGCCTAACCCTAAATGACCTCACTCCACTAGCGATGCCTAACCCTAACCAACCTCACCCCACCACCAATGCCTAACCCTAACTGACCTCACCGACCACCAATGCCTAACCCTAACAGACCTCACCCCACCACTGATGCCTAACTCTAACTAACCTCACCCATCACCGATGCCTAACCCTAACAGACCTCACCCTATTGAGCTATCCTCAGTATTAGGTAGCTAGAGGTGCCCCCAACTGAAGGGAGAGCCTGTCACTGGAATCCCGAGACCTATGTGAATAACCTCTCATTTACACTCCGCTCAGGACTCTGCATGGTTAAGGCAGGCACTTGGGGAGGGGAGTGAGCCGCCGTTCCATTATCAGGCGCTTGTAGGCACTTGCCTACAGTGCCTTATGGTAAATCTGGCCCTGTTCAGTAATGAACATTCCACACAGATCACCTGGCAGAACTAAAGATGTCACCACCAGGGATAAATGTCAGGATGTAAATCAGGGAGAGGAAAGATTTTACAATGGGCAAACACTGACTAAATCATCTATAAATGAATATTTTATTTTCACTAGAGTTCCTCTTTAATTGACAATATTCACGAATATGAAATATGCCCGTTTCATCGGGGAAGAAGAAATTCACTGATGGGAGAACCTTGTCATTCGGTATGTTCCGGTAATCAGCTGACCTCATTCCTTGGGCATCTAACGTAATCAGCCATGCAGTAATTATGCAATGGGAGGCTCTTACCTACTTGCTTGTTAAATCCGCATGCGCGGTGACCTTTGTTTATTGGACAGTGTAATCCTAGCATACAAACAGCCGTGAGTCTGTATACGATTGCCTCAATTTCTGACTTCTGTTCTGCAAATCTCCCCCGTGCGCTCCTGACGGCGGCCGCGGTCTTATTTGCGGCACGGCGGTATGTAACAGACGGCGACGTGAGACGGAACAGCAGGAGGAGTTAGGGAGGATTTACATGTAATTACTAGATGTACATAATTAGCTGCCATTGGAACATTTTATTAATGACTAATGAGGAGAGAAATATTCCACCGTCATATGCGCGACATTACACAAACACCGGACGGGGAACGCGCTAAACACGGCACACAAAGCCAGATTCACCGCGCCCTGCAGCAAAATAATTATACTTCATTTTTTATTTACTTCATCACTGCGCAGCAAGTCTAAACATACCATCTGATATTTTAAGCTATGAAATGTTAAAGTGACACCCTGAACGCAAGTAAAAAATGCCGTACTGAACTTACCTGGGGCTTTCTCCAGCACCTGTAGTCCCTGAGGTCCCTTAGCGTCCTCTGGGCTCCCTCCCAGAGCAGGGACAAGGTCCTCCAGCACCCAAGGCTGAGACACCAAAGTGCTCCCCTCCATCCCTCCCACCCCAGCCGTCACACACTGATTGCTATTAGACTAAGAGGGCCACAGGGCCCACAACCTCCCCAACACCTTAATATCTAGTTATCTGGCTTGCAGTCACTGCTATGTATCCCCTTTTCTTATTTCTTGCTGCTTCATACACAATTAGGAATGACAGCTGAATGAATTGTGCGCCCCCTCCTACACTGCGCCCTGAGGCTGGAGCCTCTCCAGCCTATGCCTCGGCCCGGCCCTGCCCTCCATTCTCCCACTGGTGGCTCCATAAGCTATGCGACTTGGCTGAGAGTTGCACAACTGCATATGTGCGGCTCAGGGCGTAAATAACCCCAAAGATCAGTGGCACGTGCCCCGGATCTATTCTGGGGTGCCCCCGATGTCCCTCAGGAAGAGTCAGCTGTGGTGCCTCAATGGTAGGCTTGCTGGCAGCTGTGGTGCATCATTTGGGGGTATTCTGGGCGCTATGGTGCCTTTATGTGGGCATACTGGTTGCTGTGGTGCCATGCTAGGTGCTGTGGAGCCTCTATATGGGCATACTGGGTGCTTTGGTGCCATGTTGGGTGCTGTGGTGCCTCTATATGGGCATACGGGGTGCTTTGGTGCCATGTTGGGTGCTGTGGTGCCTCTATATGGGCATACTGGGTGCTTTGGTGCCATGCTGAGTGTTGTGATGCCTTTATGGGGACATGCAGGGAGCTGTAGTTCTTCTATAGGGGCATTCTGGGAGAGTTGTGGTGCCTAAATGGGAGGGGATCCACTACAGGTGAGGAAATGCTATGGGAAACTGCCAGATAACCTAGCGGCAGTCCAGCCCGCCCAGCAGAAAGCCAGACCAGCCAGAACAGAAGCCAAGTAACTCTACCTAGTTATGTGGCACTGCCTATTTATGTGATATGCTGTATTTTTTTTTTTATTAACGGAGAGGGGGGCTTCATCCTACATTTTGCTGGGCAGGCCTACTTAGACCGCTGTTTAGTTCATGTAAATTTGGCTCCACCCATGACCACATCCACATTCTGGTGCGTGACCACACCCATTTTCCAGCTGGAGTGCTCAGAAGTGCCTCGAATCTCTTAGGATAGTAGCAACGCGGCTGTTTTGCTCGTGCGCCTGTCGCCGTGAGCATTTTGTGCATACGTGGTTCATTCTTTCAAGAACCACATGCGCAGAATGATTATGGCAATGGGCACATGAGCGAGATGGACGCGAGGATGGGCTACCCCTGTGTAGTTGCGCACAACTGCCGGTGAAGTCATGCAGCTAACGGAGACACCAGCAGGAGAACAGGGAGGGGGTGGGGCAGAGGATGTCGAGGGACAGGGCAGATTCTAGAGTTTTTCTTGCCTGAGGCAAACTTGTGAGAATGCGCCTCCACCCCTCCGAATTGGAATGATCGCACAGCAACCGGTGAGCCCCCCCCAAAGCACCCGGTGTGGTGAGCCTCCCAAAACAACACCCTCAGTATAGGTAGGTAGCCAGATACAAGTGCCCCCAGCAGGGGCGTAACTAAGAGCCCCCGGGCCCCCCTGCAGAAATTCTGAGCGGGCCCCCCTCCCCCTGGGGCCCGATCGTGGCCGTTTTGGGTGGCTGGAGGGGTCGCAGCATGAGGGGAAAGCTATGGCCACACTCGGCGGGGAGGGGGGAAGGTCCCCCCCTTCCTCACCTCAGGCTTTCCCCTCTGCGCTCCCCTACAGCTTCAATAGCTATATATCGGCAGCGGCAGGCAAACATACCTTCCATGCGTCCGGACGCTTCTCGCTCTAGTGACTGATGCGACTTCCTGTTTTATACCTCAAGGACTACGGACTATTGGCAGACCGGGCCTTCCGAGGGACCTCAAGGACTACGATGGGCTAGAGGAAGCCCAGGTAACTTCATTACTGCATTTTTTTACTTGTGTTCAGGGTGTCACTTTAACAAAATGTAAGGGCTAGGTACACACACAGCAATAGTGATAATCAGAGTGTGCTCATTTCACGTACACAAAATTTCATGTCAAATTTTGCAATTCCAAATACATGTAATAACGATTTTGAAATTGAATTGATTTTGCGTAATATGTAACAGGGCGTACGTACAAAAAGGGCGCCCGGACAAAAAGGGCGCGGGGTGTAAACTCTAAATAATAATTAATCATTAATAGGGTTTATAAAAATAGTGTGCTATATTTCGTTTACAAATAAGGTTTAACAAAATTATAAATCATTAAATAATGTTTATGAAGTCGGAAATTGTGAAAACTTTAATCTTCCCTGTTTCTAAAGTTAAACTTATAATTACGTTTATGAAAAAAACAATAATATATGTTTAATTGTTATAATTCTATATTATTGTGAATAACCTTCATTTACGGTTTGTTCTTATAATAAAATCAGAAAATATTCTTTATAACGATGAAATAAATATAACTACGTTCGTAATAAGTGTTGTAAAACATTAGTAATTATTACTAAAATTTTACTAAAACTATACCTAAGCCTACTCTTACACAGAACCCTCCCTGTACCTATCCCTAACCCCTAGACCCCCCTGTTGGTGCCTAAACCTAAGACCCCCCTGTTGGTGCCTAAACCTAAGACCCCCCTGTTGGTGCCTAAACCTAAGACCCCCCAGTTGGTGCCTAAACCTAAGACCCCCCTGTTGGTGCCTAAACCTAAGACCCCCCTGTTGGTGCCTAAACCTAAGACCTTCCTGTTGGTGCCTAAACCTAAAACCTCCATGTTGGTGCCTAAACCTAAGACCCCCCTGTTGGTGCCTAAGTAACCCTCCCTGTACCTACCCCTAACCCCTAGACCCCCCTGGTGGTGCCTAAACCTACGACCCCCCTTTATTATGTGGATAATAATGTTTTACTAATTGTGGATGCAAAAAATATTTTGCAATTTACGTTACGTACTGATCACTTTATTTTGTGAATAATAATGTTTTACAAACAGTAAGGGATAAAACTTTAAATAATGTTTTAATTAGATAAATAAGATAAATATGTTTAGTATTTTTATAAACGTTATTCGGCACGGGTGCATTTTATAAACGTAAATCACCACAAGCCCACTTATAAATCATTAAAAAATCTCCTGGCGCCGTTTGTAAACGTTATTTATGTCCTGCGCCCTTTCTTCCTGCTCGGCGCCCATTAAACGCTATTTATTATGAGAGTGAATGGCGGCGCCCTTTTTGTCCACTAGCGGCATGCGCCCTTTTTTCCCGCTTTTTCCCGCTTCCTGTAACAGGATATTTGTTTGTCTGTCTGTCTTCTATCTGTCTATCTATCTCATAGGCAAATACAAGGGGGATTACAGCTGTCCAGAATTTTGCAGGGAGGCCCGGTGGGATCTAGTTACGCCCCTGCTTTCTATCTATCTGTCTGTCTTTGTGGAGAAGAATGGGCGAGCCGTGGCCCAGGAAGACACAAGAAAGAAGACACTAGGAGCCAATAGTGCAATATGGAAAAACACCAGAAAATTAAAATGGACCTGAACTCCTGCACATGACTCATGTCTCGCTCCATCCACCAACGCCATGTTGCACCACAGACTGTCCAGGAGTTGGTGGATTCTTTAGTTTAGAATAGATCCCTCAGGAGACCATCTGCCACCTCATCAGGAGCATGCCCAGGCATTGTAGGGAGGTCATACAGGCACTTTAACCCCCCTGGCGGTCTATCAAAAACCGCCAGGGGGCAGCAGAGCAGTTTTTAAAAAAAAAAAAAATTTAAATCATGTTTAACATGATAGCCGCTGTGCAGCGACATCCCCCCGCCCTCTTTGATTGCCTCGTGCGATCTCCAATCAGGAAATCCCGTTCAAAGAATGGGATTTCCTGGAGGGCTTCCCCCGTCGCCATGGCGATGGGCGGCATGACGTCACCGACGTCATGACATCATTGGGAGTCCCAATCAACCCCTCAGTGCTGCCTGGCACTGATTGGCCAATAGCGACGAGTGGCGGAGGCTAATCGGCGCGGAGCGGCGGTGATCAGAGTGCACACGCAGCTAGCAAAGTGCTAGCTGTGTGTTGCAAAAAAAAGTGTGCAAATCGGCCCAGCAGGGCCTGAGAAATCCTCCTGCGTGGCATAGCCCGTGCTCAGCACGGGCTTACCGCCAGAGAGGTTAACCCTCCTGGCGGTAACCCCGACCTACACTCAGGGTAGCCGCCGCAGAGTATTGCATGGCCTCGGCAGGCATTTTTTAAATAAAACGTGTTGTAATACTTGTAGCTATCTCTAGGCTAGCTACCTGAGCCCCCAAGTCCCTCCAGTCCCCACCGATCGCCCCGATCGCTGCCGTAATACGTACCCCCCAGGGATCCCGCAATGGCGCAGCCTCCCAATCAGCTCCAGGCTTCACTATGGGGAGGATCTGGACTGCGCATGACGTCATGACATCATGTCCGATCGTCGCCATAGCGACTGAAGCTGATTGCAAAGGCTGCGGCTCTCGCGGGATCGCGGCTGGGTAAATATAAGCGGCAGCAATCGGGGGGATCATAGAGGTGCGGGGGACTTGGGGGACACTGGTAGCTAGCCTAGAGCTAGGTTCAAGTACTGCAACAAGTTTTATTCAGAAAATCCCTGCCAGGGCCGCAGACACTGAAACTGCGTACCGGGGAGGTTAAAGGAAACTAGAAATGAGATTACCTAAAAGTGTTATGGCCCATACTCACGGGCTACATTTGTGGCTTGTCGCTAGCACACGGGAGCATGTGCGCGACAGGCCGGCGACAGCTCGTCGCCAGGTCCCTCCGCATACACACGGCAGAGAGACCTGGCAACTGATGCAGCAGAAGCTGTCGCTGTTGTTCCTCCCCCCGCCGGAAGCTCAAGGTATTCCCTGCTTGTTGCTGTCGCTAGTCCGCATACCCACGCGGACTAGCGACAGTTGCGGCGGCAACTGTCGCCAGGCGATTGACCGCGCCAATCACCTGGCGACAGCAGCGACAAGCGATGGTTCGGGGTGCGCGCCCGTGTTGCGCCTCATACTTACGCAACACGCGCGCACCGCGTGTTGCGGCGACAATTGTAGCCCGTGAGTATGGGCCATTATACATACCTGGGACTTCCTTCAGCGTCATCCACGCAGATCGCTCCCACGCCGCCATCCTCAATCTTCTCCCTCTTCTGCAACAGGTCCCGTAACTTCAGCCAGTCTGTGCAACAGAAGTGCGCCCCCTACGTATCTCTCCGACAGCTGCCCACTTCTCTTGCGCAAACTGTCCACAACTGGCCAAAGTTACTGGACCCGATACCGAAGAGACAATCTCCTCTCTGGTGTACTTTAATTCTGAGTGTGACTCCAAACCCAGACCTCCATGGGTTGATAAATGTAATATCTATTGATAAGAGAGACTCCAGCTTTGTCCGCTGTGTGCCCCTCCCCTCTCCCCGGTGTCCTCCTATAGAACGACATATCCCAGAGGATAACATATTTATCATAATATAACAGCACAGCAGATGGGATTTAAAGCAGAATAAAACCTCTTAAAGTACATAAATGACAGCAGATGCCTGGACACCGCAGAAAAATAAATTATTCTCCGCCAATTTATTTCATGGATATTTTTTCTTCCTGGTTTCTTGGTGATTTTCTCTGACATCTGGCGGGAAGATAAACTCCGAGCGTCGGAATCATTACACGGAATAAGTATAATTATTTCTGAAATAAATGTCATCAGATATTCCATATGGAAAATGAGGAATCCTGCTGTGATTGGCACTCAGAAAGCTGCTGCATTGCTCCGTGCATAGGAATCTATAAGCTGCAGATCACCTGCTCCTTAGAGAATACCGCTTTCTCTTAAAGGGAACCAGAGACAAAGCACCCTCATGTATTTTACCATATATATCAGTGGGAACATAAGAGAAAACACTTACCTTGCTTTCTGTTTCATTCTGCACTGCACAGCTTGTTTCTTATCAACCCTGATAAAATCCCCGACTGAGCATTCAGTCTGGCTTTGCTCAGGAATATTTATAGCTCAGTCTGTGTTCTCTCATGTCTTTTCAAGTCCAAGCCTGCCCCCTGCTGGCTCTGCTCAGGAATCATTATAGCTGAGTCATTATAGCAAAGCCAGACTGAATGCTCAGTGAGGGATTTTATCAGGGCTGATAAGAAAAGCTGTGCAGTGCAGAATGAAACAGAAAGCAAGGTAGGTGTTTTCTCTAATGTTCCCACTGATATATATGGTAAAATACATGAGGGTGCTTCGTCTCTGGTTCACTTTAAAGCGGACCTGAGCTCAGGACTTTCTACCTGCTCTAAAAGATACGCAACAGCATAGTAACCTCTGAAGGAAAACATTTCTTTCTTACAGCTGATACAAATCCTTCAATAAATCTGCAGTCTGTCTACTTCCTGCTTTCATGGATGCAGACCTAGTGTTAACATTCTGTGTTTACAAATTAGCCGCTCTCCCGAGGCAGCAGAGATTCCTGAGCTGACACAGCTGAAAGATAAAATTACACTTGTGATTAGCCACAGATGAGGGGGGGATTAGACAGGCTAAACTCTCTAAATACACACAGGGTGCATTCTCTGTGTTTTCCGTCAGTCCTGTACAAGAGTTTAGGTTCACTTTAAAGGAATTTGCAACGGGGACAGGTCCAGGCACTGAGTGTCCAACATTTAAAGGCATACAAAAAGGTGAAGTGAGGAGCACCAAAGCACAAACAGTTGTGCCACCCACGACCCCGTCCCAGTGTCTCTTGGGATCAGTGCAGTGACAAGATGAATGGGTCGGAGACTCGGCACCACCAAATGTATTCAAAGCTCCTTTAATGAGTCATCTAACAGCAGTGACAGATGCTGTTTCAGGCTGATGAGCAGTTTGAAAAAGGGCTTGTCAGCCCGAAACAACATTTAAAGTGGTATTGTCACCATAAAAATCAAATTTCAACAGCAACTGGTCTGAGTGTATTAAGTGATAAAGATGCTAATCCTGCATTCAAAACTTTTTCTGCTGTTATGGTTTGGAGTTATCACATACTATAGGAGCACTGGCCCTAGTGCCAAACAGTGCCAAAAAGTTGAATGCTGGGAGTTCTTTTTATCTATAATATATTCCTCCTCTTCCATTTATTTCCCTGCCTAGCGGATCACTTGTGTTTTACAAGCAAGGCGGAGGTGACTGGATGTGTAAATAAAAAAAAAGACTCTGGGAGGAGGGCAGCTAATGAATACACAATGAGCAAGAGAAGGGAGGGTGAAAACAAGAGTCAGGGAGGATATGATGTCAGCATTAGCTTGGCAAGATGGCCACTGCCTAGAGTAGGATTTTCTGCTTTTCCTTTGTAAAATTCACAGGAATCATTACGTGGATAGCACAATACATCTGTTATGTAAGTAGAAGCAGTATTTATCTACTTATATATGTGTTTTTTTTATTTCTAGGTTAGCATGGGTGTCGCTTGTTCTTTAAAGGCGGTCAGTAATGGTGTCTGCCATTATTCTCTGGAGTGCAACCTTCACTAGAATTCCAGCTTTGTTAATATTGTTGTGACAGCACAGAGCCTGTGAATAAGTCCCTGGCTTTGCCCAGAGAAAAGAAGTTAGAAGCTTTGAATCAGGATGATACCATTTATTGGCTAACAAAAAATGAGCTTTTGGCTAAAAAGCCTTCATCAGACTTTATTCCTGTATCCCACGGGTCAGGAACCTTACTGGCTGAGAGAGCCATAAACGTCACATATTTTAAAATGTATTTCCATGAGAGCCATACTATATGTTTCAAACTGGGCCAGTGTGCATGCGCAGCAGAGGGCTGTCCCTGTTGTCATGGTGATGTGTATACAGTTGATCCGCCGGGCAGCGGAAGTGTCAGACACGTCTTCAGCTTCTCTTGGGTTTCAGCAATCAGCAATTTCCCCGATCCATACAGGAGAAATACCGACTAACAGCTTGTGCAATTAGCTAGCTGACTTGGGGGTTGATTCACTTTGTAGGACGAGATCCCCAGAACTTGGCCCAATAGGCTGCCTGTCAAGCCTATTGAGCCAATCAAAGTGCAGGGATCTCATCCTACAAAGTTACTGAATCTGACAGGGTCCAGAGTTGGACATTTGCAGCAGCTGTTTGTTTTGGGGAGGGCGAGTAAGTTAGTAGTGCATGCTACAGCAGTAACGTGCACAACTTTGAGAATTTGATTTATGCTGCCACAGTAAGCTGTGCTGCTTGAGCAGTGCTGCTTAGTGAATCAACCCCTACTGATTTGTCCATGAGCCAGATGTAGCCATCAAAAGAGCCACATCTGGCTCCAGAGCCATAGGTTCCCTATCCCTGCTGTACATAACAAGATGTTAAAACACACAGCTTGCCGGGATTTACGCAGGATGCTCGGAGGAGAAACATTCTTTTGCAAACATAAATACATGTCATCAGATGCCTTGATTACAGCTTCAGGAGGATCTCACAGGCATGCTAGTATAACCCTTTCTGTGCTCCCAGCAAACCAGGAAGTGACTACAGAAAAAAACATTTCCTTGCTATAGCTTATAGAGCTCATTCCGAGATGCTGCAGTGTAAAGGTTATTATGTTGTTGCTTATCTTTAAGAGCAAGTAGGAAGTCCTGGGTTTAGGTCCGCTTTAAAGGACCACTCCGGCGATAAAAAAAAAAACAAGCATTTAAAATCTGCCAGAACTGACTGGTTTTGGATTAGTCCATTTCCTCATGGGGGATTCTCAAGGTTTTCTTTGTTTTCAAAAGCATTTCCTAAATGGCAGTTGCTAAGTCTTACTGCCCAAATGGTGTGCAAGTGAGTAGGAGGGTGACTGGTGTCTTACAATTTTGGCAGTTAAAATGCCTTTCAGGAAATGCTTTTGAAAACAAAGAAAGCCCTGAGAATTCCCTCATGAGGAGATGGACTAGTCCAAAACCTGTCGGCTCTGTCAGATTTGAACTGCTTATTTTTGTCGCTGGAGTGGTCCTTTAACTGAAAACTGTGAAAACACTGCTGTAACAATGGGAAGAGCACCTGCAAATGCAAAGCATACAACATGGGCGTCCGCAGAACATTTTCCAGGGGGGCAAGAAGGGAGGGAGGGAGGGCAAGTTGTGTGGCGCTGAAAAATAAGAAGGCATGTAGCGCGCACACCGAAAAATGGGGGGAGCAAAAATGAGCATGGTCATGGACCAGGATGTGGGTGTGATCACGGATGTGGCCCTGGACCAGCCAAATTGGTGGAGCCAAATTAACATGAACTTAGCAATGGTGGGACATTAGACTAGGACTATGGTAGGAATTAGATTGTGAGTGCCTCTGACACAGGTGCCCTCCTGTTTAGGTAGTGACAGGTGCCCCCCAGTTTTAGGTAGTGACAGGTGCCCCCCTGTTTAGGTAGTGACAGGTGCCCCCCAGTTTTAGGTAGTGACAAGGACCCCTCATCCCCGTAGTGACAGGTGCCACCCAGTTTAGGCAGTAACAGGTGCCACCCAGTTTAGGTAGTGACAGGGACCACTCACCCCCTTAGTGACAGGTGCCCCCCAGTTTTAGGTAGTGACAGGGACCACTCAACCCCTAGTGACAGGTGCCACCCAGTTTAGACAGTAACAGGTGCCACCCAGTTTAGGTAGTGACAGGTGCCCCCCCAGTTTTAGGTAGTGACAGGGACCACTCACCCCCCTAGTGACAGGTGCCCCCCAGTTTTAGGTAGTGACAGGGACCACTCACCCCCCTAGTGACAGGTGCCCCCCAGTTTTAGGTAGTGACAGGGATCACTCACCCCCATATTGACAGGTGCCCCCACTCACCGTCAGCTCAGCGCCCCTCAGCAACCATCAACTGAAGAAACATTTTACCTTTCCCGGCTTTACCCAGAATAAAAAATAAAACCTTTGAAATTTCAGTTAAAGTCGCTCTTTGATCTGATACAGGAGTTCATTTTATTACGCGAGGCCATAACATTCCGCTCTCTTATCGCAAGCCAATGTACAGAATACAATCTTATCCTCTTATAATAACATTAGCAGGCTTCAGATTTAATTGACCACAGAGTTTATTTTATTAAAGCGTCTGCACTCACATGCGCTTCCAGGACACGCCGTCCGGAAAGCGATCGTCATGGAAACCATTCATCTATCTAAATTAACTGCCCTTTTTGATTTAGAGGAAAGAAAATGAGTATTGATCGGCCTTTGCCATTCATTGGGAATGAGGCCATTCTTTTGTTTTAAGTCAGTGTCGATTTCCTTCCGTTCCGCGGCAGAGAGCGGGCGACTTCTCCGGACGGACTCGGAGGGGGCCTTGCCATACAAATGACCCCATGTTGATGTATTGACAGGTTGCTACAATATGGCACAGGTTAATTATGCTGCCTCATAAAATATGATTTTAGAACATATGAAAGGCCTTATTTAAACGCCAACCATAGGCTGGAATGCTGACCTCATACCGTGCCTTAACTAGCAGCAGAGCATCATTCTATCTGCAAAGAAGCTTCTCATTTAGCCAATTAATTAGCTGATCTCAAGTGAACCAGTTGGAAGCAATCTTATAAGGAGCCCGTTGGACAATGATTTCCTACAGCCCAGGCTGCAGACCTGGATAATCTCTGCTGACTTTGTGATGGTTAACAGCTCGTGTTTCCCTGTGCTAGTAACATTGCCAGTAAAATTGCTGTGCACTCTGCAGATGAGGTGGAAGTATGATAGGGTGTGGAGGAGCAGGTTCTGGAATCATGACATAAACTGTGGAGGAAGAGGTTCTGGATAGAGTTGGGCCGAACCTCCGATTTTAGGTTCGCGAACCGGGTTCGCGAACTTCCGCGGAAGGTTCGGTTTGCGTTAAAGTTCGCGAACCGCAATAGACTTCAATGGGGATGCGAACTTTGAAAAAAAAATAATTATGCTGGCCACAAAAGTGATGGAAAAGATGTTTCAAGGGGTCTAACACCTGGAGGGGAGCATGGCGGAGTGGGATACACGCCAAAAGTCCCCGGGAAAAATCTGGATTTGACGCAAAGCAGCGTTTTAAGGGCAGAAATCACATTGAATGCTAAATGACAGGCCTAAAGTGCTTTAAAACATCTTGCATGAGTATACATCAATCAGGTAGTGTAATTAAGGTACTGCTTCACACTGACACACCAAACTCACTGTGTAACGCACCGCAAACAGCTGTTTGTGTAGTGACGGCAGTGGCGGGTTCACTGAACAGGAATACAGTGGTGGGTTCACAGAACAGGTATGCAGTGGCAGGTTCACTGAACAGGTATACAGTGGCGGGTTCACTGAACACAACAGGTATGCAGTGGCGGGTTCACAGAACAGGTATGCAGTGGCAGGTTCACTGAACAGAACAGGTATACAGTGGCGGGTTCACTGAACAGAATAGGTATACAGTGGCGGGTTCACAGAACAGGTATGCAGTGGTGGGTTCACAGAACAGGTATGCAGTGGCAGGTTCACTGAACAGGTATGCAATGGTGGGTTCACAGAACAGGTATGCAGTGGTGGGTTCACAGTACAGGTATGCAGTGGTGGGTTCACAGAACAGGTATGCAGTGGTGGGTTCACAGAACAGGTATGCAGTGGTGGGTTCACAGAACAGGTATGCAGTGGCAGGTTCACTGAACAGAACAGGTATGCAGCCAGGAACAAGCTAAGCCTAACTAATCTTTCCCTATGAGAGACAGTCTGCAGCAGCTCGCCCTACTCTCACTAACGCAGGCACACGAGTGAGCGTAATGGCCGCCGCTGCATGCCTTTTATAAGGGGGGGGAGTGGCTCCAGGGGCTAGTGTAGCCTAATTGGCTACACTGGGCCTGCTGACTGTGATGTAGAGGGTCAAAGTTGACCCTCATGGCGCATTATGGGGCGAACCGAACTTCCGCAAAAGTTTGCCTGCGGGACGCGAACGCGAACCACTGAAGTTCGCATAGAACCGTTCGCAGGCGAACCGTTCGGCCCAACTCTAGTTCTGGAGAAGTGGTGGAAGCAGGATACAAGGTGTGGACAAGGAGGTTCTGGAGATGTGGCGGGTGGAAACATGGCATAAACTGTGGAGGAAGAGGCACTGGAGATGTGGTGGTGGTGGAAGCATGACACGAGGTGTGGTGGAAGAGATTATGGAGATGTAGTGGGAGCATGAGGTATGGTGGAAGAGGCTCTGGAGATGTGGTGGAAGCATGACACGAGGTGTGGTGGAAGAGGTTCTGGAGATGTGGTGGGAGTATGACATGAGGTGTGGTGGAAGAGGCTCTGGAGATGTGGTGGAAGCATGACGAGGTGTGGAGGAAGAGGATCTGGAGAAGTGGTGTCATGGATGTGTTCATCCATGACAAAAGATATAGAGGATTAGGATCTGGAGAAGTGGTGGAAGCATGACATGAGGTGTGTTGGAAGAGAGACTGGAGTTGTGGAAAATTGTCTAGAGATATGGTAGGGTTGTGACTGGATGTAAGGTGGGAGCATGGCAAAAGGTGTGAACTGTGGAGGAAGTGGTCTTGGAGGTGTGGGAGGCTGGGAGCATGACAAGAGGTAAGGTGAGAGTATGAGGAAGTGTGATAGAAGAGTTTCAAAAGATGTGATAGGAGTATGACAGGAGCCGTGGTGGGTGTGCTACTGGACATGTGGTGGGAGTGTGACTGCAGGTATACATTAAGAGATTCTGGAGATGTGGTGAAAGCAAGAGTTCCTTGAGGTGTGGTGTGTGTGATAGGAGATGTGGTGGAAAATCTATTGGAGATGTGGTGTGAGCATTAAAGAAGGTGTGGAGTTTGATGTCCATTAGGGTGGGTGTGTGATTGAAGATATGGTGAAAGATGTAGTGGGGTGTGACTGGAGAGTGGAGAAGTGGTGTGAAAGTGACAATAGGTGTGGTGGGTGAATGGAGATTCTGTAAAAAAAAAAAAAAAATCTTCCTGCCTTAGTAAATGTCCCAATAGGGATGTTCACCTAAGAAAGTTTGCAGATATGATGACCTCCTGTTAAGTGGTCCTGGACACATTCACCGTGCAGAACCTTATTTGCAGATCATTTTCTGCAGATATAATTTATTAGCATGCCTGGTTTACTCCACCACTGCGAGTTCCAAAAATAGGATAGGCTGAATATTTTTAGCGCTAAATCTACTAAGATAACGACTCAGAAAGCAAGGTAATGTAATTAGCTGTAATTGCCTAGTTGTGTGATGCATTCCGAGTGGTGGCAAGAATAAACCTTGTCAGCTTGACACGCTACTCAAACACATGAGCGGGTGTTTATCGCTGCCCACCGTACGTTAACATATTTAAATACCTCATGACAGACAGCTGTCAAAGCCGGGAAGGTGTTACGGAGCTGGAGAGGTGAGTTTCAGCATAAGTATAATATTTTACAGAGGGTGATGCTGAAACAGCTGCGAACAGATCTAGCCATTTGCAGCAACTGGCCCTGCCGTCTTCATGTGGTGTAATCAGGATGGTGACAGATACAAATATACCAGATATGAAAGATAAAAAGACATCCAACATCACTCCTGACAGACGATAGGTTTAGACTTGAATCTGCTGAGTAAAGGCCAGAAACAGAACACACAGTGCTTACCATGGAGATGTGGTGGGAGCATGACATGAGGTGTGGAGGAGGAGGTTCTGGAGATGTGGTGGGAGCATGACATGAGGGGCTCGATTCACTATAGCGTGATAACTACTATCACTTCAGTTATCATGTGATGTGCCGCGCGCAAAGGTTTTCACGCAAACATCGTTACTTTGCGTGATAAGCAAAGGTTTGCGTGCGATTACAGGCGTGTTTCACGTGAAACGCGCACGTGATTACTCGCAAGCCTTCGCTTATCATGGGAAGTAACACTGTTCACGTGAAAACCTTTGCACGCGGCACATCGCGCGATAACTGCTGTGATAGCAGTTATCACGCTATAGTGAAACAAGCCCGAGGTGTGATGGAGGAGGTTCTGGAGTTGTGGTGGGAGCATGATACAAGATGTGGAGGAAAAGGTTCTGGAGATGTGCTGGAAGCATGACACCAGGTGTGATGGAGGAGGTTCTGGAGATGTGGTGGAAAGCGAGACATACGTTGTGGAGGAAAAGTTTCTGGAGATGTGGTGGAGGCATGACATGAGGTGTGGGGGAGGTTCTGGAGATGTGGTGGAAGCATGACATGAGGTGTGGTGGAGGTTCTGGAGATGTGGTGGAAGCATGGCATGAGATGTGGAGGAAGAGGTTCTGGAGATGTGGTGGAAGCATGACATGAGGTGTGGAGGAGGAGGTTCTGGAGATGTGGTGGAAGCATGACACGAGGTGCGATGGAGGAGGTTCTGGAGATGTGGTGGAAGCATGGCATGAGGTGTGGAGGAGGAGATTCTGGAGATGTGGTGGAAGCATGATATGAGGTGTGGAGGACGAGATTCTGGAGATGTGTTGGAAGCATGTTACAAGGTGTGGAGGAAGAGGTTCTAGAGATGTGGTAGAAGCATGACACCAGGTGCGATGGACAAGGTTCTGGAGATGTGGTAGAAGCATGACACCAGGTGCGATGGAGGAGGTTATGGAGATGTGGTGGAAGCATGACATGAGGTGTGGAAGAAGAGGTTTTGGAGATGTGGTGGGAGCATGGCACGAGGTGTGGAGGAGGAGATTCTGGAGATGTGGTGGAAGCATGATATGAGGTGTGGAGGACGAGATTCTGGAGATGTGTTGGAAGCATGTTACAAGGTGTGGAGGAAGAGGTTCTAGAGATGTGGTAGAAGCATGACACCAGGTGCGATGGAGGAGGTTATGGAGATGTGGTGGAAGCATGACATGAGGTGTGGAAGAAGAGGTTTTGGAGATGTGGTGGGAGCATGGCACGAGGTGTGGAGGAGGAGATTCTGGAGATGTGGTGGAAGCATGCTATGAGGTGTGGAGGACGAGATTCTGGAGATGTGTTGGAAGCATGTTACAAGGTGTGGAGGAAGAGGTTCTGGAGATGTGGTAGAAGCATGACACCAGGTGCGATGGAGGAGGTTATGGAGATGTGGTGGAAGCATGACATGAGGTGTGGAAGAAGAGGTTTTGGAGATGTGGTGGGAGCATGGCACGAGGTGTGGAGGAGGAAGTTGTGGAGATGTGGTGGAAGCATGATATGAGGTGTGGAGGAGGTTCTGGATATGTTGTGGAAGCTTGACACAAGGTGTGGAGGAAGAGGTTGGGGGGACACGCAATAAGGATGCAGAGTAAATAGTGATAATTGTAATCAGCTAATTAATTATGATTATGTGAAATTTTGTGTAAATTTTCGCAATAACAATTTGTAAATTCAATTGATTTTGTATAATCATTTGTAATTTTGTGCCGACATTAGCAGTGAATAGCATAGCACCTATGCATGCAATTGACACCAAAACTGTTACATATGTTAGGCCCGGTTCACACTTGCGGTGGCCCTCCGGAATCGCTGTGCCGGAGCCGCACCGCTTGCAGAACGGACGGAACGGACGCACGGCATAGCAATGAAAGCCTATGCGTCCGTTCACATGCGTCCGTTCTGCCGAACCGGAGCCGGACCGGATCCGGGCCGGATCCGGACTCCGGCCTCCGTTCCAACATGCGCTATTTTTTCATCTGGCTCCTCCGGCAGCCGTATCCGGGGCGGAGCCGGACTGCACCATCCGGCCAATACAAACCAATGGGAACCGGAGAGCGCACAACACACAGGCTGAGAAATCCGGATGTTCTACCCCACTTCCTATGGGGATTGTTGCGGCGATATTGGATGGGGACACATGGGCAAGCATTTTGGAGTGGAGCAGCACAGCTGGATCCGGATCCGGAGATGTTGGCAGCATGTCGCAGGTGGAGGTGAGTGCTAAACAGCAGAGGGCCTGATTCCACAGGTCCCCCTTCTGCTGACCTCCCAGACCCCCAACTTTTTTTTTGTTTTTAACGTTTTTTTGCCAAACGGATCCAGATCGCATCCTGATGGACACCTGATGCAACCTGACCGGATCCGGATCGGATCCGGATCAGAACCGTACGGTTCCGATCCGGATCCGGTCCGGATCCGGTCAGGTCATCCGGTCCGTTTGGCAAACAACCGCAAGTGTGAACCGGGCCTTAAGGGGAATATTGGGAACAAGTAAGATAAATAAAAAACAAAAACAAAAAAAAACCTTGTAGTTTTTGAGAAAATTGATTTTAAAAATGCAAAGATTTTGTTTTGTTTTTTTAACTCGGAAAAATGGCAGTTTGAAAACCATTTTTCCTTTCCATTTTTAAAATCGATTTTTATAACTAGCAATTTTGGTGATGATAGCATGTATAGGGGCTTTGCTATTAAAGAGACACTGAAGCGAGAATAAATCTCGCTTCAGAGCTTATATACAGCAGGAGCATGTGTGCCCCTGCTAAAACGCTGCTATCCCGCGGCTAAACGGGGGTCCCTTACCTCCCAAATCCCCCCCTGCAAAATCAACGACCAAGTTGGTTGTAGATTTTGCTGCTCCTAGAGGCAGGGCTAACGGACGCAGCCCTGCCTCTCAGCGCCGTCTATCAGCGGCGCATCGCCGCCTCTCCCCCGCCCCTCTCAGCGAAGGAAGTCTGAGAGGGGCGGGGGAGAGGCGGAGATACGCGATGACAGACGCGTGTAAGGCAGGGCTGCACCCATTAGCCCTGCCTCACCAGGGAGAGATCCCCGGGACTCCACGATGGGATTTGGGAGGTAAGGGACCAACGTTTAGCCGCGGGATAGCGGCGGTTTAGCAGGAGCACACATGCCCCTGCTGAATATAAGCTCTGAAGCGCGATTTATTCTCGCTTCAGAGTCTCTTTAACCCGCCAAAGTCGGCACCACATTTATACAAAAAACAGATGGATTACGTTTACATAATGTGAAATTAATTATGAATTTTCCCATAATGCATTAAAATTGTGCATTACGGGAAAATTACAAATTACGATTATGCAAAATTACGATCAAGTGAAATTTGGGCTCATCACTAAAAGTAAACTGTATATTAAAAAAACAAAACAAAAAACTATTGTTGGCGTTAGTGATAAAAAAAAGTACATACAACACCACATGCAGTCAGTCTATACCATGTCTGAATAAATTCTGATCTCGATAGATGTGGACGCGTTTCGCCCACACATGTATAAATTAGCCAGGGATGGGTTTCCATTAACCCTCCACATTTCCGCAAGAAGAAAGTACCTGAATAATAAAAACAATTATGTTTCAATAGATACTCCAAAGCCATTAACAAAACTTGTACAATTCCGCCCTGTAATTACTGCAATAATTCAAGTAAACAGAGACTGCCATTACGCCCTCATCATACACACTATGCGAATACGGGCTGGTAGCATCATCACGTCACATGCCTCGTTTCACTCTGCCACTTAAGGCTTCTTTCCCACCAGGACGTTGCGTTTTAGGGGACGTTATAGGTCGTATAACGTGTTCCTAATGCAATGCCTGGTGGTGTTGTAGGAGGACGCTACCAAGAGCCGCGTTCTGCAGTTCTTGGTGCGCCTTTTTTGTGCTATGGGATGCGGAGACCACGTGATCCGCATCACGTGGTCCCGCCGGCCAATCACCGCACAGAGCGGCCGCTCCAGGAAGTAAACACTGCACGACACTGAGTGCAGTGAATATTAATTAGCCATGTGGCTGGCCACGGATGAGGAGGGGAGACCTCCTTCTCCAACATTACTGAGCATGTGCAAACAGTCTAACGCACAGCATGCAGCACTTTGTTTGAACATGCTGCGTTACAATGTAACGCAATGTGGGCACTGTGAACAGCCCATTGATTTTTCATTGCTGTGTGGTGGGCTGCGTTACAGGCTGCACTAACGTGCGCCTGTAACGTCTTACTGTGAAAGCAGCCTAAATCTATTTCTGTTATTTTGTGTCCCCTAAAAATCCAGGTAATACCTTCCAACGGCTGCACATGCACTTACCTACACAATTCAAAGTTTTTATTTAAAGCGGACCTGAACTTAGAACTTCCTCTCTGCTCTAAATGACAAGCAACAGCATAATAACCTTTAAAGAAAAACATTTCTTTGTTACAGCTGATACAAATCCTGTAATTAATCTGTGATGTGTCTACTTCCTGCTTTCATGAAATCAGACATATTGTTAACATCCGGTGTTTACAAATTAGCTGCTCTGCCGAGGCAGCCAGCTGAAACAGCTGAGTGATCAAATTACAGTGGGGATTAGCCACAGATGAGGGGGAATTAGACAGGCTAAACTCTCTAAATACATACAGGGTGCATTTCTCTCTGTTTTCCTTCTGTTCTGTGCAAGAGTTCAGGTTCACTTTAAAGAGTCATAATTTATAATACATTTTTTCTCTTTTCAAGAGACAATAACAATATGTACACAAATGATTCCCTACACCGTGGAAGAGTCCAGTAGGGAGTAATTTGTACACATATTATTTATCCTGAAGCTAACGCCCACCTTTGCTGTACCTGTTTTGAATGTAAGTTGTGTAATTTGCCCGTTACTCGAGCTCTGCACATCTATGTAGGTAGTTAATTCAGGTGCCGTGTTTGTCTGGAAGGGCTGCCAATCTCTCCTGCTGTCACAATTTGAAATGCCAACAGAAATAACAAATTGGTTTAATGTATGTAAATTTTCTTATGCATTTTTGCAGGGGCGTAATAAGGTCCCACCAGGCCCCCCTGCAGAAATACTAAGTGCCCCCCCCCCCCCTCCCTCGCGGCCTGCTCGGGGCCATTTTGTGGGGCTGGAGGCTGCACTTCCCTCACCTCGGGCCCTCTTCTCTGCGCTCCCCTCCAGCGTTGAATAGTTTTTGTATGCGGGCGGCGGGCAGCGGCAGATAAATTCCTTCCATGCGCTCCAGTGTGGATATTCCTCTCTCTAGCCTCTGACGCGACTTCCTGTTTATACAGGAAGTCGCATCAGACACTAGAGGGAGAAACGTCCACGCTGGAACGCACGAAAGGTATGTATCTGCCGCTGCCCGCCGCCTGCATACACTTTATTCAATGCTGGAGGGGAGAGCCCGAGGTGAGGGGGGGACCGTTCCCCCTCCCCGCCAAAGTGCAGCATGGCTTTCCCCTCATGCACCCCACCAGCCCCCCAAGCAGGCCCCCCGCTGCAGGCCCTATTGGTAGTACCTGCCATTGCCTATGGGTGAATATGAATCTTCATACTATATGAGTAGTGATGGGCCGGACCTCCGATTTTAGGTTTCCGAACCGGGTTCGCGAACCGCAATAGACTTCAATGGGGAGGCGAACATTGAAAAATAGAAAAAATTATGCTGGCCACAAAAGTGATGGAAAAGATGTTTCAAGGGGTCTAACACCTGGAGGGGGGCATGGCGGAGTGGGATACACGCCAAAAGTCCCGGGGAAAAATCTGGATGTGACGCAAAACAGCGTTTTAAGGGCAGAAATCACATTGAATGCTAAATTGCAGGCCTAACGTGCTTAAAACATCTTGCATGTGTATACATCAATCAGGTAGTGTAATTAGAGTACTGCTTCACACTGACGCACCAAACTAACTGTAACGCTCCGCAAACAGCTGTTTGTGTAGTGACGGCCATTCTGGACTACTGCGCAACATGGCGAGATTGCTCTTCCTCACTCAGTGATGTCAGGTAATGTGTGACTGCCTTCTCAACTTTCCATGGCATTGTTAAAAAGCTTACGTTTTGTTTTTAAATTACATTTTCTACTTGCTGTGTACTAGTTCAGTACCGCTACAATGAGAATCCTATGGAGGCGGGCAAGTCTGGCATTTTGACCCCGGGTAATGGCCGGGCAATGAGGGTTTGAATCTGGTGTGGAGCCTGAGCAATGGCTACCACTACACATCCAAGGAGGGCAGCAGGTAGGCATGCACGCCCACCCCGAGGTAGTGACCAAAAATAACAATACAAGAGGACTATCGAGGGCTTGCGGTATTTGAAATTAATGTACTTTAAATCCTTTAACGAGAACCAGTTATGGCGGGCAAAGATGACACCACATTCCTTTCACGAGAATCATATGGAGGCGGGCAAGTCTGTCATTTGTGACCCCAGGTAATGGCCGGGGAATGAGGGATGGAATCCGGTGTGGAGCCTGAGCAACGGCTACCACTACACATCCAAGGAGGGCAGCAGGCAGGCAGGTAGTGACCAAAAATAACAATACAGGACTCAGGAGGACTTTTGAGGCCCTAATTGTAATGAATCAACTTTAAATCCTTTAACGGGAATCCGTTATGGAGGGCAAGTCTGCCATTGTCACCACGGGTAATGGGCGGGGAATGAAGGTTGGATTCCGGCCCGTAGTGGCAGCCTGCTGAGACCCATGCTGTAGCTGCCCTGACCGTGCTTTGCAGACCAGGCATCTGTGGTCAGATGGACCATTGACCCAGCGGAAGACAAACCAAGTCGAAAGCATTTGCCAAGAATGTTTTACGGAGGGCACGTTTTTTGCCATTTTTTTAAATTGTTTGAAACTGTAGATGGTTGTATTTTTAAATTGTTTGAAACTGTAGATGGTTGTATTGCGTTCCGGAGTTGGAGCCTGAGCAACGGCTACCACCACACATCCAAGCAAGGAGGGCAGCAGGCAGGCAGGTATGCACGCCCGCCCCGAGGTAGTGACCAAAAATAACAATACAGGACTCAGGAGGACTTTTGAGGCCCTAATTGTAATGAATCAACCTTAAATCCTTTAACGGGGAATCCGTTATGGAGGGCAAGTCTGCCATTGTCACCACGTCCACGGGTAATGGGCGGGGAATGAAGGTTGGATTCCGGCCCGTAGTGGGAGCCTGCTGAGACCCATGCTGTAGCTGCCCTGACCGTGCTTTGCAGACCAGGCATCTGTGGTCAGGTGGACCCTTGACCCAGCGGAAGACAAACCAAGTCAAAAGCCTTTGCCAAGAATGTTTTACGGAGGGCAATTTTTTTGCCATTTTTTTTAAATTGTTTGAAACTGTAGATGGTTGTATTTTTCAATTGCTTTAAAATGTAGATGGTTGTATTGCGTTCCGGAGTTGGAGCCTGAGCAACGGCTACCACCACACATCCAGGCAAGGAGGGAAGCAGGCAGGCATGCACGCCTGCCCCGAGGTAGTGACCAAATATAACAATACAGGACTCAGGAGGACCTTTTGAGGCCCTAATTGTAATGAATCAACATTAAATCCTTTAACGGGAATCCGTTATGGAGGGCAAGTCTGCCATCCATTCAAGTGCAAGTTATGCACTGACTGCCAGGTATAATGTGCAGTCACAGATGCAGTGAAAGGTATGCAGTGACTGCAAACAGCCGTTTGTGTAGTGACGGCCGTGCTGGACTGGTGAGCACCATGACGAGAGTGCAGGTGATGGTGGTTTTTCAGCCCATATGCTTGCCCGGCTGATGTAGCTGAATGACAGAACAGTGACTGTCCAGCTGATCAATTTTGGTCTGACCACAATGAAACAACGACCTTATTATCTTTGGTGTGCCACCCCCACCCGAGACACTCATATAGCCGGCGGTCATTGCTTCATTGTGATACGCAAGCCCCTTCACCGCGGCAAGGTAATGATCACGAAGGGGGATGGGCACATGTACATGCCTTTTGTTTTTTTGTTGCAGCCGCCTGCAGTTCAGCCAGAAAAATTAGGCAGGCATGTGCACGCCCCAGAAAAATTAGTATAGCGGCCGCTGCTAGCAGCGGCCTTAAAAATTCTGAAATCCGCCTAGAGTCCTGGACCCTGGTGGTGGTAGCGGAGAAGGCAGTCAAGCGGCCTGCAGGCAGAGATGCTGTGTGTGGGGACTGACTTAGTCTTCGGTCGTGCAATAGCCCTCAGGGATCCATGCCTCATTCATTTTGATAAAGGTCAGGTACTGAACACTGTCATGACTTAGGCGACTTCTCTTCTCAGTGACAATGCCTCCAGCTGCACTGAAGGTCCTTTCTGACAGGACGCTTGCGGCAGGGCAAGAGAGAAGTTGTATGGCAAATTGGGACAGCTCTGGCCACAGGTCAAGCATGCGCAACCAGTAGAGCAAGGGTTCATCCTCACTGCTCGCAGTCGCAGTGTGTACATCCACACTTGAGGCCAGGTAGTCGGCTACCTGCCAGTCCAGGCGTTGGTGGAGGGTGGATCCCAAAGGGCTACTGCGAGGCGTTGGACTAAAGAATGTCCGCATGTCCGACATCACCCCGAGATCGCTGGGTCGTCCTGTCCTTGCCTGTGTGGACATGGGAGGAGGATTACTGCCAGTGGTACCTTTATTGCGTTGTACTGTCACATCACCCTTAAATGCATTGTAAAGCATCATTGACAGCTTGTTCTGCAAGTGCTGCATCCTTTCCACCTTGTGTTGAGTTGGTAACAGGTCTGCCACTTTGTGCCTGTACCGAGGGTCTAGTAGCGTGGTCACCCAGTATAGGTCATTCCCCTTGAGTTTTTTGATACGGGGGTCCCTCAACAGGCTGGACAACATAAATGAGGCCATCTGCACAAAGTCGGATCCAGACATACTCTCCATCTCCTCTTGCTCTTCCACAGTGACGTCACGCAACTCCTCTTCCTCCCCCAGCCACGAACAATACCACGGGAACGTGGAGCAGCAGAAGCCCCCTGTGATGGCTGCTGCGGTTGTTCTTCTGCCTCCGCCTCTTCCTTCTCCACAGAAACACCTTCCTCATAATCGTCATCAGAGTCTGACTCCTCTCCTTCCCCATAGGACTCCTCTTCTTCCTCCTCCTCCCCCCTCTGTGGTGCCACAGGTGTCGAGGAAACATGTGGTTCGGATGTAAATCGCTCCCACGAATTCTCCTGCCGTAGCTGTTCCTGTTCCCGCTCCTCCACAGCTTCATCCACCACTCTACGTACGGCACGCTCCAGGAAGTAAGCGTAGGGGATCAAGTCGCTGATGGTGCCTTCAGCGCGACTCACCAGGTTGGTCACCTCCTCAAACGGCCGCATGGTCCTGCATGCATTTCGCATCAGTGTCCAGCTGTTGGGCCACAACATCCCCATCTTCCCAGATTGTGTCCTTCTACTGTAGTTGTACAGGTACTGGGTGACGGCTTTCTCCTGGTCTAGCAGGTGAGAGAACATGAGCAGGGTGGAATTCCAGCGAGTTGGGCTATCGCATATCAAGCGTTTCACCGGCAAGTTGTTTTTCCGCTGAATGTCCGCAAAGCGTGCCATGGCCGTATAAGACCGCCTGAAATGCCCACACAACTTCCTGGTCTGCTTCAGGACGTCCTCTAAGCTTGGGTACTTTGAGACAAATCTTTGCACGACCAGATTCAGCACATGTGCCATGCAGGGTACATGTGTCAGCTTTCCTAAATTCAAAGCGGAAAGGAGTTTGCTGCCGTTGTCACACACCACGTTGCCGATCTCCAGCTGGTGTGGGGTCAGCCATTGCTCCACCTGTTTGTTAAGAGCAGCCAGGAGAGCTGCTCCAGTGTGACTCTCCGCTTTGAGGCAAGACATGTCTAGAATTGCGTGACACTGTCGTACCTGGCATGCAGCGTAGGCTCTGGGGAGATGGGGCTGTGTAGCTGGAGAGGAAGAGGTTATGGCAGCACCGCTAGAGTTCAACTAACACTCAGCCAAGGAGGAGGAGGAGGTTGACAGCGAAGAGGATGTAGCTGGAGGAGAAGGAGAGGAGGTGGCAGGAGGCCTGCCTGCAAGCAGTGGAGGTGTGACAAGTCGGTCCGCTGCGCAGCCACGTACTCCCTGCTTGCTGCCATCGGTCACCAGGTTGACCCAATGGGCTGTGTACGTAATGTAGTGGCCCTGCCCGTGCTTCGCAGACCAGGCATCCGTGGTAAGGTGGACCCTTGACCCAACGCTCTTCGCAATAGATGACACCACTTGCCTCTGAACTGCACGGTACAGTTTGGGTATGACCTTTCGTGAAAAATAATTGCGGCCTCGTATCTTCCTCTGTGGTGTCCCAATGGCTACAAATTTACGGAAAGCCTCTGACTCCACCAGCTTGTATGGTAATAGCTGGCGAGCTAATAGTTCCGCCACACCAGCTGTCAGACCCTGGGCAAGAGGGTGACTGGCCAAAATTGGCTTCTTCCGCTCAAAGACTTCATTCACGGACACCTGGCTACTGCTGTGGGCAGAGGAGCAGGAACCGTTCAAGGGCAGAGGCGGTGTGAAGAAGGGTGGCTGTGAAGGTTCAAGGGAGAAAGCGGATGAAAACGATGCACCTGAAGGAGGAAGAGGAGAAGGAGGGTGGCTTGTCTTTTGAGGGGTGCTGCTTTTCCTCAGGTGTTCTTCCCATAGCTGTTTGTGCCTTTTCTCCAGGTGCCTTCGTAAGGCACTTGTCCCTACGTGAGTGTTGGCCTTTCCACGGCTCAATTTTTGGAGGCAGAGAGAACAGATGGCTTTGCTCCTATCTGAGGCACACACCATAAAATATTTCCAAACCGTTGAGCCCCCCTGGGGTGATGGCACTACGGTGGCATCAACAGCTGACCTTGAAGGGCATGTTGGCTGGCTGGTCATAGCTGGCGATACATGGCGCCGGACACTGCCCGCAGCTGTTTCTGAGGACGAGCTCCCTCTGCTTCTATCGTGGAGTCGTCTCCTCCTACTCCTCCCTGGCTCCCCCTCTGAACTGTCCCCCTGGTCATCTCATCTATTGGGAACATACGTGACATCCGTATAATAGTCATCATAATCCTCCTGCCCAGCTTCGCTTTCCTCAGACAACTCCACAACTGCACCAACTTCAGGTGGTTCATCATGCCCCTCCTCACACGTTACATCCATACTATCGCCACCTAACTCAGACGTATGAGGTGGTGTACCTGCGCCTTCTTCTTGTTGTTGCAGTAGTGGCTGTGAATCAGTGATTTCACAACCACCACCACCAAATAACTCTTGCGAAGTGTCAAATGCAGCGGATGTGGTGCTTGTTGTAGCGCTGGTGGCTGCGGGAGATGAGGTGTTCTGTGTTAAATACTCAAGCACGTCCTCACAATTTTGGGAAGTGATGGCACGTGCCTTGTTCTGAGCACTGTACCTTGGGCCAGGTCCGCACGAAATCACAGCAACACCACCTCGCACAGACCTGCCAGTGCCAGGTGGCCTTCCTCTGGGTCTACCTCTACCTCTTCCTCTACCTGGCTTGTCCATTTTGTCCATCTCAGGGGGAAGCTAGGTATATGCAGTGAGGTGAGTTCACTCAACAGAAAAGGTAGATATGCAGTGAGGTGAGTTCACTTAACCAAAAGGTAGTTATATATGCAGTGAGGTGAGTTCACTGAACACAAAATGTAGCTATGTGCAGTGAGGTGAGTTCAGTTCACTCAACCCAAAGGTAGTTATATATGCAGTGAGGTGAGTTCACTGAACACAACAGGTAGTTAGATGTAGTGAGGTGAGTTCACTCAACCCAAAGGTAGTTATATATGCAGTGAGGTGAGTTCACTCAACCCAAAGGTAGTTATATATGCAGTGAGGTGAGTTCACTGAACACAAAAGGTAGCTATGTGCAGTGAGGTGAGTTCACTCAACCCAAAGGTAGTTATATATGCAGTGAGGTGAGTTCCCTGAACACAAAAGGTAGCTATGTGCAGTGAGGTGAGTTCACTCAACCCAAAGGTAGTTATATATGCAGTGAGGTGAGTTCACTAAACACAAAAGGTAGCTATATGCAGTGAGGTGAGTTAACTCAACCCAAAGGTAGTTATATATGCAGTGAGGTGAGTTCACTGAACACAACAGGTAGTTAGATGCAGTCAGCTGAGTTCACTCAACACAAAGGTAGTTATATGCAGTGAGGCAAGTTCACTCAACACAAAAGGTAGTTATGTGCAGCGAGGTGGGTTCACTCAACACAAACGTAGGTGTATGCAGTGATGAGGTGGGTTAACTAAACACAACAGGTACTAGTAGTAGGTAAATGCAGTACTGGGTGGGTAGTACAATGTGAAGCTCCCTGTCACACACACAGGTAGTCACTGAATGTGCTGCTGAATGTTGGTGGGCTGCTGGCAGTAGGACACACACATTATGAATCAGCAATGCTGTCTAAGCAACACAAGTGTCTCACACACACAGGTAGTAGTCACTGAATGTGCTGCTGCTGCTGGCAGTGGGACACACAGTATGAATTAGCAATGCTGTCTAAGCAACACAAGTGTCTCACACACACAGGTAGTCACTGAATGTGCTGCTGCTGGCAGTGGGACACACAGTATGAATTAGCAATGCTGTCTAAGCAACACAAGTGTATCACACACACACACAGGTAGTAGTCACTGAATGTGCTGCTGCTGCTGGCAGTGGGACACACAGTATGAATTAGCAATGCTGTCTAAGCAACACAAGTGTCTCACACACACAGGTAGTAGTCACTGAATGTGCTGCTGCTGCTGGCAGTGGGACACACAGTATGAATTAGCAATGCTGTCTAAGCAACACAAGTGTCTCACACACACAGGTAGTAGTCACTGAATGTGCTGCTGCTGCTGGCAGTGGGACACACAGTATGAATTAGCAATGCTGTCTAAGCAACACAAGTGTCTCACACACACAGGTAGTCACTGAATGTGCTGCTGCTGGCAGTGGGACACACAGTATGAATTAGCAATGCTGTGTAAAAAACACAAGTGTCAGTTTCAAACACAGAAAAAAAAAATTGATCACACGAGCAGGATGAGCTCTGAAAAGAGCTGTTCTGGGGCGCTGTTATAGCAATAAGATTCAGCTAGGAGGAAGCAAAGAAGGCAAGAGCCTGACTAATCTGTCCCTAGGAGAACAAGTCTGCAGCAGCTGTCCCTAGTCTGTCTCTAGCAGGCACACGAGTGAGGCTAATGGCCGCCGGAGCCTGCCTTATATAAGGGGGGGGTGGGGCTCCAGGGCTTAGTATAGCCGGATTGGCTACAATGCGCTTGCTGACTAATGCAGAGGGTCAAAGTTGACCCTCATAGAGCATTATGGGGTGAATCGAACTTCCGGGAAAGTTCGCCGGCGAAGGCGAACCACCCGAAGTTCGCCTGGAACCGTTCGCCGGCGAACCGTTCGGCCCATCTCTACATATGAGAAGCTGCGGCAGTGAGATGCAGCCTGTCATTCACAACACCCAAACCATAAACATTTTTTCTGTGTTCTATTAATAGAAAACAGAAGTTCAGTGTAGTGCCATCTTGTGGCCAAAAAGTAAAAATGCAGCCTAACACACCATTACATTCATACATACAAAATTATTAATTTTTATTAATTTTTAACCCCTTAAACCTTCCCAATAGTTACCAAAAAAGCAAAACAAAAATCTTGTAAAATAAAAAAATAAAAGAAAGACACCATTTGAAAAAAAAAATGACATAGTTACCTTATGGACTTTTTAATATGTATGTCATGATGAGGGTTAATTTTATTTTTATTTTATTGTTAATTTTGCAAATAAAGGCTCGTATGTATTGTCATAGTATTATAAAATCATTTATTAAAAAAAATGTTATCACCATACAATGAACTAGGGGCACGATTTAAAGAGAACCAGAGAGGAAGAGCATAACAAATGTAGACATACCTGGGGCTTTCTCCAGCCCCATCAGCCTGGATCGCTCCCACGCCGCCTTTCTCCGCTAGCTCTGTCCGCCGGTACCGGGTCCTATCATTTTGGCCAGCCGAGTCAGTCGACGCAAGCGCAGTGTGCTCCCTCCGTACTGCACAGGCGCATGCGTAAAGCAGGCCCCGGCAAGTGGAGGGAGCCCCTGTGGATGCGTCCAACTGGCCACGTCCAGCGGAAGTGACGGGACCCGGTACCGGCGATAGAGGCAGCGGAGGACGGCGGCGTGGGAGCGATCCAGGCTGATGGGGCTGGAGGAAGCCCCAGGTATGTATAAAATCTTTTTCATTTTTCAAAAGCCTTCATCTCTGATTTCATTTAAACGTTGTAATAACTGGGACAAATGGCCAAATAAAACGTGTGGGTTTTATGTATCGAAGCACATTTTATTTTAAAACTATAATGGCTGAAAACTGAGAAATAATTATTTTTTTCCTTTTTGTTCGTATTATTCCCTTTAAAATGCATATAAAATAAAATAATTAATAGCAATACGTTCCACCCATAAAAAGCCTAATTTGTGGCGAATAAAACAATATATAGATCATTTTGGTGTAATAAGTGAAGATAAAGTTATTGGCAAATGAATGGGAGGAGTGTAATGTGAAAATCATTCTGGTTTTTTAAGAGGGAAAAAAACTGTGGTTGGGAAGTTCTTCCTCCTTGGAGTGTGAGTAGTTCAGAACTTCAGACCAGCTTTTATCCAGGAATTAAACATGAGTCAGTGATCACCGTGCAGCCATCCCTCCCGATGACACCATCCATCTCTGCCACATCCTCATCGATTACTGCTAAAAAGATACTTAGTAGGATAAATGTGCCATCCTTATCATGTTGTCGGTTCTCTCTGCATTCCGATGAAACCAGCAGACGGGAATACAACTCTAGTGTAAGATGAAGGAGGCCGGAGCTTCAAATAAAACCCAACTTTTCTTAACCACTTCAGATCCGTAGGCTTACACCCCCCTAGTGACCAGACTATTTTTTTTTTACAATTCAGGCCACTGCTGCTTTAAGGGCTCGCTGCAGGGACCAGCGGCGTAACTATAGAGGATGCAACCCCGGGCCCGTCCGCCGTGTTCGGGGGGAGCACTGCCACCCGCGCGATTGTGGGACCCCCCAGCCAGGTGTTGGACTGGCTGCGGCGGCTAATAGACGCTGCGCCAGTTCATTCCCCGCAGCCGCAGTCTCCCGGGAGGCAAAGCAGGGCTACGGAAAGATGGCGTCCGAAGCCCTGCACTGGAGACTATTTGTGTCTCCAGCCTCCCCCTGCCAGCCAATGACAGCGATCTGCTGTCATAGGCATTAGCCTATGAGAGCCGATCGTTCTTGAGCCTCTCTAGCGGTCGGGGGAAGCCAAGTGACACGGCTGTCCCCAGTACATCGCTGCCATAGATCGCAGCTCTGTACAATGTAAATAGATGGCAGTTTCGCTGTCTAACAGTCTAACGATCGGCGATCGGAGACGGATGACGGAGCGGAGCTCTGTCATTCGAGCGGGGATGCACGCGCATTGGCGCCTGCGATCCCCTGCAATCTCCGCCCAAGGACTTAAAGCTAATTGGTGTTACGCGGTCTGGGGGAGCCGCTGCATTCACGCCTATCGGTGTGATGCGGTCATTAAGAAGTTAAAGAGGCCCTGTAGTGACATATAGTAGAATGCAGTAAATGATCCAGGATACCTACTTTTAAGGTAATTATGCTGGTTTCAGATTAGAAGCTAAATAAAGTAAAACTTTTTTTGGGCTGCGGGGCCGATTTTTTCCTGCAGCCTGGCAGGCTCAGCAGGGTATGCAGAGCGGTATTACCTGTCCTGGTGGCTGGCTCAGCTTCCTCCACCACAGCGTCGATGTAATCCTGAGTCCCGACAAGTCTTCTCGGTTTTAACCACCTAATATGACATTAAATAAAAAAATCAATTCTTTATTTTTATCTGGTAAACAAGTAATAAGGATGCTAACCAGGCAATCCAAAAGCTAAAAAAGCTCTCTTAAAGCGGACCCAAACCAAACATTTTTTAAATTCAAAATATGTAGTTGCACCACTCTGACACATACAAAGATAAATAAACACTCCTTCATGCCTATGAGCATTTCAGTGCATGCTTTTCACCCTTCTCTTTGCATAACTAGAGTTATACAGGTGGCAGTCATAAGCAATTCCTCCTTTGCTGGAAACCACCTACTCCACCAGTCTGCCGGATTCTGTCCCGGCAATATGAAAGGAAGGGAGGGGTTCCTCCAATACATGTTACATATTTTATATTTGTCATCATGCAGCTGAAAAAAGGCTGCTATTTATTATTATAATTTAGAAAATAGATTTTATTTCTGAAATCTTGTATTTTTAATTTGGGTCCACTTTCATTCTTTTTCTCCATAAAACATCACTCCACAGTTTCCTTGGCTCTTATTTGGTACAAGGAAGTTGCAGGGCATGCTGGGTTATCCTTTTTTGCTTCTTTACTTTCCCCCTCAGACTTAACTAATGCAGCATAATTGGCTGAAGCCTCATTCCCTCCTGTTTTCCCCTCCCACACTTCTGTTTTTCTCTGATTGGCCAATATTTGTCATGCTGAGACAATGCACTTTCTACTGCAGAGCTGGGTGGGAGTGCCTGAAGAGTGGGAGGAGGACAGGCAATGATAAACAGGAAGAGTAAGGGAGGAAATGATGTTACTATTGGCTTCAAGATACACACAGTCAGTGAACAGGAGTAGGACCTCTACAACCACCCACAACAAGCCAAAAGGGAGTCAGGAATCCAAGGAACTCGTACAAGCAGCAGGAAAGGAGATTCCGCTACACCAATGGCTGGGTGAAAAAAAATCTCCATTTATTGTCACATCAGTGGATACACAAATTTAAAAGCTCACGCGTATCGGAGCTCACGGCTCCTTCATCAAAGCTATGATTAAGGAGCCGTGAGCTCCGATACGCGTGAGCTTTTAAATTTACACACAGTCAAAATGGAAAATACTAAGAAGGATTAGAGATAGCATGGCTGACAGTTCTTCTTTAAAGTTTTGGCAGGAAAAGGTGCTTCTTTTCCACATGCTGGCCGGTTTTAATTAATTAATGTTTACTTTTATTGTTTAAAAAAAAATGGGTTCCTCCTCCGAAACACTGCTTTCCCCCATGCATACTGGAAGCCAGAATAGCTGAGACGGACTGTGTGGGGCTCCATACCCTGAGCTATACCAGCCCACATGGTCCATGATATGGGATTGGGGGGAAATAGTCTGTAAGAGAGGCGCGGCAATGGCCTTACCATGGCCAAAGTTTTGAACAGAGATGCCAAAAAAGAATAAAACTGTTTAAAAATATTTAAAAAGGAAGTACTGGTGGACTTCTCTCCCGAGTAGACAGACTCGTATTTAGTTGATTTTTAATTAACAATAAGATTTATTTGGGTACGTCCCAGAGGTGCTTGGCTTTCTGCCAAACCTATACTTATTGTTCCTATTATTGCCTGATGAAGCAAGACTGCAACTACGAAAGGCATTGCATTGAGGAGAACGCTAATAAGTGTTGTAGTTGACATAAAAATCAACTGGAGTTGTTTCTATCTACTGGAGAGGTAAGTCTACTACTACCTCCTTTTTAACTGGCTTCATTCTTTTTTGGCGCCTCTGTTCAAAATCTTTACCATATTGATAAGTCCACCCTTGGTGGAAGGGTGCTAACCCCTTATTTCTTGTCTACAGAGAGCGACTTCTTAACCTGAGTGAGGTCAGGTTTTAATCTCCCCACCTGCCTGTACAGTGGTTGCCTTTGTGGTAGCCCATATCTGTGAGTATAACTACTTATACTGTGTTCACCTCCAAATGCTGTGTTACCATAACCTAGTATACCATATTTGGCTCTCGGTTACCCTTTTTGTCTTCCTATACAAGTACACTTACCATGGCCAAAGAGCTCTTCCGCACCTAATGCCTGGGTAGGTGGGGTAACTGCGCCCAGGCATGCGGAAGTAGGTCCTGGGAGGAGGGGCTTACGGTAAATTTGATGTAGTATTTTATTCTTCTACACTTCACATTTTTTCACACCTGCTAAAACTTTTGCACAACATAGTGGCCAGTCAACCAGACACAGTGGCTGCAGACTAGGACCAGGAGACGGCAATGTTGATAGGTGTGGCCCATAGCCAAGGGGGGCCCAGTGGCAATGGCTGGCAGAATTCATTGGGTCTGCAGTAGGCCCCCTTAGGAGCAGGTATTGTGAGCAGTTGAAAGGAGATGTATACTGGGGGCTACCTAATATTGGGGGGCTCCTCTGGCTACACTTACTGGGAGGTGGGGCTATTACTGGAGGTCTCTCTGACTCCCCATCCTGGGTGTATCTTTGGCTACCTTTAGTGAGGAGCACTTCTGGCTACCTATTCTGGGGGTGCTACATAATTCTGGGCAGAGCAGGGGAGAGGCATAAAGCTTCCTTAATTTTTTTTTTTGGGGGGGGGCCCAACCAAAATGTTGCTATGGAGCCCCATGGTTTCTAGCTACTGCCTTGTAAGGCGCCCATTAAGGGTGCAATTTTTGGCAAACTATGGACCATCCGATCCAATAACTGCAATCGGAAGGAAACAAAAGTCATCAATCAGGCCCAAAAATGTGATAGAAAATATAGCCAAGCCGACCATTTCAGATGGAATTGATCCGCAAAGTGGATCGATAAGCCAATTAATAAAACAAATGTTGTCAATTGGCACCATCAGTAGAGATGGCCAGAAAATCAGATTTTGGGTTCGCGAACCGCGAACTTCCGCAAAAGTTCGAGTTTGTGCGCCATAGACTGCAATGGGCTGTATGCAGCGTGTAACACAGATATGCTATATTTTGATCACAAATACAGTTGGAAGATATGCACTGCTAATGATACTGTGCTGGCGGAACTACAAGCCCCAGCTGTGACTGTGGGCTGGGCTGTATGCAGCGTGTCACACAGATATGCTATACTTTGATCACAAATATAGTTGGAAGATATGCACTGGTTATAGTGTGCTGGCAGACTACAAGCCCCAGCTGTGACTGTGGGCTGTGTGCAGTGTCACGCACAAACAAAAAAACCACAGCAGAAGAATATTAGCGCTCAAAAGGGCTTTTTTGGGGTGCTTTCAGCAATACATTTCAGCGAGGAGCAAGCTAGACAATAGCCTAGCTAACTGTTCCTGTCTCTGCAGCAACCTGTCCCTTCCTTTTACTAAAGCAGCAGCCGGAGACTGAGAACATGGCCGGCACTGCTGCATTTTTATAGGGGGGTGGGCGGTCCATGGAGGAGTGCAGCCTGAGTGGCTGCCATGTGTCTGCTGACTGTGATGTAGGGGGTCAAAGTTTAGCCCAATGACGAGGTACAGGGGGCGTGTCCCGCCGCGGACGTGAACAGCTGAATTTCGCGGGGGAACTGTCCGCCGGTGAACCTTTCGGGCCATCTCTAACCATCAACACTCTCCAATCTGAGTTCACAATTATTGGTTCGGAAAGGAAGATCGTTCGATACAACTGGACCATTAATGGCCACCTATAGAGGAACTAGAGAACATGTTGAAAGTGAAGGTTAAAGTGCTTCTAGCTGTGGGAGGAGCTCTTGGGGCTGTGACTCCTCCTAAATAATTAAAAAGTTATGGTAAATTTATGTACTGCTGTATTTGTCCATTTTCAAGATGCAGGCCCCAGTCCTATCAACGAATGGTAAACTTGTAACCAAGACGATGAAACTCATCCTCGGCATAAGGTTATAGTTTGTTTGTTTTTCAGTTTATTCAGCTTTTGGAGTTCTCTGTAGACTTTAAATTGTACCAGAAATCATGGGAGCAATCTGTGTGAATGGGGCTGGAGGAAGCCCCAGGTATGTATAAAACTTGTATATTTAATCATCTCTGGTTTCCTTTAAAGTCGATCCAAGATGAACTTTTACTCATTGCATAATTGTGTTCCTTTCCTATTGTTTATAGGGCATTTCTCAATCCTCAAGCCAAATACTTTTTTTGTTTTTGTTTTAATACTATAATTCCATGGGCGTAGGGCCCGCGGTCGCAGGGGTCGCCGTGGCGACCGGGCCCGCCTCCTAAAGAGGCAAGGGAGGGGCCCGGGGGCCTGGACCCCCCAGGTGTTGAAATCTGGCTCCCGGAGGCAGAGCAGGATCTGCAGCGGAGCAGCCAGTTTCTCCTGGAGGCAGAGCAGGGCTACGGCAAGATGGCTGCCGAAGCCCTGCACTAGAGACTATTTGTGTCTCCAGTACAGGGCTTCGGGCGCCATCTTGCCGTAGCCCTGCACTCTGCCTGTCAGCGAGGGAGAAACTGGCTGCTCCGCTGCAGGATCGTCGCTGGAGGAGCTGCAGGAGGGAGGCTGGTTGCACGTCAGGGAGCTCACGTCAGAGGCTGGCCAGGTGAGTGAATTTTTTTTATTTGTACAGGTTTATTTTCTGGTAAATGTCCCCACATAACGATTATTTTCTGGTGACTGCCCCCCACATAGCGATTATTTTCTGGTGACTGCCCCCACATAACGATTATTTTCTGGTGACTGCCCCCACATAACGATTGTTTTCTGGTGACTGCTCCCCACATAGCGATTATTTTCTGGTGACTGCCCCCACATAACGATTATTTTTTGGTGACTCCCCCCACATAACGATTATTTTCTGGTGACTGCTCCCCACATAGCGATTATTTTCTGGTGACTGCCCCCACATAACGATTATTTTCTGGTGACTGTCCCCACATAACGATTATTTTCTGGTGACTGCTCCCCACATAGCGATTATTTTCTGGTGACTGTCCCCACATAACGATTATTTTCTGGTGACTGCTCCCCACATAGCGATTATTTTCTGGTGACTGTCCTCACATAACGATTATTTTCTGGTGACTGCCCCCACATAACGATTATTTTCTGGTGACTGCCCCCACATAATGATTATTTTCTGGTGACTGCTCCCCACATAGCGATTATTTTCTGGTGACTGCCCCCACATAACGATTATTTTCTGGTGACTGCCCCCACATAACGATTACTTTCTGGTGACTGCTCCCCACATAGCGATTATTTTCTGGTGACTGCCCCCACATAACGATTATTTTCTGGTGACTGCCCCCAGATAACGATTATTTTCTGGTGACTGCTCCCCACATATCGATTATTTTCTGGTGACTGTCCCCACATAACGATTATTTTCTGGTTAATGCCCCCACATAACGATTATTTTCTAGTGACTGTCCCCACATAACGATTATTTTCTAGTGACTGTCCCCACATAACGATTATTTTCTGGTGACTGTCCCCACATAACGATTATTTTCTGGTGACTGTCCCCACATAACGATTATTTTCTGGTGACTGCCCCCACATAACGATTATTTTCTGGTGAATGCCCCCACATTGCGTTTATTTTCTGGTGAATGCCCCCACGTTGCGTTTATTTTCTGGTGAATGCCCCCACATTGCGTTTATTTTCTGGTGAATGCTCCCACATTGCGTTTATTTTTTGGTGAATGCTGCGCACATAACGATTATTTTCTGGTGAATGCTGCGCACATAATTATTATCTGGTGAATGCTGTGCACATCTATATATATAATTGAAGTGGAAAGGAAAGGAGAAACCGCTCACCCCAAATAGAGCAGTGCCAGACCAGGATGGCTGGTCCCATGTAAAGTTTGAAAAACGAAGTAGGTCCGCACGATGCTCCTAAGATCCTTAATCTTTATTTATGGACATATCCAAAAGGTCAACACATAACACCAACTGACATGTTTCGGACCTACTGGTCCTTATTCATAGCTATATATATAATTGAGTAAGTGCCTCAACCTTCCAGCAAGAAGAAGTACTTTGCATAAGAAAATGTATGCGTGTTCAAAGACCAAGTTTGAGTCCTCATTTCCACGGACTGTTGAGCTGTGTGCTCAGCAAGCAGTTACCAGGCACAAGTAAGAAGTTATCAGGCAGCAACAAGCAGTTATCAGGCAGCAACAAGCAGTTACTAGGCAGCAGTGAGCAGTTACTAGGCAGCAGTGAGCAGTTGAGAGAGTTTGAGAGGCATTTCACTGCCTAATCAACAGTCCGTGGAAAGGAGGCCTAACCCTAGCAAGTCTGGCTTTGCAAATCTATCTATCTATCTATCTATCTATCTATCTATCTATCTATCTATCTATCTATATAATTGAGTAAGTAGCTCAACTTTCAGGCAAGAAGAAAAAGTAGTGCCCTGCCCCCAGGGCGTGCCTCAACCTTCAAGCCAGAAGAAGTACTTTGCATGAGAAAATTTATGCGTGCTCAAACACTAAGTTTAAGGCCTCTTTTCCATGGACTGTTGAGCTGTGTGCTCAGCAAGCAGTTACCAAGCAGCAACAAGCAGTTACCAGGCAGCAGTGAGCAGTTGTGAGAGTTTGAGAGGCATTTCACTGTCTATCAACAGTACATGGAAAAGAGGCCTTACCCTAGCAAGTCTGGCTTTGCAAATCTAGCCTAATTGGCTATTCATGAGGCAATGCTCATGCAAATGCATGCACAAACCAATACCTGCTACATGATACATTAGCACTATCCAGGAGCTCCACGGGGAGGATTTCCAATGCCCCCTTTTTATACAATCGGGGGGAACGCAGGGTCCCAGACTCTCTCACTGCCTGGGAACCACAGCGGCACCCCGGAGGGGGAGGTGTGGCCAGCGCCGGGCGCCCAAGTGTGGCCAGCGCCGGGGAGAGCCATCCGCACCCACCTCCCAATATTAAAAACAGGCACTTACCTTAACGTCCATTGCGTTCTGCTACATGCGCATTAACTTGGGGGCACCACATGAGAAAGGAGAGAAGCATGGGTCACCCCGAGCTTTAGAGCTGTGGAAAGAATTTTATAATTAAATCTGTTAATCTTTATGTATACCCTGTATATTATGTATATCCTGTGTAACCTATGTGACTATACAGACCACATGCACAAGATTAGATTATTGTGTTAGAATGACACTTTAAGTTAACCGAGGAGTTATCACGATATCACTGAATATATATTCTGCATATGTTTTGAACCATTTACTGTGTACAGTTTTTTTCCACATTCCTTCACAGTAAGCCAGAACAACCTTCAACCCCCCCCTCAGTGTTATTCTGTACCAAGCACAGAGCCAGCAGGTTGAGAGGACCAGTTTAAACCAGTTCTCTGAAAGTATGGGTGATTCTGAAGGACATGAGACAAGGAACTGATGTCAGAAGATTTCTCTTTCCTATTGACTTTTATTTATTCATGAGGGACACAGAGGAAGAACAACCCCACCTAAAAGGAGGAACTGGACATGATGATTGGACTTTTAACAGATAGAACTGCCCAAAGGGAGGAATATTTTATTATATTCATTAGGTTTAAAAGCCTCTGCGCACAGGAAGAACTTGCTTTTCTTTGCTTAGCAGGATTTGTGTAGCTACAATCCATATATATATATGCTGGCGAAGAAACGCCCTTGTACAAGAAATAAAGGTTTCTAAGGTTTTGGCAACTGAACGAAGAGTGTCTCATAAGTGAGTTTATTTACTTTTAACATCTGGTCCTTCGAGCCGGAAAACCTATAGTCACAGAAACGTGAGTCCGAGGAGCGCGTTTGCGACTGGCGAATCTGATAACAAGCTGGTGAAAGCCCACCGGGACGACGTTTCCTTTAAAAAGCAGGTGGCCAAACGCAACTGGAGCTCACGTCTTTGTGACGTACGGTTTATTTCGAACCGTGAGACTTCTTCAGCCAAGGTCGGTGAAATCGCCTGTTTAGGATTCTAAAACAAAGTTCTCGGGTGTCCTGAAAGCTTCTTAATTGTAAGTACTACCTTTTATTTCTGTAACTTTTCATACGCAGGGCTGCGTTTAAAGTATAAGTATTGATGTGTTGTCATATTGTTTTGCATGACACAATCTGTGGTCAGTTTCCTAAGCTACCGTGTGCCTCAGCGGAATTGTAAGTCTTTGTGACAGAATACAGCCGCATAACAGGCAGTAATATCGGGAGTGGATCTACTACCACCGATTGTGTCAGTGCCTTAGTCGGAGGTGCCTCTCCTTAGAAGTTCAACGCACGGAAGTTGTGTCAGGTACCCCGTGCCCAAGTAAGAGGGCGGACAGGGGCTCCAGGTGACTACCAATCCTTCCATTAACAGGTGCGTGGACGGGGAGGTAAAGAGTGTGTCAAGGTGCAAGCAAAATTATGGCCACTAATGATGAAGGTGTGTTTTTTAGGGTATCTGTATTCTGACAGCTGTAAAGAAACTTGTTTCTCAAATTAAAGGAGATTCTCAGGGTAATGTGATTTTAGAAAAGTAACATTGTTTAACAGAAGCTCAAAGATGGCTACTAGAGGCATATATGAGGAGGGGCCAAGTACGGAGAACAAAGACTTGGAGGAGGTACCATCTACTGTATACCAAGTTCCCCGGGACCTTCCCCAAAACCAAACTCAGCCCCTCCCACAAAAGGTGAATGGGACCTCCCAGACACATGAGGCGGAATATGGTATTAATGCATTAGACATAAATGAGTTATTGGATACAGTGATGAAGGTTTTTAGTAAATATAGAGGTATAGCTCCCCCTGCTGTTGAAACGACAGATTCCCCTTATGAACGGTGTAGGATTGCTGTACGTGAGGTTTTGACTGAAGGATTGTGCAAGTGTGTCACACAAAATGTTGTGGATCATAGAATCTGCGGACCGAGTGATTTTCTAAAAAGTATCCGGCACCCTGTATGTGGGATTAAGGAAAAGAAAGGGAAGAAAGTTGCCACAAATGTTTATGATTGCAGTGATGAGAATGGTTGTTATGTGAATGATAATGGGCATTCCACACGCCCACGAAAGCGCAGATCTAAGGATTTTGAAGGTCGCAGAGAACGCGGAGAATGTTTTGAATGTGGGTCGAAAGATCACCTGGCCCGGCATTGCCCCCAGAGGGCCCGAGGTCAACAGCGACAAAGTATGGTTAAGGGTATTAATTCTGCCCTAGCTGAAGGCAACTGAGTAAGTGAATTAATTGATGAACATAGAATGTTACGTTGTGGTGTGTAAGATGTGAAGCTGGGAATTCTGAGCTCTGTAATCTAAATCACCAGAGCTCCCGGGGGAAGTTTCCAGCAGAGGGGGAGGAGGAGGGGGGCTACAGGAGAAATCCACAAGTTATGAGCTGCTGTTTGTCTGTCTGTTTGTTGTTTGTGTAGTTGGTACAGTATACAAATGTCTGTACAAGTTTTATACTCTGTTTGTCCGATGCTCGTCTGAAGATTGAAAGTTTAAAAGTGATTCTTACTGTTTGTCTGTAAATGTCGGTTATTTGAAATGTGTTTGTACTGTTGAATTCTGTGAAATTTGAGTGGAGTTTCTGTCTGGAATCTGTGAGAAGGTATGAGTTACGCCCACATTTCTGAGGAGGGGGCAAGAGGCTTCATGGACTATTAGTCCCAGCCTAGATGTGTGTATGTGTATTGGAGCAGAACGGAGTGATTTGAGAAAATGCATGCAGCAAGATGAAAGGTTTGTTTGCAAGAAATTAATGTATATATTTTGTGAAACCCAGAGTGCGGGATAAATAAAAAAAAAAGAGAGAGAAACCCCGCAAATATTATTTTCAATTATAAGAGTAAAATATGATGATTTTTGTTCTTGTTTCTGGGAACAATTGATTGCTGTATTGCTGTAGTATGTGGGTCATTGTCATCGACTGATTGACTGTTTTGATTGACATCTGATTAAATTTTTATAAATTGTGGGTATGTTAGAAGAAGTTCAGTAAAATGACTTTGATAGAGATATTTTGACCACAATGCCTTGTCTAATGGCGGACTGCAGAGAGGGATGCATGATTGTAGTTCTCTGCCAAGAGCCCAACCCCACCCCCACCAGCCCCACCCCCCCCCCCCCCAGCCCCACCGCACCCCCACCAGCCCAATCCCACCAGCTCCATCCCCCCCCCCCCCCCCCCCCCCCGCCTATGCTGCACAGCCAGTTTGCTTGGGCATTTACGTCTTCATTGTCCAAAAAAGCTGCACCACCCTAGCCCCCTGTACTTTTGTTTTCTGTGTTGTTTATTGACCAGAGGATGTTTTTCCCGTCCGCATCTGCGCGCAGTGACTTGTCCGCAGGGCAATTAACAAATCTTTGTGGATCAGTTCTATGTGCATAGGAGGGAATACACCAATGATTGTCCTGGTCTTACAGTAGTGAGCTGAAGAACATCGTGGAATAGATAAGCTTCTTTCTGCGTCTCTGCTCAAGCTGTGTGTTTATTACTTACCCTGTTATATGGGATTCCGTCCCCCACTGTTTTCACTACCAGCCTGTATGCTTTCCCATCATGCATATGTTTGCGGCTTAGTGGTGTCCACAGGGTTAGGTGCCAGCAACTGACGAGCCCACCTGTCCTACGTACCATGGATGTTATGTGGGTTCCCGCAGCACTGGCCATCCACTTGTGTGCAACTTCCCCGTCCCCTCATCTCCCGTGGCAAAGAAATGGCAGTTCTAACGTCTACAACTACAGCTCCCTCTGCAGCTTTGCTGTCTCAGGCTTTAGGTCACCCTTTTAGGTCACCCTGTATACTGCTGACCTACTAATTTTTTTTATTGACTGATGTGATGTTTACACTGACTTGCAGTAATGACACATGGTTTTCTTTTTTTGCACATGTGTCAACAGGAGGGATGGTGCGGTAACTAAGGGTGTGCTAACTAAACTAGAAAAACACCACATGGAAAAATTGTGATGCTTTGAGATGTTGTCTGCAGTTGTGAAACAAACAGGTGTCCTCTTTTTCAATACACAGGAATAGCTCCAGAGGAGGGGTGGCTGACAGATAACCTGAGACATACCCGCAAGCACCAAACATTTACCCAGGCCCAATACCCACAGAAAAGGACAGGACAAGGTAACAAAGAAGGAGCATTGTCCTTTCCCAGGGTGGGAGGGCCCTTACCAAGTTCCTGAAGCCTGGGTCCATCTGATTCACTATAAAAGGGTGCCCCCTACCTGTCTCCAGGGAAGGAACATTTGCCTGAACTGGTCAAGAGGGGCCGAGGGTGAGAAATATATTAGCAGGTTGCTTCTCACCTATACGGCTGTTCTTGTTTAAAGCAGGATGAAAGAGGTAGAGGAGGGAAAGAGGGCGCCCCCGCATATGAGTATAATGGATGTGGGTTTCTTTAAAACTCCAGTGGGAAAAGGAACCATAGTTGCTATGGTAACATTGGCCCTGATTGTGATCATAGTTGAAGGAATCACCTGGTTACAACTCCCTACCGACGAGACTTTAACTAGACAAGTTAGAAAACTAAACACACAAAGAACGTCCAAATATACAAACCACGGGTATGGGACAGGGGTGATCGACTTGAATGCAACCATCTCACCTGGTATGGACAATGTAGTGTTTAGACTAAAGCCCGCTGAAATATTTGTGGATAAGTATGGAACTAACTACAATTTTTATTTGGGAGCAAGGGACAGGCTACCCATATTGAGCTGGAAAGATGTGTGGAAGACTACTGATCCATCTGGGTGGGAGACATCGAGTACAAAGTTAGATCCCAAAGATATAAACCTGTACGACAGAATAAGCATCCAGAAAGTCGCAAATGAAGTTTGGATAATATTAAAAAGACCTGAGGCGACAGATACTGGCACATACGTGCTTGGGGTTACGATCCCAGGGACAGATCCCTATGTTATTATGACAATGACAATAACTGTTCGACCCGAACAAACCACTGAACGACCTCCATTAAACAGAAATGGCAGGCCAGACAAAAAGACTACTGACCCATCCCCATTGAACAGTGTTAACAGGATGGATGTGACTAGTAACAAGGTTTTAGTAAAGGGAGAGCAGCTACCCCCTAAGCTACTCCATCTATTAAACGAGGTAGAATACAGGGGGAATCTTTGGACCACTTTGGCAACTTTTACTGCAAATCAAATGAATGTGTCTGACTGTATTGTGTGTGCAGCGGCTAGACCGCAGATTGCTCTGGTACCAGTAGTGGCGAGTGGGTCTGAATTAGAATGTATGATACAAAGTATGATAAGTGTGAATCAACCACGGAACTGTACTACAGAGAGAGTCCGTATGAAGGTACCAGGCACGCCGCAGCGTGCATTTGCTACAGCCAGCAATCTTACGTGCTATAATAGATCTGCCCCTAGTAACCATCCAATGATCAAGTATTGTGGAGAAATAGTGGAGATAACCAATGATAAAGGGTTGAGCCTAGGAACAAAATGGCAGTTAGAAGATACTTGGTGGACTTGTGAACCCAACAAAGCAGAATCATCATTGCCACCAGAATGGAAAGGGTTGTGTGCCCCTGTCTGGATGATAGAACATGTCACTATATTGCCCTATGAGTCCTTTAAAATTTTGGTGGATAAAAAGGTACACCGGAGTAAAAGGGAGGCACCAAAAGGGAGTTTGGACCCATATGTATATATTGATGCAATAGGGGTCCCCAGAGGGGTGCCAGACGAGTTCAAGGCTAGGAACCAAATTGCTGCAGGGTTTGAGTCCATTTTCCTATGGCCAACAGTTAACAAAAATGTAGATTGGATTAATTACATTTATTACAATCAGCAAAGATTTGTTAATTATACTAGAGATGCTATCGAAGGTTTGGCAGAACAACTGAAAGCAACATCATTAACAGCACTGCAGAATAGAATTGCATTAGATATGCTGTTGGCAGAGAAGGGGGGTGTATGTGAATTTTTTGGGGAACAATGTTGTACCTATATTCCAGATAATACATCCCCTGATGGAAAAGTGACAGTGGCTCTTCAGCAGTTAAAAGACCTATCCGAAGAGCTGAAACGAAACTCAGGTGTTTCAAACCCAATAACAGACTGGTTACAGAACTGGTTTGGAAGCTGGACTTCATTTTTTCAGAGTTTTGGTATCGCATTCCTAACTGTTCTTATGGTTCTGTTCCTACTAGCCTGCTGTATTTTTCCAATGCTGAGAACATTTTTTGCAAGGTTGATAGATAAGCATATGAGTACTACTATGTATGCAGCCTTAGCACAGCATGATGAAGAAGCATACGGTGATTTGGGAGGAGATTATGATGGTATGCTGGAGGGAGATGGCTAGGCCAACGTGTGAGGCAATAATTCCAGCTCACGGCCAGAGCCTGATTTTTGTTTTTGATCATTTCACTTCTATGCCCTGACTTGCTGTAGTGCATACCCATTTGCAGCAAAGGGGAGTAGAAGGCTGTGTTTGCTTGAATCTCTAACCCCTGTAGTGGAGACACATTTGCAGATACCTGAGGTTTAAGTAAACATAAGCACAGAAATGTGAATGTAAATATTCCTTTTATACACATATGTAATCAAGCCACAACCCACAGTATTAATTATAAACAGGAGGGAAATGTGGAAAGAATTTTATAATTAAATCTGTTAATCTTTATGTATACCCTGTATATTATGTATATCCTGTGTAACCTATGTGACTATACAGACCACATGCACAAGATTAGATTATTGTGTTAGAATGACACTTTAAGTTAACCGAGGAGTTATCACGATATCACTGAATATATATTCTGCATATGTTTTGAACCATTTACTGTGTACAGTTTTTTTCCACATTCCTTCACAGTAAGCCAGAACAACCTTCAACCCCCCCCTCAGTGTTATTCTGTACCAAGCACAGAGCCAGCAGGTTGAGAGGACCAGTTTAAACCAGTTCTCTGAAAGTATGGGTGATTCTGAAGGACATGAGACAAGGAACTGATGTCAGAAGATTTCTCTTTCCTATTGACTTTTATTTATTCATGAGGGACACAGAGGAAGAACAACCCCACCTAAAAGGAGGAACTGGACATGATGATTGGACTTTTAACAGATAGAACTGCCCAAAGGGAGGAATATTTTATTATATTCATTAGGTTTAAAAGCCTCTGCGCACAGGAAGAACTTGCTTTTCTTTGCTTAGCAGGATTTGTGTAGCTACAATCCATATATATATATGCTGGCGAAGAAACGCCCTTGTACAAGAAATAAAGGTTTCTAAGGTTTTGGCAACTGAACGAAGAGTGTCTCATAAGTGAGTTTATTTACTTTTAACAGAGCTCAGGGCTGGCTCACATACAGCACTCCAGAGGGGGGTGGGGGGGGGGGAGGACAGGGGCAGACAACTCACTCCAGGGTTCACACCACCGGAGCAAGCCATCCACCACCTGCCTCCAAAAGCATACAAACTGCACAAAATGCTTCCCATGAGAAAATTAATGCGCATGTAGCAGAACGCAATGGACGTTAAGGTAAGTGCCTGTTTTTAATATTAGGAGGTGGGTGCGGACGGCTCTCCCCGGTGCTGGCCACGCTTGGGGGGGGGGGTCGGCTGCGCCACCCAGCCTCCCCCTCCGGGATGCCGCTGGGGTTCCCAGGCAGCGAGAGAGCCTGGGACCCCGCGGTCCCCCGGTTGTATAAAACGGGGGCATTGGGAATCCTCCCCGTGGCGCTCCTGGATAGTGCTAATGTAGCATGAACTAATTCCCGCAGGGCGATTGCTTTGCGGTATTGGTTTTTGGACCCTGCATAGTGTGGCAAAGCGGAATTGATATAGCCATGCCATGCACAGCTATGGGGATTTGGATATGTGTGTGCTTCGGGTGTTGCGAGGGGGGGCTGTTGTTGCCGGGAGGGGGGGGCCCACATCCAGATTCCGCATCGGGGCCCAGAAGTTTCTAGCTACGCCACTGTATAATTCCCTGTAAACTAAACAAGCCTCGCCCACAATTTTGGCAGTAGCAAGGGCTCTTGGGAGCTCAGTCTGGGCAGGAGGAGGGGGAGGTATTACTAGCCAGAGATTTCAGAGGAGGAGGGTGGATTAGGTTTTTTTCACAGAAGATGCAGATAAGCTTGCCTGTGTGTAATGTTTACAAACAACATTGGCTGCTGTCGTATCACAGGGAGAAATAATCATATTCTATTGAAGCTGTTTGCAGCTAGATTTGCTGTGTAAACTATCTAAACTTTAGATAAGATATATAGACCAGTTACTTGTTATAGTTAGTTTTTTATCTCGCATCCGCTTTAAGAGAGCATAACGTTTACTTGTGTAAAGATACAGACTCAGGGCTAGGCTGCAGTGGGCAATATCAAATATTGTAGTTCAATGCATAGCTCCCAACTGTCCCTCTTTCAGAAGGACAGCCCCTCTTTGGATGTATTCAGTTTGAAGCTCGGCCAAGCTGCATATAATTTGCATTACATTTGCATGCAAGCTGAAATGATTTGCATTTCATGGACCCTCGCTGATTGTGACACGGTTTCCTTGGTTTGACTCAGGGCTCAACTGTCTCTGCATTATCTCTGTATTATCGCGGCTGTCTGATTGTCCCGTCACTCGGGGGACATTAGAGAGATGTAACGGTATTATATTCTTCTGTGCACAGAACCAACGCACCTTTACTAGCCTTCTGCAACCGCTCCGGCCGCTGACGTCAAAGCGAGGCGGATTTCAAAGAGGTGCTTGCGACAATACAGGCGTCCCTCTAAATTTCTTTTTACGCATTTCGTGTTTTATCACAAGAAAACGTAACAAGCTTCTGAGTATAATAACTGAGTTATATGTGAGACTGCATTGAGGCACACCAGGGAATAATACCGATAAACGCTTATACGCCATCTGTTATACAATCCACAGCGTCCTTATGTCCTGCTCACTGAGGAATAACACGATAAATACATTCACTGGTGGAAGTCCTACAGAAAGAACACGTTCTAGAAAGAGATTTTTTTTTTCCTTTTTCAAGCAACTTTTACCAGTTAACCACCAAGGGGTTTTTCCCCTCATAGACCAGAGCAATTTTCACCTTTCAGCTCTCATCCCTTTCATTTGCCATTAAAGGGACTCTGCGCACTTCTCATGGGCATGCCTTTAAGACATTGACCAGTACTGCAAAGTACTTAAAGATGCGTACCATTCTGTAGCTTGTGCCCTCCTCTTTCATTTGATGCCTGGAGGAGTTAATTCCCCACCAATTAACTCCTGCGAAGTGTCAAATGCAATGGATGTGGTGCTTGTGGCTGTGGAAGATGAGATGTTCTGTGTTAAATAGTCAACCACGTCCTGACAATCTTGGGAGTTGATAGGACATGCCTTCTTCTGAGCACTGTACTTTGGTCGAAGGCCGCACGAAATCACATCAACACAACCTCGCACAGACCTGCCGGGTGGCCTTCCTCTGGGTCTGCCTCTACCTCTGCCTGCTTTGTCCGTTTTGTCCATATCTGGGGGGGATGAAGTGAAAAGTATGCACTGACTTGACTAATACAATGTGCAGTCACACAGGTGCAGTTAACAGGTATGCACGGAGTGGTATATCACACTGCGTGCGCTCACGTAGGTAGGTGGGTGCACTGAACACAACAGGTAGGTATATCCAGTGATGAGGTGGGTGCACTGAACACAACAGGTAGGTATATGCAGTGATGGGTATTACAATGTGCACCTGTCACACACAGACAGGTAGCGGACAGGCACAATGACACTGTGTGCGCTCAACTCACGTGGGTAGGTGGGTGCACTGTGAACTACAGGTAGGTAGGTATATGCAGTACTGGGTATTACAATGTGCACCTGTCACACACAGACAGGTAGTGGACAGGCACAATGACACTGCATGCGCTCAACTCACGTGGGTAGGTGGGTGCACTGTGAACTACAGGTAAGTAGGTATATGCAGTACTGGGTATTACAATGTGCACCTGTCACACACAGACAGGTAGCGGACAGGCACAGTGACACTGCGTGCGCTCAACTCACGTAGGTAGGTAGGTAGGTATATGCAGTACTGGGTACTACAATGTGCACCTGTCACACACAGACAGGTAGCGGACAGGCACAGTGACACTGCGTGCGCTCACGTAGGTGGGTGCACTGAAGTGAACAACAGGTAGATATATGGGGCTTGATTCACAAAGCGGTGCTAACTGTTAGCATGCCTGTGAAAACCCCCTTAGCACGTCTAAACAAACTTTTCGCGCATAAAACTTTACGCGCGTAAAACTTTACGCGCGTACTGCACAGAGCGCAGGGCGCTCCGAGCGAAGTGCCCATTAAAGCCTATGGGACTTAGCGCGCGTAGAACTTTGTGCGCGTAAAACTTTGCGCGCGCAAAGTTAGCGCGCGATCTGATTGAGAAATCCGGTGCTAACCTACTTAGCACCCTGGTTAGCGCGTCTAAAGACTTTAGACGCGCTAAGTAGGTTAGCACCGCTTTGTGAATCAAGCCCATGCAGTGATGGGTAATGTGCACCTGTCACACACACAGGTAGTCACTGAATGTGCTGGGGCTGGCAGTGGCACACGCACAGTATGAATTTTCAAGGGTATCAGTGGGACACACAGGAAAAAAAATATATCACAAGAACAAGATTAGCTCTCAAAAGGGCTGTTGTGGGTTGCTATTTTAGCAATAAGAATCAGCAAGGAGCAAGCTAAGAAGCCTACAAGAGCCTAACTAATCTTTCCCTATGAGAGAGTCTACAGCAGCTGTTCCTTCTCTATTTACTGCAGGCACACGAGTGAGTGTAATGGCCGGCGATGCCTGCCTTTTATAAGGGGGGAGTGGCTCCAGGAGGGAGTGTAGCCTGATTGGCTACAATGTGCCTGCTGACTATGATGTAGAGGGTCAAAGCTGACCCTAATGGTGCATTATGGAGGCGAACCGAACTTCCGGAAAAGTGCGTCTCAGACACTCTTGATAAATCTGGCCCTATGAACGTTTGCATATTTTTGTAAGCGCTAGCAATTAGAAATTGCCCTGAAAGCGCTTGAGCAATGTTTTCCTATGAGAGTGTTTACATGTGTGCGTTCTGATTTTTGACAAATCGCAAACGCGCTACACATACCATTTTCTGAGCATTTTTGCACAGTGCATGGTATAGGGAAATCGCAAAGCGCTTGTGAAAGTGCTTTGTATTGCGATTTACCAAACGCTTTTAAGACTAAAAATACTTTGTATTTTTATTACTTTTGATGTCAAAGAGTTCACTTCCTGACTGACGTCAGAAAGTGCAAATCTCAATCGCTGAGCAAAGGTGCTTTTCTAAGCTAAAAATGCATGGCAAAAACGCTTTCAAAATGCTTAATAAATCGCTTAGTGCTATCGAGGCTTCTCCCGTCCTCCTCCGACCCACGGCGAACTCACTGCAGCCCCCGGAATGCACAGGCGACAAATCCAACAGCCTGAAAGTGATGCAAATCACTAGAAAGTCAACAGGAAGCGGAAATACATCGTAAAACATGATTAAAAAAAAAAATAACGCAAACCTCTGCGTCACCATTGACTTTAATTATGTGCATTTTTGATAAATATGCAACAAACCCAGCGTTTAAACAAAAAAAAAAAAAGGTATATTACAAAACGCATACAAATTCGTTTTTTTATTCGGCCCATTGACTAACATTATACACATAAACGCTGCATTTTCCGTAACGCTATCTTTTCTGCCTAGTGTGTTCCCTGCCATAGGGTTAACATCCTGTGTTTACAAATTGGCTGCTCTTAGAGATCAAATTACAGTTGTGATTAGTCACTCACAGAGGAGGGGTAATTAGGCTAAACACTGTAAATACATACAGGGTGCATTTTTCTGTGTTTTCAGGTCCACTTTAACTGATCACTTGGTTCATCGCTACCACTCAGTATACTGTATATTCTATGACTTTGTGCTGGGGACCTCCTCCGCCCAATCCCGCTTCTAGATAAAATGGGTGTACAGCATTCATGTAACGTGTGACGTATGGATGCATATGAGCGGACTTGAAAGCGTGAGCTGGACGCGCCCCTCCCCTCTGCTCTGCGTTACGCCGTCTGCAGCGTGGAACTCTCCGCTCACTCGCTGGATTTCCGCGCAGAGTAAACCGCACAGCAGGAGGAGGGAAGACAAAAGCCGTGACGCCTCCCACACAATCTGATCACGCAGCAAACCGCTGTGCAAAACCGCGGGACGCACGATGCACTCCGCCACTCTCCGCAGGCATAAGTCTGCTCAAACATTATTATTTGCAGTCATTCCACTCGCCCGTCTCCTGTCATCACATCTAACAATAATTGCCTTCGTTCTTTTTATTCCCTTTTTTTTTCTAATCAGCCTCCCTGGGGCTCATTCACTATAGACTGCGCAGAGAGCGAGGTAACTGTAAATGCGGCAGCCTAAAATACTTTTCCAATTCCAGTTAAGCTTTTTACCCCTTTATAACAGGCAGGGCTCACCAATTACACCCCCCCCCCCTCCCCGGCCTCCTGGGGGAGCTCTTAAAATAATTACTGAAAGCAAATCTATTTTTATTGAAAATTGCAAAAACTTGTTACTTAAGGCTCTTTGTGATGCAACGCTGCTGAAAGCAACATTCCCAGGCAGCTGCCAACATGGAATCTGTTATGTTGTTCTGGAGTACAGACTGCCTAGAAATTCCCCATCACGCAGAAGGAGTCATTGGCTATACAAAGTAAGAGCAGTGGAGTAACAATAGCCTCTGCGACCCCCACAATACTGGGTTGCCCGCGGGGGTTATTAGGGCCTGCTCCTCCCCCCTCTTCTGCAGCATAACATTTGCCTGCCCCAGCGCTGCATAGGGTTTCCTCTCCTTCCCAGCAGCCACTTGCTCCAGGGGCAAAACAATAGCCCCTACAACTTCTAGGCCCATGGGCTGTGTGTGTGTGTGTGTGTGGGGGGGGGGGGGGCACTTCTCCTCCCTCTCATTACCCACATGCAGAGTAGCACAGGTAGTGGAGTAATGTCTACCAGCCCCAGCACCGTGCATCACAGCCACACACTTTCTGCTGCCGTTCCCTTGCTCCCGATCACATGACAGATGCGAGTCACGTGATTGAGAGTCGCATAGCTCCCAACTGTCCCTTTTTCGGAGGGACAGTCCCTTTTTGGGAGCCCTGTCCCTCTGTCCCTTTTTCACCCTCATTTGTCACTTTTTCAGGACTTTGTCCCTCTTTCTATATAAATATTACTATGCTAAAAATGTGTTTAATTGACTCTAAACTTTATTTCCATCCTTTAAATTGATATATTACTAATTTTAAAATGTTACTATGAAGGAAAATTAACCAAGATAGAAAGGACCAGTGTGGTTTGAATTATAAAACAACATATTTTTCTTATGACATCTTTATGGTATGCGTGACTAGGGGCGTGGCAAGGGGTGTAACAGGGGCGTGGCTTAAGTGTCCCTTTTTCTCATCTCAAAAAGTTGGGAGGTATGGAGTCGGCGAATCATAGCCGAGAGTGTGCAGCTGTGATGCACGGAGGAGACCAGCAGCAGGTAAGGATTACTCTGCTCCCTGCCCTATTCTGAATTTGTATCGGGGGAAGATGTGTGCGGGGGAAGATGTGTGCGGGGGGAGGGGGGGGGAGATCAGGTATGGTGGGGAGAAGTTTGGATTCCAGGGGGCCCCATGACAGTTTTGCAGGGGAGCCTTATGGGCTGTTATGCCCCTGAGCTCTATGCTTCACTACCTCCAGCCTGGATGCATGTCATGTGATCAGGAATCAGAGGATGGCAGCATAGAGCGGACGACAGCAGGGAAGAAGTGAAGAATCGATGCAGTGCTGGAGCAGTATTACACTGGGAGGCCTTGTTCACATCTAAAATCTAACGTCAGAGATTTTCAATTTTGTGGGCAATTTTTTTTCTCCTCCCGGCGTTCGGTGGGCGCTGCGTTATTTCAAAGCGCTTTTGCCGAGCGATTGCATTTTTTCACTCCCTGACGCAAGTCAGGAAGTGAACTTTTTGACCCGGAAAATAATAAATACAATGTATTAATTCTTAAAAACGCAAACACAATCCCTGCACAAAGCGAATTTGTGAGCGTTTTGTGTTTTTCCTATACCTTCCATTGAGGCAAAACGCCTCAAAAATGGTCCATGCAGCGCTTTGCTGAGCGGAAACGAACCACTCAGATGTGAACTCTCTCACAGGGAATCATTGCACAAGCGCTTTTAGGGTGATTTTGAAAATCGCCTGCGCTTGAAAAAAGGGCATAAATGCCCTCAGTGTGAGAATGAGCCCTAAGAGGGTACCTGAAGTGAAAAAAAATAAATCTAATTGATATACCGCACTTACTTTAGTAAGGGGATGCTTGGATTGTCCAGAGGCTTTCCCCATCCTGCTTGACCCCATCGATCCATCGCACAGACCCTCTGAATATATTGAACATAGGCTAGTCAAATATACTCTTGAAGCCGTACTCAGGGCTGGTTCTGTCATGAAGCAAGGTGAAACACTTCCATCAGGCTCAGAGATTACAGTGGGCAGCATTTTTGTACTGTGAACGAGATGAAGAAGTCATCATTGGGGAAAAGCAGCTTGTTGTGCTGTGTGAGGAGTCTGACAGTGAGTGAGGAGGGGGAGGCAGGAGAGCAGCAGTGTTTCATTTGTATTTAATGAAGGAGAGTAAATTGTCGGATGCTGTACCATCGTTCCAGACTGGAAGGGGGGGGGGGGGTCGGGCACATCCTCAAAAATTTGCCTCAGGCAGCAAAAAGTCTAGGACCAGCCCTGGCCGCGATCCCATCCATGCACAAACGCAGCTGCACAGGTGCAAGTACATCCTGCGCAGTGCACCTGCACTCATACACGGACAGGAGAGCAGCCGTGGAGGAGAAGAGGGTTCGGCCTAGCAACGGTGCAATGCAGGACTCCTAGTGATCGACAAGTAAACTAGAATCACCAAATTTGCACAGGGAACAGCGAGAATGGGGAGGGGGGATCTTTCAAAAATCCTTGTAGTTATAATACGATAGGTAAAAAGTCCTTTTTTTAACCTCATCAGGACCTTAAGCTTTCACACCCCTATAGATCAGGCTATTTTATACAATTTAGGGCTCTGCAGCTTTAAAAGCTTGCTGCAGAGCCATACAACGCAGCACACAATTAACCCCCCCCCCCCCCCCCAACTTTTCTGCCCACCAACAGAGTTTTCTGTTAGTAGGCTCTAATCACTTCCACAGTGTGACTTCCTCCCCTCCCCCCATCAGACAATGACATTGATCGGCTGTCATAGGCATCAGCCTATGAGAGTCTAGAGCACTTGAACTTCTATAGGGGACAGCTGAGTACAGTGCTGCTGTAGATCGCATCACTGTACAATGCAAATAGACGGCAGTTTCGCGCTCTAACAGTCTCCTAACGGCGATCACTGACCGAGGCGAGGAACAACGCTGCACAGGTCAATCCTAGTCCTGGACCTGCTGTATTAAGTACAGAGTCCCAGAGCAACTTGAGGCCTGGAACCCACTGCAAAACGCAATCGCTAATCGCAAGCGCTAGCGTTTTGTATGAGCAGTTTGTAAGTGATTTCATGAGCATTTTAGGGAGCGTTTTTTAAAAGTGTATCAATTTGCCAGCGGTTGTGTACCGATTAGCAATTAGCATTTTAAAGTCTGATTGGTCCGTTCAATTAATTTTAATTTTGTTACAGTGTGCAGTAACTTTAAAACGCTAGCAAAATCGCTCCGTGCAGGTTTTGATGAGCGATTACGCCAGCGTTTATATACTTTACATTGAAGCGCAAACACTCCCAAAATGCTGCATGTTCTGCATTTGCGATTTCAGGAAGCGCAATCGCTCCAGTAAAAGTTGCCCCATCCATTAACATTAGCTGAGCGTTTTGGCAAAATGCTAGCGTTTTGAATCGCTCCAGAAATGCTCACAAAACCGCTCTTGTGGGTTCCAGCCCTTACAGTTTTTTTTTTGTTTGTTTTTTTCAATTGCGCAATTTTGAAGACAGGACTCACTTTTTCAAAACTGTTCACACAATTTGCATAAAACCTCAGATAATTAGAAAAATGGAACACATTAGTCAAAACTATATTATTTCTTACCAATTTTTATTTTTTTTGTCATATACAGAAACGGATCAGGATCTGATCCAACAGGATAAAAAAAAAACACTAAAAGAACTTAAAAACCCATCCTGGTAATAGAGGAAGCAGTGGTGGACTCACCTCCTCCAAGCAGAACACACGACTGTGGATTTTCAGTCAAAACAATTTTATTGGATACTCCAAATAAAGTGCAACGCGTTTCGCGGGATACAAACCCGCTTCATCAGGCAATAACAGATAGGAGTAAACAGCATCTGCCAGTATCATCAACACTGAGCGCCTCTGTGTTTAACCTAAAACACTCTTCTTTGCACAAAGTGTAAAAATTAGTGATGATTGAAATCTGCTAAATCCGCTTACGTAAAATTTCACAATTTCACCTATACGTAATTACGATTTGTACATTTAATTGCTTTTGTATAGTCATTTGTAATTTCGCATACAATTTTATGTAATTTTCATGTAATGTTGTGCCAACTTTGGCAGTAAATAGCAAAGTCCCCATACAAGCTTTTGACACCAAAGAATTTTCCAAAAAGACCTTGTCGTTTTTGAGAAAATCGATTTTAATAACGCAAAGAAAAAATGTTTTTTAAACTCAGAAAAATGACAATTTTAAAAACCATTTTCTTTGCATAGTTAAAAATCGATTTTCTCAAACTACAAGGTCATTTTGAAAAATGTATTTTTTGAGTTGTACCCACTATTCTTCTTAACATTTTGGTGTCAATGTAGGGGGGCTTTGCTATTAACCACTAAAGCTGGCACAAAATTAAGCGAAATTTCACAAAGATTACACAAAATTATGAAAGATTACTATTACATGCGAAATTAATTACGATTTTCCCCAAAATTTCGCATTACGATTACGATGCGTAATTGCAAATTTCAAATATGCAAAATGTTGTCCCACCACTGGTAAAAATACATTTCCCAACACCAGTTATGCAGGTCAATAAAAATATTTCTTGCTTTTTTACCTATTCAAGTCAGTCAGTCAATGTTGAAAATTTCCACAAAACATTTGCAAGAAAACATTTTCCAGTTCTCATGCTGTGTTTACGGAATGTACCATTGTACTGTTTGGCTGACTTTAGTAGTAACAAAAAGCATTCAGTTCAGAGCTGAAAAAAATATAAGTCCGGGCAATATATTCTGGATGATGTTTATAGAAAAAAAGAATACTTAATATCATCTCTCCGCCCAGCTGCATCTGGCCTCTGCCCATGGGGTCTCGTCAACATCAAAGGCTAGGTTTTGTGGGAAAAATCATCTGGCATGACGAATCCACCCTTGTATTGATGCACAAGCTTTAGCCATAGCTTGAATGAGGGGCATCTGTGTATATGGCCAGAAATCATACACCTTCCCGCTACCCTAAGTCCCTCCCTTGTGCTCTTGATGAAATATGCCATTGACGCATCTGTGTGAAATGTGCAAACTACTGATACCACAGTGTTCGCGCTTAGGTTAGGCTATACTCTCAATCCAACCTCCCTCGGTGTAAGTCCACGCTTTATTAAATGATCCACAAGTGTAGACCATTCATTGGACAGATGTGGTTACTGTAACGATCGGTGTAACACAGAGAGGGTCTGATTACCGGTGAACTGCAGTATCACCGAGAATACAGAATATACCCGATTATAGATGATCTGCAGTATCACCGATAATCAGATATATCTACTAACCTCTGGACCAGAGGTGTAGCTAGGATTTTCAGCGCCCGGGGACAAAGACTATTAACCTGCCTGGCGTTCTATTAAGATCGCCAGGCAGGCTGCGGGAGGGTTTTTTTTTAATAAAAAAAAAACTATTTCATGCAGCCAACTGAAAGTTGGCTGCATGAAAGCCCACTAGAGGGCGCTCCGGAGGCGTTCTTCCGATCGCCTCCGGCGCCCAGAATAAACAAGGAAGGCCGCAATGAGCGGCCTTCCTTGTTTTGCTTACATCGTCGCCATAGCGACGAGCGGAGTGACGTCATCGACGTCAGCCGACGTCCTGACGTCAGCCGCCTCCGATTCAGCCCTTAGCGCTGGCCGGAACTTTTTGTTCCGGCTACGCTGGGCTCAGGCGGCTGGGGGGACCCTCTTTCGCCGCTGCTCGCGGCGGATCGCCGCAGAGCGGCGGCGATCGGGCAGCACACGCGGCTGGCAAAGTGCCGGCTGCGTGTGCTGCTTTTTATTTGAGCCAAATCGGCCCAGCAGGGCCTGAGCGGCAGGCTCCGGCGGTACTGGACGAGCTGAGCTCGTCCAGACCGCCCAGCAGGTTAATGCGCCCCCCAAAGTCAAGGTTGCGCCAAAAAGGGGCGTGGTCACATAATAAATGTGGGCGTGGTTATGGGTGGAGCCAAATGTATATGGAGGTTAGCAGGCTCACGCTCACCCACCCTCCCTCAGTATGTACCTTCCAGCATGTTCCAAGACAAATTCAGCAATCATGAGCCCCCCTCCATCAAGACAAATTCAGCAATCATGAGGCCCCCAACAAGACAAATTCAGCGATCTTGAGGCCCCCAACAAATCATGAGGCCCCCAACAAGACAAATTCAGTAACCATGAGGCCCCCAACAAGACAAATTCAGCAGTCATGAGTCACATAAATAGACAGCATTTCACATAAATAGGTAGAATGCCCCCTTAATATGGTAGACACCTCTCACCTGGCAGCAGTTCTCCAAAATACACTCAATCTGACGTGGTTCCCCAAAAATAGGTAGCCCCAAGTCTATAGTTGTCTCCAGAATAGGTGGCCAGCGGTATAGATGTCCCCAGAACAGGTAGCCAGGGGTAGAGATGTCCACAGAACAGGTAGCCAGGGGTATATGTGCCCAGTATATGTAGGCAGGGGTATGTGTGCCCAGTATATGTAGCCAGAGGTATATGTGCCCAGTATATGTAGCCAGTGGTATATATGCCCAGTATATGTAGCCAGGAGAATAATATGTGCCCAGTATATATAGTCAGGCGTATATGTGCCCAGTATATGTAGCCAGGGGTATATATGCCCAGTATATGTAGCCAGGGGTATATATGCCCAGTATATGTAGCCAGGGGGTATATATGCCCAGTCCACGTAGCCAGGGGGTATATATGCCCAGTATATGTAGCCAGGGGTATATATGCCCAATATATGTAGGCAGGGGGTATATATGCCCAGTATATATAGGCAGGGTTATATATGCCCAGTATATGTAGGCAGGGGTATATATGCCAAGTATATGTAGCCAGGGGGTATATATGCCCAGTATATGTAGCCAGGGGTATATATGCCCAGTATATGTATTCAGGGGGTATATATGCCCAGTATATGTAGCCAGGGGTATATATGCCCAGTATATGTAGCCAGGGGTATATATGCCCAGTATATGTAGCCAGGGGGTATATATGCCCAGTCCACGTAGCCAGGGGGTATATATGCCCAGTATATGTAGCCAGGGGTATATATGCCCAGTATATGTAGCCAGGGGTATATATGCCCAGTATATGTAGCCAGGGGGTATATATGCCCAGTCCACGTAGCCAGGGGGTATATATGCCCAGTATATGTAGCCAGGGGTATATGTGCCCAGTATATGTAGCCAGGGGTATATATGCCCAGTATATGTAGCCAGGGGGTATATATGCCCAGTCCACGTAGCCAGGGGGTATATATGCCCAGTATATGTAGCCAGGGGTATATATGCCCAGTATATGTAGCCAGGGGTATATATGCCCAGTATATGTAGGCAGGGGTATATGTGCCCAGAGTAGGTAGCCAGGGGTATATGTGCCCAGAGTAGGTAGCCAGGGGTATATGTGCCCAGAGTAGGTAGCCAGGGGTATATGTGCCCAGAGTAGGTAGCCAGGGGTATAGGTGCCCAGAGTAGGTAGCCAGGGGTATAGGTGCCCAGAGTAGGTAGCCAGGGGTATAGGTGCCCAGGGTAGGTAGCCAGGGGTATATGCCCAGTATATGTAGTTAGGGGTATATGTGCCCAATATATGTAGGCAGGGGTATATGTGCCCAGAGTAGGTAGCCAGGTGTATATGCCCAGTATATGTAGTTAGGGGTATATGTGCCCAATATATGTAGGCAGGGGTATATGTGCCCAGAGTAGGTAGCCAGGGTTATATGTGGCCAGATTAGGTAGCCAGGGGTATATGCCCAGTATATGTAGTTAGGGGTATATGTGCCCAATATATGTAGGCAGGGGTATATGTGCCCAGAGTAGGTAGCCAGGGTTATATGTGGCCAGAGTAGGTAGCCAGGGGTATATGCCCAGTATATGTAGTTAGGAGTATATGTGCCCAGTATATGTAGGCAGGGGTATATGTGCCCAGAGTAGGTAGCCAGGGGTATATGCCCAGTATATGTAGTTAGGGGTATATGTGCCCAATATATGTACGCAGGGGTATATGTGCCCAGAGTAGGTAGCCAGGGGTATATGCCCAGTATATGTAGTTAGGGGTATATGTGCCCAATATATGTAGGCAGGGGTATATGTGCCCAGAGTAAGTAGCCAGGGGTATATGTGCCCAGAGTAGGTAGCCAGAGGTATATGTGCCCAGAGTAGGTAGCCAGAGGTATAGGTGCCCAGAGTCGGTAGCCAGGTGTCCCCCTCCCCAGCAGGAGGGGAGCAGCGCAGAGAAGAGGAAGAGCTGCTCTCCCTCCCTCGCTGTCCCCTCCAATGTCCGGGTGGCTGGCAGCGGCGGGCGGAACTTACCTCCGTCTCGTCGCAGCGCCGGATGGATCTGCCACTACTCTGGTCTGATTCAGACCAGAGCAGCGGCTGCGCACCCGAACTTCCGGCCGGCGCTGGAGCGTGACGGAGGTGAGTTCCGCCTGCCGCTGCCAGCCACCGGACAGGCATTGGAGGGGACAGCGAGGGAGAGAGAGAGCACCTAAGGTGAGGGAAGGAGGGGGGAGATGGCCCCCTTCCCCACCGTCCGCACAGCTCTCTCTCTTCTCTGCGCTGCTCCCCTCAACCCCGCAAATAAAAAAAAAACCCGAAGCTCAGCTAGGCGCCCTTGGGGACCCGGCGCCCCGGGGCACTTGTCCTACCCCGACCCCCCCTAGCTCCGCGCCTGCTCTGGACACCTGAGTGGTAGGAGTGTTTGGTGTAACAGTATACTTCAAGAACGGCACCTCAGGAGGAGGTGCAGGAGCAGTACGGAGAACTGCCCGGAACTATGTTCCTTCCTATGGCCTAGACTCTCCCGGGGGAGGAGCTAGGCTAGGAGTAGGAAAGACAGAGCGTGAGTGACACCAATGAGGGGGTGTCACTAACAGGTCTGGGAACTGCCTCTAACAGTAAGGCCAGTTCTCGAGGTCGGACAATCCAGGTCATTAACACACAGACAGAAAAGGTACAGATTCAGAAGACGGTAACGTAATGCAATAGACAGGCAGGGTTCGGCAACGGGTATCAGAGGTAGCGAGGTACAGAGTCAGAAGGCAAATACAGAGTTCAGGTACGAGCAGAGTTTGGCAACAGGGTATCAGAAACTAGCAAGGTACAGAATCAGAATACAGGAGGATAGTCAGGCAGGCAAAAGGTCATAACAAATAATACAGTTCAATTCCTAACGCTAAGGTGTGAGGTCCGTGATCGTCAACACCTTTGGAAACTATGCTAGAACACAGATACGAACAAGGCCTGAGTGCTACCACGTTGTGATCGCAACGACAGACAACCAGCAACTGAACAGCCAGCAGTATATATACTGAAACACTCTCCAGCCCCTCCCTAAGTGCTGGACCAATGAATTGAAGCAGAGTTGTCAGCTGACCGGCCTGGTCAGCTGACCCTTTTCTGACTGCCATATAAGTTCTGCCTCTCTGCGCGCACGCGCGTCATTCTAAACCTTGGTGGACCATCAGTCCCAGCCACACCAATAATGTCCTGTAATGTGTTTGCTGACCTGTGCGCTGGGTTGGTCGCACCGCCATCAGCACCGGCGGTGGCCTCCCCGCACTGGGTCAGCCTGTTCACAACAAGCCCATGCGTGCTACCCGCCGCGTCAGATGCAGCGGTTTTTCCGCGTTCCGCCATGCTATGCGCGGAAAGAGCCGCCTCCCACTGACTTATAGCGGCGGCTCTTCCGTGTTTCTTCACAGTATCACCCCCGAGGAGTGGGCTCCGGACAGCTCCTTCCAGGCTTTTCCGAATGTAAAGCGTGGAATTCCCTCTTCAAATCATCAGCATGCATGCGGCCCTCAGGTACCCACATTCTTTCCTCAATACCATACCCCTTCCAGTGCACTAGATATTGTACTGCGTTCTGCACTAAACGTGTGTCCAAAATTTTCTCTACTTCATACTCAGGTTGACTATCCACCATCACAGGAGGAGGAGGAGTGGGACCCACATGAACCGCTGGTTTGAGCAGGGACACGTGAAAGGACCTTACCCCACGCATGCTGGCGGGAAGATCAACGGTATAAGTAACGTTGTTGATCTTCTTAGCTACCGGAAAAGGACCCACAAATCTGGGACCAAGCTTGTCTGAGGGTTGTCTCAGGGTCAAGTGATGTGTGGACACCCAAACCAAGTCTCCTGGTTGGAACCTCCACTCTAAAGAACGTCTCTTGTCAGCTTGACCCTTTTGACTCTGAAATGCCCTTTCCAAATTACTTCTCACCATCCACCAAATGTCTTTAAGTGACTTCTGCCAGGCCTCCAGAGTGGGAAACGGAGTGGAGGCTACTGGCAAAGGGGAGAATTTGGGTGATCTCCCTGTCACTAACTGGAACGGAGAAAAACCAGAACAAGAACTCTTCAAATTATTCTGTGCAAATTCTGCGAAGGGCAGAAATTTCACCCAGTCATTCTGCGCCTCCGCAACGTAACATCTCAAGAACTGCTCCAATGACTGATTGATCCGTTCAGTCTGCCCATTGGTCTGTGGGTGGTAGCCCGACGAGAATGACAGCTTCATGCCCATTTAGTGGCAAAATGCCCTCCAGAATCTAGAGACGAATTTGGACTCCCCGATCTGACACTATGTTTTCCGGAATGCCATGGAGCCGGAAAACGTGGACGATGAACAAGTCGGCCAATTCCTGGGCCGAGGGGAGTCCTTTCAAGGGCACGAAATGGGCCATCTTGCTGAAGCGGTCGACTACCACCCAAATGACCGACATGCCTTCAGACCTGGGAAGCTCACCCACAAAATCCATGGACAAGTGAGTCCACGGTTCACTCGGGGCGGGCAAAGGCTGCAAGGTACCGACAGATGCCAGCCGGGAGGGCTTGCTTTTTGCACATATTGTACACTCCCTAACAAACTCCTTGCAATCTGCTGCTAAGGAAGGCCACCAAGCACACCTGGCCATGAGATCCTGTGTTCTGGATGCTCCAGGATGTCCAGCATTCTTGTGCGCATGGGACATTTCTAAGATCTGGAGACGGGAAGGCAGAGGAATGAACATTACCCCTTCAGGTTTCCCTTCCGGGATGTCCTGCTGAAAGGGACTTAAAGTCTCCTTCCAGTCTTCCCAAGTCTCAGTTGCAGCCAGCACCAATTTCTGTGGAACAATAGCCTCTGGGACGGAGGGCTGTGCTGTCTCTGGCTCAAAGCACCTGGACAAAGCATCCGCCTTAACATTCTTGCTCCCTGGAGTATAAGTTATAATAAATCTAAATCAAGAAAAGAATAACGACCATCGAGCCTGACGGGGACTCAACCTCTTAGCCCCCTCGATATATTCCAGGTTCTTGTGATCAGTGTAAACCGTGATCATATGTTCTGCTCCCTCTAACCAATGTCGCCATTCTTCAAAAGCCAATTTAATGGCCAGGAGCTCCCTGTTGCCTATATCGTAGTTTCTCTCTGCTGGGGAGAACCTACGAGAGAAGTAGGCACATGGGTGCATTCGACCCTGCAAGCCTGACCGCTGAGACAGCACAGCCCCCACCCCGACCTCTGAGGCATCTACCTCAACAACAAAGGGAAATGAAGTGTCCACGTGTCTAAGGATAGGTGCAGAGCAAAATAGATCCTTCAGGGTGGAAAATGCTTGTAAAGCTTCAGGAGGCCAATGAGTAGTATCTGCCCCTTTCTTGGTGAGACTGGTGAGGGGTGCAATGACTGTGGAATACCCTTTAATGAACCTTCTATAGTAGTTTGCGAAGCCTAAAAACCGCTGCAGAGACTTCAACCCAACCGGCTGAGGCCATTCAAGCACCGCAGAAACGTTGGCAGGGTCCATGGACAGGCCTGAGGTGGAGATAATGTATCCCAGAAAGGTGACCGATGTTACTTCGAAAATACATTTCTCCAGTTTAGTGTAAAGTGAGTGCCGCCTCAGTTTGTCCAACACAAATCGTACATGGGTCCTATGCTGTGAGAGATTGTTGGAAAAAATAAATATATCATCTAGATATACTAGAACGAATTTCCCCAACACCTCCCTGAGGACCTCATTGATGAGCTCCTGAAAAACGGCTGGGGCATTACATAACCCGAAGGGCATCACCAGGTATTCGTAATGCCCGTCGGGCGTATTAAAGGCCATTTTCCACTCATCGCCCTTTCGTATTCGTATCAGGTTGTACGCGCCCCGTAAGTCTAACTTCGAAAAGATCTTAGCATTGGTGACCTGTGTGAATAAGTCGTCTATCAGGGGCAGCGGATAGCGATTCTTCACCTTAATTTTATTCAGGCCCCTGTAATCAATGCAGGGTCGCAGGCCTCCGTTTTTTTTTTAACAAAAAAGAAACCTGCCCCAGCAGGCGACCGGGATGGGCGAATGAAACCCTTGGCCAAATTTTCACGGATGTATTCTTGCATGGCCAATTTTTCGGGCCCAAATAAATTGTACAAATGGCCCCGGGGGGGGCATACAACCTGAACGGAGATCGATGGGACAGTCGAAAGGGCGATGTGGGGGTAATTTGTCTGCTGCCTTGGGACAAAATACGTCAGAATATTCCAAATACTGCTCAGGAACCCCCTCCACCTGAATCCTGGTTTGGCCCAAAGTCACCTTCCCTAAACATTGCTGAAAACAATGATCTGACCAGGAAATTAATTGACCGTTGGCCCAGTTAATGTGCGGAGAATGAAGGTGTAGCCATGGCATGCCAAGTATAATAGTGGACGTAGTCATGTGTAAAACAAAAAACTGTAATTTTTCCCAATGCAAAACCCCCACAGTGATTCCAACCTCTGGTGTCTGGGACAGCGGACGATTCCTCTGCAGCGGAAAATCGTCCACTGCCGTGACCTGAATGGGAGGTTCCACCGCTGTGAGTGGAATACCCAATCTTTTAGCAAACTCAAAATCCATAAAATTAGCCGCGGAGCCTGAATCAATAAAAGCTTCCGTGGCCTCACTTCTTATCCTCCCATGTAACAGTACAGGGAAAAAGCAACCGGTTTTCTTCTAGGGGTACGAGTCGGGCGCCTAGGGTGTTACCCCCTACAACTCCTAGGCGGTAGCGTTTCCCGGCTTATTGGGACAGTTTCGTACTCTATGCCCCCCTTCCACGCAATACAGACACAGTTGTTCGGTCATTCTCCGTCTTCGCTCCACCTGGGTCAGTCTCGACCGACCAATCTGCATCGGCTTGGGTGGAGACAGGACCGGAGAAGATGAGACAGGAGGAGATGGAGTCACTAAGGGTGCAGCGGGAGGTGCAGCGTATGATGTCAACCTGACACATTGACTGCCCCTGGTCAGTCTCTGATGGCGTAGCCTGCGATCGATGCGAATGGCTGATGAAATGGCCTCATCGACTGTTCTGGGCTCGAGCTGACTCAGCATCAGATCGGAGACCTCATCAGATAAACCTGACAGAAAACAATCTAGCAGGGCATAGGTGTCCCACCTGGCAGTAACTGACCACCTTCTAAATTCAACCGTATAATCTTCGACCGGGCCTTTGCCTTGCCGCAAAAGCTTGAGCTTCCGCTCAGAGGTCGAGGCAAGGTCCGGGTCGTCATAAATTATTGCCATGGCTTTGAAAAATTCCTCTACGGAGGTAAGGGCTGTGTCCCCAGTGGGCAAACTGTATGCCCATGTCTGAGAATCGCCTGATAATAAGGTTTTAATAAATGTGACCCTTTGGGTCTCGGTCCCCGAGGATCGGGGTCTCAACTTAAAATAAGACAACACTCTACTCCTAAAATTTCGAAAGTCAGATCTGTGGCCTGAAAATCTTTACAGGCATACGTATGTCAACGCTAGGAGGGGATCGCACCTCATCCACTGACGTCTGGAGGGTTTGTACAGACCCTGATAGGGCATCAATTAACGCTTGGTGATTAACCAGCACTTGATTGATGTTATCCACCGAAGCGGCAAGTGCGCCCAGACGGTCAGTGCGTGCGTCCATATTGTTTGGGTCTGTCGTTCTGTAACGATCGGTGTAACACAGAGAGGGTCTGATTACCGGTGAACTGCAGTATCACCGAGAATACAGAATATACCCGATTATAGATGATCTGCAGTATCACCGATAATCAGATATATCTACTAACCTCTGGACACCTGAGTGGTAGGAGTGTTTGGTGTAACAGTATACTTCAAGAACGGCACCTCAGGAGGAGGTGCAGGAGCAGTACGGAGAACTGCCCGGAAGTATGTTCCTTCCTATGGCCTAGACTCTCCCGGGGAGGAGCTAGGCTAGGAGTAGGAAAGACAGAGCGTGAGTGACACCAATGAGGGGGTGTCACTAACAGGTCTGGGAACTGTCTCTAACAGTAAGGCCAGTTCTCGAGGTCGGACAATCCAGGTCGTTAACACACAGACAGATAAGGTACAGATTCAGAAGACGGTAACGTAATCCAATAGACAGGCAGGGTTCGGCAACGGGTATCAGAGGTAGCGAGGTACAGAGTCAGAAGGCAAATACAGAGTTCAGGTACGAGCAGAGTTTGGCAACAGGGTATCAGAAACTAGCAAGGTACAGAATCAAAATACAGGAGAATAGTCAGGCAGGCAAAAGGTCATAAGAAATAATACAGTTCAATTCCTAACGCTAAGGTGTGAGGTCCATGATCGTCAACACCTTTGGAAACTATGCTAAAACACAGATACGAACAAGGCCTGAGTGCTACCACGTTGTGATCGCAATGACAGACAACCAGCAACTGAACAGCCAGCAGTATATATACTGAAACACTCTCCAGCCCCTCCCTAAGTGCTGGACCAATGAATTGAAGCAGAGTTGTCAGCTGACCGGCCTGGTCAGCTGACCCTTTTCTGACTGCCATATAAGTTCTACCTTCTAAACCTTGGTGGACTATCAGTCCCAGCCACACCAGTACTGTCCTGTAATGTGTTTGCTGACCTGTGCGCTGTGTTGGTCGCACCGCCATCAGCACCAGCGGCGGCCTCCCTGCACTGGGTCAGCCTGTTCACAACAAGCCCATGCGTGCTAACCGCCGTGTCAGACGCAGCGGTTTTTCCGCGTTCCGCCATGCTATGTGCGGAAAGAGCCGCCTCCCGCTGACTTATAGCAGCGGCTCTTCCGCGTTTCTTCACAGTTACCTTCTTTGTGCACATCCCACCCCCTCCTCCAGCTCTTCCTACACCTCCCTGGATGGTTTGATCTGGCTTCATCCATTTTTGTTGAAGACTTGCATCCTGTTTCCTTTTTGTAGTGTTTGTAAACAGTGGTGCTCATCAGGATTCCGGATATCCGTGTAACCCGAATATCCAAACTTTTTTTCGCTATCCGATTTGGGTTCAAATCTATCTGCAGATATTTGGGCGCATAACGTAGATGTCCGCAGGTATTGTGGATATCCGGAACCGAAATACTGTAACTAAGGAGATGACATCCTGGAGCCAATCAGAGGGCTCCCAGCAGAAGCCCTAGCAATTTAAAAAATGTAATTTTTGATTTTAAAAATGCTAAGAAAAATGGTTTTTAAACTGTCATTTTTCTGAGTTTAAAAAACTTTTTTTATTTGCATTTTTAAAATAGATTTTCTCAAAAATTAAATAAAAAATTTTAATTCTTTTTTTGACTTGTACCCACTAATTTCCATAACATATGGTTATTTTTGGTGTCAATAGCATTTACAGTATGGGGGCTTTGCTATTCACTGTCAAAGGTGGCACAAAATTATGTGAAAATGATGTGACATTTTAATGCGAAATTACAATTGACTATACGAAATCAATTAAATGTACAAATCGTAATTGCGTATATGCGAAATTGTGAAAATGTACGCAAAATGTGCGTAATCGTAATTAGTTGATTAGGATCATCACTAACAACCACTAGTGATGGTCAATGAGATGTATATAATTTCGAGTTGATGCAGCATTATGCAAATTTTGTAAATTTTGAAAATGAAACAATCAAACCTTGCTGAGGTCAAATTCGATTGGTCCATTTTTAAGGCCTCCTTTCCACGGACTGTTGAGCTGTGTGTTCAGCAAGCAATTACCAGGCAGCAGTGAGCAGTTGTGAGAGTTTGAGAGGCATTTCACTGCCTATCAGCGATCCGTGGAAAGGAGGCCTTAGATGCCTACATTTGCATACAAAATTTGCATAATTCTACATCTACTCAAAATTCTTTGCATCTCATTGACCATCCCTAACCACCATCAGGTCTGTGCACACACAGGTGCATAATTATAGACACACCAATCAGGTTTACAAATAGTGCTGCTCGGATACCCCTTTTCAAAATCCGGATCCGATTTGGATCCGGATAGCCGATCAGGGTCGGATAACCGAGTTCAAAATGTTCCGATCCGAATCGGATAACCGACCTCAGTATCCGGATTCGGATATCCGGATAGAAAACCCGGAAGTGGCCTTTAAATTGCTTTAAAACATTTTTTAGGGTATATGAGGCATGTAGCATCGTTATTTTATAAAAGGGATACACTAATTGATGATGTAGGGACTTAAAATCCCCTCCCCCCCCCCCCAAAAAAAAATGGCTGTCAATTAACATCAGGACTAGGTTCCAGACAGCGGTCGTGCAGCCCACATTGTGTCCAAAGTCCAACTGCACAACTGGGACACAGGGCTGTGGAGTCGGTCCAAAAATCCACCGACTCCGACTCCTCAGTTTAGGATTCCACCGACTCCGACTCCACGACTCCGACTCCTCTTTGCATATTACAATTTTGTTGATTAAAAGTATGTAACATGAAATTCGTCTCTTAACTGCCAATGCTTAGGAATTTTACAAGACAACTGAAGTGAGAAGGATATGTAGACTACTATATTTATTCCCTTTAGACTAAAACTAGTCCTTGGTAAGAGTACTTGTAAAAGGTACAAACCGGAACAAAGAACATCTATCAGGCCCTAGGCAATGTAAGTGTGGGTACATGTAAGAATGATGTGCAGGTACTCTGCAGGGGAATGAGGAGATTGTAAACAGACAACACCTCTGTGTTCAATGTGCACAGCATTCTCAGTGGATTCCCTGCAGCTCTGTGGGGAGTGCATATGTAGAGTATAGTACTATTGTGTAACAAAGTAAACCTGAGACAGATGAAATTAAAGTTTTATACATACCTGAGGCTTCCTCCAGCCGCCTTCAGGATAATCAGTCCCTCGTTGTCCTCCTCTACCACCTGGATCTTCTGCTATGAGTCCAGGTACTTGAGTCAGTCAGGCGTAGTGCGCATGCACACACTCCGCCGCCAGGAGCATACTACACCTGTGCAGCACTATTGCGCAGGTGCAGAATGTTCCTGGCTGTGGGAGCGGCATGCGGCCGGAAAGCGCTGACTGGCTGAATTACCAGGACTCATAGCAGAAGATCCGGGTGGTGGAGGACAGTGAGGGACTGATTAGCCTGAAGGGGGCTGGAGGAAGCCCCAGGTATGTATAAAACTTTACTTTTCATCCGTCTCAGTTACCCTTTATTTGTAGTCACCAAACCAAATGTTAACAACATATCAAATTATTTGATTTCATCAGCAAAGGGAGTGCATACATTTGCATAAATCAGCATCAATGCAGAATTATTTCCATCTCGTTGACCATCTCTATTAGTGACACGGCTACACATCAGGCTTTATTCTTACAGCATAGATGTTATTTAGTATATATAAGAGATTCCTGTGTACACATCATATATACAGTCACAATCAGATATGTATAACTGACCTTAAAAATACGGGGACTGCTTTATTGAAGCAGCACAAGTAACTAATTTTGATTGGTTTATTTCATTTTTGTGGACTAAGCACAGCTATTACTGTATATATAGTGTATATATACATTATTTTTAATGAATATTATCTGAGAAATAGAACATTTTATCATATTTTCTATTTTAATTACAGTTACAAATTCATTAGGAGTCGGAGTCGGTGCATTTTTTCCCAACTCCGACTCCAGGCACCCAAAATTGCCCGACTCCACGACTCCGACTCCACGACTCCGACTCCGACTCCACAGCCCTGCTGGGACATGACAGTTTTCAGCCCAGACACCTCCAAACAATTACGCAGCAATTGTGTTTTGGGTTAAATATAGGTGGTATCAGTGGCCTGTGGCACCCTGGCCTGGTGGTGGGAGCAGCACAAGCAGCAGGAGCAGGGCAAGGCAGCAGCAGCAGGTGTAACGTGTGCCAGGAGCATGCCGGACATGGCAATTGGCACTTGTGACGTGGCACTTGCCAAGTGTCACATGTGGCACTTGCCAAGTGTCACGTGTGGCACTTGCCAAGTGTCACGTGTGGCACTTGCCAAGTGTCACGTGGCATTTGCCATGTGGCAAGTGACACATGGCAAGTGCCACGTGAAACTTGGCAAGTGGCAAGCGACACGTGGCAAGTGCCACACGTGACACGTTTCAATTGCTACGTGACACGTGGCGAGTGACAGTCAGACAGCAGAGGAGAAGACACTTGTGCACACTAACTGTCACACTGCTCACAGCACAGCAATTCTGTAGAAAGCTAACACAGTAGTACTACTACTCTAACAAATACTAGCACTGACTGCAGTACTACAGTACTAACTACACAATAACACAGTAATCCTATCCCCTAATCCCTAACCTATACCTAAGGCTAAAAGCTGGCCAGCAGGAAGCAGCTGGCCTGGTCTGTGCACAGCACACACACAGACACATAGCAGCTGCCTGCAGCACACACTCTGACTGTCACACAAATGACATCAAGCTAATTAATTATTTAACAATAGTGTAGTGATAGTAGTGAAGGGTTAAATCACTGAACAGCTTTCAGTTTATCACTGCTAGGCCAGTACAGTAGTACTACTACTCTAACAAATACTAGCACTGACTGCAGTACTACAGTACTAACTACACAATAACACAGTAATCCTATCCCCTAATCCCTAACCTATACCTAAGGCTAAAAGCTGGCCAGCAGGAAGCAGCTGGCCTGGTCTGTGCACAGCACACACACAGACACATAGCAGCTGCCTGCAGCACACACTCTGACTGTCACACAAATGACATCAAGCTAATTAATTATTTAACAATAGTGTAGTGATAGTAGTGAAGGGTTAAATCACTGAACAGCTTTCAGTTTATCACTGCTAGGCCAGCTGCACTGGAGCACACGCTCTGACTGTCATACAATGACATCAATCAAGCTTATTAACGATTAAACAATAGTATAGTGATAGTAGTGAAGGAGTTAATCACTGAACAGCTTATCACTGTGTACAGCCCTGGCTAGGCCCAGCAGCACTGGAGCACACACTCTGTCACACTATGACACCAATTAAGCTAATCAACGATTTAACAATAGTGTAGTGATAGTAGTGAAGGGGTTAATCACTGAACAGCTTTAGGTTTAGAACTGTGTACAGCCCTTCCTAGGCCAACAGCACTGGAGCATGTCTCTCAGTGAGCATTCAGCAAGCTAAGACGATATGTCTCATCATGGTTGCCCTCCATATATACAGGGGGGCTGGCCAGTGTTCCTTTCTGTGATTGGGTGCCATGGTTTAGGCTGGCCTCTGGTCAGGTGGGGCTGGCCAGGGTTCCCCTCTGTTATTGGTTGCTAGGGCTTCTGCTGGGATCCCGCTGATTGGCTCCAGGACGTCATCTCCTTAGTTACAGTATTTCGGATCCGAATACCTGCAATATTCGTGGATATCCTCGTTATGCGCCCAAATATCCGCAGATAGCTAGCCAGATTTTTTAAAAAATCCGAATCGTATAGCGTAAAAAAGTTTCGGATATCCGGGTTACCCGGATACCCAGAATCCTAAAGAGCAGCACTGGTTACCAGGCAGCAACAAGCAGTTACCAGGCAACAGTGAGCAGTTGTGAGAGTTTGAGAGGCATTTCACTGCCTTTCAACTGTCCATGGAAAAGAGGCCTCAAAATTGCGACTATTGTTGCAAAATAGTCACAATTGCCATTTCTTGAGTTTTCATTTTCGATTGCGGTAATTTTGCCACGTTTGTAATGCAAGTCAGTGAGAGTGTTCTTTAAAAATGTAAAACGGAACGAAAAGTGTTTGGCGGTGTGGTGGAAAATTATCCCTATAGTTGATTTCTGAGTCAAATGCATACAAAGTTTGGGTAGTGTTTTGTAAATCACTGTGTATGGATTCTCATTGGTCTGTTAAAAGACCAATAGGGGGCGCTGGAGGGAATTTGAAAGATACAGCAAGCCCTGGCGCAGTGCCACCTACCAGGCTGCCGCTCCCCCCATACCCCTGGCATGTATACGGACTTTTTTTTATTATCCGCTAACATTGGAGGTATAGGGCTCTATTCATAAAAAAGTTGTGGCGAAAAAACTCCTGGAGCGAAAATACCGCAGCGGTATTTTACACTTCTGGGCGGTCATTCAAAAAAATCTTGCCAGCTGCGATGCAAGAGCAGAGATCTCCCGCTGAAAGCTGGCGGTAAGCTGTCGGAAGGCATGCGGAAACACTTCAGCCGGCAGAGTCCCTCCGTGCACTGCTCTCTCTGGGAGGTCTGTCCCATTCACTTGTATGTAATCCGCAAAATCAGAGGAAGCGGTATTTCCCGTCCACATACCGCTTCCTCTAAACTTCATGAATGGCCATTTTGTTACTTTTTTCTAGATAAATCTAGAAAAACACTGGAGAAGGCGGAAATTTCTCGCTCTGCTGGGGGATTGTAGATTTTCATGCGGGAACAGCTTTTATGAATGCCCACTTTGCTAAATGGACGGGAAAATCCGCTGTTTTGAGCGGAAAACTTGCGGTAAGGTTTTATGAATAGAGACCATTGAGTTGACATCTCTTAAAAAAATTTTTTAAAAGGCTGTGTGTAAAATACATATTTTTTTGGCGAATATTTTGCCATTTATCTCTCTCTGCCATGCCACCGCCTAGGCTTCTGGACACTTTGTACCAACTTTTCAAAGAAATTGTGGCTGCAAAGATGCCTGGAAGGTTTTAGAAGTAAACCTGCCCTTAAAGAAATACTGTAGGGGTGTCGGGGGAAAATGAGTTGAACGTAAGGCCTGTTTCCACTACACGCAGATTGGATGCAGAATGGATGCAGAAAAACCAACTCCAATGAATGCCTATGGGAAAATCTGCATCAGAAAAATCGCATTTAGTGGAAACAGGCCCATAGTCATTCATTGGAGTCAGTTTTTCTGCACCCATTCTGCATCCAATCTGCGTGTAGTGGAAACAGGCCCTTACCCGGGGCTTCTAATGGTCCCCGCAGACATCCTGTGCCCACGCAGCCACTCGCTGAAGCTCCGGCCTGAAGTCTAAATACCACTGTGCCTGCGTTGCTGTGTCCCCTCTCCTGCTGATGTCACCAGGAGCTTACTGCTCAGACCCAGTATGGTCTGTGCCTGCGCAGTACGTTTCTGGTGAGGTCAGGGGGAGCGAGGACACGGCAACGCGGGTGCAGTGGTTTTCAGACTTTAAAGTCTGAAATTCCAGAAGTTAACCGGAGGCGGGGCCGAAGCATCGGTGAGTGGCTGCGCGGGCACAGGATGTCTACGGGGGACCATTAGAAGCCCAAGGTAAGTTCAACTCATTTTCCCCCGACCCCCCCCCCCCCCCCCCCCCCGACAGTATTCCTTTAAAGTCAATGAGGTTCCCTGAGAACGCTCAGTTCAATTTTTTGCTGTAAAATTAGCGAAGGGCTCGCAATGTTCGTCTATCACTATGCAGGAGGCTCTCCTGAAGTAACTATTTAACCCCCACCGGTTGGCTTTAAAAGGAACCCGAGGTATGAGACATATGGAAACAGCCATATTTATTTCCTTTTAGGGAATACCAGTTTCCTAGTTATCCTGCTGATCCTCTGTCTCTAATACCTTTACGCAGGGAACACACTTGACTTTCAGTTTTCCGCGCGCGTTTTTCTGCATACTTTTTCTGCACACCAAGTGTGTTTCTATGCAGGAAAACGCGCACGTTTTTTCACAGCAGCTGATGTAATTGATACAGAAAACTGCCAAAAGTGCAGAATCAGGATGCAGAATGTCAATTTTTTTTCTGCGTGCGAACAACACAGTAAGTGTGCACTAGCACATTGATTAACATGAGTTCTCAGTTTTTCTGTGCAGAAAACGCGCACGAAAACAGTCAAGTGTGTTCCCTGTCTCAGTCATAGCCCCTGAACAAGCATGCAGCAGATCAGGTGTTTCTGACATTATTGTCAAATCTGACAAGATTAGCTGCATGCTTGTTTCTAGTGTGTGATTCAGATAGTACTGCAGCCAAATAGATCAGCAGGGCAGCCAGGCAACTGGTATTGTTCAAAAGGAAATACATATGGCAGCCTCCGTATACCTCTCACTACAGTTGTGCTGTTAAACAATACCAGTTGCCTGGCAGTCCTGCTGATTTCTCTTGTCAGTAGGGTCTAAATCACACACCTGAAACAAGCATGCAGCTAATCTTGTTAGACTTGTTATAGGCATCTGATGCTTGTTCAAAGTCTACGGCTAAAAGCATTAGGCCTCTTTTCCACGGACTGTTGTTAGGCAGTGAAATTCCTCTCAAACCCTCACAACGGCTCACTGCTGCCTGGCAACGGCTCACTGCTGCCTGGTAACTGCTCACTGCTGCCTGGTAACTGCTCACTGCTGCCTGGTAACTGCTTGCTGACTCTGAGCACACAGTTCAACTGTTCTTGGAAAAGAGGCTTTAGAGGCAGAGGATTAGCAGGACAGCCAGGCAATGTGCATTATTTAAAAAGAAACAGACATATATCAGCCTCCATATAAGGCCTCCTTTCCACGGACTGTTGAGCTGTGTGCTCAGCAAGCAGTTACCAGGCAACAGTGGGCAGTTACCAGGCAGCAGTGAGCAGTTGCCAGGCAGCAGCGAGCAGTTACCAGGCAGCAATAAGCAGTTACCAGGCAGCAGTGAGCAGTTGAGAGAGTTTGAGAGACATTTCACTGCCTATCAACAGTTCGTGGAAAGGAGGCCTAACTCTCACCTGGGATTCCCTTTGAGGCCCCATTCACACTTGAAAGCACAGTGATTGTTCAGCGATTTCACGCGGAAAAAATCACTGGACACTTCAGCGATTTTCCCATGATCGCGTTTAGCGCTTCTATAGCACTGAAACGTGATTGCCGGGAAATCGCCTGAAAATGGTGCAGGCAACGAGTTTCTGTTTGGCGATTTGCTTTAATCGCCGGCAATTAACGCAAATCGCCAAAGTAAGAACGGGCCCATAGGGTTTATTACACTAGCGCTTTCAAAAGTGCTAGCATTTGAGAGTTTTGCCAAAATCGCCAGCCCTGAGTGTCCATTGTGTGGCGATCTTGCACTGCTTGGAGAATAATTGTGCTAGGTCTGAAATCTGCTGTGTCTCTGCAGGCGTTGGGCCCCTTTATACCAGCGAGCGACTCCATTACTACTCCGACAGCAGCTCGATATTATGCTGTAAGGATGACCACAATAAGCAGCGTTTCCTCCCTGATTTCCCATCTGTGGCGCTGACATGAGGCCTCGGTTGTAACGCAGTAACGGTAGCAATAAGTCCCTTGCCCCGGGCGTTTCCAGACGACATGCTCCTCAATAACACAGTACCAGCTGCGATCCTGGGCAGACAGAAGATTTAAAGAGCTCAGACCTCGCTAAGTATGTTGCCGCTTTTCTTGCGCTGCTTCCTCAGAGCAGGGCCAGGCCGAGGCGGAGGCGAGAGAGGCTCCAGCCTCAGAGCGCAGTGTAGGAGGTGGCGCACAAAGCTATCATTCCCCTATTGTGTTTGAAGCAGAGATAAATAAGAAAAGGGGATACATAGCAGTGACTACAAGCCAGATAACTAGAGATTAAGGTGTTGCGGGCCCTGGGGCGCCTCTTGGTCTAATAGAAATCAGTGTGTGACGGCTGGGTGGGAGGGATGGAGGGGCGCACTTTGCTGTCTCAGCCTTGGGTGCAGGAGGACCTTGTCCCGGCTCTGCCACAGACCTCACTAAGGCCTCTTTTCCATGAACTGCTGATAGGCAGTGAAATGCCTCTCAAACTCTCACAACTGCTTGTTGCTGCCTGGCAACTGCTCACTGATGCCTGGTAACTGCACGCTAAGCACATAGTTCAACTGTTCATGGAAAAGAGGCCTAAGGCCTCGCACACACCGAAGGGGAGGTGTGTAGAGATGTCCCGAACAGTTCGCTGGCGAACTTCGATGGTTCGCGTTTGACTGCCAAACTTTGACCCTCTACATCACAGTCAGCAGGCACATTGTTGCCAAACAGACTGCACTCACTCCTAGAGCCCCACCCCCCTTATAAAAGGCAAGGTCATTTGCCTCACTCGTCTGCCTATACTAATTAGTTAAGGGACAGATGCTACACACATTCTGCTATGTAGAGTTTAATTAGCTCCCTCCTCCCTTCTACCGGAGGGAGGAGGGTCTCATCTGCCAGAGAATTCCAGTATTTCAAAAGCCAGCTTACATACCATGGCTGGTCGGTGTCGGTCGGTGTGTCTCTCTCTCTCTCTCTCTCTCTCTCTCCTTTCCGCAGAATTGTATTTTTGAGCATAAATGGTACATGCTAGGCTGGCTTCAGCATGTAGTGTTGGTGGCACTGTACCATCAACACTACATGCTGAAGCCAGCCTAGCATGTACCATTTATGCTCAATCCATTTATGCTCAAAAATACAATTCTGCGGAGAGCGGTGACCATCTCTTTGGACAACTGTTGAACACAAAAGGCAAGGCCATGCCTGGCTCTGACACAGGAGACCAGGGTTCGAATCTCGGCTCTGTCTGTTCAGTAAACTAGCACCTATTCAGTAGGAGACCTTAGGCAAGTGTTCCTAACACTGCTACTGCCTATAGAGCGTGCCCTAGTGGCTGCAGCTCTGGCGCTTTGAGTCCGCCAGGAGAAAAGTGCGATATAAATGTTATTTGTCTTGTCTCATTTTTCTCTTGACAACTGTTGAACACAAAAGGCAAGGCCATGCCTGGCTACAAATCATTAAGCAGTGGCTGGATGGTGTAATGGTTAAGGGCTCTGCCTCTGACACAGGAGACCAGGGTTCGAATTTCAGCTCTGTCTGTTCAGTAAGCCAGCACCTATTCAGTAGGAGACCTTAGGCAAATCTTCCTAACACTGCTACTGCCTATAGAGCGTTCCCTAGTGGCTGCAGCTCTGGCGCTTTGAGTCCGCCAGGAGAAAAGTGTGATATATTTGTCTTGTCTAATTTTTCTCTTGGATTGAGCATAAATGGTAGATGCTAGGCTAGCTTCAGCTAGTAGTGTTGGTGGTATAATGGATAAGTTAGTTACCTACCATACACTGAGATCTGGGTTGAATTCCCAGCCACAGTATGTAAGCTGGTTTTTGAAATACTGGAATTCCCTGGCAGCTGAGACCTTCCTCCCTCCAGTAGGAGGGAGGAGGGAATAGGTAGAAGGGTGGAGGGACTTCCTCCAGGTATTAGATCTCTTGAAATATGTTTTATAGCATTTTTCCAGCCAGTAGAAATCTTTCTAAATTTTTAAGTTCGCCTCCCCATTGAAGTCTATTGTGGTTCGCGAACTTTTTCGCTAATCGAACTTTCCGCGGAGGTTCGCGACATCACTAGAGGTGAGTAAGGCCTCTTTTACACGAACTATTGAGCTGTGTGTTCGGCAAGCAGTTGCCAGGCAGCAGTGAGCAGTTACCAGGCAGCAGTGAGCAGTTGTGAGAGTTTAAGAGGCATTTCACTGCATAACAACAGTTTGTGGAAAAGAGGCCTCATGCTGCTCTGGAGGGGGGAGGGAGAGGGGGGCGATCTGGCCCACCGCTGCATGCCCGCTCCTCCTTCCTGGGGGAGGGGCGCATACTCACTAGTTTGCCTCAGGCGGCAAAAAGTCTAGAAGTCTAAAAGTCGTCCCGCCCTCTACACATACACACACACCCCACCACGGGGGAGCAGTGGCTGCGGCGGTAGGAGAGCGGGTAGAAATGCCACTCCAGGGCCAATGCTGCCTGATGCAAACTTGGCATCATGGGCCAACCTCCCCTGAATACTTGGCAGGACAGGGCTAGTAACGGGAGGCCCTGGAGAGAGTATATATAAGAAGCTGTTTGCGGTATGCTGAACAGTTTCCGGCAGTCGCCTCTATCCTGTCTCTCCCTTGTTGTATCTGGATGAATTGTGGCAAGTGGCGCAGCAAGTGAGAAAGTTCCATCCCGATCATCACGTGTGTCTCTCATCCGTCATCCCCCCGGCGGTCTCATCTCACAGTTCCCTGGGAAGATTTATTCCCGGCATCGCTCCCCAGTTTAGCTGCCCTCCCTGTGTGTAATCTCTTGTTTCTGTCCGCTCAGATGGATGATCCCCAGAAATGAGCGCAGCTCTCCAAGAGAGATCTCAATGGTGATCTAAAAATTGTCACCGCAACATCAGCTCTCCTCTGTGTCTAATAACTCCTCATTGTGAAGGCCGAGGCCCCGCTGGCCCGCTCAGGCCTGTGAAATATCACTTCCTACTTTCACAGGGCCCAGGAAATTATTCACATGGCATGTGTGCAGAGTGTGTGCATGTGCACGTGTCTGTGTGAAGTGTGTGTGTGTGTGTGTGTGTGTCTGCATATGTGTGTGTGTGTGTGTGTGTGTGTGTGCGTGCACAGTGTGTGTGTGCGTGCACAGTGTGTGTGTGTGTGTGTGTCTGTGTGTGTGTGTCTGTCTGTGTGTGTGTGTGTGTGTGTGTGTCTGCATGTGTGTGTCTGTGTGTGTCTGTGTGTGTGTGTCTCTGTGTGAAGTGTGTGTGTGTCTGCGTGTGTGTGTTTCTGCGTGTGTGTGTGTGTCTGTGTGAAGTGTGTGTGTGTCTGCGTGTGTGCGTGTGCGCGTGTGTGTGTCTGCGTGTGTGCGTGTGCGCGTGTCTGTGTGAAGTGTGTGTGTGTGTGTCTGCGTGTCTGTGTGAAGTGTGTGTGTGTGTCTGCGTGTGTGTGTGTGTGTGTGTGTGTGTGTGTGTGTGTGTGTGTGTGTGTGTGTGTGTGTGTGTGTGTGTGTGTGTGTGTGTGTGTGTGTGTGTGTGTGTGTGTGTGTGTGAAGTGTGTATGTGTGTGTTTAGTATGTGGGCAGTATGTGTGTAGTCTGTGCATGTGTAGTGTTTTTTGTGTGTGTTTGTAGTATGTGTGCGTGTGTCTGTGTGTGTTTAGTCTGTGTGTGTGTGTGTGTGTCTGTATTTGTGTGTAGTATGTATGTGTCTGTATGGAGTGTTTTTGTGTGTGTAGCGTATGTGTGTGTGTCTGTTTGTGAGCGTGTAATATGTATGTGTATGTGTGTCTGTGTGTGTAGTGTTTGTGTGTGTGTTTGTATTTGTGTGTGTGTTTGTGTGTGTATATATCATGCTGAAATCTACTGGAAATCTGTCTGAAGTGTGTGGGCAGGCAGGCAGGCTATTCAATTGTGATCAGGGAGGGATCTATTGGATGGTCGATCTGGTGGGTTGATTTTGTGCAGTAGTGATCTGAAAAATCGATCCTCTTAACAATCAGGAGCAGATTGGGCATTTTGGAAATAATCAATTCTGCCAGGAAGGTGCATTGTGTGTATTGGGCCTACGACCGCCACACGATAACCCAACCCAACTCCAAGACCAAAGCCTGTCCCGCAGGGAGGGCAACCCATACAGGTTCCCGGGCCCCTGCAGCTTGCTGTGTTGTCTATCATGTAAGTAGAGATGGGCCGAACCTCCGATTTTAGGTTCACGAACCGGGTTCGCGAACTTTCGCGTTAAAGTTCGCGAACCGCAATAGACTTCAATGGGGATGCGAACTTTGAAAAAAAAAAAAAAAATTATGCTGGCCACAAAACTGATGGAAAAGATGTTTCAAGGGGTCTAACACCTGGAGGGGGGCATGGCGGAGTGGGATACATGCCAAAAGTCCCGGGGAAAAATCTGGATTTGACGCAAAGCAGCGTTTTAAGGGCAGAAATCACATTGAATGCTAAATGACAGGCCTAAAGTGCTTTAAAACATCTTGCATGTGTATACATCAATCAGGTAGTGTAATTAAGCTACTGCTTCACACTGACACACCAAACTCACCGTGTAACGCACCGCAAACAGCTGTTTGTGTAGTGATGGCCATGCTGGACTGGTGCGCACCATGGCGAGAGTGCAGGTTTTGGTGGCTTTACAGCCCATATGGTCGCCTGGCTGATGTAGCTGAATGACAGAACAGTGACTGTCCAGCTGATCAAATTTGGTCTGACCACAATGAAGCAACGACCTTATTATCTTTTGTGTGCCCCCCGAGACACTCATCTAGGCGCCGGTCATTGCTTCATTGTGATACGCAAGCCCCTTCACCACGGCAAGGTAATGATCACGAAGGGGAATGGGAGCATGTACATGCCTTTTCTTTTGTTGTTGCAGCTGCCCGCAGTGCAGCCAGAAAAATTAGGCAGTCATGTACACGCACCAGAAAAATTATGACAGCGGCCGCTGCTAGCAGCGGCCTAAAAAATTCAGCAATCCGCCTAGAGTCCCGGACCCTGTTGGTGGTGGCGGAGAAGGTAGTCAAGCGGCCTGCAGGCAGACATGCTGTGTGGAGGGACTGGGAGCGACTTAGTCTTCTTGGGGCAGCCCAGACAGCCAGTCACACGGCGTGCAGGCAGAGATGCTGTGTGTGCGGGGACTGACTTAGTCTTGGGGCGGGCAGCAGCCCTCCGGGATCCATGCCTCATTCATTTTGATAAAGGTGAGGTACTTAACACTTTTGTGATTTAGGCGACTTCTCTTCTCTGTGACAATGCCTCCAGCTGCGCTGAAGGTCCTTTCTGACAGGACGCTTGCGGCAGGGCAGGAGAGAAGTTGGACGGCAAATTGGGACAGCTCTGGCCACAGGTCAAGCCTGCGCACCCAGTAGTTCAAGGGTTCCTCATAGCTGTTCACAGCAGTGTCTACCTCCACACTTAAGGCCAGGTAGTCGGCTACCTGCCGTTCCAGGCGTTGGTGGAGGGTGGATCCGGAAGGGCTACGGCGAGGCGTTGGACTAAAGAACGTCCGCATGTCCGACATCACCATGAGATCGCTGGAGCGTCCTGTCTGACTGCGTGGACACGGGAGGAGGATTAGTGGCAGTGGTACCTTGCTGGCGTTGTGCTGTCACATCACCCTTAAAGGCATTGTAAAGCATAGTTGACAGCTGGTTCTGCATGTGCTGCATCCTTTCCACCTTCCGGTGAATTGGTAACAGGTCCGCCACTTTGTGCCTGTACCGAGGGTCTAGTAGTGTGGCCACCCAGTACAGCTCATTCCCCTTAAGGTTTTTTATACGGGGGTCCCTCAACAGGCAGGACAGCATAAAAGACGACATCTGCACAAAGTCGGATCCAGTACCCTCCATCTCCTCTTGCTCTTCCTCAGTGACGTCACGTAAGTCAACCTTCTCCCCCCAGCCGCGAACAATACCACGGGAAGGTTGAGCAGCACAAGCCCCCTGCGACGCCTGCTGCGGGTGTTCTCCTGCCGCCGTCCCCTCCTCCTCCTCCTCCTCCCCCAAAGAAACACCTTGCTCATCATCCTCTGAGTCTGACACGTCTTCTGCACACGACTTCTCTTCTTCCTCCTCCTCCCCCCTCTGTGCTGCCGCAGGTGTTGAGGAAACAGCTGGGTCTGATGAAAATTGGTCCCATGCCTGTTCCTGCCGTAACGGTTCCTGGTCACGCTCATTCACAGCTTCATCCGGCACTCTACGCACAGCACGCTCCAAGAAGTAAGCGTAGGGAATTAAGTCGCTGATGGTGCCCTCACTGCGGCTCACCAGGTTGGTCACCTCCTCAAACGGCCGCATGAGCCTGCATGCATTTTTCATCAGTGTCCAGTTGTCGGGCCAGAACACCCCCATCTTCCCAGACTGTTTCATTCTACTGTAGTTGTAGAGGTAGTGGGTGACGGCTTTCTTCTGTTCTAGCAGGCGGGTCGAATTCCAGCAAGTCGGGCTATCGCAAATGAGGCGTCTCACCGGCATGTTGTTTTTCCGCTGAATTTCTGCAAATCGTGCCATGGCTGTGTAAGACCGCCTCAAATGCCCACAGAACTTCCTGGCCTGCTTCAGGACATCCGCTAAGCCAGGGTACTTTGCCACAAATCTTTGAACAACTAGATTCATGACATGTGCCATGCAGGGTATGTGTGTCAGCTTCCCCATATGCAAAGCGGCAAGAAGATTGCTGCCGTTGTCGCACACCACGTTGCCTATCTCCAGGTGGTGCGGGGTCAGCCACTCATCCACCTGTTTCTAAGAGCAGCCAGGAGAGCTGCTCCAGTGTGACTCTCCGCTTTGAGACAAGACATGTCTAAGATGGCGTGACACCGTCTTACCTGGCATGCAGCATAGGCCCTGCGGAGCTGGGGCTGTGTAGCTGGAGAGGAGAACTGCCACTCAGCCAAGGAGGAGGAGGACAGCGAAGAGCATGTAGCAGGAGGAGAGGAGGTGGCAGGAGGCCTGCCTGCAAGCCGTGGAGGTGTCACAATTTGGTCCGCTGCGCCCTACTTGCCATCGTTCACCTCCAGGTTCACCCAATGGGCTGTGTACGTAATGTAGCGGCTCTGCCCGTGCTTGGCAGACCAGGCATCCGTGGTCAGGTGTACCCTTGACCCAACGCTCTTCGCAAGAGATGACACCACTTGCCTCTCAACTTCACGGTGCAGTTGGGGTATGGCCTTTCTCGAAAAATAAGTGCGGCCTGGCATCTTCCACTGCGGTGTTCCGATGGCCACAAATTTACGGAAGGCCTCAGAGTCCACCAGCCGGTATGGTAACAGCTGCCGAGCTAACAGTTCCGCCACGCCAGCTGTCAGACGCCGGGCAAGGGGGTGACTGGCCGAAATTGGGTTCTTCCGCTCAAACATTTCCTTTCACGGACACCTGACTGCTGCTGTGGGCAGAGGAGCAGGAACCGCTCAAGGGCAGAGGCGGAGTGGAGGAGGGTGCCTGTGAAGGTGCAAGGGAGAAAGCGGCAGAAGCAGATGATGCACCTGAAGGAGGAAGAGGTGAAGGAGGGTGACTTTTCTTTTGTGTGCTGCTGCTGCTTTTGCTCAGGTGGCCATCCCATTGCTGTTTGTGCCTTTTCTCCAGGTGCCTTCGTAAGGCACTTGTCCCTACGTGAGTGTTGGCCTTTCCACGGCTCAATTTTTGTTGGCAGAGCGAACAGATGGCTTTGGTCCGATCTGAGGCACACACATTAAAAAATTTCCACACCGCTGAGCCACCCTGGGATGTGGGCACTATGGGGACCTCAGCAGCTGATGCTGAAGGGCAAGTTGGCTGGCTGTACATAGGTGGCGATACATGGTGCCGGACTCTGCCACCAGCTGTTTCTGACGAAGAGCTGCCCCAGCTTCTTTCAGCAACTTCTCTCCTCCTACTACTCTCTGACTCCCCCTCTGAACCGTCCCCCTCTTCATCTCCTCTATTGGGAACATACAGAGGATCCCTATCATCGTCAGCATCATAATCATCCTGCCCAGCTTCGCTTGCCTCAGAAAAATCCAAACATGCACCATCAGTAGGTCCTTCATCCTCCTTACACGTTACATCCATAGTGTTGCCGCGTAACTCAGACATATGAGCTGGTGAAAAATAATCTGGCTGTAACAACAATGGCTGTGCATCAGTGATTTCACCACTAAATAATTCTTGCGAAGTGTCAAATGCAGCGGAAGTGGTGCTAGTAGTAGCGCTGGTGGCTGAGCAAGATGAGGTGTTCTGTGTCGCTAAATACTCAACCACGTCCTGACAATCTTGGGAGGTGATGGGACGTGCCTTCTTCCGAGCACTGTACTGTGGGCCAGGTCCACACGAAATTACATTTACACGACCTCGCGCAGACCTGCCGGGTGGCCTTCCTCTGGCTCTGGCACTACCTCTTCCTCTACCTGTTTTGTCCATATCGGGTATGCACGGAGTGGTATATCACACTGCGTGCACTCACGTAGGTAGGTGGGTTCACTTAACTGCACAGGTATGCGCACTGATGCGGTGGGTTCACTGAACACAACAGGTATGCAGTGGCGGGTTCACTGAACACAACAGGTATGCAGTGGCGGGTTCACTGAACAGGTATGCAGGGGCGGGTTCACTGAACAGTACAGGTATACAGTGGCGGGTTCACTGAACACAACAGGTATGCAGTGGCGGGTTCACTGAACACAACAGGTATGCAGTGGCGGGTTCACTGAACAGGTATGCAGTGGCGGGTTCACTGAACAGTACAGGTATACAGTGGCGGGTTCACTGAACACAACAGGTATGCAGTGGCGGGTTCACTGAACAGGTATACAGTGGCGGGTTCACTGAACAGAACAGGTATACAGTGGCGGGTTCACAGAACAGGTATGCAGTGGCAGGTTCACTGAACACAACAGGTATGCAGTGGTGGGTTCACTGAACAGGTATACAGTGGCGGGTCCACTGAACAGAACAGGTATGCAGTGGCGGGTTCACTGAACACAACAGGTATGCAGTGGTGGGTTCACTGAACAGGTATGCAGTGGTGGGTTCACTGAACACAACAGGTATGCAGTGGCGGGTTCACTGAACAGTACAGGTATACAGTGGCAGGTTCACTGAACAGAACAGGTATGCAGTGGCAGGTTCACTGAACAGTACAGGTATACAGTGGCAGGTTCACTGAACACAACAGGTATGCAGTGGCGGGTTCACTGAACACAACAGGTATGCAGTGGCGGGTTCACTGAACACAACAGGTATGCAGTGGCGCGTTCACTGAACAGGTATGCAGTGGCGGGTTCACTGAAGAGTACAGGTATACAGTGGCGGGTTCACTGAACACAACAGGTATGCAGTGGCGGGTTCACTGAACAGGTATACAGTGGCGGGTTCACTGAACAGAACAGGTATACAGTGGCGGGTTCACAGAACAGGTATGCAGTGGCAGGTTCACTGAACACAACAGGTATGCAGTGGCGGGTTCACTAAACAGGTATACAGGGGCGGGTCCACTGAACAGAACAGGTATGCAGTGGCGGGTTCACTGAACACAACAGGTATGCAGTGGTGGGTTCACTGAACAGGTATGCAGTGGTGGGTTCACTGAACAGGTATGCAGTGGTGGGTTCACAGAACAGGTATGCAGTGGTGGGTTCACAGAACAGGTATGCAGTGGTGGGTTCACAGCACAGGTATGCAGTGGTGGGTTCACAGAACAGGTATGCAGTGGTGGGTTCACAGCACAGGTATGCAGTGGCAGGTTCACTGAACAGGTATGCAGTGATGGGTTCACAGAACAGGTATGCAGTGATGGGTTCACTGAACAGGTATGCAGTGATGGGTTCACAGAACAGGTATGCAGTGGCAGGTTCACAGTACAGGTATGCAGTGGTGGGTTCACAGAACAGGTATGCAGCCAGCCAGGAACAAGTTAAGCCTAACTAATCTTTCCCTGAGAGACAGTCTGCAGCAGCTCGCCCTACTCTCACTAACGCAGGCAGCACACGAGTGACCGTAATGGCCGCCGCTGCCTGCCTTATATAAGGGGGGGTGGGGCTCCAGGGGCTAGTGTAGCCTAATTGGCTACACTGGGCCTGCTGACTGTGATGTAGAGGGTCAAAGTTGACCCTCAAGGTGCATTATGGGGCGAACCAAACTTCCACAAAGGTTCGCCAGCGGGACGCGAACGCGAACCACCGAAGTTCGCGTGGAACCGTTCGCCGGCGAACCGTTCGGCCCATCTCTACATGTAAGGTGAATCAGTAAGCTACGCTCTCACCAATAAGGGTTACTAGAAAAACTTTTGACTGTTGTTGAGGCCAAAGTTTCCGTTTTTTGACAGAATGTTATTATAGGTTATATTTGCATAGTAAATGTTAGGCATGTAATGAGGTGGGAATTACTGCGGCGGAGGCTAGACAACTCTGGATGGAAGCAGTACGGAGCTCTCGGAAATAAGACCGGTCAGAAAAGATTTAAATGTTTTACAATTTAACCTGTTGTAGACCAGGAAACACACTCAGAGATGGATTGTGATGCAAAGGTCGTAAATTTGGGGTCCTCTTGTGGTCTTTTTGATATGCTGCAGTGGAGAGAAGTCAGAGAAGGTGGCTGGTGGGCCCCTTGACACCCACAAGGCTCCACGCACCTGCCTAGGTTGCCCGATAGATGATGCTGCTCTGGAAGCACTGGTCGGAATCGCCAGTCTGAAAATCTTGAGCCAATATTAACATACAGAAAAATAACATATATATTGTGCTTTTCTCCTAGCGGACTCAAAGCTCCAGAGTTGCAGCCACTAGAGCACGCTCTACAGGCAGTAGCAGTGTTAGGGAGTCTTGCCCGTGGACTCCTTACTGAATAGGCGCTGGCTTACTGAATAGGAAGAGCCGAGAATTCAAACCCTAGTCTCCTGTGTCAGAGGCAGAGCCCTTAAAGGGTTCCTTAAGCCTTGTAAAAAAATTAGTTTTACTCACCTAGGGCTTCTACCAGCCCCCTGCAGCCATCCAGTGCCCTCGCAGTCACTCGCGGATCCTCCGATCCCCCGCTAGCTTCGTTTTCAGCTGACAGGCTCACTGCACCTGCGCAGCCTGGCCACACGTCTCCTTATTCGCCTTCCCGTCTACAATAGCGTCCTGCACAAGCTCAGGATGCTATTGAGGATGGGAACACAAAGAACACTACACGTCGCCAGGCCTGTCGGGCCTGTCACAGAAACTAGCTGGGACAGGAGAATCCGCGAGTGACTACGAGGGCACAGGATGGCTGCAGGGGGCTGGTAGAAGCCCCAGGTGAGTAAAGCTGGCTTAAAGAGAAACCGTAACCAAGAACTGAACTACATCCCAATCAGTAGCTGATGCCCCCTTCCCATGAGAAATGTTTTCCTTTTCACAAACTGATCATCAGATGGATCTGTATGGCTGATAATGTGGTGAAACCCCTCCCACAGTGTGATGTCAGGACCATGGTTCGGACATCACACTGTGGGAGCCTTGTTGCATTGTGGGAAATAACAGCTGTTTACAGCTATTTCCAACTGCCAAAAAAAAAAAACAAGCAGCATCTCCTTCTACTGAAATCACCTGCCAGCAGCAAAAATGTCGCCATGGGATAAATGTCAGAATGTAAATCAGGGAGAGGAAAGATTGTACAAATGAGCAAACACTGACTAAATCATTCATAATTATTGTAAAAATGGAGCACTTTTTAATTACATTATTTTCACTGGAGTTCTCCTTTAAGTGTTCCTTTAACCATTATACTTTCTAGCCATTCTCCTGACTGAGGAATAATGCAGTGACAATGTTGGGATTGTCCATGGACTGAGAGTGAAGTCTTCCGCCAGTCGATCGGGAGAGGCGTTTGACATTCGTTGGTAAAACATTGATTGGTTCTGCATATAACACACCACATGTCAAAACTTGCTGGGAAGATCAGATGAATAAACATTGTGCATAGCGGTATAATTAAGCAAACCCAACCGATCTGGAAAACATATTCAAATTGTAGACTCTTGAGTGATCAACCACTAGTAAATGGGCCAGGCCTAATCATTCTAGATTGCCCCGCCTCCCTTGTATATGGAATAACGATGAGAGGAATCTATGGGAGCTTAATGGGGCCAAATATTGTATCAAATAAACGGATAGTCACATGTCACTGTTCAGTGTATAATAACCATGCTTTATTTCACCATTCAAATATATGAACAGTACACAGTTTTAAGAAAATCAATACAACCCATGGTTACAATTATTAATTGCTTATCACAAATAACATGCACCATGAAATATTAATGAACTACTACAGCTTATCAGCCTGTCAGGTTGAATACAATCCTGATTACAACAAAGACAAAATGTGTGCATCAACCAAGTTATAACCTGACAAATCTGGCTTTGCAAATTTGGCCAAATGCAGGCGGCTCTTCCCGGTGCTGGTCACACTGGGGGGGGGGGGGGGGGGGGGGAGCCTGCACCCCCAGCCTCCTCCTCCGGGGTGAAGCTGTGTGATTTCCAAACGGTGAGAGGGCCCGGGGCCCTTCGGCCCCCCGGTTGTATGGGGGCAATTGGGGAGCCTCCTTGTGGCGCTCCTGGATAGTGCTAATGTAGCATGAACTGAACCTCGCAGGTCAACCGCTTTGCGGTGTTAATTTTAGACCCTGCATATTTTGGCATGCGAAAGCAAATGCATATTTGCATGAGCAATGTCTCGTGATAAGCCAATTAGGCCAAATTTGCAAAGCCAGATTTTTCAGGGTATAACTTGGTTGATGCACACATTTTCTCTTTGTTGTAATGAATACAATCGTTGTCTAAATGAGTAGAGGTATATACATTTCATGCAGTCATCAGACATAATACTATATCATATTGTAGGAGAGATGAGGAGAGCCAGCACTAGAGGGAGCAGAAAACAGACAGCGTGGTCGCACAGGCACAGCAGAGGGCTCCAGTGGGGAGGTGAGAGCACAGCTTCTGCTGCACTATACTCTGCATTTACACACTGGACTGGGGGAGCGCAGGAGAGGGATGGGAAGAGATAGCAGGACAAGGGGACAGAGGGAGGCACAAAGGGGGACAGAAGGAGGTATACAGAGCCAGATCGTCCACAAGGCAACTTAGGCAGGTGCCTAGGATATGAAGAGAGTCTAAGGGCCTGATTCACAAAGCGGTGCAAACTTTTTCGCGGACTTTTGCGCGCGCAATTTGCTGCGATTCGCGCGATCGCGGACTTTTGCGCGCTCAATTTGCCGCGATTCGCGCAATCGGCCTTTTGCGCGCGCAATTTGCCGCGATTCACGGCAAATTGCGCGCGCAAAAGTCCGCGAAAAAGTTTGCACCGCTTTGTGAATCAGGCCCATAGGGCCCGGTTTATGGTAACCGCCAACAAATCTTGCCAAAAAAGCTAGGTGGCCATCAAGTGTGGGCCCAAAGTTGTTGCTTGCCTAGGGCACCATTTCATCTTAATCTATCTGTGGATGCACAGGGGGACTGAAGGTGGCACAAATGACAGAAGGAGGCACAGAAAGGGAGACAGAAAGAAGGACAGAGGGACACACAGGGGGCAGAGGTGGCACAAGGAGACAGAAGGAGGTACAAACACCAGTGGGGCTTTGGACAGGAGGCATGGCTTTGTCCGGGGCATGGCTTAGTTTGGGGCCAGGGTTTAATCAGGGGCAATAGGCCCCCCAGGACCAATGGCACTCCAGGTAGTGGCCTGTAATGCCTATGCCTAAAAACGCCCCTATAAACATGAGAAATTTTTACAAGCCCGAAATGATCATTACTTATCAATTTGGGTCATAATTTTGGAATTATGCTGACGGCAGGGCAACCTTGTCTGTTCTACGGAGAGAATGCAGGGGGACGACAACATAACAGGTCTCCTATTATTATTATTATTTTGTACTAATATAGCACTGACATCGTCAGCAGCACTTTGCATTGTGCATAGTCATGTCACCGGCTGTCCTCAGAGGAGGTCACACTATAATCCTACCATAGTCATAGTCTAATGTCCTACATGTTATTATTATGTATTTATATAGCACTGACATCTCCTGCAGCACATTACAGAGTACATAGTCATGTCACTGACTGTCCTCAGAGGAGCTCACACTCTAATCCTACCATAGTCATAGTCTAATGTTCCACCATATTATTATTATGTATTTATATAGCACTGACATCTTCTACAGTACTTTACAGAGTACATAGTCATGTCACTGACTGTCCTCAGAGGAGCTCACAATCTAATCCTACCATAGTCATAGTCTAATGTTCCACCATATTATTATTATGTATTTATATAGCACGGACATCTTCTGCAGCACTTTACAGAGTACATAGCCATGTCACTGACTGTCCTCAGAGGAGCTCACACTCTAATCCTACCATAGTCATAGTCTAATGTCCTACCATATTATTATTATGTATTTATATAGCACTGACATCTTCTGCAGCACATTACAGAGTACATAGTCATGTCACTGACTGTCCTCAGAGGAGCTCACACTCTAATCCTACCATAGTCATAGTCTAATGTCCTACCATATTATTATTATGTATTTATATAGCACTGACATCTTCTGCAGCACATTACAGGGTACATAGTCGTGTCACTGACTGTCCTCAGAGGAGCTCACACTATAATCCTACCATAGTCATAGTCTAATGTTCCACCATATTATTATTATGTATTTATATAGCACTGACATCTTCTACAGTACTTTACAGAGTACATAGTCATGTCACTGACTGTCCTCAGAGGAGCTCACAATCTAATCCTACCATAGTCATAGTCTAATGTTCCACCATATTATTATTATGTATTTATATAGCACTGACATCTTCTGCAGCACTTTACAGAGTACATAGCCATGTCACTGACTGTCCTCAGAGGAGCTCACACTCTAATCCTACCATAGTCATAGTCTAATGTCCTACCATATTATTATTATGTATTTATATAACACTGACATCTTCTGCAGCACATTACAGAGTACATAGTCATGTCACTGACTGTCCTCAGAGGAGCTCACACTCTAATCCTACCATAGTCATAGTCTAATGTCCTCCCATATTACTATTATGTATTTATATAGCACTGACATCTTCTGCAGCACTGTACAGAGTACATAGTCATGTCACTGACTGTCCTCAGAGGAGCTCACAATCTAATCCTACCGTAGTCATAGTCTACTGTCCTACGTTATTATTATTATTATTATTATTATTATTATTATTTGTATAGCACTGACATATTCTGCAGCACATTACAGAGTACATAGTCATGTCACTGACTGTCCTCAGAGGAGCTCACAATCTAATCCTTACTATAGTGTCAAGTCCATCACAGTCTAGGGCCAATTTAGGGAGAAGCCAATTAATATATTTGTATGTTTTCTGTATGTGGGAGGAAACATACAGACACGGGGAGAACATACAAACTCCGTACAGATAGTGCCCTGGCTGAGATTGGAACCAGGGACCCAGCGCTGCAAGATAGAAGTGTTATCCACTATGCCGCCGTGCTGCCCATATCTTGAAGTGGGATATCCAAAAGAATTTCCCACAAGAAACACAGAAGTTAGTTATTGGTCCGGCAATAGATTACTAAAGGTAACCACTAATAGTCCAATTTCTAGCGAAAAATCGTTAGATTGATCAGAAATTCTGTGCAGATTGGTTGTAAATAACCTCCATTGATGGGTACAATCGATTACGAACAATTATAAAAATAGTCGTCGGATTTTGGTCAAACTAACTTGGTTGCGATAGATAGGAAGCAAAGATTGGTTTGTTGATGGTGAAGTGAGCGATTTTTCTTCCGATCAGAATTATCTGATCGCTCTAATGATTTTTCGCTAGAAATTGGATCATTAGTGACCACCTTAAAGAGAACCAGAGATGAAGCACCGTCTTGTATTTTACCTTATAAATCAGTGGGAACATGACAGTAAACACCTAATCTGCTCTTTGTTTCATTGTTCTCTGTTTAATCTGACTGTTATCACCTCTGATAAGAATCCCCGACTGAGCAGTCAGTCTAGCTTTGCTACAGTAAGATTATAGCTGAGTCTGTCTTCTCTGGTGTCTTTTCAAGCCCAAGCCTGCCCCCTTGTGGCTCTGCTATAATGACTCAGCTATAATTATTCCCTGCAAAGCCAGACTGAATGCTCAGTCCGGGATTCTTATCACAGCTGATAATAGACACTTTTAGCAGTGAGGATGAAACAGACAGCATGGTAAGTGTTTTCTCTAATGTTCTTACTGATCTATATGGTAAAATACACAAGGGTGCTTCCTCTCTGGTTCCCTTTAAACAGTCTCCACATAGCGAAACCCCCAGAAATGCTGGACACACCCCTATATTTTTTGTATAATAACATTGAATCGCCTTTAAGCACCTGCCTAGCAAGTAAAAACGTCTCTATCTCAGCACTGACGTACGGAACACTACAATGTATGGCTGGCTCCAGGGGTGTAACTACAGGGAAGCAGCCACTGTGACCGCAGGGGGGCCCAGAGCAGTAAGGGGGCAACAACTACTACTACTTCACTCCCTTGATAAGGGCTCCATCCTCCAGATCAGGTGTTTTTGTGGCTACACTTGTTATGTGAAGATCATGATCAGGGGCGTAACTAGAAATCACTGGGCCCCCCTGCAAAACTTTGGATGGGGCCCCCTCCCCCTAACCAAATGGACTAAGCACTTGGGGAAGGGTAGAAAGGCTGGGAGTAAAACAGCGCTGTACACAAGACCCTGCTGAACACTGAATAGGGACTGCCTACCAGACCTCTCCCAGTTACCTATGCGGGGGGGGTTGTCAATCTTACCTGTCTGACGTCTTCTTCGGTCCGTCCCTCGGCACCTCCCACAATGCGGTCCACGCGGCGGTCACGTGATTACAAACACTTCCTCCTTCCGGATTGCAGGAGTAAGTGTTTGTAATCACGTGACCGCCGCTTGGACCGCATCGTGGGAGGCGCCGAGAGACGGACCGAAGAAGACGTCAGACAGGTAAGATTGACCCACCCCCCACCCCCCGCCAACCCCGCACAGGTAACTGGGAGATATCCGGATAGCAACTATCCGGATGTCTCCCGGATCCAGATTTGAGCAGCCCTGCTGTCTACAAATGTTTGCCTGCAAAACTTTGTATGATTCCTTATCGGGGGCTGAGCAGAAGCAGTCATTAGAACAATTGTGCAGAGAGCAGATAGCTTTTTCTCTATGTGCACTTGGTTGTCAGTCTCTCAGGACAGGGAAAAGAAGCTTCATGCCCACGGGGCCCCCTGTGGCTCCTGGTCCCCCATGCGGATGCATCCCTTGCAGGGTCTATTGTTACGCCCCTGATCATGATGCCCACACTTGTTTTATATCCTTTGCAAGATGGTACTCCAGGCCGTGAGGGTCACAAGGAGTTGGCAAGTGAAAGGGTGTGAGCATTGGTGGGGGGCCCCATACATTTTTTGCTGGGGGGCCCCATGATCTCTAGTTAGGCCACTGGCTGGAACACCTCGTTTACACTCTGAGGGCAAAAAATAAAATAAAATGAAATGAAAATCACAACCTTCTATGGCCTCCTAAATCCACGGACGTGTTAACCTACATACACATGTGTGGCATAAGTGGGCAACAGCAGGGGCGTAACAATTGACCCTGCAAGGGATGCATCCGCAGGGGGGGCCAGAAGCTGTAGGGGGCCCCGCGGGTGGGGGGGAGGTGTCTTTTCCCTGTCCTGAGAGGCACAATTGTTGTAATGACTGCATCTACTCAGCTGCTGTCTAATAAGGAATCATACAAAGTTTCACTGACAAAGATGTGTAGACAGTCCCTATTCAGTTTGCAGCAGGCTCTTGTGTACACCGCCCAGCCCCCCAGCCTCTCTACCCCTCCCCAAGTGCTGTGTAATGTAGTGATGCTGGAGGATTCTGCAGTTCTGCTTCTTTAGAGATGGACAGAGTGAGTGTAATACGTTGAGGCTGGGAGACACTTGTCTGTTGGTTTTCTGTATGCGTTTTCTGCACACCGTGTGTGTCTGTATGTGTGAAAACATGCATGTTTTTTTTTTATCACAAAAGCTAATGTAATTGATAGAGAAAATGCATGCAGTGCTTCACTGCTGTCTGTTTTTAGCTGCATGGGGAAATCACATTCAAGTGTGCAGCCAATTGAATAACAATTGGTTCTCAGTTTACCTGTGCAGAAAGCGAGGGGGGGGGGGCAATAATTTCTAGTTATGCCCCTGGGCAACAGGTAAGAAAATACCACTCTCCTGGGCTCAGGCAAGTTGTTAATCCCTGAAGTATTTTAAGAGAAAAAGCATCACCATTTAGGATTAGGGCAACAAGGCCGCAGTTAGGAAGTCTGACCTTTTTGTGTGTTCCTATAAACCTTTCTTTCCTCGTTCTCTCTCTCTCTTCTTCTAAATGGTAAATTACCTCTGGCAAAGGCTGACCCTTTTGCGTGTTTCCTGTGCACAGCAAATGACATGCATGATGTAGAATGTTCCCGACTGCAATGCAAACTGCAAACGGTCATAAAAAATTGCCGCATTTATCAGAGTGCCCGAGTCCCATGTGACTTGCAGTAGCCTAATTACATTATGCAGGGGTGTCATTATTTCCGATGATGCATGTCCACATCAGAGGGGCACAACGAGCGCCTACATTTACCAGATTAAGCTGTATATGTGTGTATATATATATATATATATACCGTATATTTTAAAGGGACACTGTAGGGGGGTCGGGGGAAAATCAGTTGAACTTACCCAGGGCTTCAAATGTTCCCCCGCAGACATCCTGTGTTGGCGCAGCCACTCACCGATGCTTCGGCCCCGCCTACGGTTCACTTCTGGAATTTCAGACTTTAAAGTCTGAAAACCACTGCGCCTGCGTTGCCGTGTCCTCGCTTCCCCTGATGTCACCAGGAGCATACTGCGCAGACACAGACCATACTGGGCCTGCGCAGTACACTCCTGGTGACATCAGCGGGAGCGAGGACACGGCAACGCAGGCAAAGTGGTTTTGTGACTTTAAAGTCTGAAATTCCAGAAGTGAACCGGAGGCGGGGCCAGAGCATCGGTGAGTGGCTGCGCCAACACAGGATGTCTGCGGGGGACCGTTAGAAGCCCCGGGTAAGTTCAACTGATTTTCCCCGACCCCCCTACAGTATCCCTTTAAACAGCAATAAAAACATGGCAAATGAAAAAACTCTTAAAGCATTACTTTATTATTATTATTATTTTTTTTCCCCTAACAATAACACACTTAGGGCCCATTCACACTGGGGCGATTTATGGGTGTTTACAACTGATCGCCAAATTGCCAGCGATCGTTGGTGCTTTAAAAAGTGCTAGTGTAATTTGAAGTATATGGCAGTGATCTCACTGCTGCGATCGCCGGCAATTAACGGTAAACAAAATGTCGTGCTTACAGAGCTTTTTTTGCGATTTTAGAGCAATCACAATAGTAAAGAGAAATGCATTTGCTTTAATATCACAAAAATGTCTAATACAAAAATACACTTTAATCTCAAAACTGTGATCCCCAGGGTGAATGGGCCCTAAAAACTGTGTGTAAATGATAAAATATTGCTTTATGCTAATGGGTGGGGGGCTGTTCTGAGTACAACCTGTCCTGCTAAAGAGGCCCTGTAGTGACATATAGCAGAATGCAGTAAAGAGGCCCTGTAGTGACATATAGCAGAATGCAGTAAAGAGGCCCTGTAGTGACATATAGCAGAATGCAGTAAAGAGGCCCTGTAGTGACATATAGTAGAATGCAGTAAAGAGGCCCTGTAGTGACATATAGTAGAATGCAGTACAAAGGCCCTGTAGTGACATATAGCAGAATGCAGTAAAGAGGTCCTGTAGTGACATATAGCAGAATGCAGTAAAGAGGCCCTGTAGTGACATATAGCAGAATGCAGTAAAGAGGCCCTGTAGTGACATATAGTAGAATGCAGTAAAGAGGCCCTGTAGTGACATAGAGCAGAATGCAGTAAAGAAGCCCTGTAGTGACATATAGCACAATGCAGTAAAGAGGCCCTGTAGTGACATATAGTAGAATGCAGTAAAGAGGCCCTTTAGTGACATAACAGAATACAGTAAAGAAGCCCTGTAGTGACATATAGCAGAATGCAGTACAGAGGCCCTGTAGTGACATATAGCGGAATGCAGTCAGTAAAGAGGCCCTGTAGTGACATATAGCAGAATGCAGTAAAGAGGCCCTGTAGTGACATATAGCAGAATGCCATAAAGAGGCCCTGTAGTGACATATAGCAGAATGCAGTAAAGAGGCCCTGTAGTGACATATAGCACAATGCAGTAAAGAGGCCCTGTAGTGACATATAGCAGAAGGCAGTAAAGAAGCCCTGTAGTGACATATAGTAGAATGCAGTAAAGAGGCCCTTTAGTGACATAACAGAATACAGTAAAGAAGCCCTGTAGTGACATATAACAGAATGCAGTAAAGAGGCCCTGAAGTGACATATAGCAGAATGCAGTAAAGAGGCCCTGTAGTGACATATAGTGGGATGCAGTAAAGAGGCCCTGTAGTGACATGTAGCAGAATGCAGTACAGAGGCCCTATAGTGACATATAGCAGAATGCAGTAAAGGGGCCCTGTAGTGACATGTAGCAGAATGCAGTACAGAGGCCCTGTAGTGACCTATAGAAGAATGCAGTAAATTATTTAGGATCCCATTTTTTATGTTAAATATCCTGGTTTCAGCATCAAAAACACTCTATATTGGTATTTAGCCCTGCCTTTCCATTGATGCTTAGCCTAGGCTGTTTATCATGCGGAATTCTCCTCCCTCAGAGCATTCTGAGAGAACATCTATGTGTTTGTTCTGGCTTTAGAACTCTCAGTAAGCAAACATTCTGCAGAGATCACCTGGCAGGACTTAAAGATGTTTCCCCTGTGATAAATTTCAGATGGTAAATTGGCGGGAGAAACAATTTTTACAATGGGAAAACTGTTGTATTTAGCAACAGCAGTCTATTATGTGTATATCTATGCATTACCAGCTATGACCACAGGGCGGCAGTGTGTTCTAGTAACAAAGGTCTAAATACATCCTGTTAGTAAAAGGAAGTTGTAAATAAACTTGTTTGTTATTCTTGGTGTATTAGCCAAGATCAAGAGCCATGAGGTGCTGAGTAATATCTGTTTCTCCTGCATGCTACACTGCTGCGCAATGAGAAATCTAGACTATAATAGTTTTTTCTAATTCAAACACTGACTAAATTACGTCTAAATGAACATTGTAAAACATAAGCAATTTTATTTATTATGTTAAACCGTTGTTTGGCCTTGGCATAGCACAGTTTCAGGCCTCCTGCAAACTGCAAATCGCAAATCTGATTTCCGATTCTGATTCGCAATTCCGGTTTTCCTGAATGCTATCAACACAAGAAGAAAAAACACAGAAAAAATGAAGCACGCAGTACTGATTAAAAATCGCAAATTGAAAACGCATGTAAAATTGCATCAAAAATCACAAATTGGAATCGCAAATCGGAATCGCATGCAGTGTGCAAGAGGACTCAGGGTGTTGGAAATATTATAGCCTAGGCCATCTTTATGTAGAGCAACAAATCTTCTAGAAGCTCCTCAGAGAGTTTGCAGAGAGACGCAAAAGATGCAGTATTATTATTCAGACCACACTGGTTCTCTTTATCATCATTCGTCCTACTTAAAGAGGAACTCCAGTGAAAATAATGTATTATAAAAAGTGCTTCATTTTTACAATAATTATGTATAAATGATTTAGTCAGGGTTTGACCATTGTAAAAAATTTTAAATTCCTGACTTACATTCTGAGATCTATTACATGGTGACATTTTTACTGTTGGCAGGTGATGTAGATTTTTATTAGAAAAATATGATTTACAATTATAATACAAATAAATAAATAAAATAATTTGATCAATTAATCATACCAACTGTAACAAAAAAACAAGATCAAGAAACAATTCTGCATATATATGCGCAAACAAAAGCAGGACTTCTATGTCCAAAAACTACAAAATCAACAGAACATTATAATACAATATTAATCTGTTATGAAGACCTTAGCAGAAGAATGCTCAAACATACCACCGATTCAAACAACGAGACATGACTAAACAACACAGACCCAACACCTGAACGTATGCAACAAATAACAATAACCAACACCACACAATACCTGACATCACCTAACAACAATCATACAAAATAAATGCACCAACACTTACAATCAAACTACCACATATTCAGGAAAAGGGCAAGTGTTGGCAGGTGATGTAGATGCTGCATGGGTTTTTGGCAGTTGGAAACAGCTGTAAACAGCTATTCCCCACAATCAGTGGTGCTATCACGAATGGTCGTGATCACGGGTACGCGTGATTCACGGCCGTTTTTACGCATCACGAAGGCCGTGATCCGCATGCCGTGATCCGCATGGATCACGGCATCGCGTCAAATCCGAAACACGGCATGCGTACAAAAATACGGGTCACGACCCGTAATCACGGCCGTGATGCGGCCGTGATGCGGATTTTTCCCAAAACATGTCACTGGGCCAATCAGAGGCCCCTGACACAGGCTAGAGCAACCAATCACAGGAGGGGAGGCTATGCCCTCCCCTCCTGTATATAACCAGCGGCCATTTTCAGAAACTCAGTCCTTGCATAGAGACTGTGATCTGAGAGTATCTCCAGGCCATTCTGTCACAAAGCAAGGGCATTTTGGTGTAAAAACCCAGCGTTTTTGCTCATTACAGTGAACTCATATTGCTGATATTACTTGTATTTAGTTAGCTAGTGATTACACTGTCAGTTAGTGAGTGTAGTTCAGAGTGTACTGTGCTGCTAGTGTCTGCTGTTGTGCTACTGTGCAGGCAGGCACTGCACACAGGTTTCTCTACTGTACTGCATTAGCTAGCCAGTGATTATACTGTGTCAGTTAGTGAGTGTAGTTTAGAGTGTACTGTGCTGCTGCTAGTGTCACTGTCTGCTGTTGTGCTACTGTGCAGGCGTCAGGCAGGCACTGCACGCAGGTTTCTGTGCTGCTGTATATATTATATATGCTACTGTACTGTATTAGCTAGCCAGTGAATACTGACTGTCAGTTAGTCAGTGTAGTTCAGAGTGTACTGTCTGTGCTGCTAGTGTCTGCTGTTGTGCTACTGTGCAGGCAGGCACTGCACGCAGGTTTCTGTGCTGCTGTAATATACTACTGTACTGTATTAACTAGCCGGGAGCCACTGGCCAGTGATTACTTACTGACTGTCAGTTATATCAAAGAATGTCTGGAAGGGCACAAGGACGATCCAAGAAGAGAGGGAGTGGCAGTTCCACCGCTTCTGGGACTGTTCCACGGGCAGGAAGAGTGCGCTCAGCTGTAGGAGCACAAGGGGATGGATCCAGGAGTCAAACAGCATCATCACAGCATATGCCATTGCCAATGAGAATGGCATCCATTTTCAGCAACCGTGGTGCCAATGTGGAGAGGCACTCAGAGGCAGTGGTGGAGATGATGACGGAGGTTGATGTGCATGAAGAGCCCATTAGTTCACAGACGTCTGTGACCGCCAGCAGCAGCAGCAGCAGCCAATGCCCCCCGCTTTCTGTTGTGTCCACCCCAGCAGTCATTGAAAATCCCTCTGAGGACGACACCATTCCGCCGTTGAGTCCGGCGAGTGAAAATGTCTTGATGGGTGTGTTAGTCGATGATGCCATGATGGTTCCTGTTGTGCACGATGATGCACTACAAGCAGAACATTCTTATGAGGAGGCAGAGGGGAATGTGATTATGTGTGTGGAGGAAGAGGTGTTTGGGTCAGGAGGAGAGGATTTGTCTATTGATGAGGAGGAACATTCACCTTATTTGCCTGATGACGAGTTCTCTGAAGGCAGCTCAGAGGAGGACGAGTTACAGCAGCGTGGGCATCACCACATGTCAGGCACGGGCAGGTCCAGAAGTGGGCGTGGAAGGCAGGAGCCACAGCCTTCAGCTTCAGCCAGCACCACCATCGCAAGCAGCAGCACCACCACGCAACTCTCAGGCAGAGCTGCCGCACCCGCTTCAAGCCAGAAGGGGAATCTTACATCCCCCATCTGGAATTTTTTTGAGGTGTCTCCAAAAGACAAGACGTTTGCAGTGTGCAACACCTGCAATAAAGTACTGAGCCGTGGGAAAAAGAGTACCACCTCATCCCTGCAGACCCACCTGAAGACGAAGCACAGAAATGATTATGTCATTTTTAAGAGGCTGCAGGAACAGAAAGCGGGTGGTGAGAGCACAAGAACCATCGTGCAGCATTTAGGAGGAGCAGCAGCATCATCCCTCCCTCATGGTCATCGGCAAGGGCAATTCATACAAAGAACATCCTCTCTCTCCAGTGCGGCCTCGGCAGCTCATGCCACAGACATTGAGGCTGGTGAGGCCAGCCAGCCCTCATTGTTCTCCTCTCCTCCTTCCTCTGCTCACTCCTCGGCAAGGCTTCGCCAGACCTTAGTAAGTGACAATTTTGGGCGTAACATCAAGCCTCTGCCTCCTAGAAACTTGCGCATCCGGAAGCTGAATGGCCTGCTGGCCCAAGCCATGTGCTCCCAACTCCTGCCATATTCCCTGGTCAATAAAGGGAGTGCTATGCGGGCCTTGCTCCAGTTTGGAATCCCAGAATGGGAAATCCCCAGCCGGCATTATTTTGCCCGAACAGCAATCCCGGCACTGCATGCTTTTGTGGTAAAAAATGTGGCCCGTTCACTCGAACACGCTGTGGGTGAGCGGGTTCACATTACTATGGATTCCTGGAGCAGCAGATTTGGAACAGGCCGCTACCTGTCAATTACTGCCCACTGGGTGACATTGATGGAAGTGGGTGAGAACTCTGCAGCAGCAGGCCAGTTAGTGGTGCCACCACGTGCGTTGAAGGGGGATGCAGCAGGCTCCTTGGATCCCATTCCTTCTACACCCTGCAAGCAAGCCTGCCTCAGCAGCAGCATGAAGCCTCAGCAGTGCCAAGCACTCCTAAAATTGGTCAGCCTGGGGAAGGAGAAGCTGACAGGGAAATATATTCTGGAAGTCCTCAAGGAGCAGGAGGAGAGTTGGCTGACCCCCAGAGGACTGAAAGTGGGGAACGTGGCGTCGGACAACGGCTCCAACCTACTGGCAGCTGTCCGCCTTGGAGACCTGGAGCACATCCCCTGCTTGGCCCACGTCCTCAATTTGGTGGTGCAGCGTTTCCTGCGCACCTACCCGGGGATGGAACAGCTGCTGGAAACGGCACGCAAGGTGGTGAGGCATGTCCGAAAATCTGCAACTGCCGCTGCAACCCTGGCCGACCTGCAGCACGACAAGGGCCTGCCATCACACCGCCTCATCATTGATGTACCCACTAGATGGAACTCAACCCTGGCGATGCTGCAGCGGCTGTTTCAGCATAGGGAGGCAGTCGACAAGTACATCTATGATGTAAATTATAAAAGGATCCCCCGGACGCAGACCTCCGCCTCCAACAGGTTGCCTGTGATTTCTGCTGATCAGTGGTCACAAATTCAGCAAGTGTGCCTGGTCTTGGGTCCCTTCCTGCAGGGAACTAAGATGGTGAGCCGAGATCGGGCATCGCTTTGCGAATGGGTGCCCCTGGTCTGCATGCTGGACAGGGCGTTGTGTAATCTGATGGAAGCAGGAGAGGAAGCCGTGAGCCAGCTGGAAGTGGAGCAGCTACAGCAGGAGGAGGAGGAGGACTGTGACCTTCAGGCAGTGGGGGAGGAATTGGAGGTCCCAAACATAGAGAATGAGGGGGAGCTGCAGAGTGCCGCTTCCGTTGTGCGGGGTTGGCGTCTTCAGGAGGACACTGCGCAGGAAGAAGAGGTGACTTCCAATATTATCTTGGAGGGCGACGAGCCACATTTTGCAGACACAGACCGCCTCTTCCCCATGGCTGCCCACATGTTGCGGTGTCTTCGCAGGGACCCCCGGGTGAGACAGATGCGGGAAAGGGAGGACATTTGGATTTCCTTGATTCTGGACCCACGTCTGAAGGGGAAGCTAGGACAGTTTATGGAGCCATCCGCCACCGCAAGACGCACAAAGGAGTTGCAGGAAGCACTTGTGCGAAGACTGCAAGAAGCGTTCCCGCTGCCATCCACCACCCCCACTGTTGCTGTTCCGCCATCCCAGCAACAGGCGCCTGCATCCACCACCACCAGCAGCAGCACTCACCGCCTTGGAGACCTGCTAAGCCTTACAAAAAGCTTATATGCAGTGGAGCTGCCCAGAGAAGAGGTGCCAGACACAGAATCCTCCTCCAACCAGCAGCAGCGACTTTCCCGCATGGTCTCTGAATACATGGGGTCATTTAGCGGGCTTGACACTGACAGCCCTGTGGAGCCCATGGAGTACTGGGTCAGGAGACTGACGCTCTGGTGAGAGCTTGCCCAGTATGCCCTCGAAGTCCTGGCCTGCCCCCCTTCGAGTGTCCTCTCCGAGAGATGCTTTTGCGCGGCTGGTGGCGTGGTCACGGAGAAGCGCTCTCGGCTGTCCACCGACTCTGTGGACAAACTTACCTTCCTCAAAATGAACCAGGCTTGGGTGGAAGGTGAGTTCCTGGCCCCTCCTGTAGGCGACAGGGGGAAATGAAGTGGCTGCCTGCCTGGGAATTTAAATTGTGTCAGACTTATAGTTACCATTACCAACTCTTAAAATTGTCTTGGTTCTTTTGAAATTTTTTATACTAATAATGGGATATATGTAGCAAACAACTGAAGAAACTTGAGGAGTTTATATGGAAAAATACAAAATATTTTTATTGAAGACAACAGTTGTGCAAAAATATTTCTAAAAAGTATCTGTCAGGAAACCTTTTCCATAGCAGAGCCAGAGAATGCCAAAAAAGCATCAGTTGTTGTTAACATCAAGATTAGTGCAGTTGTGCAAAATGAGGCGACAACGTCAACTTACTTCGGGATAGACCCTTCATCAGGCCTCCACAAATAGAGACAAATCTGTATAGTTAACACATGTTCTTAATAAACATCTGGACGAAATGAAGCCAGGTATAACCACTCATCCAATTTTCAAACCCGGGAACCGCACAAGGCAGGAGCTGGAGAGGAATTCCTCTCCAGCTCCTGCCTTGTGGTTATACCTGGCTTCATTTCGTCCAGATGTTTATTAAGAACATGTGTTAACTATACAGATTTGTCTCTATTTGTGGAGGCCTGATGAAGGGTCTATCCCGAAGTAAGTTGACGTTGTCGCCTCATTTTGCACAACTGCACTAATCTTGATGTTAACAACAACTGATGCTTTTTTGGCATTCTCTGGCTCTGCTATGGAAAAGGTTTCCTGACAGATACTTTTTAGAAATATTTTTGCACAACTGTTGTCTTCAATAAAAATATTTTGTATTTTTCCATATAAACTCCTCAAGTTTCTTCAGTTGTTTGCTACATATATCCTATTGTTATCAGTATAAAGTCTATGCAGGTGTTGTGGCACACCTGAAAGGATATTATTACTTTTTTGTTTCCCTGTATACGGAATATATTCAGATTTTTTGCCCGTGGTTCCTCCTGTCAGGTCCAATGGCCTCACATATGCTGCTAATGAATGCTGAACATTTTCTATTACTCAATTTTTTTGGGCAGAATTACAACCATGCTGTGGTCCCGTCAAAGGTGCCACAGTTCTCCCTTCTGCCGCATTTTCTCCTACTCAATTCTGTGTTAGTGCTGGACACCGCCAGGGTCCACCCCACACACAGATTCCTCCTCAATTTTTTTGGGCAGAATTACAACCATGCTGTGGTACCGTCAAAGGTGCCACAGTTCTCCCTTCTGCCGCATTTTCACTTACTCAATTCTGCCTAGTGGCATTAGCTACTGGCTAGGTAAGTATTTTTATGCCTACTAACCAGCCTAAATCCCCCCACAAATGTCCCCTTTTGCTGGGAATATATTGATAATTTTTTCTGCAGATTTACTGGTCGACTGATTTTCCAATCATTTTTTCAATCATTTTAATTGATCAGAAAAATGATCGAAATCAGATCGAATCTGCCAAAATTTATCTATCGAATCGATACCTAAATTTTGACAGATCCAATCTGATTTTGATCATTTTTCTGATCAATTTCCTGATAGAAGTTACTAGAAATTGATTGGAAAAATGATTGAAAAAATGATTGGTAAATCAATTAGCCAGTAAATCTGCAGAAAAAGGATAGACATTGACAGAAATAACCACTCGGTACAACAGAAGTATACTGCAAAGCATTTATGATGCCACAAAAACAGAAATAAAATATAACTATTTACATAAAAAATAACAAAAACAAAAAAAAAATTAGTCACGCCTGCCGCCGGTGCCCCTTAGCTGGGCAATCTCCTCTCGCTGGCTCGCAGTCAGCTCCCGCAGCTCCATCACCTGCTGCTGGAGGATCGTGAAGTCCCTCGCTGGCACCGCCCGTTCATGCCTCCTCTGCCTTCGCCTCAGCCTCCGGACTTCGCGTCTCAATTGGAGGTGAGACGATAGAGAAACTGTAGAAAGAATGGGGAAAATAGGTTAACCTGATTGATACAATGATTATACATTTTACATGTAAAAAAAAAAAAAAAAAAAAAAAAAAAACCTGTCATGTGTAAAGCTTATACAATAACATTTTGGGCCCTGTTCCACTATAGAAGTGATGCAATATAGATGATTATTTGATCAGTCTACACCGCTCCGCATAACCTGCACGCAATTGAAACTATTCCATTGAAGTGCAATGGATTCCGACACCGGCGGTGTGCCACATCGTACCGCATGTAATGGAAATGGAACTGGACTTCAGTTAACCTAATATATATGAGATATATTAATTATACAGTGCAAGATTTTTACCATATTGCAGGCTTGCAGGGCGCCTCCGCTCACTGTGGTGAGACGGCCCTGGAGAGGAGGAGCGGGAGCTGGGTCTGGCAGCGCGGCGTGGCTGTGGGCCCTGTGCTGGTGGAGGAGCATTTCCAGCTGTAATATAAAAAAATAAATAATGTAATCGGAAGTAAATATGTCATAAAATGGGTGTGTCATAAAATAATTGTACTCAAACTACTATTATTTTGATTTTTTTTTGAAAATAAGGTTTCAAAAAACCCTACTTAAAGTGAACCTTAAATGTGGCCAAAAAAAAATAAAAAAAAAATGAATATTTTTGTAATGGCGTCACAGTTCACTTTAAAGGGAAACCAGAGATTAAATAAACTAAAAGATTTACACACACATGGGGCTTCCTCCATCGCTTCCACGACACGCCATCCTCAGTCTCCTGCACATGGTCCAGTTACTTGGGCACGTCACGGAAAGTCTGACGTAGGACAAGTGCACTCTTGGCGTATCTCTTTGGGAGATACGTAGTGGGCAAATTTGACTTGCACAGACTTACTACGACTGTCCGAAGTAACGGGACCCGGTACAGAAGATGGAGAAGACTGAGGATGGTGGCGTGAGAGCAATCCGTGCCCATGGGGCTGTAGGAAGCCACAGGTGTGTCTCAAATCAATCCACACAGCAAAGATATCAAATGAGTGGCTTTGAGACAACTCTGTGTATGCCCTTGAGTGGCCCAGCAAGAGCATAAGCATCAATAAAACTGAATAACTGGCGAGATCTTAAAATGGCTGTGCACCAGAACCAAATCATCCACAAGGCAAACCTAGGCAGTTGCATAGGGCCTGGAGAAGATCTAGGGTCCAGATGGATGATAGCACCTATCAAATCTTTCTAAAAAAGCCTGGTGATCGATCATCAGTGGTTATCAAAAACTAACAATTAGCAAATACTGCACAAATATCATCACTATGCCCATGCCCACACAGGAGCACAAAAAATAATTTAGGTAACCCATTTTGGGAGAAGTCCATAACAATAAAAAAAATGTGGGAAAAGTGATGTGCTGTGATATGAATACCTTACTGATCCTTTTACTGTATATACTACACAACTCTACTATTCACACAGCCCATGACATTTTTATAGGATAAATAGATGCAGCATATTAAGCCCAAGATACACGTACATCAACTAATAGTCTGCTGACTTACATCTTATTTCTTCCGTGACCCGGCGGATAAGGTCCTGGTCCCTCCTCTTCATATCCGACCACAGCATCTGGACCTGCCAGGTGGACAGGACCCTGCGGTGTTGGGTCCGTGGGATCTCCCGGACCCTGCGGACTATGTCCCGCTTGGCAGGCCCAGTGCTGAGGTCATAATTTCCAATCCCAAAGTTCTGGAAAAGAAATATTAAAGTATTAAAGGGATTCCGAATTCAACTTAAAATAAAAAATTTCACTTACCTGGGGCTTCTTACAGCCCACCGTAGGCCACGAGGTCCCCCGGCGTCCTCATGGCTTCTCTTTGGGTCCTGATGTCGACTCTGGAAACCGACGACACTCGGGACTACTGTCGTCGGGACGGTTCATTCCTGGTCTGAGGCGTGCGCGGTTTTTATAACTGTAAACCCTGCAGAGTGTCAGGCCGCCAACCACTATGACGTGTCGTGTACTAGTGGCCAGCGTCCTCAGAACAGGAAGTAACCATCCCAACACTAGGCCCGAGTGTCGCCGGTTACCGCAGCCGCCTGCGGGACACGAAGAGGAGCCAGGAGGACGTCGGGGGACCTCCAGGCCTACGGTGGGCTGTACAAAGCCCCAGGTATGACACACATGATACATTACACCAAGTTCAAAATGACAGTTATCGATCATTACCAGTGAACTCCCCGCTGAAACTTGAGTGAATATGCATTGGTTGGTACTGATATCACCCGACTTTCTCTGGTCCCCCATCCTTTGGCCAAATGTCATTTCCACACACTGTCATCATCCCAGTCGCAGCGGCCAGAGTGAGAGGAGAGGCGAGCCGCGAGAGGGACCGGACTTAAAGGGGCACTATGGCGAAAAATTGTGAAATGTCAAATATGTCAAAACATATACAAATAAGAAGTACAGTTTTTCCAGAGTAAAATGAGACATAAATTACTTTTCTCCTATGTCGCTGTCACTTACAGTAGGTCGTAGAAATCTGACAGAAGTGACAGGTTTTGGACTAGTCCATCTCTTCATGGGGGATTCTCGGGGATTTATTTATTTTCTAAAACACTTAGTGAATGTCAGTTGCTCTGTCCAACTGCCAAAAAAACTGTGTAGCGAACAGGGAAGCTGGCCATCATCATTGTTTAAATCCTTGCTGAGAATCCCCTATGAATAAGAGATGGACTAGCCCAAAACCTGTCGCTTCTGTCAGATTTCTACTACTTACCGGCTACCGCAAGTGACAGCGACATAGGAGAAAAGTAATTTATGGCTCATTTTACTGTGGAAAAAATGTACTTCCTATTTGTATATGTTTGCACATATTTTAAATTCCACAATTTTTTGCCCTAGTGCCCTTTAATGACGGTGGTCCGCTGGGCCTGTCCGACGCTGGTACCATTACAATATACAGTGGTGTGAAAAACTATTTGCCCCCTTCCTGATTTCTTATTCTTTTGCATGTTTGTCACACTTAAATGTTTCTGCTCATCAAAAACCGTTAACTATTAGTCAAAGATAACATAATTGAACACAAAATGCAGTTTTAAATGATGGTTTTTATTATTTAGTGAAAAAAAAAAACTCCAAATCTACATGGCCCTGTGTGAAAAAGTTATTGCCCCCCTTGTTAAAAAATAACTTAACTGTGGTTTATCACACCTGAGTTCAATTTCTGTAGTCACCCCCAGGCCTGATTACTGCCACACCTGTTTCACTCAAGAAATCACTTAAATAGGAGCTATCTGACACAGAGAAGTAGACCAAAAGCACCTCAAAAGCTAGACATCATGCCAAGATCCAAAGAAATTCAGGAACAAATGAGAACAAAAGTACTGTAATTGAGATCTATCAGTCTGGTAAAGGTTAGAAAGCCATTTCTAAAGCTTTGGGACTCCAGCGAACCACAGTGAAGAGCCATTATCCACAAATGGCAAAAACATGGAACAGTGATGAACCTTCCCAGGAGTGGCCGGCCGACCAATATTACTCCAAGAGCGCAGAGAAAACTCATCCAAGAGGCCACAAAAGACCCCAGGACAACATCTAAAGAACTGCAGGCCTCACTTGCCTCAATTAATGTCAGTGTTCACGACTCTACCATAAGAAAGAGACTGGGCAAAAACGGCCTGCATGGCAGATATCCAAGGCGCAAACCACTTTTAAGCAAAAAGAACATTAAGGCTCATCTCAATTTTGCTAAAAAACATCTCAATGATTGCCAAGACTTTTGGGAAAATACCTTATGGACCGATGAGACAAAAGTTGAACTTTTTGGAAGGTGCGTGTCCCGTTACATCTGGCGTAGAAGTAACACAGCATTTCAGCAAAAGAACATCATACCAACAGTAAAATATGGTGGTGGTAGTGTGATGGTCTGTGGTTGTTTTGCTGCTTCAGGACCTGATAGGCTTGCTGTGATAGATGGAGCCATGAATTCTACTGTCTACCAAAAAATCCTGAAGGAGAATGTCTGGCCATCTGTTTGTCAACTCAAGCTGAAGCGATCTTGGGTGCTGCAGCAGGACAATGACTTAAAACACACCAGCAAATCCACCTCTGAATGGCTGAAGAAAAACAAAATGAAGACTTTGGAGTGGCCTAGTCAAAGTCCTGACCTGAATCCTATTGAGATGTTGTGGCATGACCTTAAAAAGGCAGTTCATGCTAGAAAACCCTCAAATAAAGCTGAATTACAACAATTCTGCAAAGATGAGTGGGCCAAAATTCCTCCAGAGCGCTGTAAAAGACTCGTTGCAAGTTATCACAAACGCTTGATTGCAGTTATTGCTGCTAAGGGTGGCCCAACCAGTTATTAGGTTCAGGGGGCAATTTCTTTTTCACACAGGGCCATGTAGGTTTTGAGTTTTTTTTCTCACTAAATAATAAAAAACATCATTAAAAACTGCATTTTGTGTTCAGTTATGTTATCTTTGACTAATAGTTAACAGTTTTTGATTAAAAGAAACATTTAAGTGTGACAAACATGCAAAAGAATAAGAAATCAGGAAGGGGGCAAATAGTTTTTCACACCACTGTAACTGCATCATATATAACATCATCAATACCACTCTGCAATAATCACCTATTGTTACGGCCCTGCCACTCCCACAGTTAACACTCCAAAGAGTTCTGGGTCACCAATGAGCTTGCTGGTTAGTCTGTACAGTTAACATTAACAGCACCATTACAATGAAAGTGCATCATAAATCACTATCATTCAGCAATAAGCACCTATTGCTACGCCCCTGCCACTCCCAAAGTTATCAGTACCATTACAATATAAGTACACCATATATCACTTTCAATAACACTCTGCAATATGCATTATGTTAATCTTGATTACTTACAATAATCATGAGTCTCTTGATCTCTGGGGGGATCTTGGGAGCCATCCTGTCTGTCTGGGGGTCTCTGGAAGTCCTGGATCACCACCTTGCTGCCTTGGTCAAAGTTCCAGACACTTCTACGCCTGCCCACTGCGTATCACGTACGGGAACACGTACGTTTTTACGTGTACGAGCCGAACATACGCATGCGCATGCGCAGTTAGCGAGTACGGATGCAGTGTAAGTTCCGTACATACATGCGGATTTTCTGTACGCATGACCCACAGATACAATTGACACGTACATTTCTACACATGGCGGCATGGCGGTACGCATGAAACAGTATGGGTCACAACTAACTACGACACGACATTGCGGATTTTATGCCATACGTAACACGGCGAAAGACGGGTTGATCCGGTTGCGGCAAAAAATACGGGATGCGATCACGGGTTGATCCGGATGCGGCTCCAATAATAACGGGCGCATGCGGATTCGTGATTGAGGGGTATCCGAGCAACACTACCCACAATGCAGCAAGGTTCACAGACAGGAAACTGCCAGGAGTACCACGGTCCTCAGAGTTTCTTGTGGGAGGGGTTTCACCACAATATCATTCATACAGCACCCCTGATGGTCTGTTTGTGAAAAGGAATAGATTTCCCATGTAAAAGGAGGTATTAGCAACTGATTGGGATAAAGTTCAATTCTTTGTCGAAGTTTCTCTTTAATGTCAACATTTAAAAATAAGAAATGTATCAATTTAAATGATAGAAATAACATTTAGGCCCCGTTTACACAGTTACAAGTTTACAACTGAAAGGAAAACTGATTTTTAAAGTAATGCCCATGTTTTCCTATCGCTCAGTTCACGCTTAAAGAGAAACTCCAACCTAGAATTGAACTTTATCCCAATCAGTAGCTGATACCCCCTTTTACATGAGAAATATAATGATTTTCACAAACAGACCATCAGGGGGCGCTGTATGACTGATTTTGTGCTGAAACCCGTCCCACAAGAAGCTCTGAGTACCGGGGTACTCTGGGCAAACTGCCACAATGTAACAATGTTCACAGACAGGAATTAGCTGTTTACAGCTGTCTGTAACAGCCAAAACAGCTAGCAGCAGCTACATAACCTGCCCACAGTAAAAATGTCACCATGTAATACATGTCAGAATGTAAATCTGGGAGAGGAAAGATTTTACAATTGGCAAACACTGACTAAATCATTTATCCATAATTATGGTAAAAATGAAGCACTTTTTTTACTACATTATTTTCACTGGAGTTCCTCTTTAAGGTGTTTTAACTGAAATCTTTTTCATAATGCATTGCTATGGAGAAGAAAAAAAAAAACACGTACCAACTGATTAAGTGTAAATGGGGCCTAGAGTCTAATAAAGTGGACCTGAACTCAAAACTTCCTCTCTAAAAGATATGCAACATCAAATAACCGTTAAAGAAAAACATTTCTTTGTTACAGCTGACACAAATCATGCAATAAATCTGCAGTATGTCTACTTCCTGCTTTCATGGAAGCAGACATATTGTTTACATCCTGTGTTTACGAATAAGCTGCTCTGCCACGGCAGAGGAGATTCCTGAGCTAACACGGCTGAGAGATTAAATTACGGTGGTGATTAGTCACAGATGAGGGGTAATTAGACAGGCTAAACTGTCTACATACATACAGGGTGCATTTCTCTCTTTTTTCCTTCTGTCCTGTGCAAGAGTTCAGGTCCACTTTAAAAAACATTTTTAGAAGAAAAATACATATATTTACAGAGATCTGTACATGAGTCCTGAAAGAGCAATAAATGAGGAAGAAAGAGGGACAGAGGGATGCAGTTCTCAAACAGGGACTGTACTGCTAAAAATGGGACAGATGTGAGCTATGCAGGGCTGGATTTAGGGCAAGGCCACCTAGGCCATGGCCTAGAGCACCACAGGGCACAGGGCACCAAAGCAGCAGGCTAAACTGGTGCAAGCTTGCAAATGCTGCAATGCAGGGAGATCAGGTGAGCGCCTGACTGCGGTACTCTGCTGCTAGCCGCCTGTGCAGCAGCCACCTTGCTCTCTCTGCATGTTTGCATTGTGCCCGGCAGCTATGGACTTGGGCAGCATTGGAGACAGAGGGGAAGAGGAAGCTTCTGCACTGGAGAGGAGCTGAGAAATGAGTGACACTGATGGCTGCTGCAGTGTGAAGGCGAGCTGGCTACTTATACTGAAAGGGGGTGGGAAAAGGAGGGCTTAAGGGAGCCATCTGGCTACCTATACTGGAGGGAAAGGGGAGGAGTCATCTCACTACCTATACAGGAGGGAAAGGGGGTGGAGTCTTCTCACTATCTATACCGAAGGGGCCAGCTGGAGACAGTGGCCTTGAGCAGTAAAGAGTACAAATCCGGCCCTGGAACTATGCAATTTGTTTCTGAGTTATTCTACACCAGAGCTTAACCATGAAAACTATAAAACCACCATTCTACACTACAGCTAAAACATAAACAAAAAAAAGTATATCTCTTTTTCTCTGGAGTCGGGCTTCAGGAAACATGCATACAACGGTGCAATCCAGCAGAGGTTAACAAATCGGCTTCCTCCTGATTGGCTCTGGCCGTAGTTAGCGCAGACGTGCCGCGGAAACATGGCTAAAGCGTTAGAGCGTAATTAGCCCATAAAGGTTAGGAAGTAATTGCATTCTTAATGCACTTTGATGGCTCACAGGATAGACAAGAAGACAGCTTGAGGCGAAGCAAAACATCCCCTTCACAACTCCTGGAGGAATCGGTAATTGGAAGCGCTTGTCGGAAAGGCAACAAAAACACATTGTTTACAAAGTGCATATCATTACAGGTTACGGTACACGCTCAATCCACATCTGTACTTATTCCCTCCACTTACCTGAACTAAACATCCTAATGCACAGCTCTGCTAATCCACCGTGAGGGACATGGCTGCCTCTTCTCATCCAGGCCTCCGGGGATTCTGGGTAAAATATACCGCCGCAGGCGGGAAAAGCGCAATGACTCGCGTTGTGGGATTCAGACACATTATAATGCTTACTTAGAAAACAGGGCTTCTGCAGTTGAGTGGCTGCGCTAGGTATAGAAGCGCCACATGAGGGGTGATTCATAGGCAAATGCAGGGGGGGATTGCAGCTGCCCAGAATCCCCCCAGTACAGAGCATGGAGCAGCAGCGTGTGTACAGAGCATGGAGCAGCAGCGTGTGTACAGAGCATGGAGCAGCAGTGTGTGTACAGAGCGTGGAGCAGCAGCGTGTGTACAGAGCGTGGAGCAGCAGCATGTGTACAGAGCATGAAGCAGCAGCGTGTGTACAGAGCATGGAGCAGCAGCGTGTGTACAGAGCATGGAGCAGCAGCGTGTGTACAGAGCATGGAGCAGCAGCGTGTGTACAGAGCATGGAGCAGCAGCGTGTGTACAGAGCATGGAGCAGCAGTGTGTGTACAGAGCATGGAGCAGCAGTGTGTGTACAGAGCATGGAGCAGCAGTGTGTGTATACAGAGCATGGAGCGGCAGTGTGTGTACAGAGCATGGAGCAGCAGCGTGTGTACAGAGCATGGAGCAGCAGCATGTGTACAGAGCATGAAGCAGCAGCGTGTGTACAGAGCATGGAGCAGCAGCATGTGTACAGAGCATGAAGCAGCAGCGTGTGTACAGAGCATGGAGCAGCAGCGTGTGTACAGAGCATGGAGCAGCAGCGTGTGTACAGAGCATGGAGCAGCAGTGTGTGTACAGAGCATGGGGCAGCAGCATGTGTACAGAGCATGGGGCAGCAGCATGTGTACAGAGCATGGAGCAGCAGCGTGTGTACAGAGCATGGATCAGCAATGTGTGTACAGAGCATGGAGCAGCAGCGTGTGTACAGAGTATGGAGCAGCAGCGTGTGTACAGAGCATGAAGCAGCAGCGTGTGTACAGAGCATGGAGCATCAGTGTGTGTACAGAGCATGGGGCAACAGCATGTGTACAGAGCATGGAGCAGCAGCATGTGTACAGAGCATGGAGCAGCAGTGTGTGTACAGAGCATGGAGCAGCAGCGTGTGTACAGAGCATGGAGCAGCAGCGTGTGTACAGAGCATGGAGCAGCAGCGTGTGTACAGAGCATGGAGCAGCAGCGTGTGTACAGAGCATGGAGCAGCAGCGTGTGTACAGAGCATGGAGCAGCAGTGTGTGTACAGAGCATAGAGCAGCAGTGTGTGTACAGAGCATAGAGCAGCAGTGTGTGTACAGAGCATGGAGCAGCAGCGTGTATACAGAGCATGGAGCAGCTCTGGGGAACACAACAGTCAGGTATGAGCACTGCCCTGTGCCCTGCTGTGTGAATGCTTCACTTTCCCCTTCATTAGCAATATCAGCTGTCCTCATTATTATCTGTATCCAAACTGCTCCTGATCTATCCCGTTGTCGGTCGGTCAGGTTGGTCGGTCAGATGGGAAATTGGATTATGTGTACCCAGCATGAATGACCTACCATATTATTATACTGTATTTGGGAGACCTTTCAGAAATACGCCCCTTGAAAATCCTTGCTTTGCCCCTGTCGATTGGCCGCCAGGCGACTTTAGAGCAGGCATTGCGGCCGATAAGGAAATGATATAAACATGGAAAAACAATCCCTTTCAACTATATCATTTCTTAAAGGAAACCAGAGACGGTAACAAAGAAAGATTTGATACTTACCCGGGACTTCCTCCAGCTCCATAAGCACGTCTGAGTCCCTCGCCGCCCTCCTCCCGCGGTCTGCCATTCAGCCGCAATCAGCCCCGGTAAAAGCTCAGTCGCATCACTCGGGGTCAGAAGACCATGACTGACGCAACTGAATCAGTTACCGGGGCTGATTGCGGCTGGAGGCACTCGGGGGGACGGCGAGGGACTCTGGAGGAAGCCACTGGTAAGTATCAATTCTTTCTTTATTACCGTCTCTGGTACACTTTAACAAGGCCATACATAGGGGGCATAACTAGGGGAGAGCCTGGGGCGTAGCAATAGGGGTTGCAGAGGTAGCGACCGCATCAGGGCCCTTGGGCCAGAGGGGCCCCGGAGGGCCCTCCCTCAACTACAGTATAAGCTCTCTATTGTTCCGTGTGTGGGGGGGGAGGGGGAGGCAACTACTAACCTTCTCTTTTACTCTATCTAGATCAGGTGTTCATAGCTCCCAACTGTCCCTCTTTCGGAGGGACAGTCCCTCTTTGGAAGCCCTGTCCCTCTGTCCCTTTTTGTCTCATGCTCCCTGTCACCTCCTTTCCACTAAAAAAATATGGCTGCCCCCATGAAATCACAAACATTTGCCTGTTCTTTTAAAACATGGTGGGTAAAAGATTATATTACCTATTTATTTTAACCACTTTACCCCAAAGGCTTTTTTTCCCCCTAATGGACAGGAGCGATTTTCACCTTACAGTGCTCATCCCTTTCATTTGCCAATAGCTTCATCACTACTAATCACAATGAAATGATCTATATCTTGTTTTTTTCACCACCAATTGGGCTTTTTGGGGTTGATATTTGTTTTCAGTAATTACTTTATTTTCTATGCATTTTAAAGGGAAATACAAGGAAAAAATGAAAAAATACACTATTTATCCAATTTCACCCCCTATAGTTTTAATATAAACACTGCTACTGTGCATAAAACCCACACATTTTATCTGCCTATTTGTCCTGGTTATCACAACATTTTAATGATGTCCCTAGTACAAAGTATGGTGACAATATATTATTTGGAAATAAAGGTGTATTTTTTCTGTGGTGGTTTTTTTCCCCACTATTTTCACGTGTACGCGCACGGGAATGCACGTGCGGGAGCGCGCACTCGACCAGCAGCAGCAGCACTGTCTGACTTATAAAAATGTCCCGGAGCCATTAAGAGGCTCTAGCAGGACATTTTTATAAGTCAGCTTGTCATTAAGTGGTTAATTAACATAACTAATGTAACTTAATGACAGTATGTTTGTTTAGACTGAAGTTCCCTTTAAGCATATAAAATAAAATCAGTTTTGCTCACCTGGGGCATGTACCAGCCCCCTGCAGCTGCCCTGTGTCATTGCAGTCACTCACAGATCCTTTTGTCCCCTGCCGCCAGCTACTTTCACTTTCTCGACAGGCTTACTGTGCCTGCGCAGGCCAGGCATCTCCTTCTACGCGTTCCCATCTGCAATATCGCCCTGCAAAGGCGCAGGACACTATTGGGGAACGCGTAGAAGGCTACGTGTAGCCAGGCCTGTCGGGAAAGTGAAGGTGGCTGGCGGCGGGGGACAGGAGGATCCGATCGTGACTGCGAGGGCACCGGACAGCTGCAGGGGGCTGGTAGAAGCCCCAGGGGGGTAAAACTGATTTTTTTAGTAGATTTGTCTCTTTAACCACTTAAGTCTATCTGGGCGGATATATCCGTCCAGATAGACTGTGCTGCTGCATCGGCACCGTGCATCCGATCGCGCGCGCCACCGCCACCAGCCCCGAGATCAATGAATGGGAATATAGTTCCCATTCATTGATCAATGTCCCCGGCAGAAAAACCGAAGGCCTCTGATCAGAGATCGCAATCTTTCTGCAGAAAAAAAAAAAGTTTCCCGTCCTCCTAATGCTTCCTGGAAGCGAGACCGTTCGCTTCTAGGACTTTTTGACTGTGGCCAACTTGTGGCCAAATAGTAAAACTACACCCACATAAATTTTGTATTAAATAAATACAATATATTACATTTAAAATTAACTGTTTACCACCCACGCCAAAAATTACCTAAATAAAATTTTTAACAAAAAATTAAAAAGAAAAAATTAAATAAATAAATAAATAACAAATAGTTACCTAAGGGTCTGAACTTTTTGAATATGCATGTCAAGAGAGTATACTACTATAATTTTTTAAATTATAAGCTTGTAAATGGTGATGGACACAAATTGAAAAAGTGCATCTTTATTTCCAAATAAAATAAGAATAAATAAATTCTTATAGGGACATAATTTAAATGGTGTAATAACAGGGGGAAATTGGCAAATAAAATACATGGGTTTTAATTACGGTAGCATGTATTAATTTTAAACTATAATGGCCAAAAATGATTTTTTTTCCATTTCTTTCTTAATCTTCCTGTTAAAATAGATTTAGAATAAAATAATTCTTAGCAAAATGTACCACCCAAAGAAAGCCTAAATGGTGGCGGAAAAAACAAGATGTAGATCATTTCAGTGTGATAAGTAGTGATAAAGTTATTGGCAAATGAATGGGAGGTTAAAGTTGCTCAGATGCATAAGGTGAATGACACTGTAGGCTGAAGTGGTAAAGAGTGTCTCTAAGTCCATCTGCAAGCAGGGATGTGTTCCTAGCAGTGCAGAGCGGTAAAGTTTGTTTTTATCTGGATGGAGAATCATTGATTAGCTGATGTGAAATTAATGACTTTTAGAATGGCCGTTCCAGAGATACCGCTGTGACGAACGCACTTCCTTCCTGTCTGGAAGCTCCAATCTCCCCTCTGACATAAACGCTACGCGAGCCTCGGCTGATTGTTTATCTAGCAAAGCCACGCCACAACTTAGGGATTTGATACTAATTAATCCGGCGTGTTTCCCTGGGGAGTCAACAAAAGGCTAAAGACTTTCTCGGGGGGAACATTAGAGAGGCTGCGGTTGCAGAGATAGCTGTCACGGCTGACAAAGCGTACATCTACTCCCGCTATAGATCAGAGGCTGAGCGAATGAAGATCCGCAGCCACAGAGAACACCAACATGGGGAGTGTGTGTGATAGACAAAGCCAGAGGCACTGCTCTCACCAAGCACTTAATGCGTAACACTATACTTATACTGGGTAGGGTCTCCCTTTATTAGGAACACTATACTAATACTGGGTAGGGCCTCCCTTTATTAGGAACACTATACTAATACTGGGTAGGGCCTCCCTTTATTAGGAACACTATACTAATACTGGGTAGGGCCTCCCTTTATTAGGAACACTATACTAATACTGGGGAGGACCACCCTTTATTAGGAACACTATACTAATACTGGGTAGGATCTCCCTTTATTAGGAACACTATAGTAATACTGGGTAGGTCCTCCCTTTATTAGGAACACTATACTAATACTGGGTAGGGGCTCCCTTTATTAGGAACACTATACTAATACTGGGTAGGGGCTCCCTTTATTAGGAACACTATACTTATACTGGGTAGGGCCTCCCTTTATTAGGAACACTATACTTATACTGGGTAGGGTCTCCCTTTATTAGGAACACTATACTTATACTGGGTAGGGTCTCCCTTTATTAGGAACACTATAGTAATACTGGGTAGGTCCTCCCTTTATTAGGAACACTATACTAATACTGGGTAGGGGCTCCCTTTATTAGGAACACTATACTTATACTGGGTAGGGCCTCCCTTTATTAGGAACACTATACTAATACTGGGTAGGGTCTCCCTTTATTAGGAACACTATACTAATACTGGGTAGGATCTCCCTTTATTAGGAACACTATACTAATACTGGGTAGGGTCTCCCTTTATTAGGAACACTATAGTAATACTGGGTAGGGTCTCCCTTTATTAGGAACACTATACTTATACTGGGTAGGGCCTCCCTTTATTAGGAACACTATACTTATACTGGGCAGGGTCTCCCTTTATTAGGAACACTATACTAATACTCAGTAGGACATCCCTTTATTAGGAACACTGTACTAATACTGGGTAGGGTCTCCCTTTATTAGGAACACTATACTAATACTGGGTAGGGGCTCTCTTTATTAGGAACACTATACTAATACCGGGCAGGGCCCCCTTTATTAGGAACACTATACTAATACTGGGTAGGGCCTCCCTTTATTAGGAACACTATACTTATACTGGGCAGGGTCTCCCTTTATTAGGAACACTATACTAATACTCAGTAGGACATCCCTTTATTAGGAACACTATACTAATACTGGGTAGGGCCTCCCTTTATTAGGAACACTATATTAATACTGGGTAGGGCAACCCTTTATTAGGAACACTATACTAATACTGCATAGGGCCCAACCGTCCCGATCTCGTCGGGACTGTCACGATTTTGGGGGGCTCTCCCGCTGTCACGGTATGAGCCCCCCAAGTCCCGGGCAGCAGTGGGTAGTGAGGGTGGAAAAAAAATGATCGAGGCGCCAGCCGCGGGTAAATGGGATGCGGGACGCGTGTATCCCATTACTACCTCCCTCCCTCCCTTGGAATCTGGCCCCCCCCCCCTGTGTCTCCCCCCTGTTTGCAGAGTGTGCAGCTAAGCCGAGCGGGCTGCCAGCTTACCGGTATCCATGGACGCATACCGATGTCCGGCTTCAATCTGCTTCCTGTGACGTCACAGGAAGCAGGAAGCAAGATGCTGGTATGCGTCCATGGATACCGGTAAGCTGACAGCCCGCTCCGCTTAGCTGCGCACTCTGCAAACAGGGGGGAGACATGGGGGGGGCCAGACTCCAAGGGAGGGAGGGAGGTAGTAATGGGATACACGCGTCCCGCATCCCATTTACCCGCGGCTGGCGCCTCGATCATTTTTTTCTTGCATTGGCACCCACCTCCTCACCCACCCATCCACCCACCCACGGACACCCTCACCCACCCACCCACGGACACCCTCCTCCTCATCATCATCATATATGGGGGAGACATATGTAAAAATGATTAGGGGATATTATTAATTTAAAAAAAATCTATTTTTTTTATGGTAGGTGTGATGGGGGGGGGGTTAGGGGTGTGGCCTAAGTGTCCCGATTCTTAGATTTAAAATGTTGGGAGGTATGATACTGGGCAGGGTCTCCCTTTATTAGGAACACTATACTAATACTGGGCAGGGCCTCCCTTTATTAGGAACACTATACTAATACTGGGCAGGACCTCCCTTTATTAGGAACGCTATACTAATACTCAGTAGGACATCCCTTTATTAGGAACACCATACTAATACTGGGTAGGACCTCCCTTTATTAGGGACACTATCCTAATACTGAGCAGGGTCTCCTTTTATTAGGAACACTATACTAATACTGGGTAGGGCCGCCCTTTATTAGGAACACTATACTAATACTGGCTAGGGCCTCCCTTTATTAGGAACACTATAGTGATACTGGGTTGAGCCTCCTTCTATTAGGAACATCCTAATAATGCTGGGTAGAGCCTCCCTTTATTAGGAACACAATACTAATACTGGATAGGACCTCCCTTTATTAGGAACACTATACTAATACTGGGTAGGGCCTCCCTTTATAAGGAACACTATACTAATACTGGGTAGGGTCTCCCTTTATTAGGAACACTATACTAGTACTGGGTAGAGCCTCCTTTTATTAGAAACACTATACTAATACTGCGTAGAGCCTCCTTTTTTTTTATTAAGAACACTATACTAATACTGGGTAGGGCCTCCCTTTATTAGGAACACTATACTAATACTGGGTAGGGCCTCCCTTTATTATGAACACTATACTAATACTGGGTAGAGCCTCCTTTTATTAGGAACACTACACTAATACTGGGTAGGGCCTCCCTTTATTAGGAACACTACACTAATACTGGGTAGGGCCTCCCTTTATTAAGAACACTATACTAATACTGGGTAGGGTCTCCCTTTATTAGGAACACTATACTAATACTGGGTAGAGCCTCCCTTTATTAGGAACACTATACTAATACTGGGCAGGGCCTCCCTTTATTAGGAACACTATACTAATACTGGGTAGGGCCTCCCTTTATTAGGAACACTATACTAATACCGGGTAGGGCCTCCCCTTATTAGGAACACTATACTAATACTGGGCAGGGTCTCCCTTTATTAGGAACGCTATACTAATACTGGGTAGGGTCTCCCTTTATTAGGAACACTATACTAATACTGGGTAGGGTCTCCCTTTATTAGGAACACTATGCTAACACTGGGTAGGGCCTCCCTTTATTAGGAACACTATACTAATACTGGGTAGGGCCTCCCTTTATTAGGAACACTATACTAATACTGGGTAGGTCCTCCCTTTATTAGGAACACTATACTAATACCGGGTAGGGCCTCCCCTTATTAGGAACACTATACTAATACTGGGCAGGGTCTCCCTTTATTAGGAACGCTATACTAATACTGGGTAGGGCCTCCCTTTATTAGGAACACTATACTAATACTGGGTAGGGCCTCCCTTTATTAGGAACACTATACTAATACTGGGTAGGGCCTCCTTTTATTAGGAACACTATACTAATACTGGGTAGGGCCTCCTTTTATTAGGAACACTACAGTGTTGCTGGGTAGGGCCTGCATCATTATGACGTACAGTAGTGATGGGTCGTTCGCGAACTACTTTGCTGCGAACGACAAGAGCCGGCTCTCAGTTTTAAAGGAGCCGATGCCTCAGCCGTCCCACAGAGCTCTGCTTTGCTCTGTGATAAAGGGCGCTGAGGCATGCTGGGAGATGTAGTCCTCCTCTTCCAGCTTGTAGGAGTGTATGGGGCGGAGCAGAGCAGTAGCAGGAGGGATTGCCCCATTCAGAGAAGCAGTTTGGAGTTGTCATGGAGACGGGGCGGGGCTTTTACTCCGATTCTGAGTGGTGTCCAGTGATATTTAATGAAGAGCCGATTCAGAGCCGTAAGAGCCGGCTCTTTAATGGGAGCCGATTCAGAAGAGCCGATGCTCTGAGAAGAGCCGGAATTCCCATCACTAACGTACAGCCCCAGTGCCAGTGATCAGCACGCCAGCCGGGCCTCTCTCTACAAGGGCATATTATCGTCGGTCGCCCGGGTTATACTTGCCGATTTTACTGACTTGCATCCCTCAGCAGTTGGTTGCATGCTTGGGCTGGAAATCAAGCTCAAATTAATTGTCCTCAATTACACGTTAATTGCATGTTAATTACTGTCATTCCTGCACAGACAGAATATTTATAGCTGCCACAGATCAGTTCTCTCACCTATCCTTCCCAATCGCCACTTATTAATAGAAGAATCAGCAGCTGCGGACGGTTCTGGAATGAGCAGATAGAGGGAGGCGAGATATGGGGGAGAGATCAATATATACAGACCTGAAGAGAGTGAACTGGTTCCGGCCTGGTGATGGATCTGAAGATAGCTGCTATTTTTACAAACCCCTGTCTGATGGCAACATAGGCTCCGCCCTTCCTGATTAGAGGCAGGGAAGATGCCAGATTTAGTTTCGAGGTCGTCATTTTGTTTAGAAGAAAAAACATTTTCACACAATTATAATACAGTGTTTCCCCAGAAGTAGGACATCCCCTGAAATTAAGCCATAGCACATATTTTGAGCATGCTCAAAAATATAAGCCCTCCCTCTAAAATAAGCCCTAGCTGCAGTGGAAGAGGCAGGGACAAGGAGATAGCAAAGAGCAAGGGGCGGCGCCAGAGCCGGGACAAGGTCCTCCAGCACCCAAGGCTGAGGCACCAAAGTGCGGCCCTCCATCCCTCCCACCCCAGCCGTCACACACTGATTGCTATTAGACTAAGAGGTGCCCCAGTGCCCCCAACACCTTAATCTCTAGTTATCTGGCTTGCAGTCATTTCTTTCTGCTTCAAACACAATTAGGAATGACAGCTGAATGAATTGTGCGCCCCCTCCTACACTGCGCCCTGAGGCTGGAGCCTCTCCAGCCTATGCCTCGGCCCGGCCCTGGGCGGTGCTGGGGAAGTTGGGGTAATAATGTATACCTGCTCAACCCATCCCCCTCTACGGCCTCCGATTTGCCTCTTTCTGGTGGATGGAGCCAGAAGGAGCAGAAGAGGTAAATGGGAAGCAGTGGCAGGGAGGGAGGGGGGTGTAATCTGGCTATTTACACTGGCTATATACTAGAGGATCTGGAAATATATTAGGGGGGGGGATCTGGATATATATTAGGGGGGGATCTGGATATATATTAGGGGGGGGGGATCTGGATATATATTATTGGGGGATCTGGATATATACTGGGGGGGATCTGGCTATGTACTAGGGGGATCTGGTTATATACTAAAGGGGGATCCATCTGGCTATCCCCACAAAATATAAGACCTCCCTGAATAAGCCCTAGCACATAATTTGAAGGAAAAATTACCGTAATATGTCTGCTTTCTGATTCGGTACCTTCGCATATCTGATTATCTGTTGCCAACCCTGCCTGCCTTTGGATATCGAATCAGCCTTCTGTCTCTGTACTTTATCTGTCCGTGTGTTGCCGACCTGGCTTGCCTGACCTCGAGAGCTATCTCTCTCCTTAAGAGATAGTCTCTAGACCTGTTAGTGACATCCACCTTTCAGTTGTCACTCACTCATAGGCCCTTCCTACCTTCAGCCTGGGACTCCACCCCTTTTGGAGGTCTCAGGGCAGGCTGCTGGAAGGTTGTTGCTCTTCCCTAAAGCAGTATTGCCCATACTGCCAAAGACCACCTGCTCCTCGTGTGGTCTCACTCAAAGTCATTACTGTTGCACCAAAACACTCACATTACTTAGGTGTCCAGAGGTTAGCTATATCTGTATTATTGGTGATTCTGCAGATCACCAGTAATCAGATTCTCTCTGTGTGCTGACACCGATCGTTACACTAACTAAAAATGAATAAAAATAAGCAAGCTTTCGGCCTTGCAGCCTTCGTTGGGCTTATATCCTGTTGGTTTGCAGACTGGTGGTACAGACAGCTTATATACATGCAACATCAAAAGGGAAAACAGATATTTTTTTCAAGCATAAATACATGTCATTAAGATGCCTTAATTCAAACAGACCATCTAAATGGGGTTAGAGGTTGTTAGCTAAGATAAGGATCCTTGTTTACTCCCTGCTCACAGACCTGGGATTAGGATTGACCCAGAGGTATCGTAAATTCTTAGTTCACAAGTTCATCTAGAATGGCTGAGAAAGTTCAAATATCATCAGCCTCATACCAATATAAAAAGTTGTTGTCTTTATTCAAACCCTTCTCCACAGCTTTGAACCAATTTATAAACTATTTTTCTGCTATTGATCGATCATTTGACGTTTTGAAGCCACCCTTCAGGGCAGTGACACGAAGATCATCCATGCTGTGTCCGTTGGACCGAAAGTGTGTAGCAACTGGGAGTCCAGATTTGGTATCATTAATAGTGTGCCTGTGTCCATTCATACGTTTGCGCACAGTTTCTCCCACGTATATAACATTTAGCACACATGATCAGATATACCAGATTGGTGGAACCACAGGAAAATGTGCCTTGTACTCTGTACTCCTGTTGTGAACCTGGTATCGTTACCCTGTCAGTAGAGTAAATTAGTGGTGCTCAGCAGAGCTCGAATATTCGAGTAGCTCGAATATTCGAGCTCTTTTTCAGCTATTCGAGCTCGGTATTCGAGCTCCGAATAGCTGGAGCTATTCGAATGGGCTATCCGAGTACACTCGAATAGCCCATTCACTATTCGAGCTATTCGAGCAACCCGGCGCTATTCGAGCTCGGTACCGAGCTCGAATAGCGTCATAGCCCAGATTGATGTCCTTAGAGCCAATCAGAGGGCTCCCAGGCCCTCTGACGGCAGCCAATCACAGAGGGGGACCCTGGCCAGCCCCTACCCTATAAATAGCGGCCGCCATGTTCCGTTTCTCCATGCTTGCCTGAGACTTGTACAGAGAGAGAGTTGCTCCTTTGTGCTTTGGCTTAGCAAGTGCTCTATTGTGATCATTTACCTAGCGTTTTTGCTCACCTACACCTGCCATATACACCTATATTGTTGTTAGTTAGATAGACATTGTATTTTAGTTAGTAGCTTGTGTGTTACATTAGAGACAGGCAGCTGCTGCAAGCTTACAGGTTTAGGCCTCAGGGGGGCCTTGCCTCTGTGGGCAGCTGTCCTCTGTTTATTTCTCTCATCTATACCAGTATTTCTGCTGTCCTTTACTAATAGTATTGTAGTTATACTGTACTAGGAGTAGGACACTCACTGACTGTCACTGTTTATAGGCTACTAGCTAGCTCCTGCGTGTGTGCACTCACTCACTGTCTGTGTGTACACACACTCTATTTCCTTCTGATTACTGATAGATTATTGTTATTTAGTTGTACTTACTTACTACTTACTCTTACTGTACCCGTAGGGACACTCACTGTCACTGTTCATATAGGCTACTAGCTCCTGCGTGTGCGCACTGCACTCACTGTCTGAGTGTACACACACAACACACACTCTATTTCCTTCTGATCGCTGATTGATTATCGTAATTAGTTAGTTGTACTTACTGTTACTACTTACTCTTACTGTACTAGGAGTCTAGGACACTCAGTCACTGTCCATAGGCTACTAGCTCCTGCGTGCGTGCACTCACTGTCTGAGTGTACACACACCACCCACACTCTATTTCCTTCTGATCGCTGATTGATTATTGTAATTAGTTAGTTCTACTTACTGTTACTACTTACTCTTACTGTACTAGGAGTCTAGGACACTCAGTCACTGTGTTCATAGGCTACTAGCTCCTGCGTGCGTGCACTCACTGTCTGAGTGTACACACACCCACACTCCATTTCCTTCTGATCGCTGATTGATTATTGTAATTAGTTAGTTCTACTTACTGTTACTACTTACTCTTACTGTACTAGGAGTCTAGGACACTCAGTCACTGTGTTCATAGGCTACTAGCTCCTGCGTGCGTGCACTCACTGTCTGAGTGTACACACACCCACACTCCATTTCCTTCTGATCGCTGATTGATTATTGTAATTAGTTAGTTCTACTTACTGTTACTACTTACTCTTACTGTACTAGGAGTCTAGGACACTCAGTCACTGTGTTCATAGGCTACTAGCTCCTGCGTGCGTGCACTCACTGTCTGAGTGTACACACACAACACACACTCTATTTCCTTCTGATCGCTGATTGATTATCGTAATTAGTTAGTTCTACTTACTGTTACTACTTACTCTTACTGTACTAGGAGTCTAGGACACTCAGTCACTGTCCATAGGCTACTAGCTCCTGCGTGCGTGCACTCACTGTCTGAGTGTACACACACTAAATTTACTTGTGATTACTACTGATTATTGTAACTGCTAGTTGTACTTCCTGACTGTTACTACTTACTTACTGTACTAGGGGACACTCACTCAGTCACCTCACCAACCAACCCACTCCATTAAAGTACCCCACTTTTCAGCCGCCCTTTTAAAAAACTTTTCTCTATACGCCCAAAACATTGAAGATGTCTGGAAGTGGCAGCCAGCGCGGTTTGGGCAAGGGGAAGGGCAGCAAGGGAATCAGGAGGAGAGGGAGCAGCATTGTGGCAAGCCGCGGCCGCGGGCGCGCCACCATGCACAATTCCGCAGCAGCAGCGTCAGTGGCTAACATTCCTCCCATAGCCACTGGCCGTGGACGCCGCCCAGCAGGAGCATCTGCAACTCACGCTGCAGAGACACAGCAGCAGCAGCGTGTAGCACCTGCTCCCATTTTCCTCCAGCCGGGTCGGAAACGTCCCATTGAGGAAAAGGATGCAGACACTGTGGTGCAACTCATGACGGAGGATGAGCAGCCCGCCATCAGCTCTGCATCCGAGGCCTCCACCCTCACCACCACCACCACCACCACCCCTGTTCGCAGCAGCCGCCCAGCAGGGTCTGGGGAGGAGGCCAGTTCACCGTCACTCGCCGACCTGTCATTCAGCAGTCTTTTGACCCCAGGCATCATGAGTAAATTGTCTGCTGTTGTTGGCGATCTTGAGGAGGAGATGCTGATGGGCACTTTGGGGGATGAGGGATTGGACAGCAAGACTGTGGCGACAGTCAAGCAGCCCATCCATGCATCAGGAGAGGAGTTTGGGGGGTCCTCATCCCAGCAGGACATGTTTCAGGAGGGGGAGGATGATGATGACCCGGTGACAGACAGAGACTGGGTGCCACCACCTCCAGGGGATGTCGTCCTTAGCAGCTCTGAGGAGGAGGAGGAGGATGCTCTTGTGGGCCTTGCAAGGAGGCGCATCATTGCAAGCATTGGCAGCAGCAGTAGGCAGGTCCCACAGCCTGCTGGTGTCTCAGGCTCAGCAGCAGCAGCAGCAGCATCTGCCAGTACCACCACCAGCCGCACCCAAGCCCCCCAAGCCCCCCCCCCAACCACCACAGGGAGACAGGCAGCAGCGCTTCCATGCCGTAGGGGGATGTTTAAGTCACCAATCTGGCGATATTTCACCATGCCCACTGTGTACAGCAAGTACGCCACTTGCAACCACTGTCAGCGGAAGTTGAGCAGAGGTGCAGACCCCTTAAAGTTCTGCACCAGCTCGCTCATCAACCACCTTGCGGCTAAACATTTCCACCAGCATGAGGAGTTCCAGAGGCTGAAGGCATCTGGTGCTGGCAGTGGCACCACACCCATCACTGCACAGCCTTCAGCAGCAGCAGCAGCAACAGCAGCCACCCGCCCTCCTGCTCCTCCAGCAGCACCAGCAGGAGTGCGGAAACGCACTGCTCCTCCCCCCTCTGCAACTCCTGCCGCCGACACTGAGGCCTGTTCTGGCAGCCAGTCCTCAGTGGCCTCCTCTGCTGTGTCTGCTGATTCCCGTGTCAGCAAAAGGCCACGCCAGAGCCTTTTGAGCGAGTCCTTCCAGGGGGTGGTTAGGGCTCTGCCTCCCAGCAGCCGTCGCGTGCGGCAGCTGAACGGCTTGCTGGCACGGGCCATGTGCTCCCAACTCCTGCCGTACACGCTCGTGCAGGAGGGGAGCGACATTCGTGCGCTGCTTGCTTGCGCAGCCCCAGACTGGCAGCTCCCCAGCAGACACTTCTTTGCCCGCAAGGCCATTCCTGCACTGCACCGCTTTGTGATGGCCAATGTGGAGCGAGGGCTGGAGCACGCGGTTGGTGAAAGGGTCCACGTCACCATGGACTCCTGGAGCAGCCGCTTCGGGACAGGCCGCTACCTGTCCTTCACTGTCCACTGGGTCAGCTTGGTGGAAGGGGGTGAGGATGGGAGAGCAGCAGCGGGCACAGCAGCAGCAGCAACACAGTGGGTGGTGCCACCCCGCAGGGTCAGGGGAACTGCAGCAGGTTCCTCCGATCCTCTGCCATCCTCCGGCACACCTGGCCAAACCCCCCGCCTCAGCAGCAGCGTGAAGGCCCGCCACTGCCAAGCGCTGCTGCACTTGGTCAGCCTTGGGAAGACCAAGCTGACGGCAACCCATGTGTTGGCCAAACTCCAGGAGCAGGAGAGGATTTGGCTGACCCCCAGAGGCCTCAGAGTCGGAGAGGTGGTGGCCGACAATGGGGCCAATCTGGTTGCCGCAATAGACAGGGGAAACCTGACCCACATCCCCTGTCTTGCCCACGTGCTGAACCTGGTGGTGCAGAAGTTCCTGCGCACCTACCAGGGGATGGGCGAACTGCTGGAAACGGCAAGGAATGTTGTGCGTCACTTCCGGCGCTCGGCTGCAGCCTGTGCGAGCCTGGAAGACGTGCAAAAGGAGCTGGATCTGCCACGCCATCGGCTGATCCTTGACGTTCCGACTCGCTGGAACTCCACCCTGGCGATGTTGGAGCGTCTGGTTGAACAGAGGCACGCTGTCAAACAGTACCTTGCCCTGGCCACTGTTTCCGCAGCTCAGAGAAGGGACAAGACCAGCAACATCCCGTCCATCGTCCCCGATGATGACTGGAGGCACATGCAGCAGGTGTGCTTTGTGCTGGCTCCCTTCCTGCAGGCCACAAACATGGTGAGCAGGGACCATGCTATGGTCTGCGAGTGGGTGCCCCTGGTTTCTCTGCTGAACAGGGCCCTCGATGCTTTGCTGGAACAGGGAGCGGCAGCCTTGGACCAGCAGGAGCGGCAACCAGCTGCGCAGTCCACCTCTGAGGGGGAGGAGGAGGAGGACTTGGTGGAGGTCCCTGACCTGGCTGCTGATGAGGGGGATCAGCACAGCGCAGCTGAGTTGGTGCGGGGGTGGAGAGAGGATGAGGCGGCAGAGGAGGAGGATGAGGACAGCACTGACGTCGATGTGCCAGCAGACGTGGCCCGCCTCTTCCCAATGGCAGCGCACATGCTGACGTGCCTGCGCAGGGACCCCAGGGTGATCCAGATGAAGCAGAGGGAGGAGATCTGGATCAGCATGATGTTGGACCCACGCCTCAAGGGGAAGTTGAGCCAGTTCCTGCCGCCTGCAGGAGGAGACCCAGCGCAACAAATAAGGAGCTTGCAGCAGGCCCTTGTTGAGCGCTTGGAGGAAGCCTTCCCCCAGCCTTCCACCCCCACTGTCCAGCAGCCAGCACAGAGGCAGCAGCAGGTGCCTGCATCCAGCAGCAGCAAGCGCCCCACAGACCTGCTGTCTCTCAGCCACGAGCTCTACAGGACTGTAGAGGCTCCGGCAGCAGTGACTAGAGAGGAGATGCATGCAGCAGCATCCTCCTCCGGTCACAGCCAGCGCCTGACCCGCATGGTGGCTGACTACATGGGGTCGTACAGCGGGCTTGACAGCGATGCCCCTGTTGATCCCATGGAGTATTGGGTCAAGCGCATGGAGATCTGGAGCGAGCTGGCGCAGTACGCCCTGGAAGTGCTGTCCTGCCCCCCTTCCAGCGTGCTGTCCGAGCGCTGCTTCAGTGCAGCTGGTGGCGTGGTCACCGAGAAACGCTCACGTCTGTCTCACAAGTCTGTGGACAGACTGACGTTTCTCAAGATGAACCAGGCGTGGGTGGAAGGCGAGTTCCTGGCCCCTGTTGTCGGCGAGAGGGGGACATGAACTGGCTGCCGGAACCATCGTTAATGTGCCTTACCACCCTTTACCACCTCCTGGCTCCTGCTCACTAAGCCAGCCTGGTTCACTTTGACTATTACGTCGCCTGCAGCCACACATTTTACACCTACAGTGGGCTGCTGTGTACTGCCCTTCTGCTGTCTGTCTGTGTTTCCCACTGCCAGGGTACACAGAATTACCTTCTTCTGCTGCCACTCTGCCACCAGCTATTACGTCAAACAATAGCTATATTGGTTGTAAAACCAAAAACCAAAAAACCATTAAAAAAAAAAAAAAAGGTTTAATTTTTCTGAGGTGCCCGGGTTGAAAACTGTGTTGTCCCAGTTGTGTATTGGACACAATGTGGGCTGCACGACCGCTGTCTGGGACCTCCTGTTGTGTTTATTTACAGCCCTGGTATCACCGCTAGGTACCAGGGCTATTATGTCACGCTGCCTACCTGCTGCCACACTCACACTGCTCCTCCATACCTCCTCCTGCTGCTGCTGCTGCTGTCTGTCTGTGTTTCCCACTGCCAGGGTACACAGATGATTTACCTTCTGCTGCCACTCTGCCACCAGCTATTACGTCAAACAATAGCTGCTCGCCTACTCCTCCATTCCTCCTCCTGCTGCTGCTGTCTGTCTGTGTTTCCCACTGCCAGGGTACACAGAATTACCTTCTTCTGCTGCCACTCTGCCACCAGCTATTACGTCAAACAATAGCTATATTGGTTGTAAAACCAAAAACCAAAAAACCATTAAAAAAAAAAAAAGGTTTAATTTTTCTGAGGTGCCCGGGTTGAAAACTGTGTTGTCCCAGTTGTGTATTGGACACAATGTGGGCTGCACGACCGCTGTCTGGGACCTCCTGTTGTGTTTATTTACAGCCCTGGTATCACCGCTAGGTACCAGGGCTATTATGTCACGCTGCCTACCTGCTGCCACACTCACACTGCTCCTCCATACCTCCTCCTGCTGCTGCTGCTGCTGTCTGTCTGTGTTTCCCACTGCCAGGGTACACTACACAGATGATTTACCTTCTGCTGCCACTCTGCCACCAGCTATTACGTCAAACAATAGCTGCTCACATTACTCCTCCATTCCTCCTGCTGCTGTTGCTGTCTGTCTGTGTTTCCCACTGCCAGGGTACACAGAATTACCTTCTGCTGCCACTCTGCCACCAGCTATTACGTCAAACAATAGCTATATTGGTTGCAAAACCAAAACCAAACAAACCATTAAAAAAAAAAAAAAGGTTTAATTTTTCTGAGGTGCCCGGGTTGAAAACTGTGTTGTCCCAGTTGTGTATTGGACACAATGTGGGCTGCACGACCGCTGTCTGGGACCTCCTGTTGTGTTTATTTACAGCCCTGGTATCACCGCTAGGTACCAGGGCTATTATGTCACGGCGAGCTGCCTGCCTCATTGACTGCCTGCTGCCACACACTCATCCTCCTCCTCCTGCTGCTGAATTTACCTCCTGCTGTCTTTGTGTTTCCACTGCCAGGGAGCACATACAATGGCGCTTCCAACATGCGTGCGCCCACCAGCTATTTGTTACGCTCAAAAATAGCTGCATTTCTTTAAAAAAAAATTGAAAAGAGAAATACGTGAAGATGATGAAGAAGAAGATGAAAAAGAAGAAGAAGATAAAGAAGATGAAGATGAAGAAGATGAAGAAGAAGATGAAGAAGAAGATGAAGAAGAAGATGAAGAAGAAGATGAAGAAGATGAAGAAGAAGAAGAAGAAGAAGAAGATGAAGAAGATGAAGATGAAGAAGATGAAGAAGATGAAGATGAAGAAGATGAAGAAGATGAAGATGAAGAAGATGAAGAAGATGAAGAAGAAGAAGATGAAGAAGAAGAAGCTGAAGAAGAAGAAGAAGAAGAAGAAGATGAAGAAGAAGAAGATGAAGAAGCTGAAGAAGAAGAAGAAGAAGAAGAAGAAGAAGATGAAGAAGAAGAAGATGAAGATGAAGAAGAAGAAGATGAAGAAGAAGAAGATGAAGATGAAGAAGAAGAAGAAGATGAAGAAGAAGAAGAAGATGAAGAAGAAGATGATGAAGAAGAAGAAGAAGAAGATGATGAAGAAGAAGAAGAAGAAGAAGAAGAAGAAGATGAAGAAGAAGAAGAAGAAGATGAAGAAGAAGAAGAAGATGAAGAAGAAGAAGATGATGAAGAAGAAGAAGAAGAAGAAGATGATGATGAAGAAGAAGAAGATGAAGATGAAGAAGAAGAAGAAGAAGAAGAAGATATAGAAGAAGAAGATCTAGAAGAAGAAGAAGAACGATAAAGAAGAAGAAGAACAAGTATATACAGTAACACTACTGAACAAAATTTAGGACACAACTTCTCTTTCCACATTTTTTTTTAAAGGAACATCCCCACATAATCACTTGCTGTTGTTACTTGGAAAAAAAGATGTTTCTTGCATCATTCACCCTCAAAACAAGTGTTGGAAGCTATTTAAGGCCAATTCGAATAGTCAGCTCGAATAGTGAGCTCGAATACCGACTCGAATAGTGAGCTCGAAGTCCGAGGTCGAATCGAATAGTAAAAATTATTCGACTCGAATATTCGACTGACCTCAAATAATTTACTATTCGAATTCGACCAAACTCGAATTTTAAAAAGGGGTATTTGAGCATCACTAGAGTAAATGTGTCTGCAGGTCCCACATATTTTTTGTCGGCAGGGTGATGTTCCGTTTTGTTGAGGCCCAACTCTGCGCAAACGTATGAATGGACACAGGCATACTATTAATGATACCAAATCTGGACTCCCAGTTGCTACACACTTTCGGTCCAATGGACACAGCATGTATGGTCTTCATGTCACTGCCGTGAAGGGTGGCTTCAAAAAGGTCAAATGATCGATTAATAGCAGAAACAAAATTTATAAATTGGTTCAAAGCTGTGGAGAAGGGTTTGAATAAAGACAACAGCTTTTTATATTGGTATGAGGCTGATGATATTTGAACTTTCTCAGCCATTCTAACTGAACTTGTGAACTAAGAATTTACGATACCTCTGGGTCAATCCTAATCCCAGGTCTGTGAGCATGGTGTAAACAAGGATCCTTATTTTAGCTAACAACCTCTAACCCCATTTAGATGGTCTGTTTGAATTAAGGCATCTTAATGACATGTATTTATGCTTGAAAAAAATATCTGTTTTCCCTTTTGATGTTGCATGTATATAAGCTGTCTGTACCACCAGTCTGCAAACCAACAGGATATAAGCCTGACGAAGGCTGCAAGGCCGAAAGCTTGCTTATTTTTATTCATTTTTAGTTAGCCAATAAATGGTATCATCCTGATTTAAAACTTCTTGCATCTCCTTTGGAGGTAATAGTTTTTTTTCCCAAAACTACAAATTTAGGAGAGCGACCATCCAGCCTCCGACTGGAGCTGGAGTGCTAAGCCAGGACAATTCATTCCCCTTAAAGGGAAGGTCCAAGCACAAAAAAAAAAAAATTCACTAACCTGGGGCTTCCTCCAGCCCCTGGCAGCCGTCCTGTGCCCTCGCCACAGCTCAAGTGGCTCCCGGGGTCCTGCGCTGCAGAAGCCGACCTCGCCAGGTTGGCTTCCTGTGCGCTCCACGGCGCGGGTTATGTGGTTGTACTGACGTCAGTCGGACCACGTGACCCGCGCCGTGGAGTTCACAGGAAGCCGACCAGGATGCTGACTCGGAAGCCAACCTGGTGAGGTCGCCTTCTGCAGCGGAAGGGATCGGGAGCCACTTTAGCTGCGGGCGAGGGCACAGAATGGCAACCAGTGTCTGGAAGAAGCCAGGTAAGTGGATTTTGCTTTTTTTTGTGCTTGGATGTTTCCTTTAAGCCTATATGGTGGTTTCAGGGATCTGCAATCCACATTTGTAAGTATAACCATATATACATACATTACCCCATTACTTAACGGTACTGCAGCATTGGGCTACTGACCTCTCTCTGCTTATGACCTAAGTGTTCCAAAGTCCGAGCCCACTATAGTAAACACCGAAACCTTTCCACTCCTTCTGAAAGCTAGCCTACTGAGCCAGTCATGAATTATTGCAAATGTGCAGCCCCTGCGCGCTTCCGTCATGGACAGTGCTACACTGGGGCACACTGACGCACTGCTCCCCTACCCCACGGGAATTACAGTGCCCCGCTGAGTGTCGTTCCCCCCCCCCCCCCCGTAACATACAGCACCGTACAGGGACCAAGATAGGGTCTGTAAAAAAAATCTCCATTTCAGTCAGTCTACTGTATTTAGGCGTTAAGTATACCAAGGGTTTTATCTATTTGCCATAAACACCTCAAAATCCTTGCAAGATCCCTAGTAATTAATGCATCTGGATGACACTTATATATGCAAAAAAAGCTTACTGTTTATCTTTTAAATTAGCCAATAAACTAGAGCTTGTATTTTACAGACAGGAAGGCTTGAATCAGGGACATAATCCTGATTCAAAACTTCCTGTATGTAAAATAAAAACTCCAGTCTCCAACTATTCTAAACTACTAAGATAAGGAAGGAATTACACACACGCAGTGTTTCTCTCCTTCCTGCTTCTAAAATCAATCCTTCCTTCCTTTCTTCCTTGTAGATTCGTGAGAAACAGGCTAGGGGCTGGAATGATTTGTCTGTGATCTGTACACACAGGAGCACCTTAAGCATTAAGACCTCCTTTCCATGACCAGTGGATAGGCAGTGAAATGCCTCTCAAACTCTCACAACTGCTTGCTGCTGCCTGGTAACTGCTTGCAGCTGCCTTGTAAGTACTCACAGAGCCGGGACAAGGTCCCCCAGCACCCAAGGCTGAGACACCATAGTGCGCCTCTCCATCCCTGCCACCCCAGCCGTCACACACTGATTGCTATTAGACTAAGAGGCGCCCCAGGGCCCACAACCTCCCCAACACCTTAATATCTAGTTATCTGGCTTGCAGTCACTGCCATGTATCCCCTTTTCTTATTTCTTTCTGCTTCAAACACAATTAAGAATGACAGCTGAATAAATTCTGCGCCCCCTCCTACACTGCGCCCTGAGGCTGGAGCCTCTCCAGCCTATGCCTCGGCCCGGCCCTGACTACTCACTGCTACCGGTAACTGATCACTGCTGCCTGATAACTGCTTGCTGAGCACACAGTTCAACTGTCCATGGAAAAGAGGCCTAAAGCATGCCAGGTAACTAGCCAAGTACATCTGTAGGTAACTTTTCTAATAGCACCATCATTTGGACAATCTGCTCTGCTCAAAAGCCTGTGAGTTCCATTTGTGATGGTTACATTTGGTTCCCATCATTGCTGAACTAGTTAGCATTAATCTTATCACCAGAGTTGGGCAAAAAATATCTAAAGCTCACCATACAAACATCAGTTTTGATCACCCAAATGGGCCCCACCAGCCAGCCATCCTGCCCCCTTTGTGACTCCCCCCCCCCCCCCCACCCCCCAAAAAAACACATGTGCAGTTGCTTGCAGAACGATCCTGTCTATGTGTGCGCTATCAGGAGACAGATTTCGAATGGGCACGGCTGCTGGTTGGAGTACAGCAGAATGAAGGTGAGGAACCACCTTTATTTCACTTTAGGCCCCATTCACACTTACAAAACGCAAAATGCCGGCGACTTTTGCCGGCGTTTTGCAGGAGTGATTTTTCCACGATTTCACGCGGCAAAATCACTGACCACTGTGACGATTTTGCCGCAATCGCGTGTAGCGCTTCTATAGCACTGAAATGTGATCGCCGGGAAACCGCCTGAAAATGGTGCAGGCGACGCGTTTGCGTTTCGCGTTTTTGCCCATCTTTAGGAGATTTGCAGCGATTAGCGCAACTCGCCCAAGTAAGGACGGGCCCATAGGGTTTCATTACACTAGCGCTTTTAAAAAGCGCTAGCTTTTGAGCGTTTTGCCAAAATCGCGGCAAAATGCTCTAGTGTGAATGGGGCCTAAGGGTTCCTTTAAGGAAGAATAGGATAGCTACGATGGATGGTCAATGAAATGCAAATCATTTTGAGTTGAAGCAGCATTATGCAAATTTGAATACAAATTTATGCAGCTTGAAAATGAACCAATCAAATCCTGCTGAGGCAAAATTTGATTGGTCCAATTTCAAACTGCATACATTTGCATAATCCTGCATCAAATCAAAATTATTTGCATTTAATTGTTCATCCGTAATAGCAACATTATTTAGAGATGGAGAAAATGGAAGAATAGATCTGAGGGCTCATTTCCACTATCGCGAATCCTCATGCGTTGTCCGCATGCGGATTCGCACAGCCAATACAAGTGGATGGGCCTGTTTCCACTTGTGCGTTGTGCAGAGCGTTTTTGTGTGCGGGGAAAATCTGCACGGCAGAGCCGTCAGAATTCGCTCCCCGCACACCGCTAAGCGAATCGCATACAATGTATCTAATAGGGAAATCGCATGCGGTTTTGGCATGCGTTTTCCCCCGCGATTTTGCATGCGATTTCGCATAAGAGGTAATGTTAATTTACACAGGCAGTGACATGGTTAAAACTGCACACCTACTACCCCTATGCGAAATCGCATGCGAAATCGCGGGAAAAAACGCATGCAAAATCGCACCCGCATGCGATTTCGTCTGCGGTGATTTCCCGACGATTCCGCACCGCACAAGTGGAAATGCAGCCTAAGGGCTGGTGCACACCAGAGCGGTTTTTTAAAACGCTTGCAGGGGGAAAACGCTTGGCTAATAAAAGTGAATGGGAGGGTGCACACCAGACCAAATGTCACCCAACATCCCCCGATGACAGGAAGACAGCCTACATAACACACGCTACACATTATTCCTTCATATAATAAAACATCTCTGCACAAAATGAAAATGTTTTCTCTTTTGATTAAAAAGAAAATGATCGGCACTTAGTCACAGGCGATGTGATTTCCCCGCAGATCTGCCGGAATTATATTGTATGGAGTAAGGTATGGATTAGCGTTTCCTGTGAAATACAGATCGCAGATGGTAGCTCATAAGGGGAATGGAAATAAATATACTTACAACAAACCTGCAAATGAAATCAGATGAGACAGAGCAGAAAGATCTCTCAATCATTCAGCCAAAGCTTATTGGGCGTGGCTTTCTCTAAAACCCAACTGACGGATTCAACGAGACCTAGCTAGGAATGGTCGGAAGTGACAATTTACGATTCAACGGTATTTACGATTTCTGCAAATGCTGATTTCCGTTACTGCGGTATGACGGCGGTAATGTGAGTTCCAATTTACCGAATTGACTATTTTCTGAATTTTCGTAGGACAACGAAAAATCTGAAATACTATAGTATTAGACCAATCAGAGAATGCGGTCGATTTTCCGTTTTCCTGCAAAAATTCGGAAAATTGAAAATACCTGGTAGAATTGGGCCAATCAGAGAAATGCAGCAATTTACAGCGACAATCAGAAAAATGTGAACATTTTAGGACAATCAGAAGACTAATGCTACGTACACACTTGCGATAACGATCGTTTGCAAGGAACGACAGTTACCCGATGAACAATATTGGAACGATTGGAATGGAACGATGGGATGCAGCAATCATCATACACATTTTAATGATCGTTCTTGCAGAAAAGAACGATCAGAGGGAAATGTTGCGTACATGTTTATATAAAATAAAAAAAACACCACGAAAATGGAGTTACAATAGATAAGAATATATGATAACTTGAAAACAAAGTTAATTTGAAATTTATAATGTAACAATCTTTACGGGCCGCGCTACACAGGAAGTACGGAAGCTGGGCACAATCCAACGCAGGCGCACTGGCCCTTGTAACGATCGTTCTCGGCAGATAACTGTACTGTACACACTATAGTTTTGTAACGATTGTTGCTCGATATGATCCGTCCTGTTGGATTTTCTCATCGTGCCGATATAGTTCGTTTGTCGTTGTACTTAATGATCGCTTGGTAAAGTTCTTTACCCGATTGTCGGCAGAACGATCGTTAAGCTGCGGTTTCAAACGACCATAGTCGCAAGTGTGTACGTAGCATAAGTGGTATCCTGGTCATTTGATTGGCCTGTAATTGCCAATCTGATTTCCGTTTTAAAAACTCTACATTCTCTGATTGATGGAATGCTTCCGAGGACTGTAATTGACCTAAATTAACCGAGTTACGGTAAATTTGATTTCTGGGAAAATCTGATGTCTGATTCCATTTTGCGATATTCGTAACAGAAGGACGATTTTCGATCATAAAATTTGCGATTCGGCAGAAATTTCCGACCATCCCTAGACCTGGCACCCCTCTTGTTAAAAGGTAAGGGTGGGCAATTGCCCCAGGGCATTGAGCGCTGAGCACTGCTGAGCTCTGACCTACCCTTTACTACCCCCATCTTTTCTGTGTTCCCAGGGGTGTGCCCCCCCCCCCCCATACTGCAAAACTCCTAACATCCGCCTTAATTTTTCTGTGTTGAGCACAGAATATTTGCCCCGCACGATGTATCACCAGTCTCAAAATTAAATGAATAAGCACTGCTGCGCCACTAGCTATGCACACAAAAGTCAATAAGTCAGCAAATATAGTAAAAACTAGGGATGGGACGAATCCACAATTTCTTCGAATCCGAATCCGGATCCGAATCTAAAAAGGTTCTCGAATATCTCGAACCTTTCGAATCCCGAATCTAACGAATCCTGCACATAAGAATTGTGCGATCCGTGGTATAGTTGCCCGCAGTATAGGTACCCAGGCATAGGTAGCGAGGTAAAGGTGCCTTCAGTATAGCTAGCTAGGTATGGGTGCCTTCAATATGGGTAGCTTTCAGTACAGGCAGCAAGGTATAGGGGCCTTCAGTATAGGTAGCAAGGTATAGGGGCCCTAAGTATAGGTAGCTGGGTATATGGGCCTTCAGTATAGGTAGCTGGGTATATGGGCCTTCAGTATAGGTAGCTGGGTATATGGGCCTTCAGTATAGGTAGCAGGGTATATGGGCCTTCAGTATAGGTAGCAGGGTATATGGGCCTTCAGTATAGGTAGCAGGGTATATGGGCCTTCAGTATAGGTAGCAGGGTATATGGGCCTTCAGTATAGGTAGCAGGGTATATGGGCCTTCAGTATAGGTAGCAGGGTATATGGGCCTTCAGTATAGGTAGCAGGGTATATGGGCCTTCAGTAAAGGTAGCAGGGTATATGGGCCTTCAGTATAGGTAGCAGGGTATATGGGCCTTCAGTATAGGTAGCAGGGTATATGGGCCTTCAGTATAGGTAGCAGGGTATATGGGCCTTCAGTAAAGGTAGCAGGGTATATGGGCCTTCAGTAAAGGTAGCAGGGTATATGGGCCTTCAGTAAAGGTAGCAGGGTATATGGGCCTTCAGTATTGGTAGTTAACTAGGTATAGGGGCCTTCAGTATAGGTAGGTAGGTAAAGGGACCTTCAGTATAGGTATATAGGGTATAGGGCCTTAAGTATAGGTAGGTATGTAGGTAGGTATAGGGTCCTTTAGGTAGGTAGGTATAGGGGCCTTTAGGTAGGTAGGTAAAGGGACCTTCAGTATAGGTAGCAGGGTATAGGTCCTTAAGTATAGGTAGGTATGTAGGTAGGTATAGGGGCCTTTAGGTAGGTAGGTATAGGGGCCTTTACATAGGTAGGTAGGTAGGGGGGCCTGTAGGTAGGTAGATGGGTGGGTAGGTATAGGGGCCTTTAGGTAGGTAGGTAGGTGGGTAGGTAGGTATAGGGGCCTGTAGGTGGGTAGGTAGGTATAGGGGCCTGTAGGTAGGTATACGGGCCTTTAGGTAGGTATAGGGGCCTGTAGGTGGGTAGGTAGGTATAGGGGCCTGTAGGTAGGTAGATCGGTAGGTAGGTATACGGGACTTTAGGTAGGTAGGTATAGGGGCCTTTAGGTAGGTAGGTAGGTATAGGGGCCTGTAGGTAGGTAGATGGGTAGGTAGGTATACAGGACTTTAGGTAGGTAGGTATAGGGGCCTTTAGGTAGGTAGGTAGGTATAGGGGCCTGTAGGTGGGTAGGTAGGTAGGTATAGGGGCCTGTAGGTGGGTAGGTAGGTATAGGGGCCTGTAGGTAGGTATAGGGGCCTTCCCCATGCCTCCTCCGCTCACCGCCAACCCCCCTCCCCAGCCTCCTCCGCTCCCCCCCCCCGTGCCTCCTCCGCTCACCCCTGCAGGAGTAGCTACTCACCTTTCCGTGGAGCGCAGAGCGGCAGACCTCTTCGATACTTCCCTGTTCCCTCTAGTGGCCGGACCGGCTCTTACTGATGACATCATTGTAAGAGCCGGTCACTAGGGGGAACCAGGAAGTCGGCGAGAGGTCTGCCGCTCTGTGCGCTCCGCTCAGGTGAGTTGATGCTGGCGAACGGAGGAGGCGCGGGGGGGTCGGAGAAGGTCGGGGGAGGACGAGTGCGGGCGGGGGGAGCGGCGTATGCGGCGATGCAGCGTCGGGATTCGGCGGATTCGGAAAGTGAAAAATGGCGTCGGGATTCGAATCCACGAATCTCGAATATTTCCCAATATTCGAGGGATTCGTGGATTCGCCGGATTCGTCGTCCCACCCCTAGTAAAAACCAGTAAAGGATAGTGCGCTGTGTTCAATCCTCTTGATAACTCCTTTAAATAATTCAATCCACTGCGCGCTTCCAAACCTGCAAAAAATATAGCCTCTAATAGTGTGATTCTGCTTTACTGATCTTAAAGCGGAATATAACCCTGCATTTCAACTTTGCTCTAAAACATTATTTACAGTATATTATATGCAACCAGCATTTTTTTTTACTAGACCAGCATTGGAAGGGTTACACAGAGCTTTCAAGTTCCTGGACAGAATTGCAGACACATCCGAAGCTGACATAGATACATTTTGTTTACATAAATGTATCTAAAGGCTCATACACACATCAGACTATAGTCTTTGGAAAATGAAATATCACAGACCAATCTTACCACCCTTCATGTAGTATGAGAGCCATACTCTACACCACATGTGTCGAACTCCAGGCCTGGAGGGCCGGATCCATGCCAGTGTTTAGGATGGACTGAGAAAGAAAGGAATGTGTTCTACCTGATGGACCACGCCTTTCCTGATTCATACCCATCAATTCATTTGAGCTGTATCAAAAATGTGTGAGGATTTCGGCCCTCGTAGGACCAGTTTGACATACCTGCTCTACACAGTCTAGTCTATTGAGCTGAACTGCCCATCAGAAAAAAATCTTTGCAAGATGCTGCACACACAGATGCTGCACAGACACAAAAGATCAGTAGCTGCAAAAGATCTGTTCCTGCCAAAAATCCATCCCTGCAAATTGCAATGATAGTCTATGAGATCTACAGATCATCATACACACATGATTTGACTGACATTCATCTGCAGATCAGATCCACCAGGATGGATTTTCAGATCTGCAGATCTGCAGATGAATGTCAGTTAAATCATGTGTGTAGGATGATCTGCAGATCTCATAGACTATCATTGCAATTTGCAGGAATGGATTTTTGGCAGGAACAGATCTTTTGCAGATACTGATCTTTTGTCTGTACAGCATCTGTGTGTGCAGCATCTTACAACGATTTTTTTCTGATGGGGAGTTCAGCTCCATAGAAAAGACTGTGTAGAGTATGGCTCTCATACTACATGAAGGGTGGCAAGATTGGTCTGTGATCTTTCATTTTCCAAAGACTATAGTCTGATGTGTGTATGAGCCTTTAGTGTGGCATGTGCCTCATCTCTCTGACTGAGAAGGAGCTGGAGGACAGCCAAAGAGTGTATATCATTTATCACTTGTTACATTCTATTTAGTTAAATGTATCTAAATGAACTTCTGCATATCTCTCCACAGAACTTTAAACCTCTGTGTTTAACCCTTCCAATACTGGTCTAGTAAAAAAAAATGCTGGTTGCATATAATATGCTGTAAATAATGTTTTAGAGCAAAGTTGAAATGCAGGGTTATATTCCGCTTTAAAACAAATGGATATCACACATCAACGGTGCTCCGTGATAATCAAGGTGTCCACTTGTGACCCCACCACCTCTAGTGTAATGCTACGTACACACATGCGACTACGATCGTTCGTTGTTAACGACGAACGATCTTTTAATTGACGAAAGAACGACCGGAGTAAAGTTAGTTCTAAAAAGTGTGTAACGATCACATCGTTAGAACGAACGTTACACCACGTAAAAGCACTTAATGCGCCTGCGCATAAAATTGTAAAGTTCCCTGGAGAAAAAGTGAAATGCGCATGTCCAGCCTGGTACAAACGATCGTTTCCAACGATGTACTACTTTTGCAAACGATCGTCGTTGGTTAAAATCCGCCGAGACAGAACTTTCTTTTGTAGCGATTTGGCTCGTTCGTCGTTAGACTTAATAGTCGGTGGTTCGTTTTTTGTAACGATCGTCGTTGGTAAAGATCGGGGAACGATCGTTACAAACGACTATAGTCGCATGTGTGTACGCACCTTAAGAGCGGCTCACCAGATTGTAGCCACCTATGCACAGGTGGGAACTTCGCTCACTATGTGGTACACTAGGAACATCAGTAATCCATATCTCATATAAAAAAGGGCCTCAATTTATTCTTCAATAAAACAGATAAAAACATCATTGCGCAACATCCACGTTCCAATTAAAACAACACTGCACCTCTCGCGCCCGCCGCCCACCATACACTTACAGACTCCTAGATGGAGATGTTCAGCATGTCACAGCGGCAAGGCTTTAGGATCCGGTGCGTCCTCTCAGACCGTTCGCGGCGTACCGCTCGATCCACCCCCCCGCACTCCTCCAGCACTTCCGCGTTGTGCATCAGTACGCCTGAGCGAAGTTCCCACCTGTGCATAGGTGGCTACAATCTAATAAGCCGCTTTTATACTAGAGGTGGTGAGGTCACGAGTGGACACATATCACCAGTCTCGGCTGTTCTGTTCGTGTTGCACCCCTGTCTTCACCCCGCTGCCTGTGTGTTGTGAGCCAGTGCATGCCATTGTGCTTACGTATAACATGCCACGGGTCACAAGAGTAACTGAACCTGCTTAATTTACAGGTCTCTAGATAAAGCAGTGGCTTTAGGCCCCATTCACTCTTGAGCGTTTTGCCGGCGATTTCAGCAAAACGCTCAAACGCTAGCGCTTTTGAAAGCGCTAGTGTAATAAAACTCTATGGACCCATTCTTACTTGGGCGATTTGCGCTAATCGCCCTAAATCACCCAAAATCGGCAAAATGCATAGCCTGCACCATTTTCAGGCAATTTCCAGGCGATCACGTTTCAGTGCTATAGAAGAGCTGAACATGATCGCAGAGAAATCGCTGCACTGTCCAGTGATTTTTCCGCGTGAAATCGAAGGGGGAGGGGCTCCAGCAGCAGACTTCCTGGGTGACTGTTAAAGGAAGCCTGCCAGTTCATTCTAAACAGAAAAGCAGCAGCGGCAATCACATGACCGCCCGTTAATAAAACACACTCGCAGGGATATAGACATCTGGCAGCATCTGGCAACTGCGCATAACCCACCGTCACCGACGGCAACAACCGACTGATATTGGGGGTCGGTCGTGATCCATCCTGTTGGATTTGTATGACCAATGATCGTTCATCAAAGGGAGTGTGTACATTCAGTTAAATGACATATAACGTTCTTGTTGTGGACAGCGCACGCGCCACAGTCGATCGTTCATATTAGCTCATGTTTGTACAGATATAGGCCTCAATTCACTAAGATCATGCTGGAGATAATAAGGCAAGAGAAAACTTACCTCCATACAGTGACAGAGTTATCTTATCTCTTCATTCCTTAAGTTAACTCTTCTGTAGTTATTTTCACACGTAGTTAATTAACAGCCTGTCTTTAACTTTAGAATTCTGGAGTTATTTTAAGGCTGTTTCCTGTAGCGTGGAGCGGGGGGTTGACCCTAGAGCTGCGCAGCCGCACTCGCGGCTACGCGGACTGCGCAGTCGCGGCCAGCTCATGCGGCCATGTTTGTAGAGGTAGGAGAGCCCGATCCGGGCCGTGAGGTCGGGTGCCGGCCCGGGGGGCTATTGAGCGGCGGGGACCCAGCGGAACGGCACGGAGGGCGCGGACGGCGTCCTCCATGCCTTCAAATATGATGCAGGTATTTAACTTTTTTTTTTATTTGGCCTGGGAAGTCCTTTAAAAACAGAAGAGTTAACGGTACTTATCCGTTAGCCGGGCGCATCCGGCAGGTGGCGCTAATTACTATTCCCCCTCCAGGCCGACATGGATAGTAGGGAAAGATGTAACTCTGGTGGAGTTTTGTCGCCACCTGCTGGATGCGCCCGGCTAACGGATAAGTACCGAGTTAACTTTAGGTTTGCCTGAGGTAAAATATTTCCTGAATACGACATGCCTCATCACCATGGTGATAACTCTAGAAACGTTATTAAAGACAGGAGATAAGCTTAGTGAATTGAGGCCATTGATTGTTTCAGTTAATTGCACTTCAGACGTCACCTTTATCTTTCAATTCCTTCTTGGATCACTCACGTGTGTTTACAGGTCAGTCATTAAGCACTGATGAGGATCAACCAGTCTGAAACAGTCTTTATGCATGATGGATTACTGTGGCTCTGTAATATTAACAAGCTGACACAATTGTATCCCAGCAGTTCTAAAGGTGAGTTTAGCAATCAGAGACAACAAAGGGAGGGTTTGCATGTTCAGCAGTGATGCATTGTGGGAGACCTCAGAACTCACTCCAACCTGAATAATCACAAATACTTTCTGTTTTAAGAAGGCAAATTTCTGTTGTGTGTGTGTGTGTGTGTGTGGGGGGGGGGGGGGGGGGGTAAATAGCGTATGAAATATACAATGGGCTTGATTCACTACCTGGTGCAAACCTAGTTAGCACGCCTAAAGAGTTTGGGCGTGCTAACTAGGGTGCTAACCAGCTAGCACATCCAGAGATCGTGCGGTTTGCAGTGCGCTGAAAAGATCATGCGGTGCGACGTTAACGCTGCACCCTTTGTGTGAAAAGTGACCCCCGGTGCCATGGAAACGTCGGACCCAGTGCGACCATAACGGCGTATTGGGTGTGCCAATAACTTCGCATCAATGCAATGTTATCGGCACACCCTATGCGCCATTATGGTCGTTTCCAGGGCACTGGGGATCACTTTTCACACAAAGGGTGCGACGTTAACATCGCACCGCGCAATTCTTTTCGGCGCACCGCAAACCGTGCGATCAGCGATTTTTGGCGTGATAGAGGGCTTTTCACAAGCGTGCTAACACTTAGCACTGCTTTGTGAATCAAGCCCAATATATTAATTGTACAACAGCGGAAAATGCGGACGATGGGGGGGGGGGGGGGTGGCTGAAAGCATATCATATGGGAAACCCATGGGCTGTATTGGGTGGATGGAGAATTCGTTCAGCTTGGAAAACAGAGAATTTACCTGCGTGACGCCAGCTCCACCTACTGGCTGATAGTGATACTACATTGCATAGTAGTACTCTATCCAAGTAATTCCTGCAGGAAAAAAAGATATACAGTATATATACACATCAATTGTAGCAATAAAAGGCATGTAAAAATGTGTGAAAATAAGATTGTGTTTCACACTAGCGTTAGAAAGCACTGTAGGAAAAAAAAACTAACAATTTACCAACTTTATTGATATGATCATGTCGCAGAATAAAGCATGCAAGAGACGGCTGAAGGGCGCTGCCCGCAGCGGACCTGGCACGCCGCAGCGCTAATCCAACGTTAAACACAAACATCAGTATAAACGCGGTCCTGGAAAATCTTTGTCTTTTTAGTACCCAGCATTATTCCGTCATATTCCTTCAGGCAAACCAGCTGACGAGAAAACTGTGGCGGTTATTGCCGCGGCATGCTAACATACGTAAGGCTGTTTTTTGTGGGAGTTTTTGTTGTTTGTTTTTTTCTGGTTGAATTTGACAAATATTTTCACCAATAATGCTTCTTTAGAAAAGACAGTATAATGGTTGCAAGAAAACTGTATTTACAGTATAGATAGTGGTATGAAACTCCGCATTTTCTCTTTGCTCTAAAAGATTATTTACAGCATAAAATCTACTACCACAAAAAAATTGTAGCAGAACAGCATTCAAATGGTAACAGCAAAAAGAGAGCAAAGGGTGGATGAAAAGGGGGCCGCCATAGACTCTAATGCATTTATCGTTAATACGGCGCCCAAAGCAGAAAAAGGGCGTCCGATAAATATCGTTATCAACATTAGAACATTAAAGTTTTTGAAATATGTTATCATTTTAGAAGCTTGTAACATTATAGTTTTTGTCAAATTTTTTCGTTTGTATGTACAGGTTTTACGTAATCAAAGATATTATCGTTTCTATGTGTAAAAGGGTGTTTCTACAGGGGGAGCGGTTAGGGTTAGGCACCACCCGGGGGGGGTTAGGGTTAGGCAACACCCGGGGGGCGGTTAGGGTTAGGCACCATCGGGAGGGGGTTAGGGTAAGGCACCACCGGGGGTTAGGGTTAGACACCATCAGGGGGGTTAGAGATATGCACCACTAGGGGGGTGGTTAGGGTTAGGCACTACCGGGGGGTGGTTAGGGTTAGGCACCACCTGGGGGGTTAGGATTAACACCACCGGTGGAGGGGTTAGGGTTGGGCACCACCAGTGGTTAGGGTTAGGCACCACCGGTGGAGGGGTTATGGTTAGGTATCACCAGGGGGTTGGTTAGGGTTAGGCACCACCGGTGGGTTAGGATTAAGCACCACCGTTGAAGGAGTTAGGGATAGGCACCACCAGGGGGGTGGTTAGGGTTAGGCACCACAAGGGGATTGTTCTGTGTGAGCGTAGGATTGGGTTAATCTGTAATGTTGAATTACGTAACAATTTTTAACGTTAATTAATTTATTGTTATCAACTCAATGGTATTTATCGTTAACCAAGTTTGTTAACAATGTTTATTGTTATTGAGATTTCGTCATCCACCGGCGCCAATTTGTTTTTCAGCCCAGCCCTTTTTTTCCAGACACCCTTTTTTCATGCACCCATTCAAACAGTTAAACACAGCGCTTTGTTCTTCAGGAGAAAGCTCTTTGCTTCAGTGAGCAGCTTCTGGCCGCATCCGAAGAGGCGATAACATTATCTTTCGTATACATTCTGTTGTCAGATACATTTAGTAAACATTAGTAAAGTGCATAAACTGAGCTGTACTGAGCTGAGAAGCAGAAAAAGCTAAGAAGTGATCACTAGATAGATTTTAATATATACTGGTAAATACAGCAGCTATGCAATAAAGTGCAATGGCAGCTTTCAGAGCAGATAAACTGTACTTTGGGAATTTGTAGACAGACAATATTGCTTGTGCACAAAAACAAATATAGTAAGTGTATGGGTAATAAAAAGTAGGAAAACACATTTTTTTGAATGCTATGTGTTTTATCCCACTTTAAAAAACACTACTGCAAAAATTATAACATTTTAAATATATGTACAGTATACACATATATATAGGAAGTGCATTTCTCTCAGCATAAAATGGACTGTAAATTACTTTTCTTCTATGTTGCTGTCATTTACAGTGGAAATCTGACAGATCTGAGAGGTTTTGGACTAGGCCATTTCTTCAAGGGGGATTCTCATTATTGTTATTTACAACACTACCTGGACAGGATCAAAACAAAGATGCCGGTTAGCCTCCCTACCTGTTTGTACAGTATTCTGGCGGTTAGACTGAGCAGCTGTCATTCAGTAAACACTTTTGAAAATAGAGAAAACCATGAGAATCCCCCATGAGGAGATGAACTAGAAAAAACCTGTCAGATGTGTCAGAGGTTTACTACTAACATAGGAGAAAAGTCATTGATTGTGCATTTTATTCTGGACTTCTTCTATACATATGCATCTTTATTTAAAGGACAACTGTAACGAGAGGGATATGGAGGCTGCCATATTTATTTCCTTTTAAGCAATACCAGTTGCCTGGCTGTCCTGCTAATCCTCTATCTCTAATTCTTCCAGTCATAGACCCTGAACAAGCATGCAGCAGATCAGGTGTTTCTGATATTATTGTCAGAGCTGACAATATTAGCTGCATGCTTGATTCTGGTGTAATTCAGACACTACTGCAGCCAAATAGACCAACAGGGCTGCCAGGCAACTAGTATTGTCTAAAAGACCACTATCGCAAAAATTGTAAAATTTAAAATACAAGTAAACATATTCAAATAAGAAGTACATTTCTTCCAGAGTAAAATAAAACATAAATTACTTTTCCCCTATGTTGCTGTCACTTACAGTAGGTAGTAGAAATCTGACATTAATAACAGGTTTTAGAGTAGCCCATCTTCTCATAAGGGGTTCTCAGGGTTTTCTTTATTTTCAAAAGCACTTAGCAAATGGCAGTTGCTCCGTCCAACTGCCAAACAAAAATGCAGCAAGCACGGAGGCTGGCCAGAATCATTGTATAAATCTTTTTCAGGGAGTGTCTTTATAAAGAATAAAGGCCATGTTTAGAATCCCCCATGAAGAGGTGGACTAGCCCAAAATGTCAGATTTATACTACTTACCTCCATATTCCTCTCACTTCAGTTGTCCTTTAAGGGCTGGTGCACACCGAGCGGCTTTTTGGGCGTTTTCAGATCCGCTTGCGGCTGCGGATCTGCTTGGTCAATGTATCTCAATGGGGTGGTGCACACCAGAGCGGGAGGCGTTTTGCAGAAACGAAAAATGCCTGGGTGAGGCATTTTTTGGATTGCGGGTGCGTTTCTGCCTCAATGTTAAGTATAGGAAAAACGCAAACCGCTCTGAAAAACGGCACTTCAGAGCGGTTTGCCAGGCGGTTTTGTTACAGAAGCTGTTCAGTAACAGCTTTACTGTAACAATATATGAAATCTACTATACTGAAAACCGCAGCAGCAATCCGCAAAACGCTAGCAAAACGCCTCATAAAAATAAAAAAAAGCATTTAAAAATCTGCTAGCATTTTGCGGATCTGCTAGCGGGTTTTGGTGTGCACCAGCCCTTAGGGCCCGTTTCCACTAGGGCGTTTTCGCCCGCGAATCTGCAGAGTTTCCCCGCACATCATTCGCACGGGGAAACTCTGCCATAGGGGATGACGGCGCCGGTGCGGAATCGCTCGCGGGAGCTATTCGCCCGGAATACCCCGCAGTTTTCGCTGCTGAGGCTGCGAATCCCATAGCCGTGCATGGCACAGCTCATGGGATTCGCCGGCGATCCCGCCCACCCGCTCAGTGCGGCGTGCGTCTGCGAGACGCACGCCGCACAAGTGGAAACGAGCCCCTTACAATTTTTTCACAATAAGGGAAGGCGGAGGAAAAATAAAGGGCGGAAACTAAACCCATACAGAGGTGCGGGCATGTTTGCAGATACTTACCTATGTGTCTGTTCACTCCCCCAGAGGCCCCTTGTGCCTGTAATTTACTCCGGTAGTGGCTCGGTCTATCAACATTTGAACCGGAGATACTTGTACGCCACATGTGCAGTAAATTTCAGTTCCACCTCTTTGTCCGCGCTCCAGATGGCGGGAGAACACGGAGCTTAGATAGAGCGCACCCCATGTGCTGCAAAAGTACCTCTAGTTCATACATGTCAAACTCTGCCCCGTGGGCCAAATCTGGCCCTCAGAGCCACTAAATTTGGCCCCCATGTGGTTCCCCACTTTGCATTATGTTTGGCGGAGGCCAAGAACACCAGGGAAACCATATAAGAAAGGGGGGGAAGCACTAGACACCAGGGAACTGTATAGGGGATGGTGGGGGCCACTAGACACCAGGGAACTGTATAGTGGTTGGCTTAGCCAGTCTGGGCCAGTCAGTGCAGGCGCAGTTCGCCTGCGTGCTCACACCCATCTCACTTCAGTGGCTGGTTTCGTCCAGCGCAGGTGCAGAGTGCGCCCGGGCCATGGGAGCGCGGTGGTGGGGCACGCGCATGCATGAGCCAGGGCCGTATTGTGCAGTGCGCCCTGATTGGCCAAGCTAACAGGGCATCTCTCGGAGAACAAGGAGGTGGAGGAAGACGGCGGGGGAGTGATCGGTGCGGAGGGGGTTGGAGGAAGCCCCAGGTGTGTATAAAACTTTTATATATTTCTGTCCCAAGGTTCCTTTACAGCAAACCTGAAACAAAAAAAACTTCAAAATGATATAAAGAATTGTATGTGTAGTACGGATAACGAATAGAACATTAGTAGCAAAGTAGAAAGGAGTCTCATATATTTTTACAGCAATACAGCTTTATTTATAATATTGCATCATTCTGTCATATTTGCAGTTTAGAATCCACACTCTATATTTTAAGGTACAAAGCAAAGCAGAAATAATGACCCTTTGAACTTTCCTGCGGTAAAACCTTCTCTGAAAACTCTCTCTCAGGCCTGGAACCCACTAAAAAGCGCAAAGCGCTATTGCAACCGCTAGCGATTTGTGATAGCGTTTTGCAAGCGATTTTGGGAGCAATTTCCTTGCTCCTATACAATTCATTAGAATGGAAAAGCTCCCAAAATGCTACATGTCCTGCAATTGCGATTTCCTTAATCGCAATCGCTCTACTGGAATCCGTCCCATCCATTTACATTGACAGAACGTTTAGGGAAATCGCAAGCGATTGAAAGCGCTCCTTAAATGTTCACAAAAACACTCTAGTGGGTTCCAGGCCTCAGGCCTTGTTCACATTGTGTTTGGCTAGCGTGTCCGTCCCCGGTGGGCTTTTCTTCCACTTTTTCCCGCGATTTTCTGTGTGTTCGCTTGTTCTTGTGGGCGTTTTTGTAAGCGCTTCTGTCTTTTAATTCAGAAGAAAATCCGGAAACAATAAATACAAAGTATTTTTAAAAAAACGCTCACACAATCGCTTGCCAAAGCAATTTTGTGAGCGTTTTGCGTCTTTCCTATACCTTCCACTGAGGCAAATCGTTTAAAAAATGGCTCACGCACCGCTTTTCAAACCGGATCGCAAACGAACCACTCTGATATGAACTCTCTCATAGAGAACCATTGCACAAGCGCTTTCAGGGCGATTTTGAAAATCGTCCCCGCTTAAAATTTAACAAAAACGCCTATAATGTGAGCAAGGCCTCACTGTTTCTTGGCTGTTTAAGGCCTCTTTTCCACGAACTGTTGAGCTGTGTGCTCAGCAAGCAGTTGCCAGGCAGCAGTGAGCAGTTACCAGGCAGCAGCAAGCAGTTGTGAGAGTTTGAGAGGCATTTCACTGCCTGTAAACAGTTTGTGGAAAAGAGGCCTAAGTGTTTCAGAAAACAGGAATGTATTCCAGCCAGTGGCTGGAATGGCTCAGAGAAGCTCTTTTGCATAATAACTGAAGTTTATTTTTAACTCTTCCTGTATTGGAAAACAACATGAGACTTTTTTTTCTTTTGCTACAAATGTTCTATTTCTTAGCTGTACTACACATACAGTTCATTATCTCATAAGTTTATTTTCACTTCAGGTTTGCTTTAACCCTATATTCCCGTGCTTCCACCGTTGGTGATGAATGCCGCACGATACTCCGCCGTTCTGTTTTCCATACGATCGCTCGATCTTGGAAGCCTCGACACCTCCTCCCTAATACAGCATCCATGTGCAGAGCGTGTTTATATTTCACACGCAGCCCCTTCCGCCGCTATTTTCGGCCCTGCCTGATGACTGAGCCCCAGTGGCCCAACAGCTCGCATGTTTAACAAATGTACATAATACTGAAATTTAGCTGGTCATTAGGAGGCGTCCCTACAGCCGCCCGGCTTCCGCTTCCCACCGCTGAAAAGTAATTGCCTTTGCTTATTTTTGCGGACAGGGTAATCACTCTCCAGACTTGGATTCCAGCGGTTCGCTCCATAAATACGCACACTTCAGACAAGCGAAACAAATAGACCGCTGCCGACTCCATTTGTAAAATTATCAGTGCGCAAAAAAGATAACGCAGGCCTTCCTGTCCTGTGGAGCCTCCATTAGTGTCGTTAGTATAATGGATGCCGTGCTGGTGGCGCACCTTACCTGCGTCGTGCGATGTTCTGTGTGTGTTATATCAGCGTCCCACTGTTACACAGAATGAGGCCCCATTAGGGACATGTAACATTTGTATGGCGCTGTGGGAGGGGCTCCCTACGGCGGCGGAACCGTCGTGGTATCTGGCACAGAGTGCTTGATGTAGTCATTTAGTGTCATCAGTTACAGCTGTGCCTTTCTCATGATAAACCTGAAGGGAAAAAAAGTGCCGATAAAGGAGAAAGTTTTGAATTAGGAGCGTAACTTATACTGGCGAACGTAAAGAGGACCTGTAGGGAAAATAACATAATGAGTAAAATAGCTTTTTTTTTTTTTTTACAATATTCATTTAGGCCCCTCTTTACACGTGAGCATTTTGCCGGTGATTTCGGCAAAACGCTCAAACACTAGCGCTTTTGAAAGCACTAGTGTAATTAAACCCTATGGACCAGTCCTTACTTGGGCCATTTGCGCTAAACGCAGCAAACTACCCAAAAACGCGAAACGCAAACGTGTCGCCTGCACCATTTTTAGGCGATTTTCTCGGCGATCGCGTTTCAGCACTATAGAAGCGCTAAACGCGATCGCGGAAAAATCGCGCAGTGTTCAGTGATTTTTCAGCTGAAAAAAATCACTCCTGCAAAACGCCGGCTGTCATCGCCGACGTTTTGCAAACGCAAGTGTGATAGGGCCCTAATAGATTATTTTCCCGATTTGTCAGTGATTCCCCACAGTAAAATCGTTCCTCCCCCTGATTTACATTCTGAAATGTATCACTGCTGGTGACATCTTTTTTAGTTCTGCCAGGTGATCTGTACGGATTTCTATACACAGAGGGAGATGTTGCTTGCTTGGCAGTTGAAAAAAAATGTTATTTCCCACAATGCAACGAGGTTCACAGACAGCAAACTGAAAAAGGGGCATCAGCTACTGATTGGGATGAAGTGCAATCCTGGGTTAAAGTGGATCTGAGCTCAGAACTTCCTCTCTGCTCTAAGAAAAAATAGGCACAGTATGAAAACAATCAGGGAAAAAAATCTTTGTTACAATTAACAGAAATCTCCAAAAAAAGCCCTGAAAAGTTACTATATGAACTTTCAGGGAGCAAAGGAAGGGTTAAAGCATTTGTCTTTCTTGTGCAGCCAGCACTGCTAGAGCTTTGCACTGAGTCATGTGTACTGATTACACACTTGTTAAAGAGACACTGAAGCGAAAAAAAAAATGATGATATTATGATTTGTATGTGTAGTACAGCTAAGAAATAAAACATTAAGATCAGATACATCAGTCTAATTGTTTCCAGTACAGGAAGAGTTGAGAAACTCCAGTTATCTCTATGCAAACAAGCCATTAAGCTCTCTGACTAAAGGTGTGTACACATGTCAGATAAAAGTCTTTGGAAAATGAAAGATCACAGACCAATTTTACCCCCTTTCATGTAGTATGAGAGCCATACTCTACACAGTCCATTCTATGGAGCTGAACTCCCCATCAGATACAAATTTTTGCAAGATGCTGCACACAAAGATGCTGTACACAACATGCAACAGATCAGTATCTGCAAAAGATCTGTTCCTGCAAAAGATCCATTGCTGCAAAATGCATTCATAGTCTATGATATCTGCAGATCCCATGCACACCTTGTTTAACCACCCTGGCGTTCTATTAACCACTTCAGCCTACAGCTTCGAAAATCTTATGCATCCAAGCAATGTTCACCTCCCATTCATTCGCTAATAACTTTATCGCTACTTATCAAAATTAATTGATCTATATCTCGTTTTTTCCGCCACTAATTAGGCTTTCTTTAGGTAGTACATTTTGCTAAGAGCCACTTTACTGTAAATACATTTTAACAGGAAGATTAAGATAGAAACGGAAAAAGAACATTATTTCTCAGTTTTTAGCCATTATAGTTTAAAATTAATACATGCTACAGTAATTAAAACCCATGCATTTTATGTGCCCATTTGTCCCGCTTATTACACCATTTAAATTACGTCCCTATCACAATTTATGGCGCCGATATTTTATTTAGAAATAAAGGTGCATTTTTTCAATTTGCGTCGATCACTATTTACAAGCTTATAATTTTAAAAAATGTAATAAGATACTCTCTTGACATGTATATTTAAAAAGTTCAGACCCTTAGGTAACTATTTATGTAGTTTTTTTTTTTTTTAATTGTAATTTTTTTTATTATTTTTTTTAATACAAAAATGTATTTGGGTAATTTTAGTTTGGGAGGTAAATAGCCAATTTTAGATGTAAAATCATGTATTTTTTATTCAATACAGGTATGTGGGTGCAGTTTACTATTTGGCCACAAGATGGCCACATTCAAAAAGTTCCTAGATGCGAACGATGTCGCATCTAGGAACTAAAATGAAGAGAAGTTGTTTCCTGGGGGCAGAAATACCACGCTCTCTGATGAGAAAGCGTCGGTATTTCTGCCGGGGACTTGGATCGGTGAATGGGAATTATATTCCCATTCACTGATCGGGGGGGGCAGCGGGAGGTAGCGGGGGCGCGCGCGGGCGCGCGCCCGATCGCGCGCAACACACGGCTGCAGCACCACTGCCTATCTGGACGGATATATGCGTCCAGATATGGCGAAGTGGTTAAGATCGCCAGGGCGGCTGCGGGAGGGTTTTTTTTAAATAAAAAAAAAACTATTTCATGCAGCCAACTGAAAGTTGGCTGCATGAAAGCCCACTAGATGGCGCTCCGGAGGCGTTCTTCCGATCGCCTCCGGCAGCCAGAAGTAACACGGAAGGCCGCAATGAGCAGCCTTCCGTGTTTGGCTTCTCCTGTCGCCATGGCGACGAGCGGAGTGACGTCATGGACGTCAGCCGACGTCCTGACGTCAGCCGCCTCCGATCCAGCCCTTAGCGCTGGCCGGAACTATTTGTTCCGGCTGCGCAGGGCTCAGGCGACTGGGGGGACCCTCTTTCGCCGCTGCTCGCGGCGGATCGCCGCAGAGCGGCGGCGATCGGGCAGCACACGCGGCTGGCAAAGTGCCGGCTGCGTGTGCTGCTTTTTATTTGAGCAAAATCGGCCCAGCAGGGCCTGAGCGGCAGCCATCGGCGGTGATGGACGAGCTGAGCTCGTCCATACCGCTAAGATGGTTAACAGACAATTATCTGTAGATCAGATCCACCAGGTTGGATCTGCAGATCGGCAGATAATTGTCTGATCTGCAGATGAATGTCCATTAAACAAGGTGTGTATGGGATCTGCAGATATCATAGACTATGAATGCATTTTGCAGGAATGGATATTTTGCAGGAACAGATCTTTTGCAGATACTGATCTGTTGCATGTGTACAGCATCTTTGTGTGCAGCATCTTGCAAAGATTTGTATCTGATGGGGAGTTCAGCTCCATAGAATAGACTGTGTAGAGTATGGCTCTCATACTACATGAAAGGGGGTAAAATTGGTCCGTGATCTTTCATTTTCCAAAGACTTTTATCTGACGTGTGTACGCACCTTTAGTTAGTCGTGGAGAGGGCTGTTATCTGACTTTTATTATCTCAACTGTAAGTGAACTGTTTACTTTTTCTCTGGCAGAGGAGAGGTCATTACTTCACAGACTGCTCTGAAAGAATAATTTTGAATGCTGAGTGTTGTGTAATCTGCACATATTATGGAATGATGCAATGTTAGAAAAAACACTATATACCTGAAAATAAAAGTATGAGAATATTTTCTTTGCAGCTAATCTAGTAATTATTCATAGTACACAACCAATTCATTATATCATATTTTTTTTTCGCTTCAGTGTCTCTTTAAGGTGGCCATACACTTATAGATTTGCAGCAGATTCGACCATCCGATAGATTTTTGTCAGATGCCTGTCAAGTCGCATCTGACAGGAATCTATGGCCCAGTGAACACCAAAACCGCTAGCAGATCCGCAAAACGCTAGAGGTTTTTGAAGCAGATTTCAGAGCGATTCTAGGCATGATCAGAGAGGTTTTCTAAACATGCCTAGCGTTTTTTGGAGCGTTTTTGTGCAGCAGATTACAAATATTGTTACAGTAAAAGCTGTTACTGAACAGCTTCTGTAACAAAAACGCCTGGAAAACCGCTCTGATCTAGCGTTTTTCAGAGCGGTTTGAGCTTTTCCTATACTTTACATTGAGGCAGAAACGCTTCTGCAAACCGCAACCGTGCAGCAGGACCCACGTTTGCGGTTTGCTAAAAACCTCAAACCGCTGGTGTGCACCATCCCATTGAGATACATTAGCCAAGCGTTTTCCAAAGCGGAAGCGGTTTGCGGATCGCTTCAAAAGCACTTGGTGTGCACCAGGCCTATCTGATGTGTGCCACACACTAGGAACAGATTTACAATAGGTTTCAGAATGAAATCTATTAGAAATGTATTGAAAATTGATCTTAATGCATTATTGCACCATTAGATCCAATGCAACTGTATGGGCCATTGATCTCCTGTCAGATAGATCAAATCCATCGAAATTAATTTCTGATCTGATATGTATAGAATCAATCGATCGATTGATGGCTGAAACCGACCAGTGTATGGGCCCCTTTACACTCAACTGTAGCTAAATAAACAAACACAGCTCCATGCAGATGATTTCTGCAGCATTTATATGTTAAATAAACACTTTTCAGTCTGTTCTTTGAAAGCGCTTGGGTTCACTTTAACCACTTGAGGACCACAGTGTTAAACCCACCTAAAGACCAGGCCATTTTTCTTGAAATTTTAAGGTCAACAGCACAACTCAGCACACAAGTGATCCCCCCCCCCCTTTCTCCCCACCAACACAGCTCTCTGTTGGTGGGGTCTGATCGCTCCCCCAGTGTTTATTTTTTTTTTTAATAAATATTTATTTTATTATTTTTATAATATATTTCTTTATTTTTATTCCCCCCCCCCCCCCCCGCTCCCTCTTTCCCCCTCCAGCCGATCACTTCCGCAATAACAGAGGGGACAGCCGTCCCCATTACAGCGCTGTACAGAATAATTAGACGGCGTCTAAAATTACAGTCTAACAGTCTGATCGGTGATCGCCGCTGGGAGACTCCAAGCAGGAGATGCGCGCAACCTGCGTGCGATCTCCTGCTAGCCCCATAGAAGGCCGTTCATGCCAATCGGCGTGGAGCGGTCTTGGGCTGCCGCCGCGCTCATGCCTATTGGCGTGGAGCAGGCGACAAGTGGTTAAAGTTCCTCTTTAAAACACTAAGCATTTGGTCTAACAAATGTTCCTTAGAGTTCCTTAGATTTTCTCATCAATAAAAAAAAAAAAAGTCACGTTTTCTGTCTGGTAATTTTTTCTTTTTTTTTTTTTTTAAAGAGGACCTGTAGTGGAAATAACAATGAGTAAAATTGCATATTTGTATACTATATTCATTTATAAATTATTTAGTCTGCCAATTGTAAAATCTTTCCTCTCCCAGATCTACATTCTGTAATTTTTCACAGGTGGCGACCGCCATCTTTACCGCCATCCAGGGCCGGATTTCCCATTAAGCACTGTGGGCACGTGCCTACAGGCGCCTGATGACGGAAAGGTGGCTAATTCTGCTCCTTGAGTGCCTCCCTCCCTCCTTCCCTATGCAGAGTCCCAAGCAGAGAGTAAATGAGAGGTTACTTACCATGTGCTCAGCATTCCACTGACGAGATCTCCCTTTAGTCTGGGCAACTAAAGGTACCTACTACTCCTGTAGCTACTTATAATGGGTAAAGGAAGTAAGGGAGGAGTGACAGCTGGGGCAGCCAGCACACTTGTGTTTTGGTTTGGGGGGGTTTGTAGGTTCATTGGGGGGGGGGGGGGGGGGCGATCTAGGGTGACAAGACATTTGTGCCTACAGGCTCCTATGATGTCAATCCGGGCCAGCTGCAACTCTGCAGAATGTTTGTTTACTGAAAGCTCTGAAGCTAGTGAAGATATTATCGAATGCTATGGAGGAGAATTCTGCATAGCTAAATATCCCAGGCTATGACATCACTGGGAGGGCGGGGGTACATACCTCTGTACTGTATTAAAAGCCCAGGAATCTGCAGCCACGGGCTGCACCCGTGTCAGGTGGCAAGTACTCAGTCGTGGAGAAGGAGACTTTGCCATGCACGTGGCCAAACATGGATGTGGCGGTGCACACACTGGCGTACGTAGGGGCGTATTGGAGTGATGATGGGTGTGCGCGTTAGGGCGATTGTGGACGTGCATGGGAAGGTGCACGCACTCGAATTTAGATTTTAAATTGGCCTAAATGACGGGGCCTGAATAATTGACTGCATCCTACTATATGTCACTAATACAATGCCTCTAAGTTATCCAGTAAATGTAATTTTCTGCAAGATTGGGTCCAGTGCTTTCGGGGTCATCAAGGTCACCCTCCACTTCCAGGAACTTGCTGCCACACCACCTAACTTCTTCTGTTCCTTGTCTGGTATCTCAGCCCTACCAGTTCCACTTCCTGTAACTCATCAGGGGCATCGGGAAGTGAATTAGCTGAGCACAAGCCTCCTCCTTCTTATTCCTGTCTTCAACTGGGTCTGTGTCATCTGAAGGTTCGTGTAGGATGGTCTCTGTAACATTCATCAAGCACTGTTGGCCCCGGAATGTTGTCTCTCACAGCGTATAATTCTTCTCATCTCCATCGAAAGGCTGCCTGTTCTATTGGTTTGTTCCCTCTCTTCTGGGACTATAACCTGTTGTCATTTTAACTTAAAGAGGAACTCCAACCAAGAATTGAACTTTATCCCAATCAGTAGCTGATACCCTCTTTTACATGAGAAATCGATTCCTTTTTCACAAACAGACCATCAGGGGGCTCTGTATGACTGATATTGTGGTGAAACCCCTCCCACAAGAAACTCTGAGTACGTACTCTTGGCAGTTTCCTGTCTGTGAACCTTGTTACATTGTGGGAAATAGCTGTTTACAGCTGTTTCCAACTGCCAAAACAGCAAGCAGCAGCTACATCACCTGCAAGCAGTATAAATGTCACCATGTAATAAATGTCAGAATATAAATCGGGGATTTCAAATATTTTACAATGGCCAAACACTGACTAAATCATTTATACATAATTATTGTAAAAATGAAGCACTTTTTTATTACATTATTTTCACTGGAGTTCCTCTTTAAGAGATGGCCAGCCTGATGCTGCTTTCTAATTTTCTCTTGTAAGTTACAGCAGATCTCTGACTAAAGGTGCATACACACATCAGACTATAGTCTTTGGAAAATGAAAGATCACAGACCAATCTTACCACCCTTCATGTAGTATGAGAGCCATACTCTACACAGTCTATTCTATGGAGCTGAACTCCCCATAAGATAGAAATCTTTGCAAGATGCTGCACACACAGATGCTGTACAGACACAAAAGATCTGTATCTGCAAAAGATCTGTTCCTGCCAAAAATCCATTCCTGCAAATTGCAATGATAGTCTATGAGATCTGCAGATCATCATACACACATGATTTAACTGACATTCATCTGCAGATCAAGCAGTCATCTGCAGATCTGAAAATCCATCCTGGTGGATCTGATCTGCAGATGAATGTCAGTTAAATCATGTGTGTATGATGATCTGCAGATCTCATAGACTATCATTGCAATTTGCAGGAATGGATTTTTGGCAGGAACAGATCTTTTGCAGATACTGATCTTTTGTGTCTGTACAGCATCTGTGTGTGCAGCATCTTGCAAAGATTTTTTTCTGATGTGGAGTTCAGCTCCATAGAAAAGACTGTGTAGAGTATGGCTCTCATACTACATGGAAGGGGGTAAAATTGGTCTGTGATCTTTCATTTTCCAAAGACTATGGTCTGATGTGTGTATGAGCCTTAAGGATAAACTGCACACAGACACATGCTTTGCTTTCTCCCAGGAGCACATGTCAAATATCTGATCAATATCTGCTTAAAATGATTATTATCTACCTTAAAGGGCCAGCCTTAAGGTCGTCATAATCAAGATTAGTCAGTAGTGGGTGCGTATATCACTATTGAGGGCTGGTGCACACCGAGCGGCTTTTTGGGCGTTTTCAGATCCGCTTGCGGCTGCGGATCTGCTTGGTCAATGTATCTCAATGGGGTGGTGCACACCAGAGCGGCAGGCGTTTTGCAGAAACGAAAAATGCCTGGGTGAGGCATTTTTTGGATTGCGGATGCGTTTCTGCCTCAATGTTAAGTATAGGAAAAACGCAAACCGCTCTGAAAAACGCCTGTTCAGAGCGGTTTTGCAGGCGTTTTTGTTACAGAAGCTGTTCAGTAACAGCTTTACTGTAACAATATATGAAATCTACTATATTGAAAACCGCAGCAGCAATCCGCAAAACGCTAGCAAAACGCCTCATAAAAATAAAAAAAAGCGTTTAAAAATCTGCTAGCATTTTGCGGATCTGCTAGCGGGTTTTGGTGTGCACCAGCCCAAACAGAATATTTAGAGGTTAACGGGTTTACCTCTGGAAAAAATACGCAACACTCAGCTGCTGAATTTTATAGATTTATGTTGTTATGAAAAATAGATAAAGCATATATATACAGGAATATACATCTCTCCAGTTATTGTCCATCATCCAAAAATACATTTTCAAAGTTCCTTTAGTGAAACAAGCACATTTCAATATAGTAAATCTTCTGCTGTAGATTTTTTTCTTCATCGATAATTGTTGTCTCAAGATTGTACAGTGTATGGTACATACAGTATAGCTTTATCCTTAAAAATGATATATGAAGTTCTATCCTTATATAAAGAACTTAAAGTAGATATATCTCAATCAATAAAAGCTTGGTAATTGTCCCTAAGCTTGCATTTGCATTATAAATAGTAATGCTTACTGATTGTATAGTAGCAGCAGTAGGGTATTGTACCGTGTTAGCCATCAGTAAAAGCAAGAAGTTTTAAATCAGGATGATACCATTTATTGGCTAACTAAAAATGAATAAAAATAATCAAGCTTTCGGCCTTGCAGCCTTCGTCGGGCTTATATCCTGTTGGTTTGCAGGCTGGTGGTACAGACAGCTTATATACATGCAACATCAAAAGGGAAAACAGATATTTTTTTCAAGCATAAATACATGTCATTGAGATGCCTTAATTCACACAGACCATCCACATGGGGTTAGAGGTTATTAGCTAAGATAAGGATCCTGGTTTACGCCATACTCACAGACCTGGGATTAGCATTGACCCAGAGGTATCGTAAATTGTTAGTTCACAAGTTCAGCTAGAATGGCTGAGAAAGTTTAAATATCATCAGTCTCATTCCAATATAAGAAGTTGTTGTCCTTATTCAAACCGTTCTGCACAGCTTTGAACCAATTTATAAATTTTGTTTCTGCTATTAATCGGTCATTTGATGTTTTGAAGCCGCCCTTCAGGGCAGTGACCCGAAGATCATCCATGCTGTGTCCGTTGGACCGAGAATGTGTAGCAACTGGGAGTCCAGATTTGGTATCATTAATAGTGTGCCTGTGTCCATTCATACGTTTGCGCAGAGTTTGTCCAGTTTCTCCCATGTACATAACATTGGGGCATTTAGCACACATGATCAGATATACCAGATTGGTGGAACCACAGGAAAATGTACCTTGTAGTCTGTACTCTTGTTGTGAACCTGGTATCGTTACCCTGTCAGTGGAGTAAATGTGTCTGCAGGTCCCACATATTTTTTGTCGGCAGGGTGATGTGGAAGCAGGAAATGTGGGCGCATGAGGCAGGTGGACAAAAAGGGCGCCGCCATTCACTCCCATAATAAATATCGTTTAATGGGCGCCCAACAGGAAAAAAGGGCGCCGGAGAAAAATAACGTTTTAAAAGTGGCGCCCGGAGACTTTTAAGCTGGCCATACACTGGCCCGATTTGTGCCCGTTTCGACAGCAGATTCGATCACTGGGATCGAATCTGCTGCCAATCGTTCACGCTACACGCCGAATTTCGATCCATTTCGTCCGATCCCGTCGATCGCGCCGTGCGGAAAATAACCGTCGATCGCTCGCGGGTAAAGAGCGCATCGCTAGCGGCGTTCGAGTGCCCGACGACCGACGCAATAGAGCCCGCATACATTACCTGCTCCGCCGGCGCGACTCCAGTCTCCCGGTCACCGCTGCTCTGTCTGCGCTCTGGTCTCCAGGTCCGGCATGCCTCACTTCTTCTAGTCCGGCAGGAAGTTTAAACAGTAGAGCGCCCTCTACTGTTTAAACTTCCTGCCGGGCTAGAAGAAGTGAGGCATGCCGGACCTGGAGACCAGAGCGCAGACAGAGCAGCGGTGCCCGGGAGACTGGATTCGCGCCGGCGGAGCAGGTAATGTATGCGGGCGGGCGGGGGCAGCAGCAGCAGCACCACCACAACAGATTGTGAACGGTTTCAGGCTGAAATCGGTTCACAATCTGTTTGCGGTAAAGGTAGCCATACGATCCCTCTCTGATCAGATTCGATCAGAGAGGGATCTATCTGTTGGTCGAATCTGATGGCAAATCGACCAGTGTATGGCCACCTTTAATGTTTTATAACTGCTTCTCATGATTACACATTATTTAATGATTTATAATTTTTTTAACATTATTTTTAAACGAAAAACAGTACAATATTTTTTTAAAACATTATTTTTAAACGAAAAACCGTACAATTTTTTAAAAAAAAAACATTTTTAAACGGAAAACCACACAATATTTTTTTAAACGTTATTAATGCTTATCACAGGGGGGTCTTAGGTTTAAGCACCACCAGGGGGGTCTTAGGTTTAGTCACCACCAGGGGGGTCTTAGGTTTAGGCACCACCAGGAGGGTCTTAGGTTTAGGCACCACCAGGGGGGTCTTAGGTTTAGGCACCACCAGGGGGGTCTTAGGTTTAGGCACCACCAGGGGGGTCTAGGGGTTAGGGATAGGTACAGGGAGGGTTCTGTGTGAGAGTAGGGTTAGGTATAGCTTTAGTAACATTATTAATGTTTTATAAAACGTTACTATAAATTTCACTTTTTAAACAGGGAAGATTAACGTTTTTACAATTGCCGATTTCATACACATTATTTAATGATTTATAACTTTATAAAACATTTTTAAACGAAATATAGCACAATTTTTTTTTTAAACGTTATTCATGCTTATCGTTTAAAACCCTGCGCCCTTTTTTCCCGGCGCCCTTTTTTAATGTACGCGGGTGATGTTCCGTTTTGTTGAGGCCTATTCAAAGAACTTCTGACAATCATCTGTTTTAGATTGTGTGGTTGCCGATATGACAAGAGGGGGGGTTTAGGGAATATCTTTCTCAGTCTGTGATTCTTGTGTAAAATGGGATGACGTTCCTTAAGATTTCCAGGTGTGGGTTGTAGGTGACAACCAAAGGGACACGTTCCTCTTTCTGGTTTTGCTTATATTTCAGGAGTTCAGTCCTGGGGATGTTGCTGGCTTTCCTGATTTGGGCCTCAGCCATAGGAGGACTGTAACCTTGTTTAATGAAAGTGTTCTTAAGGTGATCCAGGTTCTTGTCTCTGTCCATCCTGTCAGAACAAATCCGGTTGTACCTTATAGCTTGGCTGTAAATTATAGAGTTCTTAATGTGCTTGAGATGAAAACTGTCATATCTTAGGTATGTGGGACGGTCTGTAGGTTTGCGATACACAGAGGTTTGTATGTTGTTACCCCTGATGTATATGGTGGTGTCCAGAAAGTTAATCTCTGTATGAGAGTAGGTAAGTTTCAATTTGATTGTAGGATGGAAGGCATTGAAGTTCCTGTGGAACTGGAGAAGATCATCCTCACTTGCAGACCAGATGATTAAAATATCATCAATGAAGCGGAAGTAGGCCAAGGGTTTTATGCCACATGCATTGAGGTATTCCTCTTCGATTTTGGCCATGAATAGATTTGCATACTGTGGTGCGAATCGCGAACCCATTGCCACGCCCATCTGCTGTAAATAGAGGTCCTGTCCAAAAGTGAAATAATTATGAGTGAGAATGAATTTGATCAGTCCAGCAATAGGCTTTACAGGTATGCCCTGACCCTGAAGATATTTACGGCAGGCCGCAATACCATCATCATGGGGAATGTTCGTGTACAGGGACTCCACGTCCATCGTGGCCAGTATGGTTCCCTCAGGTACTGGGCCGATGGCTGTCAGTTTGTTCAGGAGGTGGGTGGTATCCTGTAAGTAGCTGGGCCTTTTACAGACAAGAGGTTTCAAGATGTTTTCCAGCCACCCTGAGATGTTCTCTGTAAAAGTTCTGCTCCCTGAGATTATGGGCCTGCCTGGGTTTCCCCTCTTTGAAGCATGTAAAAGCAGGCTGTTCTAGGCTCTTCAGGGATAAGGGTCCTTACGTGTTGTCTGATGTTCGCAGACAATCTGTTAACCATCCTATTGAGTGCCATCCTGTAGCCTTTTGTGGGGTCCCCCTGTAATTTGTCATAGTGAGCGGTGTTGGATAATTGTCTTTGTGCCTCCTGGATGTAGTCACTGGTGTTCATTATGACTATGGCACCACCTTTATCCGCTGGTTTAATAATAATGTCCTTATTCTCCTTAAGGGATCTGATGGCCTGTCGCTCCTGTGGTGTTACGTTCTGGGCCAGTGTCTTTCTTTTACTCAGGATCCTGTCAGAGATTCTGCGTCTGAATTTGTTGATGTATTTATCCAGGGCCGGGTTTTTTCCTTCTTTGGGGGTCCATCTTTTTTTCTTCTTTTTAGATCATAAGCTGTCTGTACCACCAGCCTGCAAACTAACAGGATATAAGCCAGACGAAGGCTGCAAGGCCGAAAGCTCGCTTATTTTTATTCATTTTTAGTTAGTCAATAAATGGTATCATCCTGATTTAAAACTTCTTGATTGTATAAAGTTATCTAAAAAACTTAAAAAACTGCTGAAGTTTAAAGGGACACTTAAGTCAAACAAAAAAAATGAGTTTTACTCACCCGGGTCTTCCAATAGCCCCCTGCAGCTGTCCGGTGCCCTCGCTGTCCCCCTCCGATCCTCCTGGCCCCGCCGGCAGCCACTTCCTGTTTCGGTGACAGGAGCTGACAGGCTGGGGATGCAAGTGATTCTTCGCGTTCCTGGCCACAGTAGCGCCATCTATGCTGCTATAGCATATATCATATATCATATAGCAGCATAGAGGGTGCTAATGTGTCTGGGAACGCGAAGAATCACTCGCGCCCCCAGCCTGTCAGCTCCTGTCACCGAAATAGGAAGTGGCTGCCGGCGGGGCCAGGAGGATTGGAGGGAGGCGGCGAGGGCACCGGACAGCTGCAGGGGGCTATTGGAAGCCCTAGGTGAGTAAAACTCATTTTTTTTGTTTGACTTAAGTGTCCCTTTAAAGATGACAAGTCTTTATCGTTTATATAGACTAATTGTCAATGAATTCACCAAGAATAATGCATATTACCTCTCCTGTGTTCTCTCAGAATCACGTCTATGAGAAGACAGGTTTTCGGCCTAAGATCTTTCAGTCAGCAAGGATATCAGGCAATGATAAAATATACAGTCTGAAAACTCTCTTTTATAGAGATTTTCTCTCCCGAAATAATATATGGGGACTTCCAAACTATTTTTAAATTAGTACATTATGACTCAATTGATGTTTTTATAACTTTTCTAAAAATACATGTACATGACTTCACTTTTATATTTAGATGTGGATCTCTAGATGCCCCCTGTGGTTATAAGTGGTAATGGCGGCACAAGGCTCCTGGCTTAATAATAGAACAACTGTTTTAATACAATCTGAAATAAAGTGTATATTATTGATCAACTTATTAGATATGTGTGAACACTATGTGATTAACATTTAGCATATGAAGCAGGCTTTAGTTTCAGCAGGGTATATCTTGACCTTAATGGTTAAAACTTACTAACACAACAAATACTGTATAACAGGTGAACATTTCTTCAATACTATCTCATTTTTAACCTTGTAGGAATAGACAGCTCACTTCCAAAAATAATACTGAAACTTACAACAATCTAATTATGATTCTGGTCATACTCACAAATCTTGAAATTCACTGAAATAATTAGCAAACCATTTAAACATTTGTAAACGATCTGAGAAAGGTGGAGATCATTTCTCTGCATTAATATGAGATTCTGACACACATGCTGTTGTCTCTTTTTTTTTTTTTTTTTGTGCGCTCTGAGTAAACTTTATTTAAAACCATATTAAATACTGGAGAACAGGTTATTTAATGTGCATTTACCCCTTTAAGGGGGAGCAAAGGGTGCCAATATCCTTAACAACCAAACAAGGGAACCAATTTCTCACAATGCTTCATAATTTATTGATTCAGTATACAAACCCCGCAATAAACAACCCCTACCCCCCTAAAAACAATGCCTATATTGGATTGGAGCGCTCCCCATTCACACCAGCACATGCACATGCAAAATTAAGGCCTGGTCAGCACAAACAATGCTCAGTTTGAATAGCAGTTCAAGATCTATCTAGTTTTCTTTGCAACATCACATTTATCAATGGAATTCTGTTTGAGATCTAGGCAGTTTAATTTCCGCATCACAGTTCCATATATTGTTTTAATCTTCCAAGGAAATACTAATGTCCATGGACTACACCTTCCTCTACAATGGGCTGTACTCTCACAGCATGGTTAGGGCTCCCTTGAGCTTTCTTAATCATGCATAGTCCTTATATGATGCTTATTCCAATGCTGCTCAGCAGCACTCACCACCTCATGTCACGTCTCGTCTCTTATAAGATCATCTCAGCGCTTGTAGACTTGTGTCCGCGGCTTCCTCTGCCATCACTGAATGATACTCCACGAGTTGAGGGGTAGTCTTCTCTGACCGGCCAGACTTGCTAAATCTATGTGCTGGTGGAGGGGTACATAGCGTCACACGCTCTCTTCCAGCGGCATGTACCACGCCTCGCATACGCGTTACGCCCACCAGTTGTCACGTGGGCTTCCTCAGTGCATCTGCTGTGGATGTGACAGAGGGGGCGTCGCCCAGCCCTTTTATCTCGTAGTGCATTTTTTTCTCTCCTCTCTTCCTTACGGAACAGCCTACGCCCAGGGGAGGAGTCACCCACTTTTTAACACTTTCCTTTTTACAGGGACCCTGGTACACAGTCCTTCGTCATTATTGCTTCATAGCCAACTTTGAACTATCGTTTCTAGACCATTATTTGATCATTCATATATCATTCTCAGCAACATTTTTTGATTATATTTTAATTTATTTTTGATGCGTTTTTAGAGCATTTTTCGGTCATTTCTAGATCATTTTTAAAGCAGTTTGAGAACATTTTTAAAGCATTTTTTGAGCGTTTTTTGAGCATTTTTTGAGCATTTTTTGAACATTTTTTGAGCGTTTTTTTGAGCATTTTTTGAGCATTTTTTGAGCATTTCCAAGACAGGATTTTTTCTCATCCATCCACAGCTATCCTATGCAGTCCAAATGCAACCAACATGCATACCTCCACCTATATCACAACATATATTTCGGCATTGGTGCAACCTATTTTTCTTGCAATACCAATACCCCAACTGCTTAAAGTGGTAGCATTAGTAAAAATTAGTGGAAATTAGTATAAAATTGCTGTAAAATTGCCTCCATGGCAACGTAACGTATGGAACCTAATCTGGCAAAAACACCGCCAGATTTAAGTCTGTGTTTAGCCCTCCAGGGTATAATGTGCCTAGGGTATATATCCACCTACTTTCTACTTGGTATAGCAACCTATCATAATCACCCCCTCTTAGGCTCTGTTTGGGTTTCACTATGCCTTTAAACCTCTTAGACTCGGATCACTATTGTGGAACACAGCAAAGTGAGTTCCCAGGGGGCTATCTTCATCTACACTTTTTATGTTGGCTATGTGTTCCCCTATGCGTTTTTTCAGTAATCTACCTGTCTTGCCAATGTATTTGAGGCCGCACGGGCACGTTATCATGTATACAGCTACCACTGTATTGCAGTTAATATAAGTTCTTATATCATATTGTTTGTCTCCTGCTGCATTTTCAAACTTTTTTGTTTTATGAACCAATTTACAGTAGGTACACTTACCGCACGGGTACATTCCCACTGGTTTGGGGCCTATAAAACCCCTACTCTGTGCATTGGTGGCTTGGGATTTTGAATACACTTCGGTTTTTACTAATGCATCCTTCAAATTTGGTGCTCTCCGCGCCGTCATGGCTGGATAGGGACCCACAATTCTAGCAAGAACCGGGTCCCTTTCTAACAAATACCAGTGCTTGTTTAGTATGTCAGTCAACTGAGGCCAATGAGAACCATATCTTGTAATGAGTCTCACTTTTTCATCTACCTCATATTTTTTTCTCCTTTTTAATGAGGTCTGTCTATCTAACTCCATAGCTCTATCTTTGGCCTTTTCTAGCACTTCTTCAGGATATCCTAGTTTTCTGAATCTATTACTCATTTTCTCCACTTCCTCTACGAAATCATGGTCGCCAGAACAATTTCGCCTTAATCTTACCATTTGTCCATATGGGATCCCCCATTTTTGGGTTTTGGGATGGAAACTGTGCCCGTGCAAATAAGTGTTCCCAGCTGTTTCTTTCCTATACACATTTGTTTCCAGTCTCTCTCTTCCCTTTTTGATCTTCAGATCCAAAAAGGTTATGCAATTGTTATCAATCGTATACGTTACTCTCAAATTGCGTGCATTATGATTCAACTCTGTTAAAAATCTCATTAGAGACTCTTCTGTACCTCTCCACATAAGGACGTCATCCACATATCTTAACCAGAGGGCCGCATGCTCTCCGAAGTTCTGTCTTGTATACACCTTCTGGCGCTCCCAGGCTCCCAAATGCAGGCACGCATATGCCAGTGCGCACGCGGCCCCCATTGACATCCCCCTTGTCTGTCTGTACATAACTCCATCCGCTAGAAAACAATTGTGAGTTAACACTAACTCCAATAGATCCAAAATCACTTGGTTTCTACCATTTGAAGTGCCAATTTCCTGTTTTAGAAAGTAACTAACAGCCTCCATTCCAACCTCATGGGGAATTGATGTATACAACGACTCAATATCTATGCCAACGAGATAATCACCTTCCTGTATCTCAAAATCCTCCAACATGATTAATAGATCCCTTGTGTCTTTTATAAAGGACGGTAGTCGCTCAACTATTGATTTTAAATTCTCATCTATAAATTTCCCAACTTTTTCTAAAGGGCCCTCAATAGCAGACACTATAGGGTACCTCCCGATTTTTGTGTATTTTTGGTATTAAATATAGACACGGAATTTTGTATGCTTTGGTTTTCATAAAACCATATTCCCCCGCTGAAATTAGTTCATTGGCCAGGGCTTCCTCCAACACCATGTCCCTCTTTTTGATAATAACAGGAAATGGATTATCCCTTAGTTTGGCATAGGTACCTTCAAACTGTAATTGCCTATTCGTCTCATCAAAGTATGCTTTTTTACTCCACAATACAATATTTCCTCCTTTGTCACTTCCCCTAATTATTATGTCCTCTCTATTTTTTAATTCCTCAAGGGCCACTCTTTCCTCCTCAGTTAAATTATCTCTCCTTTTGCCCCATCTGATCTTCTCCAAGTCTTTTGAGACTAATTCAGAGAAAGCCTGTACATTCTTATCCGAGGAAATTGATGGCATGAATTTAGATCTCTTCTTAAGGGTGGTAGGTACAATTGATCCCTCATCATACTCACCCCAACTCTCTGTTCCTCCTTCATCCATCAACAACTCCAAGTCTCTCATGGCTTCTCTTTCCTTTAATGGGATTATATGCACCTCTTCATTGTCAAATTGATCAATAGATGGCTTCTCTATCGATTGTTTGGAGAACATTTTTTTCAGCAAGACTTTGCGCAAGAATAGTTGTATGTCTCGGTATGTGTTAAAGGGATCCCCTCCACAAACTGGGGAAAAGGACAATCCCTTATTCAAAACCGAGACATGATTATACGTTAACTGAAAATTGGTCAAGTTGACAAAGTTATTCTCATCTTCTCTATCTCTTGTCACTACGTTTTGAGTTATTTCTTCCCTTTCCTGGGGGGTTGTACTCTCTTTTTGAGGATTGGTTGTATATCTTGTTTCCCTCTCCTCTTCTTTTTCTGCTGATATATCTTTCTTTTTTTGAGCCTGCCCTTTCTTGCTCCTTTTCTTTCCTCGTCTGTGCCCAGTTCTTCCTCCTCTACTTCCTCTTCCTCGTCTAAAAAAACCACAGATTTTCCTGAGGAGGAAGCTGAGGCCTCACTTTGATCATCCTCATCATCCTCCTCTAGACTAGTATCCAATCTTGCTCTAGATCTCGACCTTGCTCTTCCTGGTTTACAGTCATAATATTCACCATCATTCCACTCTTTAATATCTGTCATAAATTTTGTCTGTTTTATCGTTTTTATCTTTTTTTGAGTGGCTTCTACTTCTTTTTTTACCATATCATTGAACCTTTCAAACTCTTTGTCAGATTTGTACTCTTACAATGTCTCAATGCTTTTTTTAATGTCTATTTGTAATTCTATTAATTGTATTCTTTCTTCCTTAAAGAGACACTGAAGCGAGACTAAATCTCGCTTCAGGTCTTATATATAGCAGGGGCACGTGTGCCCCTGCTAAAACGCCGCTATCCCGCGGCTTAACGGGGGTCCCTTCACCCCCAACCCACCCCCCGCAAAAGTTGGTCGTAAAATGGTCGTAGGGAAAACTCTTCCTGGAGGCAGGGCTAACGGCTGCAGCCCTGCCTCCCAGCGCGTCTATCAGACGCGCATCGCCGCCTCTCCCCCGCCCCTCTCAGTGAAGGAAGACTGAGAGGGGCGGGGGAGAGGCGGAGATACGCGTCTGACAGACGTGCATGGGGCAGGGCTGCGGCGGTTAGCCCTGCCCCAACCAGGAAGCGCTCCCCCGCTGCACAGAGGGGGTTTGGGGGGACAGGGACCCCCGTTAAGCCGCGCTATAGCGGCGTTTTAGCAGGGGCACGCATGCCCCTGCTAGCTATGAGGTCTGAAGCGAGATCTATTCTCGCTTCAGACTCTCTTTAATCATCATTTTCATCACATTCAAATCATATTCTATGGCCTTTTTTTTTCCACTCAGGAAGGAAGCATGAGTTTCTTAGGTGTCCTGCTGGGACAAAACGTCCTCTCATTCCCCATGGTACCACCCCTTTATCCACATATGATTGTAGAGTGGACACACTCCATTTCCTCCGTAAGTGTCTCAAGGTTAATTTTTTATGAACCCTAAAAAGTTTTTTAAGATCTTTGGTTTTAGTGTTATCAATCAGATCTTCACTTCTGAAAGTTGCATCAATATCTGTGTCAATATCCTCCCCGATGGCGTAGGCCATTCACGATCAGAAAATTAGGGCTCCCTCACTCGATGTTGTAAATATTTAAAATAATTTAAAATCAACAGGGTTGTCTATCTCGCGTTGAAATGCTACTTTGTTGATATCAATGAAAACCGTTCATCACAGAAACCAAAATGCTAGAACCATATTAAATACTGGAGAACAGGTTATTTAATGTGCATTTACCCCTTTAAGGGGGAGCAAGGGTGCCAATATCCTTAACAACCAAACAAGGGAACCAATTTCTCACAATGCTTCATCATTTATTGATTCAGTATACAAACCCTGCAATAAACAACCCCTACCCCCCTAAAAACAATGCCTATAAACTTTATTTAACACTTCCCGGTTAATAAACAGACGACATTGTCACATGAATATAGATCAGTGGATAAGCTGTATAAGAACACATGACACAGAGCAATACTCTAAACCGAGCATAAGCCAGAGCTCATCCAGTTGACAAATGATCATGATTGTTTTGGGTGACAGTTTTGCAAAAAGAAGCCTTTTCTACCCTGTTCTATTGACCAATATTTTCCATTCTGTCCGATCAAGTAAATTAGTGGTTTGGACCAGATATCAGCCAATTTCCATCGATTAAGCAAAATGGAACATAATCGATTCACCCCTGATCCGATAAAATGATCTAATTGAATGGTTGGTTAAACAGGAAAATTGAGTGTTATATGGGCACTTTAAAGAAAACCTGTACTGAAAATAAAAGTCAAAATAAGCATACACAAGTCATACTTACCTTCCATGTAGTCTACTCCTCAGTGTCTTTCTCCTGTCCCGCGTCCTGTTTGTTCACTATGATCAAGGGAATTTTCCGTCCTCCATTTTGAAAATAGCCATTACCCATAACAGCTTTCTGGTCAGCACACAGTTAAACTGTAACATCGCCCACTTGAGCCATAGGGAAACATGGACATTACCTGGTGCATCCGTTTTCCTCTCAGCTATAACTGACAGCAACTGATATTTTACTGACAGCAACTGATATATTTCAGATCTGACAAAATATTGTCAGAACTGGATGGGATTATTGTCAGAAGAAAATGGTGAGCTTCTGAGAGGAACTGATGGTGAGGTAACTCTGTAATGTTCATTTGAAGTTACCTCATGTGTTTATTTTAAATATTTTTACTCAGTACAGGTTCTCTTTAAGAAAGATGACAGTTTTGCTTCCAACTGCTCGTTACTTGGATGTTTTGAGATTTAAGCCTGGTACACACATGCAGTTTTGATTGGCCAATGTTACTACTTTCATGTAGTAAAAGTTTACCTGCACAATCTGTCCATAGTATTACCTCTCATGCTACACATAAATAATAAAATTGGTCTGTCATTGGCCAATCAAAATTGAAAGTATGTACCAGGCTTTTAGGTGACATAGGGGTCAGGGTAGTATAAGCTGCCAGTCAGGCCCCTAGATACCCAGCAGGCCCTAGGCACCCACCTAGCTTGCCTAGTGTGTGATTCCGCTTTTTCAGAATCTAATTAAAGTTATAATAATTAATAATGATACTGAGAGCTGTGAAGTCTCATTTCTGTCGCTGGAGATGCCTTTTTAATGCTTTTTCTGTGATTACATCCATCTGAAACGATCCGGACGGCGATCTTCGCGAGAGGGAGATCCGTATCACAGCAGGGCCGAGCGGGTTATGAGCTATCTGCCTGTTTTATTCCTCAACGAAGATTATAATCATCTTTATATTTATAGGGCTCGTACAATTTTATATAGGGCTGTGCAAAGAATTTTCGCAGCGCGGTTTGCAGTGTCCAGATTTCATGCCGGTGATATAAAGAGGAATATCCAAATATCCCGGCCATTAAGGGGCCGTCGCCGGCATTTTATGCCCGCGGCTATTGAGCCCATATTTTCACTTTATGGCAATAAAGTTCACAAGAATGTCGTAGCTCCGCAGTGATGTCACCGGCTGGAAGAGACAGGATGACCTCTCCGAAGCTGTGGAGTGAAGAGGCTTGTGCCGGGTCTGTTGGTCTACCACAGCCGATACCGGTGCTGGGGGGGGGGGGGATTATTGGCTGTGATGGTTACTCTGGTCATGCCGGGATAATTTGTGCACCAGCACGATGCCACCACTTGTGGCACCTGTGGCATCAGCAGAAAACCAAGCTTTATTCGTCCATTCTTCTTGTGTCCTGTGTTGGGGAGCCTAGGTTTTCTCTTCTTAGCATACAGGTGTGGGCCAAGTATAACCTGATACGTTTCAATGGCCTCACTATGGGCAGTTCAGTAAAATAATTAAGGTTGGTAAAATGCCGCATTCGGTACTGTACACATTTTTTTCCAGATTTCCCGCATGTGGTAGAAGTTCAATAATATACAGAAAAAACATACTTAAAGGATACCCGAAGTGACATGTGAAATGATGATAGACGTGTATGTACAGTGCCAAGCACACAAATAACTATGCTGTGTTGCGTTTTTCCTTTCTCTGCCTGAAAGAGTTAAACATCAGGTATGTAAGTGGCAGTTCCTGTCTGAGTCAGGACTGGGTCAGACTACAGTGTGACCCTCACTGATAAGAAATTACAACTATAAAACACTTTCCTAGCAGAAAATGGCTTCTGAAAGCAGGAAAGAAATAAAAAGGATCAATAGTTTATAGATTTTTACCTCTGGCATACTTCAATGAATGTGTCATTGAGCAAAAACAATAAAACAATACAAACTTAAAAAGTAGATTTAAATATGAAATAAAACTGTGGAATATCTTAAAAAGTAATTTTTAGGAGAAGGAAGATAGATGCAATTGTTTATTTCATTAGTTTATTTTCACCTCGGGTGTCCTATAAATTCAATTTTCGGTCGTTTCACCAGCTGTGAAGCAGGACAGTCAGCAAGCTATCAGGCTCCATTCACACTTGAGCGTTTTCCCGGGCGATTTCTGCAAAACGCTCAAACGCTAGCGCTTTTGAAAGCGCTAGTGTAATAAAACCCTATAGGCCCATTCTTACTTGGGCGATTTGCGCTAATTGCGGCAAATCACCCAAAATCGTGAAACGGAAAAGCGTAGCGGGCACCATTTTCAGACGATTTCCCGCCAATCGGTGCTATAGAAGCGCTACACGCGATCGCGGAGAAATCGCTAGTACTGTCCAGTGATTTTTCCACGTGGAATTGCGGAGAAATCACTCCCGCAAAACGCCGGCAAAAATCGCCAGCGTTTTGCGCTTTTAAGTGTGAATGGGGCCTCAGTCTTTTCTTACAAGTCTGTGCATGAGCCGTTTTATTTTCTGTCCAGTGCATCCCCAGCCTCCCTTTAGATGTGCATCTATGCTCACCAGAAAGAGCTATTCTATGTATTAGTATACAAATAAGCACAACTAAAGGGATACATAAAAGCCTTTTTAAATGCCTTCTTCTCCTGCTCTGTCATTCTGAATTCCTGCCTGCCAGAGAATCGGATCAAATGGGGTGAGAAGCAGGGCTGTTTGGATCTCCCTATTGGCTGCCTGGCTCTAGGTAGCTAGATTAGTTATAGATTCCCCCTGTATAGGAAACAGGACATAGGAAACAGGAAATAGAAAGGAGCCTGCTGCTGGAGCAGATGGACGCGTTACATGGAGCAGGGTCGGGTGAGTCGTTTATAAAACCCACTGCTGCGCCACTCTCTAGGGGGACAGGAGGGGGCGGAGAGGAAGGATGTTGTTCCCTTTCCCCACTTCTGCTGGACACTCCAGTCCCTGAGCAGGTGCTTCAGGCTGTGTCATGGGAGGTCTGACCCTAAATAAGGAAATCTCCAGATTCCTCTCAGCTCACGTGAACTTTAACTAGAGTGACCAGATTTTTGTGGGTCCAACCTGGGACGGGGAGAGGGGGGGGGGGGCGGTGCACTTAGTGCGCCGCGGCGAAAAGGGGGGAGGACTGAGGAGCGCGCAGCCACGAAGACTGGGGGGGGGCTGTGGCACGCGCAGCACACCGCGGAGAAAAATGGGCGTGGCCATGACATTGTATGGGCGGAGCTAACGTAATGATGTAACAGCGAGGCATAAGACAAACGAGACTTTGCATCATGGGTGTGCAGAAACTGTGTGATGCTAATAGTATACCGTAACCACAAAGCAGCAAACAGAGCCATCTATGACCATTAAATAATAAATGCAGTAACAGTTACCCCGGACACCAGAAAATAAACGCAATGGGCAACATGTTAGCACAAAATAAATGCAATGCGGGCAACATGTCAGTACAAAATAAACGCAATGCGAGCAAACATGTCAGTATAAAATAAACGCAATGCGGGCAAACATGTCAGTACAAAATAAACGCAATGCGGGCAACATGTCAGTACAAAATAAATGCAATGCGGGCAAACATTTCACCAGAAAATAAACGCAATGCGGGCAAACATTTCACCAGAAAATAAACGAAATGCGGGCAAACATTTCACCAGAAAAGAAACGCAATGCGGGCAAACATGTCAGTACAAAATAAACGCAATGCGGGCAAACATGTCAGTACAAAATAAACGCACTGCGGCCAACATGTCAGTACAAAATAAACGCAATGCGGGCAAACATTTCACCAGAAAATTAATGCAATGCGGGCAAACATTTCACCAGAAAAGAAACACAATGCGGGCAAACATTTCACCAGAAAAGAGACGCAATGCGGGCAAACATTTCACCAGAAAATTAACGCAATGCAAGCAAACATTTCACCAGAAAAGAAACGCAATGCGGGCAAACATTTCACCAGAAAAGAAACGCAATGCGGGCAAACATTTCACCTGGAAAATAAACGCAATGCGGGCAAACATTTCACAAGAAAAGAAACTCAATGCGAGCAAACATTTCACCTGGAAAAAAAACCGCAATGCGGGCAAACATTTCACCTGGAAAAGAAACGCAATGCGGGCAAACATTTCACCTGGAAAAAAAACGCAAAGCGGGCAAACATTTCACCTGAAAAAGAAACGCAATGCGGGCAAATATTTCACCAGAAAAGAAACGCTATGCGGGCAAACATTTCACCTGGAAAAAAAAACGCAATGCGGGCAAACAACATTTCACCAGAAAAGAAACGCAATGCGAGCAAACATTTCACCAGAAAAGAAACGCAATGCGGGCAAACATTTCACCTGGAAAAGAAACGCAATGCGGGCAAACATTTCACCAGAAAAGAAACTCAATGCGAGCAAACATTTCACCTGGAAAAAAAAACGCAATGCGGGCAAACATTTCACCTGGAAAAGAAACGCAATGCGGGCAAACATTTCACCTGGAAAAAAAACGCAAAGCGCGCAAACATTTCACCTGAAAAAGAAACGCAATGCGGGCAAACATTTCACCAGAAAAGAAACGCTATGCGGGCAAACATTTCACCTGGAAAAAAAAACGCAATGCGGGCAAACATTTCACCTGGAAAAGAAAGCATTTACTCACCTGGCAGAAGTCTCCGGGCCTCTGGCGCGCTGCTCCCGGGACCATCTTGCTGCTGATCTTCTCTCCCGTGCTGACAGGGCTACGGCAAGATGGCGCCCGAAGCCCTGTACTGGAGACACAAATTGTCTCCAGTACAGGGCTCCGGCAGCCATGTTGCCGTAGCCCTGCTCGCCTGCCGGTGTCGGAACACCGGAAGACAGTTAGGCTGGAGCGGGGCTGCGGGCAATGAACTGGCACGGCGTCTATAGACGCCGCTGCCAGTTCATGAGTATAGAGTGGCCAGAGTCCCGAGGCCGGGACGTCCCGCTGCTGAAAGCGGGACGTTTCCAGGGACCTCATGCTGCCTGGGACAGCGGACCCCGAATCCGGGACGCATCCCGGGCAATCCGGGACGTCTGGTCACTCTAACTTTAACCCCACTATAGCATGATGGGCATAGTGTCCCCTGTGTAGCCCAGTGGCCCCCTGAAATGCCAGCAGCCTTTACTCACCTCCCAATGTTCCAAGATGAAGTTAGCACACCATCAATCTTTGGGTGCTTGATAAAGTGTTATAGAATCAGAATCAGAATCGTTTATTTCGCCAAGCATGATTGGTCATGCCCGGAATTATTTTTGGCACATACATATAGCTCGGGAGAAGACATATAAAAGGGACATATAATAGAGAGATGGATCGATGTCAGCAACAGCAGAAGCAATCAATTGCATTACATTACAATATCTAATATTCCAGTCCATTAATTGACCCCGAGATGACCTTCGGTCAATCTTGTGGGCTGGATGGTTCGGTCGACTGTACGGCCGTGGCCCGGCTTGTTCCACCGTTCGTTAGGGCTTGCACCGATGGAAGGATGTGGAGGGAGTTTAAGTAGCTGACCGCCGATGGGAAAAAAAGAGTTCCTGTGTCTAACAGTCTTTGTGGGGATGGCTCGAAGTCTCCGGCCTAGCGGAAGCAAGCTGAAGTATCGATGGCCTGGGTGCGAGGGGTCATTTGCGATCCTCAGTGCCCTGGATTTCAGTCTTTTGTTGTACAGTAGTGCAAGTGAGGGGAGGGGGTACCCAATGATCCTCTCCACCGACCTAATGACCCTCTGTAGTTTGAGCTTGTCACTGGCGGTGGCTCCAGCGTACCAGACCAGGATGGAAGAGCAGAGGATTGACTCAGTGGTGGTGGAGTAGAGGCTGGTCAGAATTTCTCGGGTCATGCCGACTTCCTTAGCTGTCGGAGGAAGTAGAGTCTTTGCTGGGCTTTCCGTTGGATGGCAGTGATATTGGGCTTCCAACTTAGATCACTGGAGATAGTAGTGCCCAGAAGACGGGGCACTCTAGCTACCTCAGTGCCATCAATATAGATTGGGGGAGGGGTGGGGGCCGACCTCCTGAGGTCAATGATTAGCTCGACAGTTTTAGCAGTGTTAAGCACCAGCCTGTTCTCCTTGCACCAGTTGCAGATTCTCTCCACCTGCTGACAGTACTCCTGGACGTTATCTTTAGTGACAAGGCCGACAACGGTGGTGTCATCGGCGAACTTGATGACCTTGACAGAGTCCGTCTCCGATCTGCAGTTGTTCGTGTAGAGGGAGAACAGTAGTGGAGACAGCACACAGCCCTGAGGGGCACCTGTGTTTGTTGTCACTGCTTTGGAGCAGATGCCGCCCAGCCTGACGACTTGGGACCTGTTGGTGAGAAAGTCCGTGATCCAAAGACGTAGGCTTGAGTGAACGCCAAGTGCGGCAAGGTCCTCCTGTAGAATGCGTGAACAGATGGTGTTAAAAGCTGAGCTGAAGTCGATGAGTAGTATCCTGACATACGCATTTGGCCTATCGAGATGGTCATTGATGAGCTCCATGCAGATATTAATTGCATCATCGGTGGACCTGTTCGCCCTGTAGGCGAACTGGTAGGGGTCTAGGAGGGGCGAAGTGTAGAGCTTGAGGTAGGCTAGGACCGCCCGCTCCAGGGTTTTCATAATGACGGACGTCAGGGCCACGGGCCTAAAGTTGTTGAGGTCTGAGACCCCCTGCTTTTTAGGGACAGGTATGATGGTAGACCTCTTGAAGCATGTGGGAACCTTGCCTTCCATCAGTGACTTGGAAAAGATATCAGAGAGGATGGGGGCCAGTTGCCGACAGCCGGTTTTCAAGCAGGCTGGAGATACACCGTCAGTGCCGGAGGCTTTCCTGACGTTTAGCGTTGATAGAAGGCGCAGGACGTCGGCCTCGCTTACCACCAAAGGGGAGTGTGGGCTCAGGTTGTTGTCTGCAGGGCATGGAGAGGGGTTGGGTGATTCCAGACGCCCCATTCTGTGCTTCCTGGTTCTCGAACCTGCAGTAGAATCTGCTCAGATCTTCGGCGAGTTTCAGGCTAGGTGCTGCATGTTGGGGTTGGGGTTTATAGTTAGTGGCGGCCTTCAGCCCCTTCCATACAGCCCTTGAGTCCATAGATCTCAGGTTCTGTTCCATTTTCACAGCGTACTCCTTTTTGGCAACTCTCAGCTCCCAATTGAGGTCATTGCTCGCTCTTCTGTAGTCCTCCTGGTTGCCGGACTTATGTGCCGCTTCCTTGCGACTCCGCAGTTGTCGTAGCTTGTTAGTGAACCACGGCGTGTTGTTCGGGTACACCTTGAAGGATTTTGTTGGTACGCAGGAGTCCTCACAGAAACTGATGTATGAGGCGACATTATCTGCCCATTCGTCCAGGTTTGGCGCTTCTAGGGACTACCAGTCAGTGCAGTCGAAACAGGCCGTACCACAGTCGAATTCAAATCACAGGTATCATCAGCACACCATGGTACAATGCACACCCTTTATTGTGCCAGTCTCCACAATAAGTTCCAACAATTGTTTTGGGGGCCACACAGGGTCCCCTTTTTCAACCACATGCCTTGAGAAAGGGGGACCCTGTGTGGCCCCCGAAACAATTGTTGGAACTTATTCTGGAGACTGGCACAATGAAGTGTGTGCATTATACCATGGTGTGCTGATGATACCTGTGATTTTACTCAACTGCCAGGCTCCAGCGATGAGCAGCTCTAGCCCACTCTGCTTTGGCCGGCATCCTCGCTCGCACTGCCGCTAAGTTCCGGGTCGCGGCTTGATGATGACCCGACACTTATGTCAGAGCGAACGGGGATGCCGGCCGGAGCGGAGGGGGAGAGATGATCGCCGTGATAACATCAGGAAGGTGAGTGGATCCTCTTCTTCCCCTCCTACCGCCGCTGCTGTAATAGTGATCACTACGATCCGCCTGCGATCGTAGTGATCACGTGATCAGGAGCCAATGTCGACAGCTTAATTTCCCCTCTCGACATATGACAGCTTAATCTCCCCTCTCGGGTTGCACATGATCGCGCCGGGAACAAAAACGGCAGGCAGCGTAAATCCTACGCCTCATCAGGCTTAGACAGCCACAAGTGCGGTGTAAGATTTACTACGGGCGGTCACTACAGGGCCTCTTTAAGCCATCACAGGTGTGCAAAGCAAAGCTGAAAAAACAAGCGCAAGAATTCCCACAACAAAGTCCCCGAGAGACATAAGAAATAATGTGATGGTTTAACTAAACGATATGTAACATAAAAGCAAACAGAAGAGAAGAATCAGGTTTGGGTGGACCGATCGTGTTACGTAGGAGGGAATTCGGCTTGCGCTCTGAAGTCACGTCGGACCGCACCATCAAGAAGCTAATTTGAAAGATAAATCTTCCCCCCGGTACCAGTGTGCTAGCCGGTAAGCCTGCGGTGATTCACTAGACTGGACGGGCATTAATATTCCCCGGCAATCCCTTCACAAAGAAAAATTGTACAGAAAGCAAAAAATGGGCCGATCTCATCTATCCTGGTAATCGTGGCGGAATTAGGAACGGGACAGCCACAGCGAGGATACGCCGCTAATGACCCTATTCTGGGGAATTAATGATGCCTAACGCTGGATCATTTGCCTTGCTAGCCACAGACAAAAGTCCGTAATGCGGCATTCTTTTTCCTGCTGGCGGTGCGCCATAACTCAAGTGTCACAAAACGCTAACGCGGCGCACCTTAGAAAAATGTCCCACCGTTTACATAACTGTAACATCCTGGGGTACCACTTGTGTCATTCTTAACCATTTATCTGCCTAATCCTGTGCCTCAGATTTGCAGGGGGACAGGTATTATGGGTGGACCACCTGTCATTCAAATGACACAAATCCACCCAAATTGCCATCATTTAAAGGACAACGTCTCTTGCAGAAAAAAAAACAGAGTTTTAAAATACAAACATAAATGTACATTTCTTCCTGAGTAAAATGCATATTACTGTTTTCCTAGGTTACTGTCACTTACAGGAGGTCTTGTAGAACTGACAGATCTGTCGGGTTTTGGACTAGTCCATCTCCTCATGAGGGATCCTCTGGTATTTATTGACAAGAGCATTTATTTAACTGCTGTTGCTCAGTCCAACTGCTAAAATAGTCTGCGAACAAGTAGGGAAGCTGGGTGACATCTTGTATAAATCATTTCCAGGAAATGCTTTTGTAAAGAATAAAGGTAATACAGAGAATCACCCATCAGGAGATGGACTAGTCCAAACTCGGGTTTTTACTACCAAAGTGATGGGAACATAGGAAAAAAGTAACTTATAGTGCAATTTATTCTGGGAGACATTTACATTTCATATGGATGCATTGGTCGTGCAGCAGTTTATCTACGCCCTGCAGGACTTCACTTATCGTTTCAAGGGTGTTGATATTCGTCTTCAGCGGGGAACGTGCGGTGTCCGCACCATCGGTTGCACGCTCTCGCAATGGTGATCGGCAGGGCAATGGTTGGTGAGTATGAACAAGTCTTCCCAAACCCAATCAAAGTCCTAAATTCCCTTTTTATGAATTAACTCTGCTGTAAAAAAATAAATAAAAAAGCACTAAATTCCACTTTCATTTTAGCCCAGGACGCTGTGATTCAGCTTCCTAAGCAGTAGGGCACCATCTAGTGATAAAAAATTATTATTGCACCATAAAAAAATCATACACCTAGCCAATTAACCCAATAAATCACAACCCCCTACAAAAAAAACAACAACAAAAAAAAACAAAGTAGCGGAATTAAAATGATAATACATAAATTGGTACTTTAGGCGCTTAGCTTTCTATACATATATGCTATAAGGGTATATTATAGTTATTTTTGCAAATTAGGGCTTGCAATTATTTATAGAGTACAATGAGAAAGCCATACACATGATGAGAAAAACTTTATTTCCAAACAAAATATTGTCGCCATACATTGTGATAGGGACATGACTTAGACGTTGTAATGACTGGGACAAATGGGCAAATAAAATAGGTGGGTTCTAATTATATATATTATTTTAAAACTATAATGGCTAAAAACTGAGAAATAATATTTTTTTTATTTTGTGTTTCTTATTATGCCCTTTAAAATGCATATAAAATAAAACAATTCTTAGCAAAAAGTACCACCCAAAGAAAGCCTAATTGGTGGGTGAGGGGGGGAGGGGGAAGTAGTGATAAAGTTATTGGTGGATAAAAGGGAGGAGCGCTGAAAGATTAAAATTGCTCTGGTTCATATATATATATATAATTTTTTTTCCCATTAATGTGTTCCCCACCGATATCCTGTTTAGAACCCTGAGGAAAATCTTGTGTAGAATCTATAAGGGAACCTTGTGTAAGACACTGAGAGGGAACCTTGCATGGGGCTCTGAAGGGGACCTTGTGTAGGACAACGAAGGGAACCTTGTAAAGGGACACTGAGGGGGAACCTTGGGTACGACCCTGGGGGGAATCTTAAGTAACACCCTGAAGGGAAACTTGTGAAAGACCCCGAGATTAATTTTGTAAAGGACCGTGAGGGGAACCTTGCATGGTGTTCTGAAGGGGACCTTTAGAAGGACCCTGAAAGGAATCTTGTGTAGGACCATGAGGGAAAACTGGCATTAGGTTCTGAAGGGGACCTTTAGTAGGACTCTGAAGGGAACCTTGTGTAGGACCCTGAGATGAACTTTGCATGGGCCTCTGAAGGGGACAGTGTGTAGGACAATGAAAGGGACCTTGTGAAGGGACCCTGAAGGGAACCTTAAGTAGGAACCTGAAGGGAACCTTGTGTAGGACCCAGAAGGGAACCTTGTGTAGGACCCTGAAGGGCACTTGGTGCAGGACCCTGAGGGGAACCTTGCATGGGGTTCTGAAGGAGACCTTTAGTAGGACCCTGAAGGGAACCATGTGAAGGACCCTGAGGGGAACCTTGCATGGGGCTCGGAACGGGACCTTTAGTAGGACCCTGAAAGGAACCTTGTGTAGGACCCTGGCCTGAGGGGAACCTTGTGTAGGACCATGAAGGGAACCTTGTTCAGGGACACTGATGGGGAAGCATGGGTAAGACCCTGGGAGGAATCTTAAGTAGCACCCTGAAGGGAAAGACTTCGAGTTTAATTTTCTAAAGGACCCTGAAGGGCACTTTGTGAAGGACCCTGAGAGGAACTTTGTGTAGTTCCTCATTCACATCTCACAAAGTTGGTAAGACAATAAACACAGAAAAGTCAGACAACCTAGTTACAACCGTATGGATTCACAAGACAATAATAACTATGAATAATCGTGTTACAAACATGAACGAAATAATAAGTGAATTGACAGAGGCTATAATCATCTCCCGCCCTTTGCAAAATGGAAGACTTTTTTGAGCAGCGAGCTCTATGCCTCGCTCCGTCCGTTGCGTGTCATTACCCATACGAGAGGTCTCTACTCTGCAATATAAATATATAAATAAACAGCTAATCACAAGCTCAGCACTCGCAGGAGCGGAGGATTGCTTTACATACTAAGATACAGTATTACTGGAATTCCCCCGGCGTCCTGCCGCATGCAAACATTTCAGAAGGCAGCGTTCTAGATCAATGACTGCCGCTAATAACACTCCGCAACTAACAGCAAAACATCATTAAAGATTATTGTGCGGCTAATAATCCGTGTGCGTGAGACAAGCCGGCGCTCTCTCCTTCCAGAACCTCTCCGGTGACTCATGTATAGGAGAAGACCGTCCTGCACCAAACACAGAATACCTAAATAGAGGAAATCTACGTGTCGTGTTTGTGTTCTGGTTTTATGATAAGTGATGCCACTCCTGGCAGGTCTGGTTCTTCAAAGGGGAAACTGGGCAACTGCCAATGGCTACAGAGCTGACTGAAGGGCCCCAAGGCAAGGAGGGATTTATACTTTTTTTTACCCCTAGGCCAATCCTCTTCCAAGCACAGCGGTGCCCCTCCCATTCCATGTATCATCTCTGCACTGCAGACCCTCTCTTCCATGCACAGCTCTCTTGGCCATCACCTTCCCTTTTGCTGCATTGCTTCCCATTTGCGGCCTTTTTTTTCATATGTAGCAGCGCCTGTTTCATGTCCAGGTGCCCCCTTTTGCTGCAGCCGCCCAAGGCACGGGCCTCGTCGGCCTTTCCAGAAATCTGGCCCTGCCCCTAGATTTACCCTTTGGTGAGTTTTCTCTGGAGGGCACCACTATTCATTTAGGGGAGACTTAGGGGGTAATTTACACTTAATGCGTTGCTCTGCATTGCGTTTTAATGCATTTTTTTCCTCCATAGCAGTGCATTGGGAAACAGCTTCAGTTTTTCAGCATGTAAAGGTCAAACTCATAAAATTAGTATAGCGTGCAAAAGTCTATTTATTTCAGTTATTTAACTTGAAAGGTGAAAATAATATATGAAATAGGAACCGTTTGCAGGCAGTGTTGCTCTCCTCGGCCTCGTGTTCACAGGTAACCCGTGATCGCGAGCTGTTTTTCCTGATCACCAGGTCGGATTCCGAATTCGTGATCGCCTCTTGATCATGGATTCAGTTCGAATGCACTCGTGATCGGTGTCCAAATCCGACTCGTAATCACGGCTGTGATTATAACCTGAAAACTTGCCGATTTTACCAGTTAATAGCAAAGCCCCGCCCTTACATGCTAGAAACACCAAATTTGCAGGATATGTTTAGTAGAACAGTGGGAACAAGGGGGAAAATTATTTTCAAAAAGTTCATATAGTTTTTTTAGAAAATCGATTTTAAAGTTTCAAAGGAAAATAGTATACCTTTAAATGTGGTAAATGACAGTTAATGCATTTACCGCATTTACATGTATACTTTTTTCCTTTGAAACTTAAAAATCGATTTTCTCAAAAACTATATGTTTTTTTGAAAAAAAAAATGTTCCCATTGTCCCCACTGTTCTACTTAACATAACCTGCAAATTTGATGTTTCTAGCATGTAAGGGCGGGGCTTTGCTATTAACGTTAAAGTTGGCGGGGTTTTGCGGTTTTTAATCACTAATACTTTTTTCATTTGAAACTTTAAAATCTTCTTTAACCACTAAACGACCGCCTAACGCCGATAGGCGGCGGCTGGTCGTAAGTGGAATTGGTGTCTCAGTGAACAGCCTGCGAGCCCCGATCGCGACTTGCAAGCTACATGTAAACATGCGGGAAGAAATCCCCGCTGTTTACATCATATGTTGCTGCTGCGCAGCAGCGCCGTAAAGGAGATCGGCGATCCCCGGCCTCTGATAGGCAGAAGCCTATTAGAGGCGGCGCAGGATGAATCTCCGTCCTGTGCCGCCCATAGCCTGCGGGAGAGGGAGGGAAGGATGGGCAGGCTGGGAAGGCACAAGTAGCCGGCGGCGATTAGCAGGACATCCCCCCTAGTGGGGAAAAAAAGGGGGTAAGTCTGATCGCCCTGGCTCAATCCTGATCAGTGCTGCGGGCTGGAGAGCCCACGCAGCACACATCAGCCAGAAATCCCCTGGTCCTTAAGTGGTTAAAAATACTTTTAAAATTTTTTCAAAAACGATAATTTGATTGTAGCATGTATGGGGGCTGTGCTATTAACGTTAAAGTCAAATCTAATTATAATAATTGCCTGAGCATGGATTCTACATGTAATCCCAGCTAAAATCTGAGTCGAATTCGGAACTCCGATTCAAATCTGAATCACGATCACGGCGTATCCGGATTTTGATTCTGCCGTGGCTGGATTTACTCAAATTCGTGATTGGTGGTATCTGAGTATCACTATTTGCAGGTGTTTTGGATGAATTAGCTGATTAGAGTCTGACACTTTGAGCCGAGAATATTCAACTTTATCACAATATTGTAATGGTCTGAGAATATGATTATGGGGTTCTCATCAGCTGTAAGCCATAATCACCAACATTATAGCAAATAAATGCTTGAAATATATTGTTTTGCATGTAATGAGTCTAGTTCATATATTAGTTTCACCCTTTAAGTTGAATTACTGAAATAAATGGACTTTTGCATGATATTCTAATTTTTCGAGCTTTACTTGTAGTGTGAAAGAGGCCATAGGGAAACATGGACATTACCTTGCACATCAGTTGTCCTTTCAGTTACAACTGACAGCAACTGATATACAGTAGTGTAAAAGGAACCTTACAAACTGCCTAGACACAAAGTCCTCGGCAGAACCAGTGTCACATTTCACACTACCAGTTTCTCCACTCCCCATCCCAAAGGGGTGACAAAGGATTGTAACTTTAGTTCCACAATGACAAAGGGGAAGACGTGGGGAGTCTGGAGACAGGAGGGCAGGTATCTCTGTGCTTGCTTGAGAGAGCCCCCAGCAACAACAGTCCCTTATGTATATTATTATTATTTAGTATTTATATAGCGCCAACATAGTCATATAGCTGACTGCCCTGGGAGGGGCTCACAATCTAATCCCTACATAGTCATATGTCTATGCATGTATAGTGTAATGTATGTATCATAGTCTAGGGATCATTTAAGGGGAAGCCAATTAACTTATCTGTATGTTTTTGGGATGTGTGAGGAAACCGGAATGCCTGGAGGAAACCCGCACAGACACGAGGAAACCATAAAAGTCCATGCAGATAGTACCATGTCTGGAATTCGAACAACAGTGCTAACCAATACGCCACCCTGCTGCCTATGTACCCCTCACTGAGAGCCGGATAATCCACATGGCAAACCGAGGCAGCTGCCTAGGGCCTGGAGAGGGTCTAGGGGCCTGGTGGATGTTACCCCACCAAATCTAACTAAAAAAGCCAGGTGACAATCAGCGATGAGCAAAAACTGCTATCTTGAGTCCCATTTCACCTTATTCCATTTCTGCCCTCACCCAGCTCCTCCCTGTCCATGTCGGTCATCCAGGTGAAGCTGGCATCCCATTGGATGACACTTTAGAGAACAAGTTGGCAACCTAGAGAGAGAGACATATGTCAGCAACAGGCTAAAAATAGCTCACGTACATTTCCGTGCATGCGGCCTCAATCCCGTACAAGTGCAACCCTGCTGCGCCCTATTTTCATGTTAGCATTTTTTCAAAAAATATTTGGGAAATTTGCAATTTAAACTTTGTGTAGGGGTAGGTCCACACTGGTCTGTTCAGGATCGGATCCGTTTCAAACGCATCCGTTTTTCTAAACTTTTTTTCTTTTTCTCCCCCCATTTTTCCAGAAATGCAAACTTGAGCGACAAACTTGCAATACATTTGAACAAGTTTTGCGGAAACTAGCTGGAGGGAGTAGCAGGGACTGGGGACCCAGGTGAGGGAGGAAGGGGACGTCCCTCCTCCCCACTGACCGCTGCCAACCCCGTCCTGCTTGCTATACCCCTCCAGCATGGCAGCCCCCTCTCCCCCCACAGGCTGTGACACAGAAACGGATCCCTTTCTGTGTTACCAAATCTGTCTGTGTAGAAGGGGATCCGTTTTTTTATTGCCTGCCACTACCCCTCCGTGTATCAGGATCCAGATCCATGGCGTGGAAATGCAGCAGATCCGGACCTTCCGTTTAGGTTTTGAAAACGGGTCCCTGCAAATGCAGACGGATGCGTTTTTTTTTTATGGGTGAAGACAGCTGTTATCTAAAACACTGGTATCCGTGGCTCCGGTTTTGATCCGGCCTGAAAAACGGAGCCACGGCTACGTTTCTGGACCTGGGGCTTGATTCACTAAACCGTGATAACTCAAATATCACACCTTATGAAAAGATATCACACCTTATCAAAGTTAACATGCCTTATCAGAGTAGGTGTGATATCGTTGATAAGGTGTGATATCGTTGATAAGGTGTGATATCTTTGATAAGGTGTGATATCTTAGATAAGGTGTGATCTTTGATAACTAAGGTGTGACATCTTTGATAAGGTGTGATATCGTTGATAAGGTGTGATCTTTGATAAGGTGTGATATCTTTGATAAGGTGTGATATATTTGATAAGGTGTGATATCTTTGATAAGGTGTGATATCGTTGATAAGGTGTGATCTTTGATAAGGTGTGATATCGTTGATAAGGTGTGATCTTTGTTAAGGTGTGATATTGTTGATAAGGTGTGATATCTTTGATAAGGTGTGATATCGTTGATAAGGTGTGATATCGTTGATAAGGTGTGATATCGTTGATAAGGTGTGATCTTTGATAAGGTGTGATATCTTTGATAAGGTGTGATATCTTTGATAAGGTGTGATATCGTTAATAAGGTGTGATATATTTGATAAGGTGTGATATCGTTGATAAGGTGTGGTATTTGAGTTATCACGTTTTAGTGAATCGAGCCCCTAGCGTGAACGAGCCCTAACAAGAGAGGGGAAAAAATGCACAAAGAATTTCGGAGAATGTCCATACATTATAGATTTCTACACGCTGCTCTCCGCCGCAGTAACGGTCTCACCTTGGTAAAACGATTTCTCTTAACGAATGCGAGACCCTGTTGACCTCATCAGTGAGGGCAAATATGTAACAGTCCCGCTAACCTTGACTCGCATAATTACCAGGAGTATGAATAGCCTCTCCTAGCAACAACGCGTTCTCTTATGAAATCACGCTGTGGATGTTGTGAAGAATAAACGCAGCGTCTCATTAGTGTTCTCGCTTGTACATCAGGGTGAGGGGGGGGGGGGGTGAGGGGGGGCAGGAATACAGAGCGAAGTACAGACGCAACATTATTGTCAGCCAAGGTGATTGGAGGTGATTATTTCAGGGGAAAGTCTAGTATCTAGTATCAGTGTCCCAATATGTTATTTAGCAGTCCACGATCGCAAAATCAACACGTATAACCAATACTGTTCCACAGTTCATTCTATTTAAAGGGGCACTACAGCGAAAAACTGTAAAATGTAATATAATAATTTATTTATTTTAACGTACAATGCACTGCTAGGGATAAAACGCGTACCAACTGATAAAAGATGCAGAATCGTCCTCCCATTCTGGGAGACCAAGTACATTTTGTACTGGCTTCAGATCTTTCAGTAATAAAACATTCCTCAGAGATCAGCAGCCAGCCAGCGTGTGTGACGGCGTTTTCGTGCTACTTTCTTATATTCAATTGCAGTAACCATTCCGCAAAAATATTAATATTTTTTTTTTATCAAAAACGCTATTTTAGATGCAGGAATAACTGCCAAATATTCGGGTGGAACACTATCGATTGCGCAATTGGAACTTCCCCAGAGCTATGAGTGGATCAGTTCCAGCCGAAGATGGAAAAAGGAAAAAAGAATTGGGGGAGAGAAGTGAAGAGAGGTGGAGTGACTGGATGGGGAGGGAGGGCTGGAAGTGAGAGATTAGGGACAGACTAGGAGGAGAGATACAGACACGGCCGCATTTGTACTCTTTACCGCCCAAGGCCACTGTCAGCTGCTGCCCCCCTTCAGTATAGTGAGATGACCCCTCCCCCCTCCCCTCCATTATAGGTAACCAAATGACCCCTCTCCCCATTCCCCCCAGTATAGGTATCCAGATGACCCTTCCCCCTTTCCCCCCAGTATAGGTAGCCAGATAACCCCTCCCCCTTTCCCCCCAGTATAGGTAGCCAGATGACCCCTCCCCCCTTTCCCTCCAGTATAGGTAGCCAGATGACCCTTCCCCCTTTCCCCCCAGTATAGGTAGCCAGATGAGCCCTCCCCCCTTTCCCCCCAGTATAGGTAGCCAGATGACCCCTCCCCCCTTTCCCTCCAGTATAAGTAGCCAGATGACCCCTCCCCCTTCCCCCCCAGTATAAGTAGCCAGATGACCCCTCCCCCTTCCCCCCCAGTATAAGTAGCCAGATGACCCCTCCCCCTTTCCCCCAGTATAAGTAGCCAGATGACCCCTCCCCCTTTCCCTCCAGTATAGGTAGCCAGATGACTCCCTTAATCCCTCCTTTTCCCACCCCCTTTCAGTATAGGTAGCCAGCTCACCTTCACACTGCAGCAGCCATCAGTGTCACTCATTTCTTCACTCGTCTCCAGTGCAGAAGCTTCCTCTTCCTTTCCGTCTCTAATACTGCCCAAGTCCATAGCTGCCGGCCACAATGCAGACGTGCACAGAGAGCAAGGTGGCTGCTGCACAGGCGGCTAGAGTAAATGCTGCACCAGTTTAGCCTGCTGCTTTGGTGCCCTAGGCCATGGCCTAGGTGGCCTTGGCCTAAATCCGGCCCTGGGTACAGAGGATTTATTAAAAGGTTTAAAGAGGAAGGGGAGTGCAAAAGAGGAATAAGGCCAGAAACCCACTAGGAGCGATTTCTAATTGCTAGCGATTTGAAAAACTTCTTGCTGATGCAATGCTATGGGGGATTTTTATAAAATCACATCGCTCCAGTGGGATCACACCCATAGCATTACATTAGCAAGAGTTTTCAAATCGCAAAGCGCTCAGAAAATCGCTCCCAGTGGGTTTCTGGCCTAAGGGCTTGTTCGCGCCTGAGGTGTTTTCAGGGTTTTTTTAAGCGCAGGTGATTTTGAATATCGCCCTAAAAGCGCTTGTGCAATCATTCCCTATGAAAGTGCAGAGTCTAACTGACAAAATAGTGTGCAAGTGAGTAGGGAGGCCGGCTGGTATCTTACTATTTTGGCAGTTATACTGCTGTTCAGGAAATGCTGTTGAAAACGAAGAAAACTCTGAGAATCCTCCATGAGGAGGTGGACTGGCCCAAAACCAGTCAGTTATGTCAGTTTTTAACTGCCTGACTTTTTTCGCGATAGTGGTCTCTTAACATGTCGAGATCAACTGTGGTGTTGTGCCTCTTTTTAATCTATATATAAAATCGGATGTATGTGTGTATGTGTGTGTGTGTGTGTGTGTGTGTGTGTGTATGTGCCGCGACCCGCGATCACTCGAAAACGGCTTGACCGATTTGAACGAAACTTGGTATACAGATCCCTTACTACCTGGGATGATATGCTCTGGGGGTCTCGCGGCCCCCCTGCACACGTGGGCGGAGCTACAAACAGCAAATCAGATTTCACCCATTCAAGTCAATGGAAAAAATGTAAAAGGCTGCCAATCTCACAGTAATCAAGCCAGAGTCCCCACACATGGCACAGGTGGTCACTTGGTGACTGAGGTTACAAATCCAGGAAAAGTGGGCGGAGCATAAAACAGCCAATCAAATTTTAGCCATTCATTTAAATTGGAAAATGTAAACTGCAGCCATTCTTAGACTGTTAATCGCAGGGTTCTCAAACTTGGTACACTTGGTCACTGGGTGAATGTGATTACGATTCAAGAAAATGGGTGGAGCCTACAACAGCCAATCAAAATTCACCTATTGATTTTCAAGGGGAATATTTAAACTGCTGCTATTTTTACACTTTTAATGGCAGAGGCTTCAAACCTGCTACAGTCGGTCATTGGGTGACTGGGGTCCAAATTCACTAAAGGGGCGGGGCCACATACAGCCAATCAGATTTCCTTGGTGGATAAATTGCTTCGATTCACATATTTTTTTATGCCAGGAACCTGAAAGCTCACAAACTTGGTCATTGAGTGACTGTGTGTGTCAAGGTTACAAAAAGTGGGTGGAGCCAAAAAAAACTTTTATTGGGAAAATATAAACTGCAGCCATTTTTACACCGTTAATGGCAGGGTTCTCAAACTTTGCACAGTTGGTCACTGGGTGACTGAGATTAAGGTTTTGGAAGGTGGGTGGAGCCTACAACAGCCAATAAAAATTCACCTTTTGATTTTCAAAGGGAATATTTCATCTGCTACCATTCTCTGGCTGGCTGATGGTGTAATGGTTAAGGGCTCTGCCTCTGACACAGGAGACCAGGGTTCGAATCTCGGCTCTGCCTGTTCAGTAAGCCAGCACTAATTCAGTAGGAGACCTTTGGCAAGTCTCCCTTACACTGCTACTGCCAATAGAGCGCGCCCTAGTGGCTGCTGCTCTGCTCTGGCGCTTTGAGTCCGCAAGGAGAAAAGCGCAATATAAATGTTATTTGTCTTGTCTTGTCTCTTATACTGTGAAAAGCAGATTCCTCAAACCTGGTACAGTTGGTCGCTGGGTGACTGGGGTCCAAATTCGGAAAGGGGGCGGAGCCACAAACAGCCATATTTGTTTATTTTTCAATGGGAATATACAAAGTATTGATACCAAGGACCCCAAAGCCGATAAACTTGATAACTGAGTGACTGTATGTCAAGGTTAGAAAAAGTGGGCAGTGCCAACAACTACATTTTTAACATGGCAGGGTTCCCAAACTTTACACAATTGGCCACTGGGTGACTCGGATGAATATTCAGAAATGTGGGTGGAGCCTACAACAGCCAATCAAAATGTACCTATTGATTTTCAAGGGGAATTGTAACGATCGTTGTAACACAGAGAGGATCTGATTATCGGTGAACTGCAGTCTCACCAGGAATACAGAATATACCCGATTATTGGTGATCTGCAGTATCACCGATAATCAGATACATCAACTAACCTCTGGACACCAGATAGAACAAGTGAGTGTTAAATGCAACAGTATACTTTGAGTACTTCTCCAGAAGTATGTTCCTTCCTCTGGCCTAGACTCTCCAGGAGGGAGGAGCTAGGCTGAGGGGAGGAAGGACAGAGCGTGAGTGACACCCGAGAGGTAGGGTGTCACTAACAGGTCTGGGAACTGCCTCTAACAGTAAGGCCAGTTCTCGAGGTCGGCAAGCCAGGTCGTTAATACACAGACAGATAAGGTACAGATTCAGGAGGCAGATACGGAATCCAATAAACAGACAGGGTTTGGCAACGGAGTATCAGAATAGCACAGTACAGAATCAGGAGGCAAATACAGAGTCCAGGAACGAGCAGAGATTGGCAACAGGGTAACAGAAATAGCAAGGTACAGAATCAGAGTTCAGAGGGATGGTCAGACAGGCAGAAGGTCATAACAAATAATACAGTTCAATATTCCTAATGCTAAGGTGTGAGTTCCTTGATCGTCAACACCTTTGGAAACTATGCTAGAACACAGATACAGACAAGGCCTGAGTGCTACCACGTAGTGATCGCAACGGCAGACAACCAGAGAATGACCAGCACCCAGTATATATAGCGAAGCGCTCTCCAGCGCCTCCCCCAAGTGCTGGACCAATGGCAGGTGGTGAAAATGTCAGCTGACCCGCCTGGTCAGCTGACCCTTTTCTGGCTGTCATATAAGCTCTGCCTCTCAGCGCGCGCGCGCGTCCTTTTGAACCTGTGTGGACTAGCAGTCCCAGCCACACCAGACATGTCTTGTAATGTGACCACTGATTCAGGCGTGGAAACCGCCGCCCCGCTCTCTAAGCGAGCGGCGGTTTCCCCGCGTCCATCCGCAATGTCAGCTGCTTTGCCATGCGTGCAATCCACCGCATCCAACGCGGACTCCACCGCTCTGCCCATGCGGCATGCGGCGGTTTCTTCGCTGCCATGTTAGACGCGGAAACAGCCGCCTCACTCTAAACCCTTGCGGCAGCTTTTCCGCGTTTCCTCACAGGAATATTCCCATTGCTACCATTCTCACACTGTTAGTGGCAGAGGCCTCAAACCTGATACAGTCAGTCATTGAGTGACTAGGGTCCAAATTCGCTAAAGGGGTGGAGCCACAAACAGCCAATCAGATTTGTTAGATTGATTTCAGCCATTCTGTTATTGGCAGGGTTCTCAAACGTGACACAGTTGGCCACTGGGTGACTGGGACTAATATCCAGAAAAGTGGGTGGAGCCTACAGCAGCCAATCAAAATTCACCTGTTGATTTTCAAGTGGAATATTTAAATTGCTGCCACTTTTACACTGTTAATAGCAGATGCCTCAAACCTGCTACAGTTGATCATTGGGTGACTGGGGTTCAAATGCTGGAGAGGGGCGGAGCCACAAACGGCCTATCTGATGTGTTTAATTTCTATGGGAATATACAAATTATTGATGCCAAGGACCCCAAATCTCACAAACTTAGTCATTGAGTGTTTGTGCGTTAGGGTTAGAAAGTGGGCGGAGCCCACACCAGTCAAATACATACCCGGGCAACGCCGGGTCATCAGTGGGTGGAGATAAATACAAATTTCACTGGGAAAATGTAAACTGCAGCCATTCTTACACTGTTAAAGAGACTCCGTAACAAAAATTGCATCCTGTTTTTTATCATCCTACATGTTCCAAAAGCTATTCTAATGTGTTCTGGCTAACTGCAGCACTTTCTACTATGACAGTCTCTGTAATAAATCAATGTATCTTTCCCCTGTCAGACTTGTCGGCCTGTGTCTGGAAGGCTGCCAAGTTCTTCAGTGTTGTGGTTCTGCTATGAACTCACCCTTTCTGGCCCCTCTATGCACACTGCCTGTGTGTTATTTAGATAAGAGAGAAGAGAGAAGCTGCTCTAATCAGCTGGATAAATCGTCCTCTGAGCTGGCTGGGCTTTCACATACTGAGGAATTACAAACAAGGGCAAAGCTGTTTGCAAGAAGAAAAGAGCAGCCTGAAACTTCAGTGCATGGGGGAAAGAAACACACAAATGATCTCTTGAGATTCAAAAGGAATGCTGTATACAGCCTGCTTATGTATGGATGTATTTTCTATGTGTGGACATACTGTACATCAACCTACTTCCTGTTTTGGTGGCCATTTTGTTTGTTTACAAACAAACTTTTTAAAACTGTTTTTAACCACTTTTAATGCGGCGAGGAGCGGCAAAATTGTGACAGATAGTAATAGGAGATGTCCCCTAACGCACTGGTATGTTTACTTTTGAGCGATTTTAACAATACAGATTCTCTTTAATGGCAGGGTTTTTAAACTTTTCACAGTTGGTCACTGGGTGACTGGGATTAATATTCAGAAAAGTGGGTGGAGCCTACAAAATTAGGCTCCACCTATTGATTTTCAAAGGGAATATTACATTGCTACCATTCTTGAACTGTTAATGGCACAGGCCTCAAACCTGGTACAGTTGGTTATTGGGTGACTGGGGTTCAAATTCATAAAAGGGTGTGGAGCCACAAACAGCCAATCAGATTTTTTCATTTCAATGCAAATTATTGATACCAAAGACAGCAAAGCTCACAAACTTGGTTATTAAGTAATTGTGTGTTAGGGTTAGAAAAAGTGCCGGGCCGAGGCATAGGCTGGAGAGGCTCCAGCCTCAGGGCGCAGTGTAGGAGGGGGGCAGAATTCATTCAGCTGTCATTCCTAATTGTGTTTGAAGCAGAAAGAAATAAGAAAAGGGGATACATGGCAGTGACTGCAAGCCAGATAACTAGATATTAAGGTGTTGGGGAGGTTGTGGGCCCTGTGGCGCCTCTTGGTCTAATAGCAATCAGTGTGTGATGGCTGGGGTGGGAGGGATGGAGGGGCGCACTTTAGTATCTCAGCCTTGGATGCTGGAGGACCTTGTCCCGGCACTGTGCAGAGCCAACACCAGCCAAATACATACCCGGGCAACGCCGGGCAATCAGCTAGTATTAATATAATTATGTACAGAATAAATTACGCATTTTCTCCCGAAGCTTTGGATATATCTTTGTTATAACACTTTTGTATGGTAATATGTTTGTGCATTAAAAATCGTAATATAGATAATTAAAAAAAAAAAGTGTGTGTATATTTAGTGACTTGATTTTTTTTTTGTTTCTTTCTTTTTCCTGAAAGTACATGAGAGGCTTAGGAGATTGGCTCTCATCCATCTACCAATTATCCAAAATTTGATATCAGTCAGCAGCATTATCGGCGGTAACGATCCCATCACAGCGCGGGAACATATGTTGTGTTACGTGTCTACAGAAGATAAAAAGCCACCTGACTCCTTCCCATCAGAGCGGCTCTGTCATCGTCTTCCAGAAGACACCGCGGCTACTTATGGCGCCGCATATGTTACGGCATTAGCCGCCTCTTAGCTGCGCTTTTTGTCATTCCCCAGAAAGGAGCATTCGGGATTCTGTTTGACAAACAAAAGACACTGAAGTGCCGGCTGTAATCACAACTCCGCGTCTCGGGGACACCCACCTAGCGGGAAAAAGCCTTCCCGCCGAGAATTATGGGTAGTGAAACATAGACGAGCGCTAAGAAGGAGGAGAAGTGTTAATATGCTGAATACGACTAGTCATCATTGGCTTAACCCCCTTGATGGGGTACAATTTTTTTGCACTCTTTCAGACCCTAAAACCTGGAAACAAATCATGCTGCCCGGGAGATCTGCACAGCCCCGGCAATCACTCACCTCCCTGGACTCCAGCGCTGCAGTTATGCCTCCATCCTCCGGGTGGCGCTACAACTCTAAAGTGAGATTGCCGGCTGTCGTCATGATGACAGCCGGCGATCTCACCAGGAGGAAGCAGAGCCCCGGAGTACGGAAGAAGAATGGCGTCCGATGTAGGGATCCCTGGGAGGTATGTAGAAACGCTCCCGCTGCGGGCATTAGAGAGCCTCTTGCGGCTACCCAGAGCAGAGGTTGGGATTACCGCTCTGAGTGACCCTAGCTCGGGGTTACCACCAAGGAAGTTGAAGAGGAACTGTAGTGAAAATAACATGATTAAAAATGCTTTTTTTTTTACAGTATTCATTCATAAATTACTAGCTGACGGCCCGGCATTGCCCGAGTATGTATTTGGCTGGTGATGGCTCCGCCCACTTTTTTTTATAACCCTATCACACAATGGGCTCGATTCACAAAGCGGTGATAACCCAGTTATCATGCCTAAAAGACTTTAGGCGTGATAACCTTTGCACCACACTGGTGAAAAGTCAGTTTAGGCGTGATAAGTTTAGGTGTGATAAGTTTAGGTGTGATAAGTTTAGGCATGCTAAGTTTAGATAATTGTAGATAGCATGCAAAGTCCCGCACGCATAGCAGCGCCATTAAACTCTATGCGAAGTGCACCAGACTTGGCTAGCGCAAAACTTTTGATCAGCTGTGCACTGCGGTGCTAACACAGTTGGTGCTTAAACTTATCATGCCTAAACTTATCACACCTAAACTTATCATGCCTAAACTTATCACACCTAAACTTATCACACCTAAACTTATCATGCCTAAACTGAGTTTAGGCATGATAAAGGGCTTTTCACCAGCGTGCTAACTGTTAGCACCGCTTTGTGAATCAGGCCCAATGACTCAGTGACTTAGTTTGTGAGCTTTGCGGTTTTTGGCATCAATAATTTGCATTGAAATGAAACAAATCTGATTGGCTGTTTGTGGCTCCACCCCCTTTTCTGAATTTGCACCCCAGTCACCCAATGACCAACTGTACCAGGTTTGAGGCCTGTGCCATTAACAGTGCAAGAATGTCAGCAATGTAATATTACCTTTGAAAATCAATAGGTGAATATTGATTGGCTTTTGTAGGCTTCACCCACTTTTCTGAATATCAATCCCAGTCACCCAGTGACCAACTGTGTCAAGTTTGAGACCCCTGCCATTAACAGTGTAAGAATGGCTGCAGTTTACATTTTCCCAGTGAAACTTGTATTGGTCTCCGCCCACTTTTTGTCTATGGGGATAAAAGGAATCCTATATATTATTCCAGGTAATGTACTATGTGTGTGCTCCAAATTTCATCCAAATCCGTTCAGCCATTGTTGCGTGATCGAGTAACAAACATCCGAACATCCAAACATCCAAACTGTCTCATTTATTATATTAGTGAGATTTAGTCAGTCAATATTTGCCCAATGTAAAATCTTTCCTCTCCCTGATTTACATTCTGAAATGTATCATCTTTAGGGCTTGATTCAGTAAACGGTGCTAACCCAGTTAGCACGCCTAAAGACTTTAAGCGTGATAAGTAGGGTGCTAACTGGGTCAGCACCGTTTACTAAATTTACATCGTGAACCAAAGTCCCACACTGAAAACTTTGCGTGCCCACAGCCACAGCGCGGTGTGCGCGAAATGTTGCATCGCGGTGCGACGAAAACTGTGCGTTGATGCGCCTATAAGGTCGCATTGCGTGCGACTTTAACGTCACATGGTGCGACATTATATGCGACCTTATAGGCGCATCGTGTGCGCTGTTTTTGCGGTGCGCGAGCAAAGTTTTGCGTGCAGGACTGTGCGCGCGATGTGAATTTAGTAAAGGGTGCTAACCCAGTTAGCACCCTAGTTATCACGCCTAAAGTCTTTAGATGTGAATTTATCATGCCTAAACTAACTTTAGGCATGATATAGGGCTTTTCACAGGCGTGCTAACACTTAGCACGGTTTACTGAATCGAGCCCTTAGTCTTTAGTCGTGTCAGGTGATCGCTGAAGAATGTTTGTTTACTGAAAGTTCTAAAGCCAGTAGAAAAGATCCCTGGTTTCCCAGAAAGCTCTGGTGGGGAGAATTCCACATTATAAACAACTTAGGCTGTGACATCACTGGGAGGGCGGAACTACATATCAATAAACAGCCATATATAGCTGTGGGAAGAGTTTCTGATGCTGAAACCAGGAAAATGACCGTAAAAGTGGGAATCCTGAATAATTTACTGCACTTTACAATGTGTCCTTATGGTCCCTTGTTAAAGTGATCATGTATTAAATAAAAAAATAAAAAAAATACTGCTGATCCCCCTCTCCACACTCAAGTTTCAAAAAGACCTAATAGTTTTTGAGAAAATCGATTTTAAAGTTTCAAAGGCGGTTTCAAAGGAAAAAAGTAGACATGTAAATGCTGTAAATACATTACCTGTCATTTACCGCATTTACATGTCTACTTTTTTCCTTTGAAACTTTGCTATTAATCGCTAAAGTCGGTGGGTTTTCAGGTAATAATCACGGCCCGTGATCACGGCTAAATCCCGTGATCACAAGCCGGATTTGGACCACGATCACGGGTGCATACAAAACTGAATTCGTGATTGAGAGACGATCACGAATTCAGAATCTGACCTTGTGATCAGGAAAAACAGCTCGTCGTGAACACGGGTTACCCATGATGATCACGAGCTCATGATGAGCAACACTAGACTATTTGACCACAAGATGGCCACAGCCAATTTTTTTTGGGCTAACAGGAAGTAAGAGGGGATGTGTAACAGAACGATCGCGGCTTCTCCATAGAAGCCAGCGATCGTTCTAACGGGACTTAGATCAATGAATGGGAACTACATTCCCATTCATTGATCTCCGGGCTAACAGTCGGCCGGCACACCCAAGCGGTTGGAGCCCTGCGGACCCCCACGGCTCTGTATTTCGGTGGCCGTAGCTCCTACGTTCAGCATACATGCATACTTGGTCGTAGGAGCTACGTCCTAAATGCTAAAGTGGTTAAACTTCCCAGAATTTAGCTATCCTCTGTCTGCACTAATGATAACCGTAATGTACTACCGTATATTCCGGCGTATAAGACGACTGGGCGTATAAGACGACCCCCCAACTTTTCCAGTTAAAATATAGAGTTTGGGATATACTCGCCGTATAAGACTACCCCTCTTCCAACGCACACCAAATTAAAATAAAAAAAATCATGTACTGGTGCTATGTATGAACATATACTGGCGGTGTACTGTATGTGTTACCCAGTATATAACAGTATATAGTCAATTGACTTGTTGCATTGGTCAACTCTCCTTAAGTAGACTGGTCAGCTCTCCTTGCCTACCTGTTTATCAGAGCGGTATGGAAGAATAGATTGCGCTCCCTCAGCAGGGAGATCTGAGAGGCGGTAACAGGATAGGGAGTATCACTCGGCATCAATGACACCCGGCGTATAAGACGACCCCCAACTTTTCAGAAGATTTTCAAGGGTTAAAAAGTAGCCTTATACGCAGGAATATACAGTAATAACTATTATGTGTAATGTCACATACATTTTTGTAATTACGATTTTGACATTCAACTTATTTCGTGTAAGCAATTCGTAATTTAGCGTAATTTTAATGTAATTTCCACATAATAACATGTCGATTGTAGGGGTTAATTGCAAAGCCCTCATACATAGAGTATGCTATCATCACCAAAATTGCTATTTTTTATTAAGGGGAAGAGTGGGAACAAAGCAAAAAAAAATATATTTTTCAAAAAGATCTTGCAGTTTTTGAGAATTTTTTTTAAACACAAAGGAAAAATAGTTTTTCAATTCAGAAAAAAATGAGTTAATAAAAAAAACCAAAAAAAAAAAACATTTTCCCTTTGCATATTTATCGATTTTCTCAAAAACTACACAAACACCTTTACAAATGTAAAATTTGTAAATACTAATGATAAAATATTTGATAATGTAAAATGTATACATATAAATGAAATATTACAAAAACTATAATGTTGCAAGTTTCAAAACGAGAAAATATTTTAAAAACTTTAATGTTCTAATAAAAAAAAAATAAGATATTTATCAGAAAGACAAATTTCTGCTTTGGGCGCCATATTAACGATTTTTGCATTAGCGCCTGTGGGGCGCTCAAATCGTCCAATAGCCACGTGCGCTCAAATTTCCGGGTGCATGAATAAAGAGCGCCAGGAAAAAAAGTCCAGCTGGATAAGGAATTAGCGTTGGTGGATAACGAAATCTCAATAATGATAAACATTGTTAACAAAATTGGTTAACAATAAATACCGTTTTAAAACAGACAAGATATAAAAACAAAAAAATATTAACGTAAAAAAATTGTTACATAATTTAACAATACAGCTTAACCCAACACTACCCTCACACAGAACCCTCCCCTTGTGGTGCCAAACCCTAACCACTTCCTGAATCCCTGTTGGTGCCTAACACTAACCACTCCCACGCAGCCACCTCCATCAACTTCACAGAAACTCCGAGAGAGAAAACGAGAGACAAGAAATTCAAATATAACGTATGCATGAGGGTAGCTTCCCTGAGACAGAGCTGCTGAGTTCAGTCACACTTTCATTTTATTAATTTTTCCCCCTATTCCTTTGTGCTGTAAGAACACTTTTTTAAAATGAGGCTCTGAAATTACAGTTTTAATTTTCACGTGTATGGGCCTTGCAGAAATATTCATGACCTGATGCAAATCATTCGCTGACATCCTTGCAGAGGCATCATTGCTTTTTTATTGGCCTGGTGTGACTTCGTGGGTACCAGGTATTTAAATATCTATGTTGCCTCATAAATATGGCTCAGGAGGGGGAAAAGAGACCCTCTGTGTTACAGCAGGGCTACAGCTCCACCATGTGGCCAATCTTCGTTATGGCAGGGATTTAAAGCAAACCTGAACTGAAAATTAAAAGTCAAAATGAACATACACACATCATACTTACCTCCCGTGAAGTCTGCTCATCAATCTATTGCTCCTCTCCTGCATCCTGTTTGATGACCAGAGGAATTCTCCATCCACCATTTTGAAAATGGCCATTACCCCATAAGAGATTTCTGGTCAGCACGCTATTAAGCTGTAATATCGCCCACTTGAGCCATAGGGAAACATGGACATTTCCTTGCACATCAGTTGTGCTTTCAGTTATAACTAACAGCAATTGATATATAACTGACAGCAACTGTTATAACTGACAGCAACTGCTGTATTTCAGTGCTGACAAAATCTTGTCAGAACTGGAAGGAATCATTGTAAGAAAATGGTGAGCATCTGAGAGCAACTGACGGCGAGGTAAGTATGTAATATTTATTTGGTACAGGTACACAGGCCCGGTCCGCCCATGATGCCAAGTGAGGCTACTTCCTCAGGCGGCAGAAGTCTGGAGACAGCACCAGGCAGAAACAGGAAGTGAAGAGAGTGCCTGGCCAACCTATGCCATAGCTCCCAACTGTCCCTCTTTTGGAGGGACAGTCCCTCTTTGGGAGCCCTGTCCCTCTGTCCCTCTTTCCTCCTCTTTTGTCCCTCTTTCAGGACTTTCTATGTAAATATATATATTTCTCTACTAAAAAAAGTGTTTGACTCTAAACTTTATTCCCATACTTTAAATTGATATATTACTAATTTTAAAATGTTAATATGAAGGAAAATGAACCAGGATAGAAAGGACCAGTGTGGTTTGAATCATAAAACATATTTATCTCATGAAATCTTTATGGTATGCGTGACTAGGGGTGTGGTGGGGCGTGATCAGGGATGTTACAGGGGCGTGGCTTAAGTGTCCCTCTTTCTCATCTCAAAAAGTTGGGAGGTATGCTATACTGGGGCAGCTGTACCTAGTTACCAACACTGGGGGCACCTATACCTGGCTACCTACCTATACTGAGGGTGTGTTTTGAAGGCTCACTGCAGCTATAATGTGCAGTGCAAATTGTGGGGTGCTGTGTGATCATTCCAATTTGCACACCCTCACAAGTTTGCCACCGGGCAGCAAAAAGTCTAGACTGGCTATGTTTATTTTACATGATTTTACTCAGTTCAGGTTCCCTTTAACTTTGAAGTACAGTATCTGACGTGTGAAGTGAGTTTGCCTCTCTCCTTTTTGTAATTATTTTATCATATCTTTTCCAGGGACGTATCTATAAGGGAGCAGCTTCTGTCTGCAGGGGAGCTCAGAGCTGTGGGGGGCTCCCACTTCTAACCCTCACTCTATTGGATACAGGGGGACTATACGTCAGATCAGGTGTTCTGGGGCTACACTTGTTATGGGTGTGAAGATCCTGATGGCCACATGTTTTATGGCCCCTGTGAGATGGGCCCCAAGGCAGTGGGGGTCACAATAGGAGGTAAGGGAAGAGGTGTGACCATGGGGGGTGGCACCATTTAAAGAGACACTGAAGCGAAAAAAAATATATGATATAATGAATTGGTTGTTGTTACAATCTGCATCTGCTGGTAGATTCCTGTATGTACTACCTCTGCTTCACCAGCAGATGTCACCAGCCTCTATGAATTTACAGCCTGAACTTTCCTCTGCCCACCAGCAGAGGGTGGACTCTCTGGATATCTCTCCACAGACAGGGAGGAGGCCTCGACTATCACATGGTCTTTCAGCATGGTATTTAAGCCACACCTGAACACTCAGAAATTGCTAGCTCTTTGTTCCTGATCCTAGCCATCCTGCCCTGAGTTCCCTGTTCCTGGTGTTAGTTCCTTGATTCCCTGCTGTATTGATCTCCCGTGTTTTGACCTTGTGCCTTGTATACCGACTACTCTTTGCCTAGCGATTACTGTACTGTTTTGATCTCCTGTGTATGACCTTGCTTGCTTGCCTGACTATCCGTGTGTCTCCTCCTCGATTGTTATCCTGTATATATATTGTGCTTATTATTTTGGATCCAGGGTCCGTGTGCACACAGTTCTATACACTGGACCTACTCTGCATAACTCGCTTATGCAGAGAGGTCCTTGTATAAACCCTGATTTTCATACCTTTCTGTATGCTTATTGTTTGTATCTACCTGTATTATTTGGTTGCAGTGCATGTATGTGTATAGAATACATTGCCTGCTAGTCTATGCTGATTGTTTTCATGCATGAGGTTAATGCACAGCATTATTCTATTGTTATTTAATAATAAATTCTTATTATTCATTTATTCCTGGTTTTGTCAGTCTTTTCCTAAACAGTGACATCTCTGCCTGGTTGCGGGTTTGTGCGTTGTTTTCTGTTTGCTCCAGGTGCAGCGCACAAACTCCATGCAAATCGTAACAGTTGTGTACTATGAATAATTACTAGAAGATTAGCAGCAAAGAAAATATTCTCATACTTTTATTTTCAGGTATATAGTGTTTTTTCTAACATTGCATCATTCTATAATATGTGCAGATTACACAACATTCAGCATTCAAAATGATTCTTTCAGAGCAGTCTGTGAACTAATGACCTCTCCTCTAGCAGAGGAAAAGTAAATAGTTAACTAACAGTTGAGATAATAAAAGTCAGAAAACAGCCCTCTCCACGACTTTGAAAGTCGTAGAGATAATGGCTTTTTTTTATAGAGATAACAACTGGAGTTTCTTAAAGGGAACCAGAGACGAAGCCCCCTCATGTATTTTACCATATATATCAGTAAGAACATTAGAGAAAACACTTACCATGCTCTCTGTTTCACCCTCACTGCTAAAAGTGTCTGTTAACAGCAGTCACAAGAATCCCAGACTGAGCAATTAAATCTGGCTTTGCTGGGAATGATTATTGCTGAGTCTTTAAAGAGAACCAGAGATGAAGCACCCTCTTGTATTTTACCTTATAAATTAGTGGGAACATGACAGTAAACACCTAATCTGCCCTTTGTTTCATTGTTCTCTGTGTAATCTGACTGTTATCACGTCTGATAAGAATCCCCGACTGAAAAGTCAGGCTGCTCCTTCTAGCTTTGCTACAGAAAGATTATAGCTAAGTCTGTCTTCTGTGGTGTTATTTCAAGCCCAAGCCTGCCCCCTTGTGGCTTTGCTATAATGACTCAGCAATAATCATTCCCAGCAAAGCCAGATTTAATTGCTCAGTCTGGGATTCTTGTGACTGCTGTTAACAGACACTTTTAGCAGTGAGGGTGAAACAGAGAGCATGGTAAGTGTTTTCTCTAATGTTCTTACTGATATATATGGTAAAATACATGAAGGGGCTTTGTCTCTGGTTCCCTTTAACTCTTCCTGTACTGGAAACAATTAGACTGATGTATCTGATCTTAATGCTTTATTTCTTAGCTGTACTACACATACAAATCATAATATAATTTCTTTTTCGCTTCAGTGTCTCTTTAAGTTCTGCTGGGAGGCTACATGCTTTGTTGCTACGCCCCTGATTTTTTCACGAGGCAACACTGGAGATATGACACTGACATGTGTGAATGTAAAGTAGTCAGTGTACAGCTTGCATGACAGTGTACATTTACTGTCTCATCAAGGCCAGGGCACTATATGCACAGAGTTTGTATGCCCTCCCTGACCCTGTTTCTGTGTGGGTTTCCTCTGGGCACTCCAGTTTCCTCACACATGCCAAAAACATGCAGATTTGGCTTCCTCTAAATTGCCCCTAGACTATGATACTTGCACTACACGATACATACACCCAGGGGTGTTGTTAGGATCTTAAGAGATCCAGGGCAGTTTCGGGCGCTCCAGCCAAAAATGGGTGTGGCCATGCACCAGAATGTGGGTGTGGTATGGGTGGAGCAAAATGTACATGAACTTAAAGAGAAACTCCAACCTAGAATTGAACTTTATCCCAATCAGTATCTGATACCCCCTTTTACATGAGAAATATAATGATTTTCACAAACAGACCATCAGGGGGCGCTGTATGTCTGATTTTGTGCTGAAACCCCTCCCACAAGAAGCTCTAAGTACCACGGTACTCTGGGCAAACTGCCACAATGTAACAATGTTCACAGACAGGAATTAGCTGTTTACAGCTGTCTCTAACAGCCAAAACAGCTAGCAGCAGCTACATAACCTGCCCACAGTAAAAATGTCACCATGTAATACATGTCAGAATTAGAGTTGGGCCGAACGGTTCGCCTGCGAACGGTTCCATGCGAACTTCAGTGGTTCGCGTTCGCGTCCCGCAGGCAAACCTTTGCGGAAGTTCGGTTCGCCCCATAATGCACATGAAGGGTCAACTTTGACCCTCTACATCACAGTCAGCAGGCCCAGTGTAGACAATTAGGTTACACTAGCCCCTGGAGCCCCACCCCCCCTTATATAAGGCAGGCAGCGGCGGCCATTACGGTCACTCGTGTGCTGCCTGCGTTAGTGAGAGTAGGGCGAGCTGCTGCAGACTGTCTCTCAGGGAAAGATTAGTTAGGCTTAACTTGTTCCTGTCTGGCTGCATACCTGTTCTGTGAACCCACCACTGTATACCTGTGCTGTGAACCCACCACTGCATACCTGTGCTGTGAACCCACCACTGCATACCTGTGCTGTGAACCCACCACTGCATACCTGTGCTGTGAACCCACCACTGCATACCTGTTCAGTGAACCCGCCACTGCATACCTGTTCAGTGAACCTGCCACTGCACACCTGTTCTGTTCAGTGGACCCGCCACTGTATACCTGTTCAATGAACCCACCACTGCATACCTGTGCTGTGAACCCACCACTGCATACCTGTTCTGTGAACCCACCACTGCATACCTGTTCAGTGAACCCGCCACTGCATACCTGTTCTGTTCAGTGGACCCGCCACTGTATACCTGTTCAGTGAACCCGCCACTGCATACCTGTTCTGTTCAGTGGACCCGCCACTGTATACCTGTTCAGTGAACCCACCACTGCATACCTGTGCTGTGAACCCACCACTGCATACCTGTTCTGTGAACCCACCACTGCATACCTGTTCAGTGAACCCGCCACTGCATACCTGTTCTGTTCAGTGGACCCGCCACTGTATACCTGTTCAGTGAACCCGCCACTGCATACCTGTTCTGTTCAGTGGACCCGCCACTGTATACCTGTTCAGTGAACCCGCCACTGCATACCTGTTGTGTTCAGTGAACCTGCCACTGCATACCTGTTCTGTGAACCCGCCACTGTATACCTGTTCTGTTTAGTGAACCCGCCACTGTATACCTGTTCTGTTTAGTGAACCCGCCACTGCATACCTGTTCTGTTCAGTGGACCCGCCACTGTATACCTGTTCAGTGAACCCGCCACTGCATACCTGTTGTGTTCAGTGAACCTGCCACTGCATGCCTGTTCTGTGAACCCGCCACTGTATACCTGTTCTGTTTAGTGAACCCGCCACTGTATACCTGTTCTGTTTAGTGAACCCGCCACTGCATACCTGTTCTGTTCAGTGGACCCGCCACTGTATACCTGTTCAGTGAACCCGCCACTGCATACCTGTTGTGTTCAGTGAACCTGCCACTGCATACCTGTTCTGTGAACCCGCCACTGTATACCTGTTCTGTTTAGTGAACCCACCACTGTATACCTGTTCTGTTTAGTGAACCCGCCACTGTATACCTGTTCTGTTTAGTGAACCCGCCACTGCATACCTGTTCTGTTCAGTGGACCCGCCACTGTATACCTGTTCAGTGAACCCGCCACTGCATACCTGTTGTGTTCAGTGAACCTGCCACTGCATACCTGTTCTGTGAACCCGCCACTGTATACCTGTTCTGTTTAGTGAACCCGCCACTGTATACCTGTTCTGTTTAGTGAACCCGCCACTGCATACCTGTTCTGTTCAGTGGACCCGCCACTGTATACCTGTTCAGTGAACCCGCCACTGCATACCTGTTGTGTTCAGTGAACCTGCCACTGCATACCTGTTCTGTGAACCCGCCACTGTATACCTGTTCTGTTTAGTGAACCCGCCACTGTATACCTGTTCTGTTTAGTGAACCCGCCACTGCATACCTGTTCTGTTCAGTGGACCCGCCACTGTATACCTGTTCAGTGAACCCGCCACTGCATACCTGTTGTGTTCAGTGAACCTGCCACTGCATACCTGTTCTGTGAACCCGCCACTGTATACCTGTTCTGTTTAGTGAACCCGCCACTGTATACCTGTTCTGTTTAGTGAACCCGCCACTGCATACCTGTTCTGTTCAGTGGACCCGCCACTGTATACCTGTTCAGTGAACCCGCCACTGCATACCTGTTGTGTTCAGTGAACCTGCCACTGCATACCTGTTCTGTGAACCCGCCACTGTATACCTGTTCTGTTTAGTGAACCCGCCACTGTATACCTGTTCTGTTTAGTGAACCCGCCACTGCATACCTGTTCTGTTCAGTGGACCCGTCACTGTATACCTGTTCAGTGAACCCGCCACTGCATACCTGTTCTGTTTAGTGAACCCGCCACTGTATACCTGTTCTGTTTAGTGAACCCGCCACTGCATACCTGTTCTGTTCAGTGGACCCGCCACTGTATACCTGTTCAGTGAACCCGCCACTGTATACCTGTTCTGTTTAGTGAACCCGCCACTGCATACCTGTTCTGTTCAGTGGACCCGCCACTGTATACCTGTTCAGTGAACCCGCCACTGCATACCTGTTGTGTTCAGTGAACCTGCCACTGCATACCTGTTCTGTGAACCCGCCACTGTATACCTGTTCTGTTTAGTGAACCCGCCACTGTATACCTGTTCTGTTTAGTGAACCCGCCACTGTATACCTGTTCTGTTTAGTGAACCCGCCACTGCATACCTGTTCTGTTCAGTGGACCCGCCACTGTATACCTGTTCAGTGAACCCGCCACTGCATACCTGTTGTGTTCAGTGAACCTGCCACTGCATACCTGTTCTGTGAACCCGCCACTGTATACCTGTTCTGTTTAGTGAACCCGCCACTGTATACCTTTTCTGTTTAGTGAACCCGCCACTGTATACCTTTTCTGTTTAGTGAACCCGCCACTGCATACCTGTTCTGTTCAGTGGACCCGCCACTGTATACCTGTTCAGTGAACCCGCCACTGCATACCTGTTGTGTTCTGTGAACCTGCCACTGCATACCTGTTCTGTGAACCCGCCACTGTATACCTGTTCTGTTTAGTGAACCCGCCACTGTATACCTGTTCTGTTTAGTGAACCCGCCACTGCATACCTGTTCTGTTCAGTGGACCCGCCACTGTATACCTGTTCAGTGAACCCGCCACTGCATACCTGTTGTGTTCAGTGAACCTGCCACTGCATACCTGTTCTGTGAACCCGCCACTGTATACCTGTTCTGTTTAGTGAACCCGCCACTGTATACCTGTTCTGTTTAGTGAACCCGCCACTGCATACCTGTTCTGTTCAGTGGACCCGCCACTGTATACCTGTTCAGTGAACCCGCCACTGCATACCTGTTCTGTTTAGTGAACCCGCCACTGTATACCTGTTCTGTTTAGTGAACCCGCCACTGCATACCTGTTCTGTTCAGTGGACCCGTCACTGTATACCTGTTCAGTGAACCCGCCACTGTATACCTGTTCTGTTTAGTGAACCCGCCACTGCATACCTGTTCTGTTCAGTGCACCCGCCACTGCATACCTGTTGTGTTCAGTGAACCTGCCACTGCATACCTGTTCTGTGAACCCGCCACTGTATACCTGTTCTGTTTAGTGAACCCGCCACTGTATACCTGTTCTGTTTAGTGAACCCGCCACTGTATACCTGTTCTGTTTAGTGAACCCGCCACTGCATACCTGTTCTGTTCAGTGGACCCGCCACTGTATACCTGTTCAGTGAACCCGCCACTGCATACCTGTTGTGTTCAGTGAACCTGCCACTGCATACCTGTTCTGTGAACCCGCCACTGTATACCTGTTCTGTTTAGTGAACCCGCCACTGTATACCTTTCTGTTTAGTGAACCCGCCACTGCATACCTGTTCTGTTCAGTGGACCCGCCACTGTATACCTGTTCAGTGAACCCGCCACTGCATACCTGTTGTGTTCAGTGAACCTGCCACTGCATACCTGTTCTGTGAACCCGCCACTGTATACCTGTTCTGTTTAGTGAACCCGCCACTGTATACCTGTTCTTTTTAGTGAACCCGCCACTGCATACCTGTTCTGTTCAGTGGACCCGCCACTGTATACCTGTTCAGTAAACCCCCCAAAGCATACCTGTTGTGTTCAGTGAACCTGCCACTGCATACCTGTTCTGTGAACCCGCCACTGTATACCTGTTCTGTTTAGTGAACCCGCCACTGTATACCTTTTCTGTTTAGTGAACCCGCCACTGTATACCTTTTCTGTTTAGTGAACCCGCCACTGCATACCTGTTCTGTTCAGTGGACCCGCCACTGTATACCTGTTCAGTGAACCCTCCACTGCATACCTGTTGTGTTCTGTGAACCTGCCACTGCATACCTGTTCTGTGAACCCGCCACTGTATACCTGTTCTGTTTAGTGAACCCGCCACTGTATACCTGTTCTGTTTAGTGAACCCGCCACTGCATACCTGTTCTGTTCAGTGGACCCGCCACTGTATACCTGTTCAGTGAACCCGCCACTGCATACCTGTTGTGTTCAGTGAACCTGCCACTGCATACCTGTTCTGTGAACCCGCCACTGTATACCTGTTCTGTTTAGTGAACCCGCCACTGTATACCTGTTCTGTTTAGTGAACCCGCCACTGTATACCTGTTCTGTTCAGTGGACCCGCCACTGTATACCTGTTCAGTGAACCCGCCACTGCATACCTGTTCTGTTTAGTGAACCCGCCACTGTATACCTGTTCTGTTTAGTGAACCCGCCACTGCATACCTGTTCTGTTCAGTGGACCCGTCACTGTATACCTGTTCAGTGAACCCGCCACTGTATACCTGTTCTGTTTAGTGAACCCGCCACTGCATACCTGTTCTGTTCAGTGAACCCGCCACTGCATACCTGTTGTGTTCAGTGAACCTGCCACTGCATACCTGTTCTGTGAACCCGCCACTGTATACCTGTTCTGTTTAGTGAACCCGCCACTGTATACCTGTTCTGTTTAGTGAACCCGCCACTGTATACCTGTTCTGTTTAGTGAACCCGCCACTGCATACCTGTTCTGTTCAGTGGACCCGCCACTGTATACCTGTTCAGTGAACCCGCCACTGCATACCTGTTGTGTTCAGTGAACCTGCCACTGCATACCTGTTCTGTGAACCCGCCACTGTATACCTGTTCTGTTTAGTGAACCCGCCACTGTATACCTTTCTGTTTAGTGAACCCGCCACTGCATACCTGTTCTGTTCAGTGGACCCGCCACTGTATACCTGTTCAGTGAACCCGCCACTGCATACCTGTTGTGTTCAGTGAACCTGCCACTGCATACCTGTTCTGTGAACCCGCCACTGTATACCTGTTCTGTTTAGTGAACCCGCCACTGTATACCTGTTCTTTTTAGTGAACCCGCCACTGCATACCTGTTCTGTTCAGTGGACCCGCCACTGTATACCTGTTCAGTGAACCCGCTACTGCATACCTGTTGTGTTCAGTGAACCTGCCACTGCATACCTGTTCTGTGAACCCGCCACTGTATACCTGTTCTGTTTAGTGAACCCACCGCATCAGTGCGCATACCTGTGCAGTTAAGTGAACCCACCTACCTACGTGAGTGCACGCAGTGTGATATACCACTCCGTGCATACCCGATATGGACAAAACAGGTAGAGGAAGAGGTAGTGCCAGAGCCAGAGGAAGGCCACCCGGCAGGTCTGCGCGAGGTCGTGTAAATGTAATTTCGTGTGGACCTGGCCCACAGTACAGTGCTCGGAAGAAGGCACGTCCCATCACCTCCCAAGATTGTCAGGACGTGGTTGAGTATTTAGCGACACAGAACACCTCATCTTGCTCAGCCACCAGCGCTACTACTAGCACCACTTCCGCTGCATTTGACACTTCGCAAGAATTATTTAGTGGTGAAATCACTGATGCACAGCCATTGTTGTTACAGCCAGATGAATTTTCACCAGCTAATATGTCTGAGTTACGCGGCAACACTATGGATGTAACGTGTCAGGAGGATGAAGGACCTACTGATGGTGCAAGTTTGGATTTGTCTGAGGCAAGCGAAGCTGGGCAGGATGACTACGATGATGACGGTAATAGGGATCCTCTGTATGTTCCCAATAGAGGAGATGAAGAGGGGGACAGTTCAGAGGGGGAGTCAGAGAGTAGTAGGAGGAGAGAAGTTGCTGAAAGAAGCTGGGGCAGCTCTTCGTCAGAAACAGCTGGTGGCAGAGTCCGGCACCATGTATCGCCACCTATGTACAGCCAGCCAACTTGCCCTTCAGCATCAGCTGCTGAGGTCCCCATAGTGCCCACATCCCAGGGTGGCTCAGCGGTGTGGAAATTTTTTAATGTGTGTGCCTCAGATCGGACCAAAGCCATCTGTTCGCTCTGCCAACAAAAATTGAGCCGTGGAAAGGCCAACACTCACGTAGGGACAAGTGCCTTACGAAGGCACCTGGAGAAAAGGCACAAACAGCAATGGGATGGCCACCTGAGCAAAAGCAGCAGCAGCACACAAAAGCAAAGCCACCCTCCTTCTCCTCTTCCTCCTCCATCAGGTGCATTATCTGCTTCTGCCGCTTTCTCCCTTCCACCTTCACAGGCACCCTCCTCCACTCCGCCTCTGCCCTTGAGCGGTTCCTGCTCCTCTGCCCACAGCAGCAGTCAGGTGTCCGTGAAGGAAATGTTTGAGCGGAAGAAGCCAATTTCGGCCAGTCACCCCCTTGCCCGGCGTCTGACAGATGGCGTGGCGGAACTGTTAGCTCGGCAGCTGTTACCATACCGGCTGGTGGACTCTGAGGCCTTCCGTAAATTTGTGGCCATCGGAACACCGCAGTGGAAGATGCCAGGCCGCACTTATTTTTCGAGAAAGGCCATACCCCAACTGCACCGTGAAGTTGAGAGGCAAGTGGTGTCATCTCTTGCGAAGAGCGTTGGGTCAAGGGTACACCTGACCACGGATGCCTGGTCTGCCAAGCACGGGCAGGGCCGCTACATTACCTACACAGCCCATTGGGTGAACCTGGTGGTGAACGATGGCAAGCAGGGCGCAGCGGACCAAATTGTGACACCTCCACGGCTTGCAGGCAGGCCTCCTGCCACCTCCTCTCCTCCTGCTACATGCTCTTCGCTGTCCTCCTCCTCCTTGGCTGAGTGGCAGTTCTCCTCTCCAGCTACACAGCCCCAGCTCCGCAGGGCCTATGCTGCATGCCAGGTACGACGCTGTCACGCCATCTTAGACATGTCTTGTCTCAAAGCGGAGAGTCACACTGGAGCAGCTCTCCTGGCTGCTCTTAAGAAACAGGTGGATGAGTGGCTGACCCCGCACCACCTGGAGATAGGCAACGTGGTGTGCGACAACGGCAGCAATCTGCTTGCCGCTTTGCATATGGGGAAGCTGACACACATACCCTGCATGGCACATGTCATGAATCTAGTGGTTCAAAGATTTGTGGCAAAGTACCCTGGCTTAGCGAATGTCCTGAAGCAGGCCAGGAAGTTCTGTGGGCATTTGAGGCGGTCTTACACAGCCATGGCACGCTTTGCGGAAATTCAGCGCAAAAACAACATGCCGGTGAGACGCCTCATTTGCGATAGCCCGACTCGCTGGAACTCGACCCTGCTCATGTTCTCCCGCCTGCTAGAACAGAAGAAAGCCGTGACCCACTACCTCTACAACTACAGTAGAATGAAACAGTCTGGGAAGATGGGGATGTTCTGGCCCGACAACTGGACACTGATGGAAAATGCATGCAGGCTCATGCGGCCGTTTGAGGAGGTGACCAACCTGGTGAGCCGCAGTGAGGGCACCATCAGCGACTTAATTCCCTACGCTTACTTCTTGGAGCGTGCTGTGCGTAGAGTGGCGGATGAAGCTGCGAATGAGCGTGACCAGGAACCGTTACGGCAGGAACAGGCATGGGACCAATTTTCATCAGACCCAGCTGTTTCCTCAACACCTGCGGCAGCACAGAGGGGGGAGGAGGAGGAAGAAGAGAAGTCGTGTGCAGAAGACGAGTCAGACTCAGAGGATGATGAGCAAGGTGTTTCTTGGGGGAGGAGGAGGAGGAGGAGGAGGGGACAGCGGCAGGAGAACAACCTCAGCAGGCATCGCAAGGGGCTTGTGCTGCTCAACCTTCCCGTGGTATTGTTCGCGGCTGGGGGGAGGAGGTTGACTTACCTGACGTCACTGAGGAAGAGCAAGAGGAGATGGAGGGTACTGGATCCGACTTTGTGCAGATGTCGTCTTTTATGCTGTCCTGCCTGTTGAGGGACCCCCGTATAAAAAACCTCAAGGGGAATGAGCTGTACTGGGTGGCCACACTACTAGACCCTCGGTACAGGCACAAAGTGGCGGACCTGTTACCAACTCACCGGAAGGTGGAAAGGATGCAGCACATGCAGAACCAGCTGTCAACTATGCTTTACAATGCCTTTAAGGGTGATGTGACGGCACAACGCCAGCAAGGTACCACTGCCACTAATCCTCCTCCCGTGTCCACGCAGTCAAAGACAGGACGCTCCAGCGATCTCATGGTGATGTCGGACATGCGGACGTTCTTTAGTCCAACGCCTCGCCGTAGCCCTTCCGGATCCACCCTCCACCAACGCCTGGAACGGCAGGTAGCCGACTACCTGGCCTTAAGTGTGGATGTAGACACTGCTGTGAACAGCGATGAGGAACCCTTGAACTACTGGGTGCGCAGGCTTGACCTGTGGCCAGAACTGTCCCAATTTGCCATCCAACTTCTCTCCTGCCCTGCCGCAAGCGTCCTGTCAGAAAGGACCTTCAGCGCAGCTGGAGGCATTGTCACAGAGAAGAGAAGTCGCCTAAGTCACAAAAGTGTTAAGTACCTCACCTTTATCAAAATGAATGAGGCATGGATCCCGGAGGGCTGCTGCCCGCCCCAAGACTAAGTCAGTCCCCGCACACACAGCATCTCTGCCTGCACGCCGTGTGACTGGCTGCCTGGCCTGCCCCAAGAAGACTAAGTCGCTCCCAGTCCCTCCACACAGCATGTCTGCCTGCAGGCCGCTTGACTACCTTCTCCGCCACCACCAACAGGGTCCGGGACTCCAGGCGGATTGCTGAATTTTTTAGGCCGCTGCTAGCAGCGGCCGCTGTAATAATTTTTCTGGTGCGTGTACATGACTGCCTAATTTTTCTGGCTGCACTGCGGGCAGCTGCAACAACAAAAGAAAAGGCATGTACATGCGCCCATTCCCCTTCGTGATCATTACCTTGCCGTGGTGAAGGGGCTAGCGTATCACAATGAAGCAATGACCGGCGCCTAGATGAGTGTCTCGGGGGGCACACCCACGATAATAAGGTCGTTGCCTCATTGTGGTCAGACCAAATTTGATCAGCTGGACAGTCACTGTTCTGTCATTCAGCTACATCAGCCAGGCGACCATATGGGCTGTAAAGCCACCAAAACCTGCACTCTCGCCATGGTGCGCACCAGTCCAGCACGGCCGTCACTACACAAACAGCTGTTTGCGGTGCGTTACACGGTGAGTTTGGTGTGTCAGTGTGAAGCAGTACCTTAATTACACTACCTGATTGATGTATACACATGCAAGATGTTTGAAAGCACTTTAGGCCTGTCATTTAGCATTCAATGTGATTTCTGCCCTTAAAACTCTGCTTTGCGTCAAATCCAGATTTTTCCCGGGGACTTTTGGCATGTATCCCACTCCGCCATGCCCCCCTCCAGGTGTTAGACCCCTTGAAACATCTTTTCCATCACTTTTGTGGCCAGCATAATTATTTTTTTTTTCAAAGTTCGCATCCCCATTGAAGTCTATTGCGGTTCGCGAACTTTAACGCGAACCGAACCTTCCGCGGAAGTTCGCGAACCAGGTTCGCGAACCTAAAATCGGAGGTTCGGCCCAACTTTAGTCAGAATGTGAATCTGGGAGAGGAAAGATTTTACAATTAGCAAACACTGACTAAATCATTTATCCATAATTATGGTAAAAAATGAAGCACTTTTTTTACTACATTATTTTCACTGGAGTTCCTCTTTAACAGCGCTCTTAAGGTGCGTACACACATGCGACTATAGTCGTTTGAAACGATCGTTCCCCGATCTTTTCAAACGACGATCGTTTGAAAAAAAGCAGCCAACGACCATGAAGTCCATGAAGTCTAACAACGGACGAGCTAGAGCGTTAAAAACAAACGATCTAGCTTGGCGGATTTTTCCCAACGACGATCGTTTGCAAAAGTAGTACATCGTTGGAAACGGTCGTTCGTACTAGGCTTGACATGCGCATTTCACTATTTCTCCATGGAACTTTTCATTTTTAAGCGCAGGCGCAATAGTTGCTTTTACGTGATGTAACGTTCGTTCTAACGATCAGATCGTTACACACCTTCAAAAACTAACTTTACTTAGGTCGTTCTTTCGTCAATTAAAAGTTCGTTCGTCGTTCATAACGAACGATCGTTGTCGCATGTGTGTACGTAGCATAAGTAGACCTCCCAGAAAAATGTTGGATGAAGCCCCCCTCTCCATTAATACAAAACAAAATGCATGCTGGGTGCTGTGGTGCCTCTATGGGGCATGCTGGGTGTTGTAGTACCATGCTGGAAGCTGTGGAGCCTCCATGGGGAGTATGCATCGTTGTGTGTGTCCTCACCGTTCCTCACCCCGAACCCCCTCTTCCCAGCAGAGTAGCACATCGGGACTAACTACTCATATCCTCCCATCCACTCAAAGTGTGGAGAGGTCCTCTGTAGCTGGCGACTCTTCCCCTAGCATCCGAGGATCAGACGCTAGGAGCTCTGTCTGATTTCTTCTCAGATACTAAGTGGAGAAGCCCAGGAGAGATGTCTGCAGAATCTGGAGACCAAGGGCCATATGCAATTCACTTTTTCTCCTAAGTTTTCTCCTAGGAGATCACTTTTCATCTATGGTTTAAAAACACTTTGGAATGGAAAAAGTAACAAAAAGTAAGTGAAAATGTACTGCCAAAATTATTTTGAGTATTTATTTTGCTTGCTGGTGGTTTGAGGCTGCTTACACACAGGGACGTTACAGGCGCACGTTAGTGTGCCTGTAACGCTCCCCCAACGCACAGCAATGTAACACAAGTGGGCTGTTCACACAGCCCACGTTGCGTTACATGTAACGCTGCACGTTCTCCGGAAAGTGCAGCATGCTACGGTGTTAGAGCGGCTATAGCCGCGTTAGACTGTTTGCACATGCTCAGTAGGGGGCAGAGAGGAGGCGGGGAGAGCCAGCTACAGTAGCCGCGCACATGGCTACTTAATATTCACTGCACTGGCGGCAGCTGATTGGCCGGCGGGACCACGTGATGCGGAGTGTCTCGCTCCGCATCACGTGGTCCCGCCGGTCAATCAGCGCCACTCTGGGAGACCTTATAGGAATAGAGCCGCCTAACGCGGCTCACTCTACCGTCGGCTCTTGCAGCACCATACGTTGTGTTAGGTGCACGTTATGCGACCTTAACGTGGCACCTAACACAACGTCTTGGTGTGCAAGTAGCCTAAAAGACAGTTTATTGACAAGTTTGAAAATTTCACCTAGGAGAAAAGTCAGGTGAAAAAGGGAATTGCATATGGCCCCAAGTGTCCAGAGATGGGTACTGCTGCCTGACTCTGTCTGCTTGATATCCGGGGCACCCCAGAATAGATCCAGGGCACGTGCCACTGATGTTTGGGGCTAGTCATTCACCACAGGATACATACATAGACTATGGTAGGGATGTGTGTGAGCACCTCTGAGGGACGGTTAAGTGACAAGACAAGGGATACTCATTCCGATTCCACGGAATGGAAATTTCCGCATTTCCGATCGGAAATCACATTTTCGGAAATCAGTGTGCAGAATTTGGAATTCGGCGGAAATCGCGGAAATTTCCGCTATACCGATAATCGGTAATTTTAAGCCAATCAGAGGATGAGGATTTGTATTGCAGTAAGCGGTAGCGGAAATTTCTGCGGAAATCCGTTGAACCAATAGTTGGTCATTTTAAGCCAATCAGAAGACTCGGGATGAAGCAGCCAATCAGAGATTGAGTATTTGTACTGCAATGAGCAGGTAGCGGAAATTTCAGCGGAAATCCGCCATACTAGTCGGTAATTTTAAGCCAATCAGAAGACTCGGAATGATTAAGCCAATCAGAGAATGAGGATTTGTAGTGCAGTAAGCGGTAGGCAGAATTTTACATGGAAAACGGAAATCGGAATACCGTCGGAATACAGTGGTAGCGGAAATCTGCATTGGTGGAATGCGGAATTTCCGCGGAATCGGAAATCAGCACTTCCGACCATCCCTAGACAATATACTCTGTACAGCGCTGCGGAAGATGTCAGCACTATATAAATACGAAATAATAATAATGCAAAGTATGCCACTGTTACCATACTGCATTTAGCGGTAACACACTGCATGCAATGCGTCACTAAACCACAACCCATTATACCACAATGCACCCACTGCTCACTGAGAACTTCGTACAGGTGGTGCATTGTAGTGCAGTGTGCCATGCTACAGAGCAGCCATTACCCCGCAATGCAGCACCACTGTGGACAAGTTCAAACAGGTACCTTCTCAGATGCATGAAAGGACAACTGTACTGAGAAGATTATGGAGGCTGCCATGTTTATTTCCCTTTAAACAATACCAGTTGCCTGGCAGCCCTGCTAATCTATTTGTATCTATTTGGCCGCAGTAGTGTCTGAATCACACCAGAAACAAGCATGCAGCTAATCTTGTCAGATCTGACAATAATGTCACAAACCCCTGATCTGCTGCATGCTTGTTCAGGGTCTATGGCTGAAAGTATTACAGGCACAGGATCAGCAGGACTGCCAGGAAACTGTTATTGCTTAAAAGGAAATAAATATGGCAGCCTCCATATACCTCTATCTTTCGCTGTCCTTTAAAGGCAACCCAAGGTGAGAATAATATGGAGGCTGCTACATTTATTTCCTTTTAAGCAATACCAGTTGCCTGGCTGCACGGCTGGTCCTCTGCCTCTGATACTTTCACCCATAGACCCTGAGCAAGCATGCAGGTGTAATTGGGCCCTAGGCAAGGCACTACATTTGCGGGCTCCTGGTGGTCTTTTTGGTAAGCTGAAGTGGAGAGAGGTCAGAGTAGGTTGCAGGCGGGCCCCTGACTCCCACTACGCCCCAAGCACCTGCCTAGGTTGCCTAGTGGATAATCCTGCTCTGCTCCTGAAAGTGTCATTATTATTTATTGGTGGGGGAATGATTTATATACATTTGAATCAATGTAGAACTGATTTTTTTTTTTATGATTTGAATGCAGTGTGTTTGATCCTACATTTCGTAAACGCACCTTGCGGCCATGCCTGCGATGCCCAGTGACAATCATAAGATTTGCATTCGCTTGCTACGGCTGATTTGGTAATTGTATATAATCCAGGGTGGTGCGCACCTCCCCGGACAATGGGATATCCGCCTTTGTAGTGGGCTCAGGAAAAGCTGCTGCAGATAATGAGTGAGTGCAGATAGATGACCATGGTGAGGGATTAGAGTGAGGGACAGACTGCGGAAGATGTCAGCGCTGGTATCCAGCATTCAGGGGATCTCAATGGGGGGGGTTGCTGCAAGACGAGGGGGTGTAACGATTCTTCTGAAAGATTATCATGCAGGAGGACAGCAGACAGTATTATTATTTAGTATTTATATAATGCTTCCCGCAGCACTCTACAGAGGATATTGTCTTGTCACTTAAAGCAGAACTAAAAAGTGATAAAAAAAATAAGAGTTTCACTTACCTGGGGCTCCTGCCAGCCCCCTGCGGCCGACCTGCGCCCTCGCAGTCCTGGACCGATCCTCTGTTCCCCCGCCGCTGCTCTCTTTTTTTCCCTACCCTAGTAGGCCTTCCTGTAGCCAGGAGCGCCCTGCACAGATGAAGTATGAGAAAATCTCCGCTATCCCTGCGCAGTTCGCGACCGGCTACGGGAAGGTGTGTGGCCAGGCGCACTTCCCCGAACTGCGTAATGTGAACCGTGGCGGGAGAAACGAGGATCGGTCCAGGACTGCGAGGGCACAGGTCGGTCCAGGACTGCGAGGGCTGCAGGGGGCTGGCAGAACCCCCATGTAAGCGAAACTCTTATTTTTTTTTATCCGTTTCGCTTTAACTGTCCCTCAGAGGAGCTCACACTCTAATCCCTACCATCGTCATACGTGTTTCGTAGTTTAGGGCCAATTTCAGGGGGAAGCTAATTAACTTATCTGTATGGTTTTGGGGTGTGGGAGGAAACACGAGTGCCAGGAGGAAACCCAAGCAGACATGGAAAACATACAAACTCCATGCAGATAGTGCCCTGGCTGGGATTTGAACTGGGAACCCAGCGCTGCAAGGCAAGAGTGCTATTCACTACGCCACCATGCTGCCCAAGACATGTAATATATGTGTAATATATAATCAGAAGTAATAAACACAACATAGCTCATTATAGGAAATGTAACTACAGGGCTTATTTCCACTAGACACGTTCACGTGCGTTTTCATGTATGTATGCGTTTTGCGAGACACAAGTACATTTTTATGCTAGCATTAAAGGGAACTCATGGGGCTTGATTTACTAAGGCTGGTTTCACAGTGGGACGTTACAGGCGCACGTTAGAGCAGCCTGTAGCGCACCCCACCGCACAGCAATGATAAATCAATGTGCTGTTCACAGTGCCCACGTTGCGTTACTTAGTAACGCTGCGCCATAATATAACGTATTGCATGCAGTACTTTATAAGCGTCAGAGCCGCGTTAGACTGCTTGCACATGCTCAGTAGTGTTGGGGAGGCTGGAGAGCGGCCAGGCACATGGCTAATTAATATTCACTGCACTCAGTGATGTGCAGTGTTTACTTCCTGGAGCAGCCGCTCTGTGCGGGGATTGGCCGGCGGGACCACGTGATGCCGCATGCGTCCAAGAGTACGCGTCACGGCATCACGGACGCCAGAGTGAGCTGCACAACGCGGCTCACTGTGACGTTCAAAGCAGGGAGCACCAGGCGTTGCGTTAGGGGCACGTTATGCAACCATAACGTCCCCTAAAACGCAACGTCCTACTGTGAAACCAGCCTTAACCGTGATATCTCAAACATCACACCTTATCAAAGATATCACACCTTATCAAAGTTATCACACCTTATCAGAGTAGCATAGTGAGCGCTATGAACCCGAGGGGCTCAGGGCAGGACGAGTGCCATTGCCAATTAGCAGGCATACGTTTGTAGCGTTCGCTATGCTACTTTGATAAGGCGTGTTAACTTTAATAAGCTGTGATATCTTTGATAAGGTGTGATATTTGAGTTATCACGGTTTAGTGAATCAAGCCCATGGTGTGCAGCAGCCTGCAGGGATTTTTCACCTTATGCATCAGAGCAATTTTTACCACCCATTTATTCGCTAATAACTTTATCACTACTTATCACAATTTATTGATCTACATCTTGTTTTTTCCTCTACTAATTAGGCTTTCTTTGGGTGGTTCATTTTGCTAAGAATTATTTTTTTATAAATGCATTTTAACAGGATTAATAAGAAAAAAATGGGAAAAAATCATTATTTCTCAGTTTTCGGGCATCATAGCTTTAAAATAATCCATGTTACCATAATGAAAACCTATGTATTTTATTTGTCAGTTTGTCTCGGTTATGACACCATTTAAATTTTGTCCCTATCACAATGTATGCCGCCAATATTTTATTTAGAAATAAAGGTGCATTTTTTCCGTTTTGCGTCCATCACTATTTACAAGCTTATAATTTAAAAAAATGTTCATAGTATACCCCCTTCAAATGCATATTTAAAAAAATTGTAACTTTTTTTTTCTATTAAAAATTGTATTTGGGTAATATTTTGGTGTGGGAAATAAACAGTTAATTTTTAATGCTATTATATGTGTAAATTGTAATGTAAAAAATATGTAGATGTAGTTTTACTATTTGGCCACCTTTATTTTTTTTTCTCCTTGTGCTTATCGCTAAGCGAAAGCACAAGGGGAACGCAGAAGATTTTATGTGCAAAAAGACTAAAGCCTCTTGTAAGAGCGCTTCGGTTTTTCTGCTTGGGACATGGATCGGTGATCGGGAACCATGTTCCTATTCACTGATCCCAGGGCTACCGGGGGACAGCACAGGGGGCGCGCCCGCAATCGCTGCACCGCAGCAGAGCAGCCGTCTGGACTTGAGCTTCATGTCCGGGCGGCAGAAATGGTTAAAGGAGAACTGTAGTGAGAGGGATATGGAGGCTGCCATATTTATTTCCTTTTAAGCAATACCAGTTGCCTGGCAGCCCTGCTGATCTATTTGGCTGAAGTAGTGGCTGAATCACACCAGAAACGAGCATGCAGCTAATCTTGTCAAAATTGTCAGAAAAACCATCGACTGCATGCTTGTTCAGGGTCTAAGTATTAGAGGCAGAAGATGAGCAGGATTGCCAAGGTAACTGGTATAGCTTAAATGAAAATAAATATGGCAGCCTCCATATCCCTCTCTCTACAGTTCTCCTGACAGCACCAGTGGAAAGCAGGACTGGGAACAAGTAATAATACTTACCTGCGTGCTCCATGCCAATCCCGGCAGTGGAATGGAGGGAAAGTTGATCGGGGGCATCTTGCTGATGGTTAGGGGCCTGTGCCCCAGGATAAATGGACTAACAAAAGTGCTGACCAGTGAATCCTCCTCTGCCTCTTTCCATTGAAGTAAGTGGGTACTTTTGCACAGTTGCACAACAGAGTGCATGTATATCACTAGAGATCTTGAGCCCCAGTACCTGGGAAACAAGTGCTTACATCCAGAAGCCTAAAACTGGGACTGAGGCTGCTTTTACAGTGAGACGGTACAGGCGCACGTTAGAGCAGCCTGTAACGCACCCCAGCGCACAGTAATGAAAAATCAATGGGCTGTTCACAGTGCCCACGTTGCGTTACATTGTAACCCTGCGTCACAAGACAACGTACTGCATGCAGTACTTTAGACGCGGCTGAGCCGCGTTAGACTGCTTGCACATGCTCAGTAATCTTGTGGAGGAGCGGAGAGCGGCCAGGCACATGGCTAATTAATATGCACTGCACGTTGTGACGTGCAGTGTTTACTTCCTGGAGCGGCCGCTCTGTGCGGCGATTGGCCGGCGGGACCACGTGATTCCGCATGCGCACAAGAGTGCGCATCACGGCATCACTGACGCCAGAGTGAGCTGCACAACGCGGCTCACTCTGACGTCCAGATCCAGCACCACCAGGCGTTCCATTAGGGGGACGTTATGCGACCTTAACGCCCCCCTCGAACGCAACGTCCTGGTGTGAAATTAGCCTTAAAGTGGTTCTTTACTTGGGGCTTCTGGTGTCCCCTTGCAGAAATCCTGTGCCACTTTCCGTTTCGCCGACTACGACCATTGGCCACTGTACCCGCCGCACGCGCCCTCGCTCCCACTCATGACACCGGGAGCATCCCGCACAGGCGCAGTACAAGAAAGCTTTGTACTGTGCCTGCGCAGGATGATCCTGGCAGCGGGAGCGAGCACATGCACAGCTGTGGCCACGCAGGCGCAGTACAAGAAAGCTTTGTACTGTGCCTGCGCAGGATGATCCTGCAGCGGGAGCGAGCACATGCACAGCTGTGGCCACGCAGGCGCAGTACAAGAAAGCTTTGTACTGTGCCTGCGCAGGATGATCCTGGCAGCGGGAGCGAGCACATGCACAGCTGTGGCCACGCAGGCGCAGTACAAGAAAGCTTTGTACTGTGCCTGCGCAGGATGATCCTGGCAGTGGGAGCGAGCACATGCACAGCTGTGGCCACGCAGGCGCAGTACAAGAAAGCTTTGTACTGTGCCTGCGCAGGATGATCCTGACAGTGGGAGTGAGCACATGCACAGCTGTGGCCACGCAGGCGCAGTACAAGAAAGCATTGTACTGTGCCTGCGCAGGATGATCCTGGCAGCGGGAGCGAGCACATGCACAACTGTGGCCACGCAGGCGCAGTACAAGAAAGCTTTGTACTGTGCCTGCGCAGGATGATCCTGGCAGCGGGAGCGAGCACATGCATAGCTGTGGCCACGCAGGCGCAGTACAAGAAAGCATTGTACTGTGCCTGTGCAGGATGATCCTGGCAGCGGGAGCGAGCACATGCACAGCTGTGGCCACGCAGGCGCAGTACAAGAAAGCTTTGTACTGTGCCTGCGCAGGATGATCCTGGCAGCGGGAGCGAGCACATGCACAGCTGTGGCCACGCAGGCGCAGTACAAGAAAGCTTTGTACTGTGCCTGCGCAGGATGATCCTGGCAGCGGGAGCGAGCACATGCACAGCTGTGGCCACGCAGGTGCAGTACAAGAAAGCTTTGTACTGTGCCTGCGCAGGATGATCCTGGCAGTGGGAGCGAGCACATGCACAGCTGTGGCCACGCAGGCGCAGTACAAGAAAGCTTTGTACTGTGCCTGCGCAGGATGATCCTGGCAGCGGGAGCGAGAACATGCACAGCTGTGGCCACGCAGGCGCAGTACAAGAAAGCATTGTACTGTGCCTGCGCAGGATGATCCTGGCAGCGGGAGCGAGCACATGCACAGCTGTGGCCACGCAGGCGCAGTACAAGAAAGCTTTGTACTGTGCCTGCGCAGGATGATCCTGGCAGTGGGAGCAAGCACATGCACAGCTGTGGCCACGCAGGCGCAGTACAAGAAAGCTTTGTACTGTGCCTGCGCAGGATGATTCTGACAGTGGGAGTGAGCACATGCACAGCTGTGGCCACGCAGGCGCAGTACAAGAAAGCTTTGTACTGTGCCTGCGCAGGATGATCCTGACAGTGGGAGTGAGCACATGCACAACTGTGGCCACGCAGGCGCAGTACAAGAAAGCTTTGTACTGTGCCTGCGCAGGATGATCCTGGCAGCGGGAGCGAGCACATGCACAGCTGTGGCCACGCAGGCGCAGTACAAGAAAGCTTTGTACTGTGCCTGCGCAGGATGATCCTGGCAGCGGGAGCAAGCACATGCACAGCTGTGGCCACGCAGGCGCAGTACAAGAAAGCTTTGTACTGTGCCTGCGCAGGATGATCCTGGCAGCGGGAGCGAGCACATGCACAGCTGTGGCCACGCAGGCACAGTACAAGAAAGCTTTGTACTGTGCCTGCGCAGGATGATCCTGGCAGCGGGAGCGAGCACATGCACAGCTGTGGCCACGCAGGCGCAGTACAAGAAAGCTTTGTACTGTGCCTGCGCAGGATGATCCTGGCAGCGGGAGCGAGCACATGCACAGCTGTGGCCACGCAGGCGCAGTACAAGAAAGCTTTGTACTGTGCCTGCGCAGGATGATCCTGGCAGCGGGAGCGAGCACATGCACAGCTGTGGCCACGCAGGCGCAGTACAAGAAAGCTTTGTACTGTGCCTGCGCAGGATGATCCTGGCAGCGGGAGCGAGCACATGCACAGCTGTGGCCATGCAGGCGCAGTACAAGAAAGCTTTGTACTGTGCCTGCGCAGGATGATCCTGGCAGCGGGAGCGAGCACATGCACAGCTGTGGCCACGCAGGCGCAGTACAAGAAAGCTTTGTACTGTGCCTGCGCAGGATGATCCTGGCAGCGGGAGCGAGCACATGCACAGCTGTGGCCACACAGGCGCAGTACAAGAAAGCTTTGTACTGTGCCTGCGCAGGATGATCCTGGCAGCGGGAGCGAGCACATGCACAGCTGTGGCCACGCAGGCGCAGTACAAGAAAGCTTTGTACTGTGCCTGCGCAGGATGATCCTGCAGCGGGAGCGAGCACATGCACAACTGTGGCCACGCAGGCGCAGTACAAGAAAGCTTTGTACTGTGCCTGCGCAGGATGATCCTGGCAGCGGGAGCGAGCACATGCACAGCCGTGGCCACGCAGGCGCAGTACAAGAAAGCTTTGTACTGTGCCTGCGCAGGATGATCCTGGCAGCGGGAGCGAGCACATGCACAGCCGTGGCCACGCAGGCGCAGTACAAGAAAGCTTTGTACTGTGCCTGCGCAGGATGATCCTGGCAGCGGGAGCGAGCACATGCACAGCTGTGGCCACGCAGGCGCTGTACAAGAAAGCTTTGTACTGTGCCTGCGCAGGATGATCCTGGCAGCGGGAGCGAGCACATGCACAGCTGTGGCCACGCAGGCGCAGTACAAGAAAGCTTTGTACTGTGCCTGCGCAGGATGATCCTGGCAGCGGGAGCGAGCACATGCACAGCTGTGGCCACGCAGGCGCAGTACAAGAAAGCTTTGTACTGTGCCTGCGCAGGATGATCCTGGCAGCGGGAGCGAGCACATGCACAGCCGTGGCCACGCAGGCGCAGTACAAGAAAGCTTTGTACTGTGCCTGCGCAGGATGATCCTGGCAGCGGGAGCGAGCACATGCACAGCTGTGGCCACGCAGGCGCAGTACAAGAAAGCTTTGTACTGTGCCTGCGCAGGATGATCCTGGCAGCGGGAGCAAGCACATGCACAGCTGTGGCCACGCAGGCGCAGTACAAGAAAGCTTTGTACTGTGCCTGCGCAGGATGATCCTGGCAGCGGGAGCGAGCACATGCACAGCTGTGGCCACGCAGGCACAGTACAAGAAAGCTTTGTACTGTGCCTGCGCAGGATGATCCTGGCAGCGGGAGCGAGCACATGCACAGCTGTGGCCACGCAGGCGCAGTACAAGAAAGCTTTGTACTGTGCCTGCGCAGGATGATCCTGGCAGCGGGAGCGAGCACATGCACAGCTGTGGCCACGCAGGCGCAGTACAAGAAAGCTTTGTACTGTGCCTGCGCAGGATGATCCTGGCAGCGGGAGCGAGCACATGCACAGCTGTGGCCACGCAGGCGCAGTACAAGAAAGCTTTGTACTGTGCCTGCGCAGGATGATCCTGGCAGCGGGAGCGAGCACATGCACAGCTGTGGCCACGCAGGCGCAGTACAAGAAAGCTTTGTACTGTGCCTGCGCAGGATGATCCTGGCAGCGGGAGCGAGCACATGCACAGCTGTGGCCACGCAGGCGCAGTACAAGAAAGCTTTGTACTGTGCCTGCGCAGGATGATCCTGGCAGCGGGAGCGAGCACATGCACAGCTGTGGCCACGCAGGCGCAGTACAAGAAAGCTTTGTACTGTGCCTGCGCAGGATGATCCTGGCAGCGGGAGCGAGCACATGCACAGCTGTGGCCACGCAGGCGCAGTACAAGAAAGCTTTGTACTGTGCCTGCGCAGGATGATCCTGCAGCGGGAGCGAGCACATGCACAACTGTGGCCACGCAGGCGCAGTACAAGAAAGCTTTGTACTGTGCCTGCGCAGGATGATCCTGGCAGCGGGAGCGAGCACATGCACAGCCGTGGCCACGCAGGCGCAGTACAAGAAAGCTTTGTACTGTGCCTGCGCAGGATGATCCTGGCAGCGGGAGCGAGCACATGCACAGCCGTGGCCACGCAGGCGCAGTACAAGAAAGCTTTGTACTGTGCCTGCGCAGGATGATCCTGGCAGCGGGAGCGAGCACATGCACAGCTGTGGCCACGCAGGCGCTGTACAAGAAAGCTTTGTACTGTGCCTGCGCAGGATGATCCTGGCAGCGGGAGCGAGCACATGCACAGCTGTGGCCACGCAGGCGCAGTACAAGAAAGCTTTGTACTGTGCCTGCGCAGGATGATCCTGGCAGCGGGAGCGAGCACATGCACAGCTGTGGCCACGCAGGCGCAGTACAAGAAAGCTTTGTACTGTGCCTGCGCAGGATGATCCTGGCAGCGGGAGCGAGCACATGCACAGCCGTGGCCACGCAGGCGCAGTACAAGAAAGCTTTGTACTGTGCCTGCGCAGGATGATCCTGGCAGCGGGAGCGAGCACATGCACAGCTGTGGCCACGCAGGCGCAGTACAAGAAAGCTTTGTACTGTGCCTGCGCAGGATGATCCTGGCAGCGGGAGCGAGCACATGCACAGCTGTGGCCACGCAGGCGCAGTACAAGAAAGCTTTGTACTGTGCCTGCGCAGGACTATCCTGGCAGCGGGAGCGAGCACATGCACAGCCGTGGCCACGCAGGCGCAGTACAAGAAAGCTTTGTACTGTGCCTGCGCAGGATGATCCTGGCAGCGGGAGCGAGCACATGCACAGCCGTGGCCACGCAGGCGCAGTACAAGAAAGCTTTGTACTGTGCCTGCGCAGGATGATCCTGGCAGCGGGAGCGAGCACATGCACAGCATTGGCCACGCAGGCGCAGTACAAGAAAGCTTTGTACTGTGCCTGCGCAGGATGATCCTGGCAGCGGGAGCGAGCACATGCACAGCTGTGGCCACGCAGTGGTGGTTGACAGATTCCATTAGGGAGAGATTTGTCTCTTGGTTGTATCTGCCCATCATCACTAGGTAGGTGTATGGCTACGTCGGGTAGGTGCTACTGGGTCACCTGCAGTTCACGTGGTGGCTTGTCATTCAGGTGAAGAGCCCGGTATTAGATCGGGGTATAGAGGCTGAAAGAAGAACTCACATGTATATTTTTACATGAAGACAACTTTGTTTTTTATCTCTGAAATGCTGTAACACGAGTTGTTTATAAGTAGGGGGACTACATGTAAATAATATACATTTTAATAACAAACAACTTCTGAGTATTGTACTGAGGGGAAATACATATAATATATAGGGACCTAAGGACAGCCCTGTGCAGTACAGAGATATAAATGTTTGCTCAAGTAGCAACAATCAATGTATCAATATTAACAGTGGTGTAGCAATAGGGGGTGCAGAGGTTGCGACCGCATCGGGGCCCTTGGGCCAGAGGGGCCGCGAAGGGCCCTCCCTCAACTACAGTATTAGCTCTCTATTGGTCCTGTGCTCATAATAATCACTTCTATAGACACTTTGAATAGTGGTAATCATTAACAAACTGCTCCCCATCCCCTTCTTGCACCTCTGACACTGTAACTGCCATTGGCAGGATTGGGTTTGCCGCATCAATTGTTATGTATAGAGTGCTTGGTCCCCCACTTCCCCATGTGTACGTCTCAGGGAGGGGTGTATCCAGCAGGTTGGACAAGGAGAGTGTAATACAACTAAGTGAGTAGATAAGTTCGAGGGGCAGTGGTATCACCACCTCAGCTCCTGTGCAATACTACTCACAGCAGTTGCTCAAACACCATACTAGGAAAGACATACATAAGGTGCAAATACATACAGTGACACAACCGTGACATGTTTCACCCCGAAGGGCCTCATCAGAAAGTAAGAACAGTGTACAGTGTAACAGCAACACAGCTATTTACAATATCCCCCCACTAGAATTCCCATCCCAGTAGCAAACAGCCCCAGTCAGAGTTCTGTCACCCTGTATATATTTGCACCCTATGTATGTCTTTCCCAGTATGGTTTTTGAGCTGCTTCTGTAGTATTGCACAGGACCTGAGGTGGTTGATAACACTGCCCCTCTAACGTATCTACTCACCCAGTTGTATTACGCTTTCCTTGTCCCACCTGTGTGCTGGATAGCTATACCCCTCCCTGAGACATACACACGGGGAGGTGGGGGACCAGCAAGAACACCAGCACACTGGTTGGGTTCACACTAGTACCTCCCACATAACTCGGTTGGGGAGGTTTTTATTTTAACCTGCTGGGCGGTCTGGACGAGCTCAGCTCGTCCAGTACCGCCGGAGCCTGCCGCTCAGGCCCTGCTGGGCCGATTTGGCTGAAATAAAAAGCAGCACACGCAGCCGGCACTTTGCCAGCCGCGTGTGCTGCCTGATCGCCGCCGCTCTGCGGCGATCCGCCGCGAGCAGCGGCGAAAGAGGGTCCCCCCAGCCGCCTGAGCCCAGCGTAGCCGGAACAAAAAGTTCCGGCCAGCGCTAAGGGCTGGATCGGAGGCGGCTGACGTCACTCCGGAGTCGATGACGTCACTCCGCTCGTCGCTATGGCGACGATGTAAGCAAAACAAGGAAGGCCGCTCATTGCGGCCTTCCTTGTTTATTCTGGGCGCCGGAGGCGATCGGAAGAACGCCTCCGGAGCGCCCTCTAGTGGGCTTTCATGCAGCCAACTTTCAGTTGGCTGCATGAAATAGTTTTTTTTTTATTAAAAAAAAACCCTCCCGCAGCCTGCCTGGCGATCTTAATAGAACGCCAGGCAGGTTAATACTGATACCTTGCCTGTTGCTACTAGAGAAAACATGCATAACTCTGTACTGCACAGGGCTGTCCTTAGGACCCTATATATTATAATACTAGCTGATGGCCGGTCAGGCTTTGCCCGGGTATGTATTTGGCTGGTGTTGGCTCTGCCCACTTTTTCTAACCCTGACACACAATTACTCAATTACTCAATGACCAAGTTTGTGAGCTTTGCGGTCTTTGGCATCAATAATTTGCACTGAAATTAAACAAATCTGATTGGCTGTTTGTGGCTCCACCCCATTTTCTGAATTAGAACCCCAGTCGCCCAATGACCAACTTTACCAGGTTTGAGGCTTGTGCCATTAACAGTGCAAGAATGGCAGCAACTAAATATTCCCCTTGAAAATCAATAGGTGAATTTTGATTGGCTTTTGTAGGCTCCACCCACTTTTCTGAATATTAATCACAGCCACCCAATGGCCATCTGTGCAAAGTTCAAGAACCCTGCCATTAAACAGTGTGAGGGCTGGTGCACACCAAGAGCGCATCTGAGCGCTTTTAAAACGCCATCGCTTTGAAAAGTGCTTGGCTAATATATTTGAATGGGATTTTGAACACCAGAGCGATGGGTTTTTTCCCCAAATGAATCAGCCTCAATGTATAGAAAAATAGCTCTGAAAAGCACTAGATCAGAGCAATTTTCCAAGCGTTTTTGTTACAGAAGCTGTTCAGTTACAGCTGTACTGTAAAAAAATGACAAACACTACACCAAAACGCTCCAAAAATCACTAGGCATAATTAGAAAATCACTAGGCACATGACTAGAATCGCCTTAATGGAATGCCTAGAATCGCCTTAAAAAATCACTTTAAAAAATACTAAGCGTTTGCGCATACGCTAGCGCTTTTTGGTGTGCACTGGTCCTAAGACTGGCTGCAATTTACATTTTCCCAGTGACATTTGTACTTGTCTCCGCCCACTTTTTGGTTATGGGGATAAAAAGTATCCTATATGTAATTCCAGGTAATGTACTATGTGTGTGCCAAATTTCATTCAAATCCGTTCAGCCATTTTTGCGTGATCGAGTAACAAACGTCCAAACATCCGAACTTTCCCATTTATTATATTAGTAGGATAATAAGATAAGATAAATGTTATAAAGGCTCAGAAAACTAGAGACGACACACTAATGCCGGGCATACACGGCATTTTCAGCCCTTATCAATCGAACCGCTGATGGCTCGATTGATATTATCCGACAGGTCCGATGACCTGCCGGATAGATTCCCCGCTCGATCCCCGCCGGCGGACAATAGTGGGGAATCGAGCGGGTGATAAGCAGCGCCGGCAGGGACGAGCGGGGATCGATCCGCGCGCACGCGCATAAGTGGCTAGGTGTATGCCTAGCATAAGGCATGCATAAGGCATGCAGGGAGCACACTGCAAATCCGATTTGTGATTCCGATTCTCCCTGAATACAATCAACACAAAAAAACGGAGATAAAAACGCAGCACGCAGTAACGATTTAAAATAGTAATGGGATGTAAAAAACGATTACAAATCGGAATCGCATGCAGTGTGCAGGGAGCCTAAAGGTGGCAAGATACTATACAATAATAAAGATTATATTTTACAGCAATTCGATAAAAATGATCCATTGTCCAGAAAAATCAAAAGGTGAGAAATCTGATGGCATGTCTCTATTTTATTAATATACAATAAGTTGATCGGGAGTGGCCGATTTTTCGGACCAATTTTTATAAAAATTTAGTAACGTAAGATGAATTGTCAATTTCTTATTTAGGCTCCAGCAAATGTTTTTCAATATTTTTATTTATTTATTTTTATTTTTTTTTGCATACCGTAATTGGGGAGAATGGAACACGTGTGATACTAGATTGCTCAGATTCTTAAAATGGTACAATCAATCAAATGTTACAATCATCAATCATAAAAAAACGATTGTCACACCTGATCCCCATCAACAGAAGACTCCACCTTATGTCATAAATGAGCACTGTAATGATAGCCATACATCTAGTGATAATGGACAGCAGTGTTGCTCGGATACCTCAGTATCCTATTCGAGTTTGGTCGAATTCGGATAGTAAACTATCCGAATTCACTCGAAGTTCGATATTCGAGTTAATCGAATATCCGATTCGACCTCGGATATCCGATGTCACTATCCGAGTCTGTATTCGCGTAAAATATTCAAGCTGGCCTTAAATAGCTTGTAAAACTTGTATTGGAGGTCAATGATGCATGAAACCACCTTTTTTATGAAGAAAAACATCAAGTGATTATGTCGTGATGTAGTAGTTATAAAAAAGGTATCAAAAATAGTAAATTAACTTCATGAAAAGTGTTTGCATGAGAAGGTGTGTCCAAAATGGTTGTAAGTTGTAAGTCTTCATGTACGTCGTCTTCATCTTCTTCTATATCTTCTTCTTCTTCTATATCTTCTTCTTCTTCTTCTATATGTTCTTCTACTCGAATCTTCTTCATCTTCTACTTCTTGTATCTTTTTCAATTATCTTTTTCTTCTTCTATATCTTCTTCTTCTTCTTCTTCTTCTTCTTCTATATCTTCTTCTTCTGTATCTTCATCTTCTTTGTCTTCTTCTTCTATATCTTCTTCGTCTTCTTCTTCTATATCTTCTTCTTCTTCTTCTTCTTCTATATCTTCTTCTCCTTCTTCTATATCTTCTTCTTCTATATCTTCTTCTTCTTCTATATCTTCTTCTTCTTCTTCTATATCTTCTTCTTCTTCTATATCTTCTTCTTCTTCTTCTATATCTTCTTCTTCTTCATCATCTTCCTCTTCATCTTCTTCTTCATCTTCTTCTTCTTCTAGATCTTCTTCTTCTTCTATATATTCTTCTTTCTCTTCTTCTCTATCATTATATTATGTGTCTTGGTTTTCCTTTCTTTTGTAATATTTTTTTTTTACTTAATTTGTGGAAATATTTTATTTTAATAACAACACCATAGTTATATTTGTGTTGATGGCATAATAGGTAGTGGCACATTGCAAGCCACAGCACCTTTTTCTGTGTACCCTGGCAGTGGTAAAACACAGACATCGGCAGGAGGAGGAAGTAGTTGCTGGCGCAGCTATTGTAGTGTGGTAATAGCTGGTAGGAGAGTGGGTGGCAGCAGAAAATAGTTCTTCTTCTGTTCTCCCTGGCAGTGGTAGCAGCACACAGACAGCAGAAGCTCAATGCAGCTACAGGAGGAGGAGTAGTGTGTGTCAGGCAGTGTGATGTGATGTGACTGCTGCTGACATAATAGGCCCTGGTTCCTAGCCGTGGTACAAGGGCTGTAAATAAACACCATGAGGTTCCAGACAGCGGTCGTGAAGCCCACATTGTGTCCAATACACAAATGGGACAGCACAGTTCTCAACCCGGACACCTCTAAAATCAAGAATTTTTTTTTTCAAAATAATGCAGCTATTTGTGAGCGTAAATAGGTGGTGGCGCATGGGCAGCAGCACCTTGTAATGTGTTCCCTGGAAGTGGAGTCACAGACAGCAGGAGGAAATACAACAGCAGGCAGCGTGAGGAGGATGAGTGTGTGGCAGCAGGCAGCAGGAGGGCAGGCAGCGAGACATAAAAGGCCCTGGTTCCTAGCGGTGGACCAGGGTCGTAAATAAACACCATGAGGTTCCAGACAGCGGTCGTGAAGCCCACATTGTGTCCAATACACAATTGGGACAGTACAGTTTTCAACCCGGACACCTCTAAAATAATGACATTTTTTTTTTCTAAATAATGCAGCTATTTGTGAGCGTAAATAGCTGGTGGCGCATGGGCAGCAGCACCTTGTAATGTGTTCCCTGGCAGTGGAGACACAGACAGCAGGGGTAAATACAAAAGCAGGCAGCGTGAGGAGGATGATTGTGTGGCAGACTGGCAGCAGGCAGCAGGAGGGCAGGCAGCAAGACATAATAGGCCCTGGTTCCTAGCGGTGATACCCGGGCCATAAATAAACACCATGAGGTTCCAGACAGCGGTCGTGAAGCCCACATTGTGTCCAATACACAATTAGGACAGCACAGTTTTCAACCCGGACACCTCTAAAATAATGAAATTTTTTTTTTCAAAATAATCCCGCTATTTGTGAATTTTGAGCGTAATTAGCTGGTGGTGCATGGGCAGCAGCACCTTGTAATGTGTTCCCTGGCAGTGGAAACATACAGACAGCAGGAGGAAATACAGCAGGCAGGCAGGAGGGAAGGCAGCGAGACATAATAGGCCCTGGTTCCTAGCGGTGGACCAGGGCCGTAAATAAACACCATGAGGTTCCAGACAGCGGTCGTGAAGCCCACATTGTGTCCAATACACAATTGGGACAGCACAGTTTTCAACCTGAACATCTCTAAAATAATAACACAAATATTTTTTTTTCAGAAATGCAGTTATTTTTGAGCACCTTTTAGTGTGTTCCCTGGCAGTGGAGACACAGACAACAGGAAGAAATACAGCAGCAGCAGCAGCAGCAGCAGGTGTAATGTGTTTGTGCCACTTCATGTCCCCCTTTCGCCGACAACAGGGGCCAGGAATTCGCCTTCCACCCAAGCCTGGTTCATTTTGAGAAACATCAGTCTGTCCATAGACTTGTGAGACAGATGAGATCGCTTCTCAGTGACGACTCCACCGGCTGCACTGAAGCAACGCTCTGACAGTATGCTGGAAGGGGGGCAGGAGAGCGCTTCCAGGGCATACTGCGCAAGCTCACTCCAGATCGGCAGGTGCTTGACCCAATACTCCATGGGATCAACAGGGGCAACGCTGTCAAGCCCGCTGAAGGACCCCATGTAGTCAGCCACCATGCGGGTCAAGCGCTGTCTGTGACTGGAGAAGGATGCTGCTGCAGGCAACTCCTCTCTAGTCCCTGGCAGCTCTACACTCATGTAGAGCTCGTTGGTCAGAGACAGCACGTCTGTGGTGCGCGTGCGCTTGCTGCTGGTGGATGCAGGCACCTGCTGCTTCCTTTGTGCTGGCTGGACAGTGGGGGTGGATGGCTGAGGGAAGGCTTCCTCCAAGCGCTCAACAAGGGACAGCTGCAAATCCCTCATTTGTTGCGCACGGTCTCCTCCTGCAGGCAGGAACTGGCTGAGCTTCCCCTTCAGACGTGGGTCCAGCATCATGCAGATCCAGATGTCCTCCCTCTGCTTCATCTGGATGACCCTTGGGTCATTGCGCAGGCACCTCAGCATGTGCGCTGCCATTGGGAAGAGTCTGGCCACGTCTGCTGGCACATCATCGGCAGCCCCAGAGCCGACAGTGCTGTCCTCCTCATCCTCTGCCTCCTCCACCTCATCCTCTCTCCACCCCCACACCAGTCCAGCTGCGCTCTGCTACTCCCCCTCATCAGCAGCAAGGTCAGGGACCTCCACCAACTCCAAGCCCTCCTTCCCAGAGGTGGCCTGTGAAGCTGCCTGCAGCTCCTGCTGGACCAAGGCTGCCGCTCCCTCTTCCAGCAGTGCATACAGGGCCCTGTCCAGCACACACACCAAGGGGGCCCATTTCATGGTCCCTGCTTACCATGTTGGTGGCCTGCAGGAAGGGTGCCAGCACTGAGCACACCTGCTGCATGTGCCCCCAGTCCTCCGTGGAGATGATGGACGGGAAGTTGGTGGCAGCATGCCCAGTTGCAGTCATGGCAGCAACTGTTGCTCGTGCAACGTACTGGCTGACAGCCTGCCTCTGTTCAATCTAGACGCTCCAACATCGCCAGGGTGGAGTTCCAGCGAGTTGGAACATCAATCATGAGCCGGTGCTGTGGCAGGTGCAGCTCCTTCTGCACCTCTTCCAGGCTCGCTACGGCTGCAGGCGAGTGCCGGAAATGATGCACAACCTTCCTTGCCGCCTCAAGGAGTCGGTCCATCCCCTGGTAGGTCCGCAGGACTACCAGGTTCAGGACGTGCACCAGGCAGGGAATGTGGGTCAGGTCTCCCCTGCTGATTGCAGCAACCAGGTTTGCCCCATTGTCGGACACCACCTCTCTGACTCTGAGGCCTCCGGGGGTCAGCCAATTCCTCTCCTGCTCTCGGAGTTTGGCCAGGACATGGTTCGCCGTCAGTTTGGTCTTCCCCAGGCTGACCAATTCCAGCAGCGCTTGGCAGTGGCGGGGCTTCACGCTGCTGCTGAGGCGGGGGGTTTGGGCTGGTTTGCCGGAGGATGGAAGCGGATCAGAGGAACCTGCTGCAATTCCGCTGACCCTGCATGGTGGCACCACCCACTGCGTTGTTGGTGCTGCTGCTGCTCTGACAGTGCCGAATGCTGCTCCCCCCTCCTCACCACCTTCCACCAAGCTGACCCAATGCGCGGTGAAGGACAGATAGTGGCCTATCCCAAACCGGCTGCTCCACGAGTCCATGGTGACGTGGACCCGTTGACCCACCGCATGATCCAGCCCTCTCCCGACATTGGCCATCACAGAGCGGTGAAGTGCAGGGATGGCCGTGAGTGCAAAATAATGTTGGCTGGGGATTGGCCAATCGGGGGCTGCACACATCAGGAGCGCACGCATGTCGCTCCTCTCCTGCACAAGGGAATAAGGCAGGAGTTGGGAGCACATGGCCCGTGCCAGCAAGCCATTCAGCTGACGCACGCGACGGCTGCTGGGAGGCAGAACCCTGACCATCCCCTGGAAGGTGTCGTTGAGCAGGGTCTGGCAAAGCCTTTTGCTGGCACGGGAATCACTGGAGGGAGCAGAGGAGGCCACTGAGGACTGGCTGCCTGAACAGGCCTCAGTGTCGGCGGCAGGAGTTGCAGAGGGAGGAGGAGCAGTGCGTTTCTGACGCACTCCTGCTGGTGCTGCTGGAAAAGGTGGAGGAGGGCATGTGGCTGCTGCCGACGGCTTCGCAGTGGTGGTGGGTCTGCCACTGCCAGCTTCTTTCAACTTCATGAACTCTCATGCTCATGGAAGTGTTTCCCTGCCAGATGGTTCACCAGAGAGGTGGTGCCGTATGCAGAGGGCTCCTTCCCTCTGCTGAGCTGCTGGCGGCACTGGTTGCAGTTGGCATACTTGCACTCCACATATGGCAGGGTGAAAAAACTCCAAATTGGGGAGGTGAAGTTGCCCCTTCGGCTGGAAGGTGCTGCTGCCGCTGGTCTCCCTGTGGTGGTTGGGGGGGGGGGGGTTTCTTGGTGCGGCTGGTGGCACTGGCAGAACTCTCCGCCTCCGGATCAGCACCCTGTGTGGCCTGCATGCAACGCCCACTTCTGATCCTGCCTATGCCTGCGATGCTGATCCTTCTAGCAAGGCCCACAGATGCATCCTCCTCCTCCTCCTCAGAGCTGATGACATCCCCAGGATCTGCCACCCAGTCTCTGTCCTTCACCCTGTCATCATCATCCTCCCCCCTCCGCAAACATGTCCTGCTGGGATGACCCTACAAACTCCCCTTCTGCATGCATGGGCTGAGGGACAGTCACCACTGTCTGACTGTCCAAAGCATCATTCCCCAAAGTTCCCATCAGCATTTCTTCCTCCTCCATTGCCAATTCTGCCGCAACAGCACTCCATAGCCCCGCTGTGATGGGGATAAGAAGGTGCTGAGTGACAGGGTGCTGGTGTTGCCCGCTGGGGCTGGAGAACTGCACTCCTCCTCCTCCTCCCCCAGGCAGTGCTGGGCGGCTGCTGCTGCTCTTCCATACAAGAGTGGTAGCGGGGGTAGAGGACTCGGTTCCAGAGCTAATGGTGGCCTGCTCATCCACCATCAGTTTCTCCTCAGTAGGATGGCTACGACCTGGCGGTGGGAGGAACATCTGCGCCACACGCTGCTGCTGCTGTGTCTCTGCAGCGTGACTCCCAGCTGTTGGGCGGCCAAGGCGTCCACGGCCAGTGGCTAATGGCGGAATAGCCACTGGTGCAGACGCAGAACTGCGCATGGTGGTGGTGGTGGCTAGAGTTGGGCCGAACCTCCGATTTTAGGTTCGCGAACCGGGTTCGCGAACTTCCGCGGAAGGTTCGGTTCGCGGAAAAGTTCGCGAACTGCAATAGACTTCAATGGGGATGCGAACTTTGAAAAATAGAAAAATTTATGCTGGCCACAAAAGTGATGGAAAAGATGTTTCAAGGGGTCTAACACCTGGAGGGGGGCATGGCGGAGTGGGATACACGCCAAAAGTCCCCGGGAAAAATCTGGATTTGACGCAAAGCAGCGTTTTAAGGGCAGAAATCACATTGAATGCTAAATGACAGGCCTAAAGTGCTTTAAAACATCTTGCATGTGTATACATCAATCAGGTAGTGTAATTAAGGTACTGCTTTCACACTGACACACCAAACTCACCGTGTAACGCACCGCAAACAGCTGTTTGTGTAGTGACGGCCGTGCTGGACTGGTGCGCACCATGGCGAGAGTGCAGGTTTTGGTGGCTTTACAGCCCATATGGTCGCCTGGCTGATGTAGCTGAATGACAGAACAGTGACTGTCCAGCTGATCAAATTTGGTCTGACCACAATGAAGCAACGACCTTATTATCTTTCGTGTGCCCCCCGAGACACTCATCTAGGCGCCGGTCATTGCTTCATTGTGATACGCAAGCCCCTTCACCACGGCAAGGTAATGATCACGAAGGGGAATGGGCGCATGTACATGCCTTTTCTTTTGTTGTTGCAGCTGCCCGCAGTGCAGCCAGAAAAATTAGGCAGTCATGTACACGCACCAGAGAAATTATTACAGCGGCCGCTGGTAGCAGCGGCCTAAAAAATTCAGCAATCCGCCTGGAGTCCCGGACCCTGTTGGCGGTGGCGGAGAAGGCAGTCAAGCGGCCTGCAGGCAGACATGCTGTGTGGAGGGACTGGGAGCGACTTAGTCTTCTTGGGGCAGGCCAGGTAGCCAGTCACACGGCGTGCAGGCAGAGATGCTGTGTGTGCGGGGACTGACTTAGTCTTGGGGCGGGCAGCAGCCCTCCGGGATCCATGCCTCATTCATTTTGATAAAGGTGAGGTACGTAACACTTTTGTGACTTAGGCGACTTCTCTTCTCAGTGACAATGCCTCCAGCTGCGCTGAAGGTCCTTTCTGACAGGACGCTTGCGGCAGGGCAGGAGAGAAGTTGGATGGCAAATTGGGACAGCTCTGACCACATGTCAAGCCTGCGCACCCAGTAGTTCAAGGGTTCCTCATCGCTGTTCACAGCAGTGTCTACATCCACACTTAAGGCCAGGTAGTCGGCTACCTGCCGTTCCAGGCGTTGGTGGAGGGTGGATCCGGAAGGGCTACGGCGAGGCGTTGGACTAAAGAACCTCCGCATGTCCGACATCACCATGAGATCGCTGGAGCATCCTGTCTTTGACTGCGTGGACACGGGAGGAGGATTAGTGGCAGTGGTACCTTGCTGGCGTTGTGCTGTCACATCACCCTTAAAGGCATTGTAAAGCATAGTTGACAGCTTGTTCTGCATGTGCTGCATCCTTTCCACCTTCAGGTGAGTTGGTAACAGGTCCGCCACTTTGTGCCTGTACCGAGGGTCTAGTAGTGTGGCCACCCAGTACAGCTCATTCCCCTTGAAGTTTTTTATACGGGGGTCCCTCAACAGGCAGGTCAGCATAAAAGACGACATCTGCACAAAGTCGGATCCAGTACCCTCCATCTCCTCTTGCTCTTCCTCAGTGACGTCACGTAAGTCAACCTCCTCCCCCCAGCCGCGAACAATACCACGGGAAGGTTGAGCAGCACAAGCCCCCTGCGACGCCTGCTGCGGTTGTTCTCCTGCCGCCGTCCCCTCCTCCTCCTCCTCCCCCAAAGAAACACCTTGCTCATCATCCTCTGAGTCTGACTCGTCTTCTGCACACGACTTCTCTTCTTCCTCCTCCTTCCCCCTCTGTGCTGCCGCAGGTGTTGAGGAAACAGCTGGGTCTGATGAAAATTGGTCCCAAGCCTGTTCCTGCCGTAACGGTTCCTGGTCACGCTCATTCGCAGCTTCATCCGCCACTCTACGCACAGCACGCTCTAAGAAGTAAGCGTAGGGAATTAAGTCGCTGATGGTGCCCTCACTGCGGCTCACCAGGTTGGTCACCTCCTCAAACGGCCGCATGAGCCTGCATGCATTTTTTATCAGTGTCCAGTTGTCGGGCCAGAACATCCCCATCTTCCCAGACTGTTTCATTCTACTGTAGTTGTAGAGGTACTGGGTGACGGCTTTCTTCTGTTCTAGCAGGCGGGAGAACATGAGCAGGGTCGAATTCCAGCGAGTCGGGCTATCGCAAATCAGGCGTCTCACCGGCATGTTGTTTTTCCGCTGAATTTCCGCAAAGCGTGCCATGGCTGTGTAAGACCGCCTCAAATGCCCACAGAACTTCCTGGCCTGCTTCAGGACATCCGCTAAGCCAGGGTACTTTGCCACAAATCTTTGAACAACTAGATTCATGACATGTGCCATGCAGGGTATGTGTGTCAGCTTCCCCATATGCAAAGCGGCAAGCAGATTGCTGCCGTTGTCGCACACCACGTTGCCTATCTCCAGGTGGTGCGGGGTCAGTCACTCATCCACCTGTTTCTTAAGAGCAGCCAGGAGAGCTGCTCCAGTGTGACTCTCCACTTTGAGACAAGACATGTCTAAGATGGAGTGACACCGTCGTACCTGGCATGTAGCATAGGCCCTGCGGAGCTAGGGCTGTGTAGCTGGAGAGGAGAACTGCCACTCAGCCAAGGAGGAGGAGGACAGCAAAGAGCATGTAGCAGGAGGAGAGGAGGTGGCAGGAGGCCTGCCTGCAAGCCATGGAGGTGTCACAATTTGGTCCGCTGCGCGCCCTGATTGCCATAGTTCACCACCAGGTTCACCCAATGGGCTGTGTACGTAATGTAGCGGCCCTGCCCGTGCTTGGCAGACCAGGCATCCGTGGTCAGGTGGACCCTTGACCCAACGCTCTTCGCAAGAGATGACACCACTTGCCTCTCAACTTCACGGTGCAGTTGGGGTATGGCCTTTCTCGAAAAACAAGTGCGGCCTGGCATCTTCCACTGCGGTGTTCCGATGGCCACAAATTTACGGAAGGCCTCAGAGTCCACCAGCCGGTATGGTAACAGCTGGCGAGCTAACAGTTCCGCCACGCCAGCTGTCAGACGCTGGGAAAGGGGGTGACTGGCCGAAATTGGCTTCTTCCGCTCAAACATTTCCTTCACGGACACCTGACTGCTGCTGTGGGCAGAGGAGCAGGAAGCGCTCAAGGGCAGAGGCGGAGTGGAGGAGGGTGCCTGTGAAGGTGGAAGGGAAAAAGCGGCAGAAGCAGATGATGCACCTGAAGGAGGAAGAGGAGAAGGAGGGTGACTTTTCTTTTGTGTGCTGCTGCTGCTTTTGCTCAGGTGGCCATCCCATTGCTGTTTGTGCCTTTTCTCCAGGTGCCTTCGTAAGGCACTTGTCCCTACGTGAGTGTTGGCCTTTCCACGGCTCAATTTTTGTTGGCAGAGCGAACAGATGGCTTTGGTCCGATCTGAGGCACACACATTAAAAAATTTCCACACCGCTGAGCCACCCTGGGATGTGGGCACTATGGGGACCTCAGCAGCTGATGCTGAAGGGCAAGTTGGCTGGCTGTACATAGGTGGCGATACATGGTGCCGGACACTGCCACCAGCTGTTTCTGACGAAGAGCTGCCCCAGCTTCTTTCAGCAACTTCTCTCCTCCTACTACTCTCTGACTCCCCCTCTGAACTGTCCCCCTCTTCATCTCCTCTATTGGGAACATACAGAGGATCCGTATCATCGTCATCATCATAATCATCCTGCCCAGCTTCGCTTGCCTCAGAAAAATCCAAACATGCACCATCAGTAGGTCCTTCATCCTCCTTACACGTTACATCCATAGTGTTGCCGCGTAACTCAGACATATGAGCTGGTGAAAATTCATCTGGCTGTAACAATGGCTGTGCATCAGTGATTTCAACACTAAATAATTCTTGCGAAGTGTCAAATGCAGCGGAAGTGGTGCTAGTAGTAGTGCTGGTGGCTGAGCAAGATGAGGTGTTCTGTGTCGCTAAATACTCAACCACGTCCTGACAATCTTGGGAGGTGATGGGACGTGCCTTCTTCCGAGCACTGTACTGTGGGCCAGGTCCACACGAAATTACATTTACATGACCTCACGCAGACCTGCCGGGTGGCCTTCCTCTGGCTCTGGCACTACCTCTTCCTCTACCTGTTTTGTCCATGTTGGGTATGCACGGAGTGGTATATCACACTACGTGCACTCACGTAGGTAGGTGGGTTCACTTAACTGCACAGGTATGCACACTGATGCGGTGGGTTCACTGAACAGAACAGGTATACAGTGGCGGGTTCACTGAACAGTACAGGTATACAGTGGCGGGTTCACTGAACACAACAGGTATGCAGTGGTGGGTTCACTGAACAGAACAGGTATACAGTGGCGGGTTCACTGAACAGAACAGGTATGCAGTGGCAGGTTCACAGAACAGGTATGCAGTGGCAGGTTCACTGAACACAACAGGTATGCAGTGGCGGGTTCACTGAACAGAACAGGTATACAGTGGCGGGTTCACTGAACAGAACAGGTATGCAGTGGCGGGTTCACAGAACAGGTATGCAGTGGCAGGTTCACTGAACACAACAGGTATACAGTGGCGGGTCCACTGAACAGAACAGGTATGCAGTGGCAGGTTCACTGAACACAACAGGTATGTAGTGGCGGGTTCACTGAACAGAACAGGTATACAGTGGCGGGTTCACTGAACAGTACAGGTATACAGTGGCGGGTTCACTGAGCACAACAGGTATGCAGTGGCGGGTTCACTGAACAGAACAGGTATACAGTGGCGGGTTCACTGAACAGAACAGGTATGCAGTGGCGGGTTCACTGAACAGGTATACAGTGGCAGGTTCACTGAACAGAACAGGTATACAGTGGCGGGTTCACTGAACACAACAGGTATGCAGTGGCGGGTTCACAGAACAGGTATGCAGTGGCAGAGTCACTGAACACAACAGGTATACAGTGGCGGGTCCACTGAACAGAACAGGTAAGCAGTGGCAGGTTCACTGAACACAACAGGTATGCAGTGGCGGGTTCACTGAACAGGTATACAGTGGCGGGTCCACTGAACAGAACAGGTATGCAGTGGCGGGTTCACTGAACACAACAGGTATGCAGTGGTGGGTTCACTGAACAGGTATGCAGTGGTGGGTTCACAGAACAGGTATGCAGTGGTGGGTTCACAGAACAGGTATGCAGTGGCAGGTTCACTGAACAGGTATGCAGTGGTGGGTTCACTGAACAGGTATGCAGTGGTGGGTTCACTGAACAGGTATGCAGTGGTGGGTTCACAGTACAGGTATGCAGTGGTGCGTTCACAGAACAGGTATGCAGTGGCAGGTTCACAGAACAGGTATGCAGTGGCAGGTTCACTGAACACAACAGGTATGCAGTGGTGGGTTCAGTGAACAGGTATACAGTGGCGAGTCCACTGAACAGAACAAGTATGCAGTGGCAGGTTCACTGAACACAACAGGTATGCAGTGGTGGGTTCACTGAACAGGTATGCAGTGGTGGGTTCACAGAACAGGTATGCAGTGGCGGGTTCACAGAACAGGTATGCAGTGGCAGGTTCACTGAACACAACAGGTATGCAGTGGCGGGTTCACTGAACAGGTATACAGTGGCGGGTCCACTGAACAGAACAGGTATGCAGTGGCGGGTTCACTGAACACAACAAGTATGCAGTGGTGGGTTCACTGAACAGGTATGCAGTGGTGGGTTCACAGAACAGGTATGCAGTGGTGGGTTCACAGAACAGGTATGCAGTGGCAGGTTCACTGAACACAACAGGTATGCAGTGGCGGGTTCACTGAACAGGTATACAGTGGCGGGTCCACTGAACAGAACAGGTATGCAGTGGCGGGTTCACTGAACACAACAGGTATGCAGTGGTGGGTTCACTGAACAGGTATGCAGTGGTGGGTTCACAGAACAGGTATGCAGTGGTGGGTTCACAGAAGAGGTATGCAGTGGCAGCCTGGCAGGTTCACTGAACAGGTATGCAGTGGTGGGTTCACAGAACAGGTATGCAGTGGCAGCCTGGCAGGTTCACTGAACAGGTATGCAGTGGTGGGTTCACAGAACAGGTATGCAGTGGCGGGTTCAATGAACAGGTATGCAGTGGTGGGTTCAATGAACAGGTATGCAGTGGTGGGTTCACAGAACAGGTATGCAGCCAGGAACAAGCTAAGCCTAACTAATCTTTCCCTATGAGAGACAGTCTGCAGCAGCTCGCCCTACTCTCACTAATGCAGGCACACGAGTGACCGTAATGGCCGCCGCTGCCTGCCTTATACAAGGGGGGTGGGGCTCCAGGGGCTAGTGTAGCCTAATTGGCTACACTGGGCCTGCTGACTGTGATGTAGAGGGTCAAAGTTGACCCTCCATGGTGCATTATGGGGCGAACCGAACTTCCGCAAACGTTCGCCTGCGGGACGCGAACGCGAACCACGGAAGTTCGCATGGAACCGTTCGCAGGCGAACCGTTCGGCCCAACTCTAGTGGTGGCGCAGCTGCCACGCCCACGACCTCCTCTGTTGCCGATGCCCTTGCTGCCCTTGCTGCCCCTGCCCAAACCGCGGCTGCCAGTGCCAGACATCGTATATTTTTAATATTATACAAATGAAAAAAAAAAGTTATGTATGTAAAGGCGGGTGGGACAAGTGGGGTACTTTAATGGGGTGGGACTGGTGGTTGTGGTGGGTGTGTGAGGTGACGGACAGGTGTACTCTACAGCAGAGATCGGTGTAGCGCTAAGCTAACGAGAGAGTGCGCAGTGCGCACACAAAGACCCTAGCTGACGCTGACTGACGGTGTCCCTATACACAGACTACAGTACAGTATAGTCAGCCAATACACAATACAAGTAATATAAACAATAGGACGGGTGTAGCACTAACGAGAGGGTGTGGACAGCGCAGACGTGCACTACGCACACGAAGACCCTAGGTAACGCGGTGACGGACGGTCCCTATACACAGACTAAAGTACACTACAGTACTAACTAAACAATACAAGAATCTAGCTAAATACAACAGGTGTGACTAGATTACAGAGAGCAGATACAGGACAGGGATAGCAGTAAAGCTGGGCCTTGCTAACTACAAAATAGTACAATAATCTATCTAACACAGAAGTAGTACAGTAGAGTAGGACAGGTGAGAGCACAGGTAAGGTAACTAGTAGAGACTAGAGCACAGAGCAGGGCAGGCACAGGGCCTAGCTGCTGGCTGCAGGCCTGCAGCAGCACCAGTGACAGTCTCCCTCCCTAGTCCCTAATCACACAAACTAAACTGCCTAAAATACGATCTATCTACAATACAAAGCAATACAGGTGAATATCAAGTGTTGGAGTGTAAAAACGCTAGGTGTATTGAACAATAAATGCACTTGCACAGACAAAAAGCACTGGAGCAGTCTCTCAGTAGAGTCAGTCAGTAAGTCGCAAGCAGGACGAGTGAGGCAACATGGCGCCCACTATTTATAGAGGGGGGCTTGGCCAGGCTCCCCCTCTGTGATTGGCTGCAGTCAGAGGGCTGGGAGCCCTCTGATTCGCTTGTGAGGACTCGAGGTGACGTGACGCTATCCGAGCTGATGATGCTATCCGAGCTCGGATAGCTAGGATATCTCCGGATAGCTGCTTGCTATCCGAGTGCGCTCGGATAGCACAGCCCGGATAGCTAATACTATTCGAGCTCGGTATTCGAGCTCGAATAGTGAAAAAAGAGCTAGGATATCCGAGTATCTCGGATATCCTAGCTCGGATGAGCATCACTGATGGACAGACTCGACCAAGAGACAACTCTCTCTCTAATCGAATCTGATCGGAGAGAGATCTTTCAGCTGCCCATACACCACAGGCTGATTCCCAATCAATTTCAGCGTGAAATCTCTCAGCATCCGCTGCCTCGCCGCTGTATGTGTGTGTAATGTGTAAATGTGCTGTAATGTGCGTGTATACGTTACCAGTCCTGTGTCGCGGTGCCCGTCCGTCTTCCGCCTCTCTTCAATTATCCGCATACACGCTGCGGCGTGGCGTGTGTGATGTCATGCGCCAGCGTGCTATGCGCCGCCAGCATGTATGCCGCTAATAGAAGAGTGGCAGAAGACGGACGGGCACCGTGACACAGGACTGGTAACGTATACACGCACATTACAGCACATTTACACTGTGGGAACAGCGCCAGGGGTTTTGTTGCTTTGATTGCTCAGTTGCCATCGCACAACCGGTCAAGCAAGTCAGCCCGACATCTTGCATGTCCGACCGAATCATGCAACCAATTTAGGCCCAAAATTGGTTGCATACACTTGGTAGCAACGATTTTCATCCGATTCTGATAATCAAATCGGATGGTCAGCTGCCAAGTCGCCTGATTGTATAGCCTACTTAAAGTATACCCGAGGTGACATGTCACATGAGGACATAGTCATGTGTATGTACAGTGCCAAGCACACAGATAACTATGCTGTTTTTTTTTTTTACTTCCTCTCCTTGAAAGAGTTAAACATCAGGCATGCAAGTGACAGTTTTGTCTGGGTCGGGACTGGGTCAGACCATAGTGTAACCCTCACTGATAAGGAATTACATGAAACACTTTCCTGGCAGTAAATGCCTTCTGAGAGCTAGAGGAGATAAAAAGGGTCAACAGTTCATAGATTTTAGCTCTAGCATACTTCAATAAATGTGTCATTGAGCCGAGACAATGAAACAGTAAGACATTTAAAAGTACATTTAAAGAGAACCAAAGATGAAGCACCCTCATGTATTTTACCTTATAAATCAGTGGGAACATGACAGTAAACACCTAATCTGCTCTTTGTTTCATTGTTCTCTGTTTAATCTGACTGTTATCACCTCTGATAAGAATCCCCGACTGAGCACTCAGTCTAGCTTTGCTACGGAAAGATTATAGCTGAGTCTGTCTTCTCTGGTGTCTTTTCAAGCCCAAGCCTGCCCCCTTGTGGCTCTGCTATAATGACTCAGCAATAATCATTCCCTGCAAAGCCAGACTGAATGCTCAGTCCGGGATTCTTATCACAGCTGATAACAGACACTTTTAGCAGTGAGGATGTTCCAACTGATATATATGGTAAAATACACAAGGGTGCTTCGTCTCTGGTTCCCTTTAAATATAATATAAAATACTATGTCTAAAAAAATGTTAATTTTAGGAGGAGGACAGATTTATCTCATTAGTTTATTTTGACCTTGTGTTTCCTTTAACATCGCCCCCCAAAAATGGATTGTAATTCTGTTATTCTGGAATTAAAAAGCGGTATGAATTGTGTGTGGCCATGTTTGGAAGCTGTTAGATAGGGAGACCATGTACATGATGGAGAATAATGCGGAAATGACTTGGAGGGATGTAGCTGAAGACAGGGCATCTCTAGGAAAACTACAAATGAGATTAAACTCCTAGAGAGCTTGTCAATTATAATTACAGAAATGTCAAATCTCAGAAGCGAATAGTAAATTGTACACTTGCTAAAACAAATAAAGAGTTGCCACCAAAGGATAATCAGCTTAGACAACTCTTCCTCCCTTAGTTTGTAATTAGGAGGCAAGCGTGGAGAAGGTATTAGTTCCAGGGAGGACATTGTGGCAGCTGTGGCGATGTATATAAGGGGAATGCTGGACCAGGGCAGTAATTCAGCACCCGAGTATCGGACAGCAGATCCAGAGAGGAGAATGGAGAAGAACTCAGTGGTAGCTCTGCTTCTGTGCCTCATCCTCCCCATACAAAGCGCTCCACTACAGGTAACTATGCAAGTTCTTAAAGGGGACCTGAACTCAAAACTTCCTCTCTGCTCTAAAAGATAAGCAACAGCGTAATAACCTTTAAAGGACATCCGAGGTGAAAATAAACTGATGAGATAAACAATTGTATCTATCCTCCTTCTCCTAAAAATGATTTTTTTTTTAGACACCCTGCAGTTTTATTTTATATTATTATATATGTATAACCTAGTTTTTTATGTTTTTACTGTTTCATTGTCTCTGCTCATGCAAGAGCTCAAATCTATGAACTATTGACCAATGGTATCTCTTCCATGATTTTTTATTTTATGTCTGACAGTTACACTTTAAACAATACTAGTTGCCTGGCTATCCTGCTGATCCTCTGCCTCTAATACTTTTAACCACAGACTCATAGATGCTTGTTTCTGGTGTGATTCAGCCACTACTGCAGCCAAATAGATCAGCAGGGCTGCCAGGCAACTGGGATTGTTTAAAAGGAAATAAATATGGCAGCCTCCATCTACCTCTCGCTACAGTTGTCCTTTAAGGACCAGAGATTTCTGGTGCAAAAAACGGGGCTTTCCGACAAATCACTGCACAGACCCGCTACTCCCGCCGCTCACCCATCGCTGAATGCTCCTCGCTCTGCTTTTGTTATGATGGCAGAGCTCTGTGAGCCAATGAGGGGCCAATTTAATTGGCTACTGACCCTGTCTTCAATGTAAGCCAATGGAATTGGCTCAGAGTGATCACGGGGACAGGAGTAACGTCATGGCGCCGGTAGAGCAAGGGGCTTGCGGCAAGAGAGAGATGAGCGGGAGTGGCAAGAGCGGCAAGTCCGCATGGTGCGGTAACTGAAATCTACGCCCTGGCAGCAATAAGCAGCCACAAAAAGTGCATGGATTTCAATTACCCTGGTCCGGAAGCGGTTAAAAGATATTTATTTATTTGGAGAGGAAGTTTTACTTTATTCCTATATATGGCAATTTTACTTCCACAACAAATGGAAATTTCACTTATGATTGTGAAACTAATGATATTTTTACCCCCATAAGGTTTTGGTTAAATAAACTTTTTTTTAAGAATGATACTGCTAAAAGATATTTATAAAACAAAAACCACAAATCTGTTGCTGTCTTCATAAAATGTATTGGCATTCCCAGCTGTACTCTAGAGTTGCCAACCTATTTTTTGTGTTCATGGATAAAAAGAAAACATTTAACATTTTTGCAAGCAAGTAAGAAAAAAGAACATGGTGTGGTTGGTACTGGTAACTTTTTTTTTTTGCTATTGTGACACCCCCATTAGAATCATTTATTGTACTTTTGTTTGACTAATGTAGTGGCTGGATAGTGTACTGGCTAAGGGCTCTGCCTTTCACATGGGAGACTGGGATTTGAATCCTATTATGCAGGAGAACAGAGGCGGCAAAAGGATAAAAGGAAGCTAAATGAGCTTGGTAAATAGAGGAGGTAGTGGTGGACTTACCTCCTCCAAGTAGACACACAACAACTGTAGTAAAGACAGTCAATATATTTTATTTATGAACTCCAAATATGCAACGCGTTTCGCAGGTTTGATCCCGCTTCATCAGGCAATAACAACCGAGCAATAGCATATGTGGTCAGTAGAAGAGCCAGGCACCTCTGTGTCTGGGATTTGAATCCTGGTTAGGGTCAGCACCTATTCAGTAAGGAGTTCAAGGCAAGACTTCCTAAATCTGCAGTTTTGCTTTGAGTCCAACAGGAGAAAAGCATTATATAAATGTTTGGATTATTGTTTGCATACCATATGTCACCTTTGCTCTACTTGGAGGAAAATGTAGATTGTTTTTTATGAACAGAGCAAAGAAGGAAAAAAAGGCTTTTTTTAATACTAATTTTATAGTGGACAACCTTGCCGGGGACCATTTTGTGTGCGAATTATAATGTCGCTGGTGAGCTGGATTCCCGGGGGTGTTAAACACTATTCCCCCTCCCAGTTGTAGCAACTTGGAGGGAGAAGTCATTTAGGGTCCAGCGATCCCTGAATTACCCTTGCCCAGGGCGCGTACTATAGCATCAGTGGGGCCGCCCAGCTTTGGCGCTCAACCATTTCTGCCTCGTATCAGATCAAATGGTTGGATTTGTACTTTGCTTATAGTGAGACATCAGTACCCATTCCACCTGTGGCAAGATCTGTACACAAATGCCAATCCGCCCTGGAGACTGGCATGCATATTTATGCTCTTTCCTTATGCTGCGTACACTTGCGATAACGATCGTTCGTAAACACCAATTAACGATCGCTCGTCCGACAATTGCATAAAGTTCTTTCCGTCGCGATCAGAAGCGATCGTTAAGGAGAGCGAGGAAAGTGCAATCATTGCACGAGCGAATTTTCCAACAAGTTGGATCCTATCGCGCCATCATCGCTGTTAAAGAAAGGTGTGTACAGCAATTGTGCGAGAACGATCGTTACAGAATGTAGTGCGCAACTGCGCAAATAGCTGGAACCTACGTATTTCCGGTGTATTGTGTTTGGTAACGATCGTTCTGTGAGAATTTTGGGAAAAAACAACAAAAAACATCAATCTTGCTGTTAATCCAAATGTTTTGTAAAACATTAATTACGTCATATCCGTGTGCGCACGCAACCATTCGTCACTGATCGTTTGTTTCTGCAATAACAATCGCTGCGCTACGTTCTCAGTTGCCTAATTTGCATTTACTGCTCTGCTCGTCCAACTATCGTTCATCGCGGAACTATCGTTCCTAACGAACGATCGTTATCGCAGGTGTGTATGTACCATTAGTCCCGGGCATTAACATAAAATTCACTAAGAAGGCGAGGTATTTTTGAAACTTGCAACAGCTGTACGAAGAGGAACAGTTCCACTGAAATTTCCACTTTTACTGTATAGATTTTTATACATACCCGTGTATGATTTTTAGTACTAGAACTTTTTCTACAATCTTCTGTTAAAAACTATTACCCATGCAGTTGAGTACTATTACACATTTACTAAATTAATAATATATAAAATGGTGGTGTCTATAGTTTGCATACTGAAAAATGCCATTAGAAATCTAAAAAAAAAAAAATACTCAAAACAATATATAAAAAAAAATAATAATAAAAATATATGACACAAAGTACGGTACTCTCTTGCTAAGTGCACAATAATACTCAAGCACTGCGTATATGATACCAGTATATGAATTTTACTACTATAGCTTTTTCTTTTAATTGTTTGTTCAAAATTATGAACTGCATGTTCAAGTACTAATAGACATGTATCAAATCAATAACATATAAAATAGTGGTGAATCAACATTTAAAAATGTTTTTTTCAAACTAAAAAATATCATTTAGAAATCCAGAAAAAAATACACAATACAAATAAACAGAAATCCAGAAAAAAAAGCAATTTGCAAAAAAAAAAAAATTACATGACAAAAAGCTATTTTTTACTAAGTGCACAAAAAATATTCAGGCAGATGGATGACTATTGACTAACAAATGAAATGGGCATAAAACAATATAAAAAAAATTACATGACAACAAGTACTTTTTTTGCTAAGTGCACAAAAAATACTCAGGCACTGAGTATATTATACCAGTGTATGATTTTTAGTACTAGAAGTACTAATACATATTTAATAAACCAATAATATATAAATGATGAATAAACATTTTAAAAAGTTTGCAAACTGAAAAAATGCTGTTTAGAAATCTAAAAAAAAAAAAATACACAAAGCAATATACAAATAAATTACATGACTTAAAGGTCATTTTTTGCTAAGTGCACAAAAAAATATTCAGGCAGATGGGTGACTAATGACTAACACATGAAATGGACAAAAATGGACAGACTGCATTTCATTTGCAAGCCATCCATCTGTTTGATTTTTCCCCCCTGCAATTACCAGTGGTAGAAAAGGCCTGTAATTACTTTTTTATATTCATTTTTTTTATATTGCTCTTTCAAGTTTTTGATACCGTTATGTGGATTTTATCAGTATGCAAACTTAATTAAAATATATATTTATCAGATGGCTACAGCAGCTCTATGACCACCATAAGAAAGACCCGCGATGTGATCTAATATCGAGGAAAGGTGGTAGACAACAGATATGAGCAGAGCTGGGACAAGGTCCTCCAGCACCCAAGGGTGAGACACCAAAGTGCTCCCCTACAAACCCTACCCTCCCCCCCCCCCCCGCACCCCAGCCATCACAGACTGGTTGCTAATAGACTAAGAGCCTCCCAGGCCCCCCGACACCCCCAACACCTTAATCTCTAGTTGTCTGGCTTGCAATCACTGCCATGTATCCCCTTTTCTTATTTTTCTTTGCTTCAAAAACAATAGGGGAATGATAGCTGAGTGAGTTGTGCGCCCCCTGCTACACTGCGCCCTGAGGCTGGAGCCTCTATCACCTCTGCCTCAGCCTAGCCCTGGATATGAGATATACATCTATTATTTTCCTGGTTTAGATGGTTTACTTTTAATCATTTAGACTAATTGTATATCCCACTTATGGTTGTGGGTATGATTAATAATTTATTGTCATGATTGATGTTGAACAGTGAACCTAGTTCTGGGATTATTTTTTATTTATTTATTTTTTTTATATTTTTTTAAGCTCTTTTAACATTTTAGAATAAAATATAGGAGTTTTAGATGTAAGATGGCATGCGACTTTTCTTTCCTAAATAAAATTAACCCATTCAGGTTCCGTCGTTTTCACGTGAGAAATGTTCACTTCCCATTCATTAGCCTATAACTTTATCACTACTTATCACAATGCACTGATCTATATCTTGTTTTTTCCGCCACCAATTAGGATTTCTTTGGGGGGTACATTTTGCTAAGAGCCACTTTACTGTAAATGCATTTTAACAGAAAGAATAAGAAAAAACGGAAAAAAATCATTATTTCTCAGTTTTCAGCCATTATAGTTTTAAAATAATACATGCCTCCATAATTAAAACTCACGTATTGTATTTGCCCATATGTCCTGGTTATTACACCATTAAAATTATGTCCCTATCACAATGTATGGCGACAATATTTTATTTGGAAATAAAGGTGCATTTTTTCCGTTTTGCATCTATCACTATTTACAAGTTTAAAATAAAAAAAATATAGAAATATTTCATCTTTACATTGATATTTAAAAAGTTTAGACCCTTAGGTAAATATTTACATGTTTTTTTTTTTTTTATTGTAATGTTTTGTTTTTTTTATAGTAAACATTTTATTTGGGTAGTTTTGGGGGGGGTGGGAGGTAAACAATAGATTTATAATGTAAATGTGTGTTCATTTTAATTTTTTTTTCTTACAGGTGTAGTATTACTTTTTGGCCACAAGATGGCGGCCATGAGTTTGTTTACATGACGTCACTCTAAGCGTAACACACGCTTACAGTGACGCATCGGGGAGGGAACAGCCAGAAAAGGTGCAGCTTCCGAGAGAAGCTGTCGCTTTTTCAGCTTGGGAGAGGAATCAATGATCGGGCACCATAGCCCGATACATTGATTCCCTGGCTACCGAATCCGCGGCCGGGAGTGTGCGTGCACGCGCGATCGGCCGCGGGAGCGCGCGGCAGCGCGCATGGTTCCTGGACGTAGAAACTACGTCCAGGAACCAAAATAGGTTAATAATATTCCCCGCTATACTCCCACTGACCATATTCTTAGCTAAATAAGCTCAAGCGCTAGCGTTTTTTAAAGTGCTATTCCAATAATACCCCATGGGCCCGTTCTTACTTGGGCGATTTGCGTTAATCGCCAGCGATTAACGCAAATCGACAAACGCAAGCGTGTAACCTGCACCATTTTCAAGCGATTTCCCAGCGATCATGTTTCAGTGCTATAGAAGCGCTAAACGCGATCGCTAAAAAAATCGCCAAGTGTGAATGGCGATTTTTTTTTGCATTCAACGCTAGCGTTTTGCGTTTAGCAAGTGTGAAAGGGCCCTTAAGGTGCCCATACATCTAGAAATTTTACTGTACGGTCGACCATTTCAAACAATCATTTTATCAAATCGAGAGAGAATCAAGTGTGTTCTAGAATTCCCAATCGATGAAAAGTGGCTGATATCATGTCAAATCGACCAGCTTAGTTGATCGGGCAGGATGGAAGATATCGATCGATCGCACAGGAATCAGCTACTGACTCTTTTTGCATTCAGGGCATGGAGACTAGAGATGTCGCGAACGGTTCGCCTACGAACGGTTCCAGGCGAACTTTGGGGGTTCGCGTTCGCCTGCATCAGGCGAACTTTTGCGGAAGTTCGATTCACCCCATAATGCTCTATTGAGCAAAACTTTGACCCTCCATATAACTGTCAGCAGACACATTATTGCCAAACACAATGCTCTCACTGCTGGAGGCCCTCCCTCCTCCAAGCAAGGTCCTTATACCATTTGACTGGTGCTTTGAGTCCGCCAGGAGAAAAGCGCGATATAAATGCTATTTGTCTTGTCTTGTCTGCCTACACTAATTAGTTATGGGACAGCTGCTACACACTCTGCTAGGGAGATTTTAATTAGCCTCTTGTGGGTCCCCTCCTCCCACCTCCCTCCTACCGGAGGGAGGAGGGTCTCATCTGCCAGGGAATTATACTATTACAAAAACCAGTTTACATCATACCATAGCTGGGAATCGAACCCAGATCTTACTGTGTGGTGGGCAAGTCACCCTAACCACTGTACCACTACAGTAGTAACTGAAGCTGGCCTAAAATTGACCATTGATGCTCAATGCAATAGAAACATTAGGTTGCTTAAAGGGAACCTTAACTGAGAGTGATATGGATGTTTCCTGTAAACAGTACCAGTTGTCTGACAGTCCAGCTGATCTTTGTGACTGCAATAGTGACTGAATCACACCCTGAAACAAGCATGCAGCTAATCCAGTCTGACTTCAGTCAGAGCACCTGATCTTCATGCTTGTTCAGGGGCTGTGGCTAAAAGTATTAGAGACACAGGATCAGCAGGTGATTCAGGCAACTGGTATTATTTTAAAAGGAAAAATCCATATCCTTCTCCGTTTAGGTTCCCTTTAAGGATTTGTAGCATAAAAGCCAACTTACATTGGCTGGGGTTTGAACCTGGGTCTCATTGTGTGGTGGGCAAGCACCCTAACCACTGTACCACAACAGTACTAACTGAAGCTGGCCTAGCATTTACCATTTATGCTCAATACAAGAGAAAAAGTAGACAAGACAAATAACATTTATATCACACTTTTCTCCTGGCGGACTCAAAGCACCAGAGCTGCAGCCACTAGGGCATGCTCTATAGGCAGTAGCCGTGTTAGGAAGACTTGCCTAAGGTCTTCTACTGAATAGGTGCTGGCTTACTGAACAGACAGAGCTGAGATTTGAACTCTGGTCTCCTTTGTCAGAGGCAGAGCCCTTAACCATTACACCATGCAGCCACTGCTTACAGATATGTAGCCAGACATGGCCTGTCTGTTCAGTAAGCCAGCACCTATTCAGTAGGAGACCTTAGGCAAGTCTTCCTAACACTGCTACTGCCTATAGAGCATGCCCTAGTGGCTGCAGCTCTGGGGCTTTGAGTCCGCCAGGAGAAAAGTGTGATATAAATGTTATTTGTCTTGTTTACTTTTTCTCTTGTATTGAGCATAAATGGTAAATTTTAGGCCAGCTTCAGTTACTACTGCTGTGGTACAGTGGTTAGGGTGCTTGCCCACCACACAGTGAGACCCAGGTTCAAATCCCAGCCAATGTGAGTTGGCTTTTATGCTACAAATCCTTAAAGGGAACCTAAACGGAGAAGGATATGGATTTTTCCTTTTAAAATAATACCAGTTGCCTGAATTGCCTGCTGATCCTGTGTCTCTAATACTTTTAGCCACAGCCCCTGAACAAGCATGCAGATCAGGTGCTCTGACTGAAGTCAGACTGGATTAGCTGCATGCTTGTTTCATGGTGTGATTCAGCCACTATTGCAGTCACAAAGATCAGCTGGACTGCCAGACAACTGGTATTGTTTACAGGAAACATCCATATCACTCTCAGTTAAGGTTCCCTTTAAGCAACCTAATGTTTCTATTGCATTGAGCATAAATGGTAAATTTTAGGCCAGCTTCAGTTATTACTGTTGTGGTACAGTGGTTAGGGTGATTGCCCACCACACAGTGAGACCCAGGTTCAAATCCCAGCCAATGTGAGTTGGTTTTTATGCTACAAATCCTTAAAGGGAACCTAAACGGAGAAGGATGTGGATTTTTCCATTTAAAATAATACCAGTTGCCTGAATCGCCTGCTGATCCTGTGTCTCTAATACTTTTAGCCACAGCGCCTGAACAAGCATGCAGATTAGGTGCTCTGACTGAAGTCAGACTGGATTAGCTGCATGCTTGTTTCAGGGTGTGATTCAGTCACTATTGCAGTCACAAAGATCAGCTGGACTGCCAGACAACTGGTATTGTTTACAGGAAACATCCATATCACTCTCAGTTAAGGTTCCCTTTAAGCAACCTAATGTTTCTATTGCATTGAGCATAAATGGTAAATTTTAGGCCAGCTTCAGTTACTACTGTAGTGGTACAGTGGTTAGGATGACTTGCCAACCACACAGTGAGATCTGGGTTCGATTCCCAGCCATGGTATGATGTAAACTGTTTCTTTAAATAGTATAATTCCCTGGCAGATGAGACCCTCCTCCCTCCGGTAGGAGGGAGGAGGGAATAGGTAGAAGGGTAGAAGGGTAGAAGGGTGGGAGGAGGGGACCCACAAGAGGCTAATTAAAATCTCCCTAGCAGAGTGTGTAGCAGCTGTCCCATAACTAATTAGTGTAGGCAGACAACTGAGTCAAATGGCATAAGGACCTTGCTTGGAGGAAGGAGGGCGGGTCCTCCAGCAGTGATGTGTATTTCACTCAATCAGGTGTGCCTCCAGGTATTAGAGCTCTTGAAACATGTTTTCTATCATTTTTCCAGCTGGTAGAATTTTTTAAAATTTTCAAAGTTCGCCCCCCCATTGAAGTATATTGCGGTTCGCAAACTTTTTCGTGAACCGAACCTTTCGCGGAGGTTTGCAAACAGGGTTCGTGAACCTAAAATCGGAGGTTCTCGACATCTCTAATGGAGACACAACATCAGTCAGATCGATTAGTGAAGATGAATTGCATAGGAATCGCTTGTAGTGTGTGGGCCACTAGTTGATCAACTTTTGATCAACCATACTGAACTCGATTCCCCCAAAAAGTTGATCGCTTTGTAGATTGAATCAGAATCACTAGATGTATGGCTACCTTAAGGATCCCAAGCTAATGTACAATACCAATCTATATACTAGTGTGTACTTAAAGCAAGTTCGAAGTTAAAATAAAAAAACAAAAAAAAACAAAAACAGATACTCACTTAACTACTTCCGCCTTTTGGACGTTGCCATTACATCCAAAAGGCTGCATCTGCACTGCTGCGTGTGCCCACGTGCTCCCGTGCAGCTGCTCGTTAGCCCGGTGATCAATGAATGGGAACACAGTCCTCATTCATTGATCAAAGTCCTCGTTAGAAAGATCGACTGGCTTCTTTTAAAAGCCCGGATCTTTCTAAAGAAAAAAAAAGTTTCCCGTCCTCCCTTCACTTCCTGTAATTGAGAGAGCTCGCTTACAAGACTAAAAAAAAAAAATTGGACTGTGGCCTCTTGTGGCCAAATAGTAAACTACATCTACATATATTTTTTTTATAAATACAATTTATTACATTTAAAATTAACTGCTTACCCCCACACTCCCAAAAATACACAAATACATTTTTTATTAAAAAAAAATGTACAATAAAAAAACAAAAAAACAAAACGTAAATTGTTACCTAAGGGACTGGACTTTTTAAATATGCATGTGAAGAGGGAATATTACTATTATTTTTTAAATTATAAGCTTGTAAATAGTGATGGATGCAAAACTGTAAAAATTCACCTTTATTTCCAAATAAAATATTGGCGCCATACATTGTGATAGGGACATAATTTAAATTGCGTAATAACCGGGACAAATGGACAAATAAAATATGTGGGTTTTAATCATGGTAGCATGTATTATTTTAAAGCTATAATGGCCAAAAACTGAGAAATATTTTTTTCCATTTTTTCTTAATATTCCCGTTAAAATGCATTTAGAAAAAAATAATTCTTAACAAAATGTACCACCCAAAGAAAGCCTAATTAGTGATGGAAAAAACAAGATATAGATCAATTTATTGTTATAAGTAGTGATAAAGTTATTGGCGAATGAATGGGAGGTGAAAATTGCTTAGATGCATAAAATGAAAAACGACTGAAGGCTGAAGTGGTTAAAGCAGGGGTCTCAAACTCGCGGCCCACGGGCCATTTGCGGCCCTCGATACAATATTTTGTGGCCCTCGCTGGCAAAAGCTTCCTTATAGTTTGCTTCAGTGCTCCCAAGTAATCCGCCGCATCCCCGCCGCTGAACGAGTCATGCAGAGCCCCCAAATCACCTGAGGGGCAATCCGCCGGCATTTCCTGGAAGGGGCAGAGCTTTCAGCTTCAGCTCTGCCCCTCCTGACGTCAATCGCCACACAGATCGCCGCCTCTCTCCGCCTCTCTCTGTGAAGGAAGAGTGAGAGGGGCGGGCAGAGGCGGCGATGCGCCGCGATTGTGAAACTCCATATGCGGCCCAGCCTCATCCTGACTTTGCCTCCTGCGGCCCCCCAGGTAAATTGAGTTTGAGGCCCCTGGGTTAAAGGATACCCGATGCGAAAATAAACGAATGAAATAAACAATTGTATCCATCTTCCTTCTCCTAAAAATGACTTTTTAAGATATTCCACAGTTTTATTTTATTTTTAAATCTAATTTTTCAGTTTTAACTGTTTTATTGTTTTTGCTCAATGGCACATTCATTGAAGTATGTCAGAGCTAAAATCTAAAAACTGTTGATCCTTTATATCTCTTTCCTGCTCTCTGAAGCCATTTTTCTGCTAGGAAAGTGTTTTATAGTTGGAACTTCTTATCAATGAGGGTCACACTGTAGTCACTTCTTGTCTGGACTGAGTCAGCCACTTATGTACCTGATATTTAACTCTTTCAGGCAAAGAAAAAAGGAACACAGCATAGTTATTTGTGTGCTAGACACTGTACATACACATGTCTATCATCATGTCACATGTCACCTCGGGTATCCTTTAAGAAGAGGGAAGGTTCTGGGACCTATAGAGCCTTCTCGTTCTCCTCCCGGTCTCCTCGTTCCCCGAAAGTCCTCCGTTTGAATATCGCATCACAGGAGACGTTGGAAATCTTTGGGAGCACTCCCAAACACCGGTGGCTCTGTACTGTGCACGTGTGATTGCGTGAGAGAGGGTGCTCACGCGTGCACAGTATGGAGTGGTCCTTCTTTCGGAAACCCGAGTGCTTCTGAAGACTCTTGAAGCCAGTCCAACGTGTAAGAGAGCAGTCTACGACCCATGGGTCGTAGACTGCTAACGGGGTAGCCTGTGGGGGAACGCGGGAACCGTGAGAGCAGTGGGTAGGCTCTATAGGACCCTCTCCCTCTCCTTAGGTGATTATCTGTTTTTGTTTTGTTTTTTACACTTCAGACTCCCTTTAACTGGTCTACTTGAAAAGTCACAGACTTGTGACTAAAGACAAACACTATTTAGAAGTTTTGTGGCTGATAACTTTTGATGGACACAAAAATGTAATAGGCGCAAATTATAAATGTTATTCCTACTTAATTCTCAGTCCAATAGCACTTCCAGAAATCCTTCTTTAATATTCACAGACCCACCACGGGGAAAACTTTGAGAACTACAATCATGAAAATATGGTTAGCGGCGAGCCTGTTAAACACGATGAAATTAGTTTTAAAGAAATAATTGATTGTTTCTGAAAGCGTAAAGGTCTACTAAGGCTCCTAATTAGTTCTTATTTTGTTTTTCAGCTATCTGGTCTGGAAGTGCAGTTCCAAGGTAAGAGATTAAACCCAGCGGTGCTTTGAAATTCTGTAGCTTTAGAAAGTTTATGAAAGATCAAGGACTATTGAACAGAATGCTTCCAGTTATAGTTTTTCTCCTGTATTTATTTTGATGCGAAGTGGAGTATTGCAATGAATGTGAAAATCGTCGTAGGGAAATAGGTAAAGGTAGGAGGTTCCCCAAAAATAAAATAAAAAAATCCAATAAATATCAAGTACGAAATATATGAAGTGGTGTAAAAAACTGGTTGGACTGGCTATCGGGTATCCAAGAAGATAAGCGGTTCAGATCATACTTACCTCCTGTGTAATCTACTCCTCAATCTCTTTCTACTCTCCTGAGTCCCATTTGTCCACTGTGATCAATGGAATTCTCCGTCCTCCATTTAGAAAATGGCCATTACCCCATAACAGCTTCCTGGTCAGCACACTGTTAAACTGTAAAATCACCCACTTGAGCCATAGGGAAACATGGACATTACCTTGCACATTCAGTTGTAACTGACAGCTGCTGATATATAACTAACAGCAACTGCTATATTTCATTCCTGACAAAATCTTGTCAGAACTGGAGGGGATCACTGTAAGAAGAAAATGTTGAGCTTATGAGAGGAACTGACAGTGAGGTTAGTATGTAATATTCATTTGCAGCTATGACGTGTTTATTTTAAATAATTTTACTCACTTCAGGTTCCCTTTAAAGCCAGGTAGTATTCAAAAGTTTTTCTTGAAGAGGAGCTGTCAGCCACACTATCTCAGAAAAAAACCACATATATAAGTAGATAAATACTTGCTCTACTTACGTAACGTATGTGTTGCACTGTCCACATTTTTATTTTAGTGATTTTTTCTATAGTAAAAAAAGAGAACATCCTTCTTAGGATTTTCCATCTTAATGTGTCTATTTTGAAGCCAATCTTGATGTAATTTCCTCCCTTACTCTCCTCTGCCTTATTGTGTATGCATTGCCCGCCCTACTCCCAGTCTTCAGGCACTCTCTTCCAGCTCTGAGTGATTTTCTCAGCTTCTCAGCATGAGAAATATTGGCCAATCAGAGAATGGGGGAGGGGAAACCAGGAGGGAAAGAGGCTTCAGTTAATCAGGCTGCATTAGCTATGTCTGAGGGGAAACCCAGCATGCCCTGCAACTTCCTTTGTGCGGCAGATGTACCAAAGAAGAGCCACAGAATCTGGGGAATGTTGTTTTATGGAGAATAAAAATAAAAAAGATTTGTAACTTTTGGATTGCCTGGTTAGCATCCTTATTACTTCTTTACCAGATAAAAATTAGGAACTGATTTTTTATTTTATGCCCGCCAGTTACACTTTTACTTTATTAAGCACTTTGCTGGACAACGCATTTCACAGTAAAAACTGCTTCCTCAGGTCAATTCTCGTGCCGTCACTCTGGACGCCTATCTTTTTTTATTCTATTTTTTGGGCACCTCGTACTTTTACCTATTTCTCTACAACTGCCCCCTGGTCTCCCGGGCTTGACCCCAGAGGAAAATTTGGGAGTAGCGATTAGCAAAGTACCACCAAAGGCCGAGTGGGGGTGGTACTTCCCAAAAAGCTCTTTCAAGTGGCTACCATCCAGCAACCCTACTTTGTGAGTTTATCATTATAAATATTCTAACATCAGCTCTACAATATAACAATACTGCACCAGATTGGGCTCTCGGTGTCCTTGTGTTTTTTTTTCACAAGTCTGAAATATGAAAGTCAGTTGTTGTCTGCACTGTACTAGCTGGTGAGGAGGCCACTCAGTGAAGCCATTAGTAAACCACTGTGGATAAAGCAGCAAGGACAGCCATACTATCCCAGGGAAAGAAAACACACACGCACGCACGCGCATACAAAAATAGATAGATACTTCTTCTACTTGCATAACATACATATTGTACTGTCCACATTTTGAGTTTGGTAAATAAAGAGAAAACAATTTCAGTGATTTTCCATCTTTACTGCCTCTGACTGAAGCCAATCCTGATGTCATTTCTTCCCATAGTCTTTTTTTTTCTTCTCCTAGAAACTGCACTGTTATATCTAGCTTGCTTGGTAAGCACCCATGAGCACAGCATAGATCATATTTTAGCAGCTTCTGCAGAGGTGTGAGGTGTATTTCCCTTCTCAGCCTCCTGTCACCCTGAACTGCCCTTAGCCAATCAGAGAGAAACAGGAATGTGGGTGGACGGGGAGATGACAAGCTTTCTTCTCCCCGGCAAAATACAAAACAGAGCCAGGCTGACTGAGATAAGATTTTGTACAGCAGAAACAATTGTGAATACATTGGAATGCTTGCAATTCAGGGTCAGGTTTTAGACTGCATTATAAACACAGAGCAGTGGGTAAATGGAATTTGATTTTATGGCTGACAATCCCGCTTTAACCACCCCATAGATTTACTGACGCTTTCTCCCATAATCCTCCAGTACCTCTAATACCTCCCATAATTCTCTGCATTTTTCTAAAAAAAAAAAAAAAACTTTTTAAAAGGAAAGTCTTACAATCCAAGACCTGTTGACATCACAAAATAGAAAAGAGGAACGGCATTCCTGGAAAGAAAGATTGTAGGTGGAGCCCGGAAAGATAAGTCACTACCCTGCATGATGGGAGCGAGGGGGCTACATCTTACTACCTATAGGTAGTCCTGCCATTTATTATATACTAGTTGACCTAAGCCCGTTTACAAATGGGCTCTAGGTCTTTTCACACCGCCACCAACAGTCAGTGCCCTGTCCGCCCTGTGTGCACCTGTCCGTTTTTAAATGGACTCAGGTCAACTAGTAAATAATAAATAGGCAGGTCCTACTATAGGTAGTGAGATGCACCCGTCCCACACGCGCGCACACATCCGCCCGGCTCCCTGGCCCCGTCCTCCTGTCCCAACGCCTGTCCGTCCTGCCCATGCGCAGTAGAGCAACACACGGACACAGGGGTATTATTAGATAGTATTGTATTCATAAAGCGCCAACATATTACGCAGCGCTGGACATTAGTTATGGTAACAGACAATATTTAGGGGTGACTTACAGCAATACGACAATACAGGAATACATGCAAACCAGATCACGCAGCACAGTATGAGTACTGCTAAGTAATGCTTGGATGGAGCCTGAATGGAGCATGGAGATTAGGCAAGTCAAATTCACTCAGATCCATAGGATGGGTGTGCAGTGATGGAGGTGCGTGAACAGGTAGGAGACATAAGGAGGAGGACTCGGCCCGAAGGCTTACAATCTACAGGGAAAGGTAGGGACACGAAAGGTCCCTAATGCTTATCTATACAGCAGGGCTACATCTGGTTAACTCTAGGGGGTCCTGCCAGAGACGTAGCTAGGCTTTTCAGTGTCCGGGGACGACGTGTGGTCGTGGTCCTGGGTAGAGTAAAATGTTCAAGTGCCGTTTAGATAGCCAAATGTGTCCCCCTTTAGTTAGCCAGATGTGCCCCCCCTTTAGATAGCCAGATGGGCCCCCCTTCCCCCTGTTTAGATAGCCAGATGTACCCTCTATAGTTAGCCAAATGTTCTGCTGTTAACACTTCTGTACTCCTCTGCAGAGGGAGGGAGAGAAGCAGGGGTACTTCGGGCAGCCAGCAAGCCGCCTCTCAAGCACATGGGGGTGCGGTGGCCATGATATGTGCCCCCTAAGTGCTGCACCCGGGGCACGTGTTCCTCCTTGTACACCCATAGCTACGCCTCTGGGACCTGCCTATCTATACTGGGGGGTTACATCTGGCTACCTATACTGGTGGGGGGAGCCTTTGGCTTCCTATGCTGGTTTCTACCAGAAGAGCCCCTCTGGCTACCTAAAACTGGTGTGCAGGGAGGAGAGGCACAAAGGGGTCTTATGACTTTTTTTTGGGGGGGGGGGGCATCAAAAATTGAACACAAATTATGCATATTTGCAGGCGTAATTGCGATTCACACATGTAGTATGCAGTACGTGATGTAATCGCAATTACGCAATGTGAAAGTTCGCATAATCAAATTGACCTATTATGAGCACGGTGCACCACTATTCCTGATCCTGACCACACAGCTTCCATCAAGGAGAGAAAGGGATGTCCTCAAGCATACAAAACTGTAGCTACAAGTTCACTCCCTGCTGTACACAGTGTAGGCTACATCAGTGTCAGGAGAGAAGCAGCTTGTTCATTCGATGTCTGGCTATTTCGGAGGCCGGCGCTGATACTTGGTCCGATGAAGTTAGTTGTGTATACTTAAAAAACGCGTTGCCCTAGTGCAAATAGAGTTCCTCTTTACCTTACATCCGTATCATCCTTGAGGAAAGCCACTTCTTACATTTTCAGGATTTTAATTACCCTTCCTGAGTCCCTTTTCCCTTTATTGTTCAATTTTAAAGTGGACCGGTAATTTTGCACAGGACAGAAGGAAAACCTATAGAAATGTAACCTGTATGTATTTAGAGAGTTTAGCCTGTCTAATTCCCCCTCATCTGTGACTAGTCACAAGTGTAATCTGATCTCTCAACTCAGGAATCCCGGCAGCCTCGGCAGAGCAGCTAAGTTGTAAACCCAGGATGTTAACCCTATGGGCTTGATTCAAAAACCCGTGATAACTCTTGTCATGGTTGCGTTAGCGTTTTCGCATGAAAATTGGCGTTTTCTCGCCAAAACGTCCACAATTTTATGCTCCAATTTGCGTTTGCGTGCAAAAACGGCCGCTATAATGCTAGCGCGACCGTGATAATAGTTATCACGGCTTTGTAAATCAAGCCCCATGTCTGCTTCCATACCCAACACATAGCATATTTATTGCAGGATTTTTATCAGCTGTAAAAAAACAAAGGTAAAAAAACAACGGTAAAGCACCTTCTGTAAAGGACCTCTGTCGCGAAAATCTTAACATTTTAAATATATGTAAACATGTACAATTAAGAAGTACATTTCTTCCAAAGTAAAATGAGCCATAAGTTACTTTTTTCCTATGTTGCTGTCACTTACAGTAGGTAGTAGAAATCTGACAGAACCTACAGATTTTGGACTAGCCCATCTCTTTATGGGGGGTTCTCAGGGATATCTTTATTTTCAAAATGCACTTACTGAATGGCAGTTGCTCCGTCTAACTGCCAAAAAAGTGTACAGCGAGCAGAGAGGCTGGCCAGCATCTTTGTATAAAGATTTTTCAAGGAGTGTCTATATAAAGAATAAAGACCAGGCTGAGAGTCCCCTAGGGAGAGCTGGACTAGTCCAAAACCTGTCGGTAATGTCAGATTTCTACTACCTACTGTAAATGCCAGAAACATAGGAGAAAAGTAATTTATGGCTCATTTTACTCTGGAAGAAACGTACTTCTTATTTGTATGTGTTATAAATTTTAAGATTTTCGTGACAGTTCCTCTTTAAGGTTATTCTGCTGTTGCTTATTGTTCAGTGCAGAGAGGAAGTTCTGAGTTCCGGTCCACTTTAAACTTGTTAAACCCTGTGTCACCTATCTAAGAAAGTTGCAAGAATTTAAAAAAAGAACTCTGAGATTTGATAAATAAAACGATCTTTCCTGTTAGATCAATTATTGTAATTCAACTTTAAATACTGTTTTTCACTTGCGCATAATCAGTGGTGCTCTAGGTAACTGCCTATGTTGCCTATACCCAACAACAGCCCTGATTGTAGTCAGGGATGGACAGCATGTCACCACATCCTGGCTCTGATGTTTGTGCATTGCTTTGGAGTAATATTATTATTATTATTATTATTAACATATTAGCAGCTTTAATAATGGTATCTAATTTAAAATAAGTGCTCTGCTTGTGACCTCAGTCGGCAGAACTGGTTGTGCTGTAAATTCTTGGGATGCTTTGATGTCTCTCTGCTAGCAGAAAATACAGAAACTGAAAGCAGAAGTCCTCTGTTATTGTATCACACTGCCCCCTAGTGAGAGGTGGATATCAATACACATTGCAGCAGTACTAATTAAAAGCAGGGAAATGTAACAAATAAGAAAAGGTGCTCAAATAAACTGGCCTGGAGCACTTGCAAGCCTCTAAATAAATTGGCTGCTAAAGGGTTAATATTGTGGTATTTATATAAAGCTGACCCGAGTAATGTACTGTAGTCATGTTATTGTGGTATTATTACTAATATTACTATTATTGTCCTTTTCCAAACAGATTCACAGCCATCAACAAAATCCTCGTTTGATAATGTAATCAGCTCTCTAGAAGAAATGAACAAAGGTAATATATAAATACAGCGTTTGGCTAAAATGCTATAACCTCCCTGGCGGTAATGCTGAGCTAGGCTGGGGCTAGCCGCTGGGAGCTCTATGCAGAGTATTGCACGCAGCAGGAGCTTTTACCCACCTCCCGGGGGATCCAGACGCAGGCAGCCATTCTACTTCCTGTCCTTGGAGGCTCTGAATCACTCTGGGGAGATCACCGTCAGTGATCTCACTACAGAGTTACAGCGCCACCTGGAGGATGGAGGTAAAATTGCAGCACTGGAGCCCAGGGTGGTGAGTGAGAGCAGGGGCTGCTGCTGGCATTCTGGCAGCATAATTGTTTCCTGATTTTAGGGTCTGAAACTTTTTTTAAAGACCCTAAAATCCCAAAATAATCATACCGCTAGGGGGGGTTAAAACTGACGGGGGATACCTGGAAAGTAACAGCCATTTAATCATTTAGGCCCCTTTTATACAAACTGGGGTGAGTCACGTTGCGATACTCTCCCCCGTCACAGCGCGTCACAGTGGCCATTAAAGTCAATGACATGACACACTGCCTGCTGCGGTGCGCCGCGATGCGAAGGGAGAGCTCCGGGCACCGCAGAAGTAACACACAAGCTGCAGTGCATTGCCCTGCAACTCCCAAAGTTTTTCTTTGGTCGCACCATGGCTATAACGCGCACCAGTGTGAAAGCAACCGCAGCGCACCAGTGTGAAAGCAACCGCAATGCACCAGTGTAAAAGCAACTGCAGCATACCAGTGTAAAAGCAACCGCAGCGCACCAGTGGGAAAGCAACCGCAGCACACCAGTAGGAAAGCAACCGCAGTGCACCAGTGTAAAAGCAACCGCAGCGCACCAGTGTAAAAACAACCGCAGCACACCAGTGTAAAAACAACCGCAGTGCACCAGTGTAAAAGCAACCGCAGCACACCAGTGTAAAAGCAACCGCAGCGCACCAGTGTAAAAACAACCGCAGCGCACCAGTGTAAAAGCAACCGCAGCGCACCAGTGTAAAAGCAACCGCAGCGCACCAGTGTAAAAACAACCGCAGCGCACCAGTGTAAAAGCAACCGCAGCGCACCAGTGTAAAAACAACCGCAGCGCACCAGTGTAAAAGCAACCGCAGCACACCAGTGGGAAAGCAACCGCAGCACACCAGTGCAAAAAGCAACCGCAGCGCACCAGTGTAAAAGCAACCACAGCACACCAGTGGGAAAGCAACCGCAGCGCACCAGTGTAAAAGCAACCGCAGCGCACCAGTGTAAAAGCAACCGCAGCGCACCAGTGTAAAAGGCAGAGCGGTCATTTTGGCGCACGCTCTTCCCCGCACTGCTCTTGACCTGGTCGCAGTCATAGACATAATGCTATTATGTCTATGGCCATGCAAGGCCATATTCATTGGTAAATCCGTCCGGATCCCGAAATGCTTCTACGTTACGACTCAGAGGGGTAATAGTAATTAATGCCACCCTGAATTCATGCGGCAGCAGCAGGGCCGGATTTACCATAAGGCAAAGTAGGCACGTGCCTGCAGGCACCTGATGATGGAAAGGCGGCCTATTCCTCTCCCCCAGTGCCTCCCTCCTTCCCTATGCAGAGTCCCGAGCAGAGTGTAAATGAGAGGTTACTCATCCTGCTCTCAGCATTACACTGAGGAGATCTCCCTTCAGTGTGGGGCTGTGGGGCACCACTAGCTACTTAATACTTAGGATAGCTCTGGCTTTATTATACTAAAGGGCACCTGTAGCTACCTATGATGGGCAAGGTAAGTAAGGGTGAAGTGATAGCTGAGACAGCCAGCACACTTGCAGTACAGTACGGTGGGGGTTGTAAGTTCATGGAGGGCGGAGTCTAGGGTGCCAGGACATCTGTGCCTATAGGCTCCTGTGATGTAAATCCAGGCCTAGGCAGCAAGGTGAGCCATCATTTGACACACCCTGCACCAAAATGACTTGGTGCCAAAATGCCACGTACGCCGTAAAAGAACCCCCCTCCCAAAAAAAAATTTTATTCACTTAAATCACTTTATTTAAAGGAAATCTAAGATGTAAATAATGTATATATTTATACTTACATGGTGCTTCCTCCAGGCCCACGAGGTACCCGGGCTCCCTTGCCGTCCTCTTTAGCCACTCCCTTCTTTTTTAGGCCGCGCCCACAGCCCCCGTCACACCCCCACAGCTGGGAGAATGCTGCACCTGCGCAGTAGTAGTACTGCACAGGTGCATAACACTCCTGGGCGCGGGAGCGCGGCAGTGCTGGGCATGTGCAGAAGTGGATGACTGGCCAGAGATCCCAGGGTAGGAGAATATCAAGAAAAGAGAAGCGGCCAGAGAGGATGTCAAGGGACCCCACGCACCTTATGGAGCTGGAGGAAGCACCAGGTAAGTATAAACAGACCCATTATTCACATCTCAGGTGCACTTTATGCATTTATTAGATCTGTATACAAGCCTTTCAGTCCTTTCGTGGTAGTAGCATCGCACTCCTCACCTATAGGTTGGAGGGATGGGGGGGGGGGAGCTTCAAGTTAATAGTGCTAAACAAACAGTTACCAGCATCCTGCTGTCACATGACACGTTATATTACACACAAAGAACACCTTGCATGGCCGATAAAAGCAAACGGCTGCTACTTTCTTTACGATTCTCCCTCTGGGCGATGTTGCTAAACTCTCACAAGAGGCATCTGTCTCTCGCTGTTGTTTTGAAGTTTGCTGTAACATGGCGACGCCCACCGCGAGATGAAGACGCCGAGGGAGGGCTCTGGACACGTTTTCATGCATTACATTAAGATTTTTTACCGCTCTTATCTTCCAGCGCCAAAAACAACAATGCAACCTTCTTCTGCAGAAGACGTCATGAGCATCATAGACCAGCGGAACAAAGGTAATCAGAGCAGCCACCGGATACATAAACAGCAATCATACACAAAGCAGATAGAAACTTAAAGAGGCCCTGTAGTGACATATAGTGGAATGCAGTAAAGAGGCCCTGTAGTGACATATAGCAGAATGCAGTAAAGAGGCACTGTAGTGACATATAGTGGAATGCAGTAAAGAGGCCCTGTAGTGACATATAGTGGAATGCAGTAGAGAGGCCCTGTAGTGACATATAGTGGAATGCAGTAAAGAGGCCCTGTAGTGACATATAGTGGAATGCAGTAAAGAGGCACTGTAGTGACATATAGTGGAATGCAGTAAAGAGGCCCTGTAGTGACATATAGCAGAATGCAGTAAAGAGGCACTGTAGTGACATATAGTGGAATGCAGTAAAGAGGCCCTGTAGTGACATATAGTTGAATGCAGTAAATTATTCTGGATACCCACTTTTATAGCAATTTTCCTGGTTTCAAGAAACATTTCCTATAGCTATATATTGCTGTCTATTAGTATGTAGCCCCACCCTCCCAGTGATGCTTAGCCTAGGCTGTTTAGCTATGCCAAATTTTACAACCAGAGCATTCTGGGAGACCAGGTATTATTTCTACTGGCTTTAGAACAAAGCCAGTAAAATGTGTTGAAATGCACAAAAACACACTTAAAAAAGGCATGCTTTTTGACATGCATTTTAATGCATCACTGTGGCGTAGTGGTTAGCGCTGTCACCTTGCAGCGCTGGGTCCCTGGTTCATATCCCAGCCAGGTCAACATCTGCAAGGAATTTGTATGTTCTCCCTGTGACTGTGTGGGTTTCCTCCGGGCACTCCGGTTTCCTCCAACATCCCAAAAACATACAGATCCGTCCTCCTAAATTGGCAATAGACTACGATACTTACACTACACGATACATACATATACATATGACTATGGTAGGGACTAAATTGTGAGCTCTGAGGGACAGTTAAGTGAGAAGACAATATACTCTGTACAGCGCTGTGTAATATGTTGGCGCTATATAAATACTAAAAAATAAATAAAATAAATTTCAAATGCATTTACTAGTGTGAGCCCTTACCCCTGGCCTTAGACTACAATTGACATATGTTATGACTGTCAGGGCTGGGCCGAGGCATAGGCTGGAGAGGCTCCAGCCTCAGGGCGCAGTGTGGGAGAGGGCGCACAATTCATTCAGCTGTCATTCCTAATTGTGTATGAAGCAGAAAGAAATAAGAAAAGGGGATACATGGCAGTGACTGCAAGCCAGATAACTAGATATTACGGTGTTGGGGAGGTTGTGAGCCCTGTGGCCCTCTTAGTCTAATAGCAATCCGTGTGTGACAGCTGAGGTGGGAGGGATGGAGGGGCGCACTTTGGTGTCTCAGCCTTGGGTGCTGGAGGACCTTGTCCCTGCTCTGATGACTGTGGTAGGGATTCAGGCATGGGCAAACTTGGCCCTCCAGCTGTTACGGAACTACAAGTCCCACAATGCATTCCAGGAGTTTGACAGCCACAGTCATGACTCATAAAGGCAAATGCATTGTGGGACTTGTAGTTCCGTAACAGCTGGAGGGCCGAGTTTGCCCATGCCTGGATTAGATAGTGAGCCCCTCTGAGGACAGATAGCGACAAGACTGTAAATGATTTTAGCGCTGTTGGTGATACATAAATAGTAAAAAATAATAATAATACAAGTATGTTTAAGGTAACCTTCATTGAAAAAAAATAAAAATAACTTACTTGGGGCTTCTACCGGCCCCCTGAAGCCGCCCTGTGCCGATCCTCCGGTCCCCCGCAGCAAGTCAGTTTCGCCTTTGCCGGAGGATTGCTCAGTGACGGTGTGGGCACAGGGCGGTTGCAGAGGGATAGTGGAGGCCTCAGGTAACTTAAATCCCACTCAATTTTTTTTTTTTCAATTAAATGGAACCCGAGGTGAGAGGTAAATGGAGGGTGCCATATTTATTCCTTTTTAAACAATACTAATTGCCTGGCCTGATTCTGTGTCTCTAATACTTTTTTAGCTGTAGACCCTGAACAGGCATGCAGCAGATCAGGTACTCTGGTTTTACTGGACTAACCATTCTGATTCTGATTCTGATTCTGATATGCTTATTCCAGGGTTTTGGACTTTTGACATTTCTTAAGCCAGAAGATCAACAGGGCTGCCAGGCAATTGGCATTGTTTACAAGGAAATAAATATGGCACCCTCTCACCTCGGGTATTCTTTAAAGGGAACCTAAACTGAGAAGGATATGGATTTTTCATTTTAAAATGATACCAGTTGCCCGACTCCCCTGCTGATCCTGTGTCTCTTATACTTTCAGCCACAGTCCCTGAACAGACATGCAGATCAGGTGCTCTGACTGAAGTCAGACTGGATTAGCTGCATGCTTGTTTCAGGTCTATGATTCAGCCACTACTGCAGCCAAAGAGTTCAGTAGGATGCCAGGCAACTGGTATTGTTTAAAAGGAAAAATCCATATTCTTCTCTCTTTAGGTTCCCTTTAAAAGTGTGGTTTTATTGCATTACTTTATTTCAGCCACTAGATGGAGGCAAAGCACAGCACTGCAGTACTCGGGATGAAGGCTGCATAACGTTATTACAGCCACAAGTTGGCACAACACTGATCTGAGCAGCACTTGGGCTAAAAGTGTGTGAGCTTTTATTTAATTCCCTTTCAAACCAGATTATCCCAAGTGCTGCCCAGTATAAACCATTCCTGCACACAGGGCCGGCCTTAGGTTTCACAGCGCTCTGAGCGAAACATGATTTTTGAGCCCCCCCCCCCCCTTCATCCTTTTCCCACGTGCATATACACGCACGCACGCATACACACACACACAAGCCTATATGCAATACCCCTTTTCTCCAGAGATATCTTCTAGGACAGTGGTTCCCAATCTTTTTGACGTCGTGACACATCACGCCAAATGCTCAGATCTCCGTGACACTTCACATATGTATAATAGAAAAATACTATTAATAATCACGAATGGATGGAAAGAGTGCTTTATCCTGAATATACTTAAAAATGAAGGCTAGAACCTTTCAGGAATATTAATAAAAACAATCAGTGGGACAGTTAGCCGCCTCCTCCCCCATTTAGAATGATAGCACAGCACTGACAATTTGCACCACGCATTATAGCTGCAGTGTGCCCCCCCCCCCTCCAAAATGCCCTCAGACTCAGTATAGATAGGTAGCCAGGTATAGGTGCCCCCAGTATAGGATCTCATGTATAGGTGCCCTCAGTATAAGTTGCCAAGCATAGGTGCCCCCGGTATAGGAAGTCAGTTGAAGGTCTCCATCCCCCCCATAGGTAGCCAAGCGTAGGTGCCTCCAGTATAGGTAGCCAGGAGTAGGTGCCCTCCCTCAGTATAGGTAGCCAGCTATAGGTGTCCCCAGTATAGGAAGTCAGGTGTTGGAGCCCTCAGTATAGCTAGCCAGCTATAGGTGCCCTCAGTATAGGAAATCAGGTGTAGGTGCCCACAGTATAGGCAACAGAGCCGGGACAAGGTCCTTCAGCACCCAAGGCTGAGACAGCAAAGTGCGCCCCTCCATCCCTCCCACCCTGGCCGTCTCACACTGATTGCTAGTACACTAAGAGACGCCCCAGGGCCCCCAACATCCCCAACTCCTTAATCTCTAGTAATCTGGCTTGCAGTCACTGCTGTGTCTCCCCTTTTCTTATTTCTTTGTGCTTCAAACACAATTGGGAATGACAGCTGAATGAATAGTGTGCCCCCTCCTACACTGCGCCCTGAGGCTGGAGCCTCTCCAGCCTATGCCTCGGCCCGGCCCTGATAGGCAACCAGCTATAACAAGCTGGCGCCCTGAGCGACCGCTCCGGTCACTCATATCAAAGGCCGGCTATGCGGCTGCACAGAATTCTGAGCACTAGTGTGGGGTTACATCCTGCAGGGCAGCCATCAGAAATTTTGGGGCCCCTCACACATCATCAGGCTTGGGTCCCCCCTTCCCTGGGCCCACCCAATGATTGTTGTGCGTGCCCACCCACTAGCCACCCCACCCCCTTGTCCATCCCTGTGGCTCTTTTGTCCGCCTCTGTTCCCCTGTGCCTCTTTTTTCCCCCAATGTTACTTCTTATCTGTCTCAGCGCGTCCCCCTGCCCTAGCCAGGTGTAGGTGCCCCCAGTATAGTTATCCAGGCATAGGTGCCCCCAGTATAGGTAGCCAGGTATAGGTTCCCCCAGTATAAGTAGCCACCTATAGGTGGTGCCCCAGTGTAGGTAGCCTGGTGTAGATGCCCCCAGTATAGATAGCCTGGTATAGCTGGTGCCCCAGTATAGGTAGCCTGGTGTAGATGCCCCCAGTATAGGTAGCCTGGTATAGCTGGTGCCACAGTATAGGCCAGCAAGATACAGGTGCCCTCAGTACTGGTATTCAACTATAGGTGGTGACCCGGTATAGGTAGCCTGGTATAGTTGCTCCCAGTATAGATAGCCTGGTACGGGTGGTGCACCAGGATAGGTTAGCCAGGTACAGGTGGTGCCCTCAGTATAGGTAGCGAGATATTGGTGGTGCCCCAGTATAGGTAGCTAGGTATAGGTGGTGCCCCAGTATAGGTTAGCCAGGTACAGGTGCCCCCAGTATTGGTAGCAAGCTATAGGTGCCCCAGTATAGGTAGCCAGGTACAGGTGGTGCCCTCAGTATAGGTAGCCAGGTACAGGTGGTGCCCTCAGTATAGGTAGCCAGGTATTGGTCCCCTAGTATAGGTAGCTAGGTATAGGTGGTTCCAGCCCCAGTATAGGTAGCCAGGTATAGGTGGTGCCCCAGTATAGGTAGCCTGTAGCCAGATATAGGTGGTGCCCCAGTATAGGTAGCCTGTAGCCAGATATAGGTGGTGCCCCAGTATAGAAAGTCTGCTATAGAGGGCTCACTCATCTGCTCCCCACGTCCAATTGCTGATGTCACTCTTCTCTCAGTGCTGGAAAGCGGTGTGCTGGCCAGCACATGCGGCCCTTCCAGTGCTTTGGGGGGGCTCTGGGCCCCTAACTGCAGTGTCAGTTGTCCCCCCTGATGGCTGCCCTGCATCCTGTCTCCTCTATGTCACACTGCTTTTTCAGGCCTGGGTGGCATAGAGGACTACCTCACAACTTTTTTAGTTAAAGGACCTCTTTCGCGAAAAAAGCAGGCAGTTAAAAAATGTGACCGATGACAGGTTTTGGGCCAGTCCATCTTTTTAAGGGGGATTCTCAGGGCTTTCTTTGTTTTCAACAGCATTTCCTGAACAGCAGTTTAACTACCAAAATAGCAAGATACCAACCGGCCTCCCTAATCACTTGCACACTATTATGTCAGTTAGATTTTGCAACTGTTGTTCAGGAAATGCTGTTGAAAACAAAGAAAGCCCTGAGAATCCCCCTTAAAAAGATGGACTGGCCCAACACCTGTCATCTGTCACATTTTTTAACTGCCTACTTTTTTCGCGATAGTGGTGCTTTAAGAAAGAGGGACACTTAAGCCACGCCCCTGCCACACCCTAAACACCCCCATCACACATACCATAAAGATTTCATAAGAAAATATGTGTTTTACAGTTCTAACCACACTGGTCCTTTCTATCCTGGTTCATTTTCCTTCATATTAACATTTGAAAATAAGAAATATATCAATATAAAGGATGGGGATAAAGTTTACAGTCAAACACAATTTTCAGTAGAAAAATACATATATTTACATAGATCTGTACATCAGTCCTGAAAGAGGGACAGATGAGGAAAAAAGAGGGACAGAGGGACTGGGTCCCCTAAAAGGGACTCTCCCTCCAAAAGAGGGACAGTTGTGAGCTATGGATGACACAGGAACCAGTGCCTCTATATTTTTAGTGTGTATTTTAATTTTTTTATTTTTTTGTTTTTTTCACTTTACAAAAATATGATTCTCTGTGAAACGTTTCTTTACAATTATATAAATATGTTTATTTACAATTAACAATAATGTTCTGATAAATGCTTATAAAGAATCGGACATGACCGGTGACTGTTGCTTCTGTTGCGTTTGCAGGAATCAATAAGCCGTTGAGCCACAGTGACATTGTGATAAGTAAAGGACGTAGCGCTATGAACTGCCCTGACAGGAACTGCTACTGGCCCGGGGTCGCCAACGGCCTGGTCAACATCCCCTACACACTGGATTCAGCATATTGTATGTGATCGCCCTTTCTCGCTGTCATATCTTTCCTGATGAAAAAAAACAGGTTTCAGGCCTCTTTCACAGTGCAACTTTAAAGGGAACCAGAGACGAAGCAGCCTTGTCTATTTTACCATATATATCAGTAAGAACATTAGAGAAAACACCTACCCTGCTCTCCGTTTCATCCTCACTGCTAAAAGTGTCTGTTATCAGCTGTGATAAGAATCCCGGACTGAGCATCCAGTCTGGCTTTGCAGGGAATAATTATAGCTGAGTCATTATAGCAGAGCCACAAGGGGGCAGGCTTGGGCTTGAAAAGACACTAGAGAAGACAGACTCGGCTATAATCTTTCCGTAGCAAAGCTAGACTGAATGCTCAGTCGGGTATTCTTATCAGAGGTGATAACAGTCAGATTAAACAGAGAACAATGAAACAAAGAGCAGATTAGGTGTTTACTGTCATGTTCCCACTGATTTATAAGGTAAAATACAAGAGGGTGCTTCATCTCTGGTTCTCTTTAAAGTCGCACGTTAGAAAATGTTTTAACGTGGAATAACGCACAGCAATACTAAGTCTGTGCGACATTCACAGTACAGTGTTTGTGTGTAACGTGTAGCATTGTTAGAAAGTGCTGCATGCTGTGCGTTATACACGTTATTAACTGCGTTGGACTGTTTGCACATGCTCAGTAATGACGTGGAAGCATACTTTTATTGCCGGTATGCTCTACTGTATGCGACGATAGCAAGGCATAGAGTTGCGTTGTGACATATTTGGGACGTTGCGTTGTTAGTTTGCTTTGCGACTTTAACGTTGCATCAAAATGCAGCGTCCCACTGTGAAAGTAGCCTTAGAGGCAGAGGATCAGCAGGGCTGCCAGGAAACTGGTATTACTTAAAAGGAAATTAATATGGCAGCCTCCAGATCACTCTCACTTCCTGCATCTAATCAGTTTACATAAAATCATTTGAAGTGAACTAATATTTGAGAGTGTTTGACCTTAACCTTATAAAATTAAAGAGGAACTCCACTGACAATAATTATGTATAAATGATTTAGACAGTGTTTGCCCATTGTAAAATCTTTTAAATCCCTGATTTACATTCAGAAATTTATCACATGGTGATATTTTTACTGCTGGCAGGTGATGTCAGTGGAAGGAGATGCTGCTTGCTTTTTTTTGGCAGTTGGAAACAGCTGTAAACGGCCATTTCCCACAATGCAGCGAGGTTCACAGACAGGAAACTGCCAGGACCACGGTCCTCAGAGTTTCCTGTGGGAGGGATTTCACCACAATATCAGTCATGCAGCGCCCCCTGATGATCCGTTTGTGAAAAGGAATAGATTTCTCATGTGAAAGGGGGGATCAGCTACTGATTGGGATGAAGTTCAATTCTTGGTCACGATTTCTCTTTAAAGAAGCACTGTAGTGACATACAGTAGACTGCAGCAAATTTTACATGAATGATCCTGGATTCAGCATCAGTAACACCTCCGGTAGCTATATATTGGTAAGTAGCCCCACCCCCAGTGATGTCACAGCCTATTCTTTTATAGCTATGTGTAATTCTCCTCCAAGAGCACTTTGGTGTCACTTCAAACATTCCTCAGTGATGCACCTGCCAGCAGTAAAGATGTTGCCGCCTGTGGTAAATGTAAGAATGTAAATTAGGGTAATGAAAGATTTTACATTAGGTGAACACTGACTACATAATTCCTTTTTCTTTTTTAAGTCATATTGTAACAAAATAAGCAATTTTATTCATGAAGTTTTATTCAGTACAATTCATCTTTTAACTACACTTTAAGTAAAGTAAATAAATACATTTTTTATTCAGAATAAATTACGCAGAAACTTTTGTGCAGCATTGATCTGGATTTATTGCAATGTTGTAGGAAACGCTGATTCGCAGATTTTGTCTTACATTTTATTGTTGGAGATTTAACAATATAGTTACCTTAAAGGGATACTGTAGGGGGGTCGGGGGAAAATGAGTTGAACTTACCCGGGGCTTCTAATGGTCCCCCGCAGACATCCTGTGTTGGCACAGCCACTCACCGATGCTCCGGCCCCGCCTCCAGTTCACTTCTGGAATTTCAGACTTTAAAGTCAGAAAACCACTGCGCCTGTGCAGCCATGTCCTCGCTCCCGCTGATGTCACCAGGAGTGTACTGCGCAGACACAGACCATACTGGGCCTGCGCTGTGCGCTCTTGATGACATCAGCGGGATCGAGGACACGGCAACGCAGGCGCAGTGGTTTTCAGACTTTAAAGTCTGAAATTCCAGAAGTGAACCGGAGGCGGGGCCGGAGCATTGGGGAGTGGCTGCGCCAACACAGGATGTCTGCAGGGGACCGTTAGAAGCCCCGGGTAAGTTCAACTCATTTTCCCCTGACCCCCCCTACAGTATCCCTTTAAACGGCAGTATAGTACAAGAACCCCAAGATGTCACTGTGTGTAAAATGTGGTGATGATCTTTTGGGGATTGTTATTTCCTGTATTCACTCTCTTCTAAGTAAGCTGCACTTCCCGATGGTGGTTTATTATATATCTCTGCATGTTTCTCTGTAGTAAAGAGCTCTAACTTGTTATACTGGGTGCCTATCTGCCTGTACAGAACACTCTGCTCCCTCATTTATAAGGTGTTTTCATTATTTTCCCCCAGCTGAGAGTGATAGAAGCACCATAGTGCGGGCCATGATGGAGTTCTCCTCCCTGACCTGCATTCGGTTTGTACCATGGACGACTGAGAGAGACTACTTGAGCGTCATCTCTGACGATGGGTGAGCGCGCTCAGGCTGCCGATCGGACAACTCCTCTTACCGACACCATTTTCTGTAGGATTCATTCTAAATCTCAGTAGAACAACTGTGAGGCCTTGTTCACATTGCGTTCGGCTAGCATGTCCGTGGGCTTTTTTTCCCGCGTTTTTTTTAAAGCTTTTTCCGGTGATTTTCTGCACGTTCGCTCGTTTTTGTAAGCGCTTTTGCAGATGCTTCCGTCTTTTGATCCGGAAAAAATCCGGAAACAATAAACACAATCTATTTTTTTTTAAAAAACGCTCACGCAATCGCTTGCCAAAGCGATTTTGTGAGCGCTTTGCGTTTTTTTTCTATACCTTACATTGAGGCAAATCGCCTCAAACGAACCGCTCTGATATGAACTCTCTGGCGCTTTCAGGGTGATTTTGAAAATTGCCCGCGCCTAACATTTTACAAAAACGCCTATAATGTGAGGAAGGCCTTAAGCTTTGTTCGCATCTAAGATTGAAATCACTGACGGCCGCGTTTAGCGTTTTTGAGAGTGATTTTTTTCCTCCTCCCGGCACTTACCTGCGCGCTACGATTTTGTGTAAAGCGCTTTTGCAGAGCGCTTTCTGTTTTCACTTCCTGACGCAAGTCAGAAAGTGAACTCTTTGACCCCGAAAAGAATAAATACAATGTATTTATTCTTAAAAACATGAACGTAATCACTGCAAAAGCGATTTATGAGCGTTTTGCGTTTTTCCTATACCTTCCCTTAGTAGCAAAATTGCCCAACAAATGGTACAGGCAGCGCTTTTGTCAGCGGAAAGGAGACGGAACGTGCAGATATGAGCAGTCCAGCTACGCGGAAATTGTCAAATTAACCAATCATTGGCCAACGAACAATCAAAATTGGATGTATGTAGGCATGGTATTCAAAATCTGTTGGCTCCCATACTACATGGAAGTGGTAAAATTTGACAACCATTAGCCAATCAAAATTGGATGCCATTGTCCAAGCTGTATTTAGTTTGTATGAAATTTGCATGCAAGCTGAAATTATGTGCGTCACACGGACCATGTCTAAAGATTAACCCTATGTTTCCCCAGCTGTTGGTCTATAGTGGGCCGGGCCGGAGGAGCCCAGGAAGTATCGCTGGATGCCAACGGCTGTATCTTCAACGGGGTCATCCAGCATGAGCTGAACCACGCCATTGGCTTTGTACACGAACACAGCCGCAGCGACCGCGACCTGTACATCAAGGTCCTGTGGAACAACATAATGCCGGGTAAGTCCCACAATAGCAGCCATATCAAATATACCGGTACATCATGTGTGTGCTATTTTACCAAGGACAGGGCCGGATTTACCATTGTAGGCACATGTCTACAGGCGCCTGATCATGAGAAGGCAGCTCGCTTCCCTCTAGTGGTGGGCCGAAATTTCGCAAATGCTAAATTTTGCATCGAAATTAGCAATTACGTGTCGTAATCGTAATGCGAAATTTCAGGGAAAATCGTAATTAATTTGGTATGTAATAGTAGTATTTCACACTTTTGCATAATTTTCATGAAATTTCAAATAATTTGGTGCCGAATTTAGTGGTTCATAGCAAAGCCACCATACATTCTATTGCTACATATGTTAAGCAGAATAGTGGGCACAAGGCAAAAAATTTTTTTTTCAAAAAGACCTTGTAGTTTTTCAGAAAATCAAATTAAAAAATGCAAAGAAAAATGTTTTTTTTTTTAAATTGTCATTTTTCTGAGTTTAACCACTTTACCCCCCGCGGTACGGATATCTCCGTCCTTTTTTCCATCCTTATAAAACCAAGGGATGGAGAAATCCGTACCTCCCGCGCTACCGCCGCTGTCCATGCTCCCGCCGCTCGTGCGCGCTGCCGCCCGCTCGCCCGGAGATCAATGAACGGAAAAATCTATTCCCGTTCGTTGATCTAAGTCCCCGCAATGATCTGCTGCTTCTATGAGAAACAGCGCGATCATTGTGATTTTTCCAGCCTCATAGTGCTTCCTGTAAGCGTCCTTCCGGACACTTACAGGCCGCATGTAAACAGACTCACTGTGGCCATCTTGTGGCCAAATAGTAAAACTACACCCTAAAGCATTTTACATATACAAATACATTAGTTTTACACAATAAATTAACTCACTACCTCCCACACTCCCCAATTTTTATTTAAGTAGCAAAAAGTCTAGAATCGTCCCTGGGTGCAACACTAAACAAAACAAACAAAACAATACACAATACCCACTCAATTACTAGGCCACTAGGGCTGAGAGAGTAAAATCTTTAACAAAACAAACATTTTGTACTAAGGGATCAATTTTAACACCTAGTAGTTACTGTATATTACAATGGATGCAGTGCTGCTCGAATACCCCTTTTCAAAATCCGAATTGAATTCGGATCCGGATACCCAGATATCCGGATCAGAATCGGATATCCGAATCCAAACTTTTTGGTATCCGAGTAAACTCAGATATACAAACTCAATATCCTGGATATCCGGTCGGATTCAGATATCCGGATAGAAAACCAGAAGTGACCTGAAAATCAATCTCTCTCTCTCTCTCTCTCTCTCTCTCTCTCTCTCTCTCTCTCTCTCTCTCTCTCTCTCTCTCTCTCTCTCTCTCTCTCTCCCTTCGAAAGGGATCTTTGCCAGTCAAGATGATTTTAGCTTCTGCTCGGATATCTGAACAAACTATTTGGTATCCGAGTAAACTCAGATATACAAACTCAATATCCTCGGATAGTGCTATTCAGATTTAAAAAAATATCTGAATGGCTATTCAAAGTTCAGAGAGTGGAAAAAGTTCGGATTATCTGGGTAGTTCAGATACCCGAATATTGGATGAGCACCACTGAATGGATGTACTGCATCACATTTTACCCCACCTAGGTTTGAAAGATCCACTTTAGCTTACAGTTCTAAGCTTTAAGGATACATCCGAGGACATCTAAAATAAAAAAAATCCACTTACCTGGGGCTTCCTCCAGCCCCTGCTATCTGTCCTGTGTCCACGCCGCCGCCCGCTCGACCGGAGATCAATGAACGGGAAAAACCTTTCCCGTTCGTTGATCTAAGCCCCCCGCCATGATCAGCTGCTTCTACAAGAAGCAGCGCGATCATTGTGAAAAAAAGTTTCCCAGCCTCCCTTAACTTCCTGCAAGCGTACTTCCTGTACGCTTGCAGGTCGCATAAACAAAAACTTACTGTGGCCATCTTGTGGCCAAATGGTAAAACTACACCCTAAGGGCTCGTTTCCACTGTAGCGGTGCGGAATCGCCTGGATTCCACCGCAGAAGAAATCGCATGCAGGTGCGTTTTTTTACGCGTTATTTTACGCGATTACGCATGCGATTTCGCATAGGTTAGGCTATGTGCGTTTTTAACCATGTCACTGCCTGTGTTAATTTACATTGGTTCCTATGCGGAATCGCATGCGTAATCGCGTAAAATAACGCGTAAAAAAAACGCATGCGATTTCCCTATTAAATACATTAGCGGCGATTCGCATGCATTCCACTAGCAGGCGAATTCGTTGGCTCTTTTGTGCGTTTTTTCACCGCTCATAAAAACGCACCACGCAAACGCTACAGTGGAAACAGGTCCATTCACTTGTATTACATGTGCGAATCTGCATGCGTTGGACGTATGCAGATTCGCGATAGTGGAAACGAGCCCTAAAGCATTTTTCATACATACAAATATATTAGTTATACACTAAAAATTATCTCATTACCTCCCACACTCCCCAATTTTTATTTTTTTTTGTAATTAAAAAAAAAATTACATTTAAAAAAAATACATAAATAGTTACCTTAGGGACTGAACTTTTTAAATATTTATGTCAAGAGGGTATAACACTGTTACTTTATAAACTACGGGCTTGTAATTAGGGATGGATGCAAAACTGAAAAAAATGCACCTTTATTTCCAAATAAAATATTGGCGCCAAACATTGTGATAGGGACATAATTTAAACGGTTTTATAACCAGGACAAAGGGGCAAATAAATTTCATGGGTTTTAATTACAGTAGCATACATTATTTAAAAACTATAAACTATAACTATAAAAATAATACATTTTTCCCATATTTTTTCCTATTTTCCCATTAAAACACATTTAGAATACAATAATTCTTGGCATTATGTTCCACCTAAAGAAAGCCTAATTGGTGGCGAAAAGAACAAGATATAGTTCATTTCATTGTGATAAGTAATTATAAAGTTATAGACGAATGAATGGAAGGAGCGCTGAAAGGTAAAAATTGCTCTGGTGCTCAAGGGGTAAAACCCCTCAGTGGTGAAGTGGTTAAAATAATACCAGTTATCTGACTCTCCTGCTGATCCTGTGTCTCTAATACTTTTAGCCACAGCCCCTGAACAAGCATGCAGATCAGGTGCTCTGACTGAAGTCAGACTGGATTTCCTGCATGCTTGTTTCAGGTGTGTGATTCAGCCACTAATGCAGCAAAAGAGATCATCAGGACTGCCAGGCAACTGGTATTGTTTAAAAAAGAACCATCCATATCCCTCTTAGTTTAGGTTCCCTTTAACCACTTGAGGACCCACCCTTTACCCCCTCTTAAGGACCAGCGCAGTATTCTGTGATCTGTGCTGGGTGGGCTCTGCAGCCCCCAGCACAGATCAGGCAGCACGCAGAGCGATCAGATCGCCCCCCTTTTTTCCCCCCTATGGGGATGGTGTGCAGGGGGGGTCTGATCGCTCCTCTTGGCTGGCATGTTGCGGGGGGGGGCACCTCAAAGCCCCCCTCCGCGGCGAAATTCCCCCCCTCCCTCTCCTACCTGTCATCCCCGGTGATCGGGGCTGCACAGGACGCTATCCGTCCTGTGCAGCCAGTGACAGGACGTCCCCTGTCACATGGCGGCGATCCCCGGCCGCTGATTGGCCGGGGATCGGCGATCTGCCTTACGGCGCTGCTGCGCAGCAGCGCCGTACAATGTAAACAAAGCGGATTATTTCCGCTTGTGTTTACATTTAGCCTGCGAGCCGCCATCGGCGGCCCGCAGGCTATTCACGGAGCCCCCCGCCGTGAATTGACAGGAAGCAGCCGCTCGCGCGAGCGGCTGCTTCCTGATTAATTAGCCTGCAGCTGGCGACGCAATACTGCGTCGCTGGTCCTGCAGCTACCACTTTGCCGACGCGCGTTATGAGTGCGCGGTCGGCAAGTGGTTAAAGGGACACTTAAAGAGAACCAGAGATGAAGCACCTTCTTGTATTTTACCTTATAAATCAGTGGGAACATGACAGTAAACACCTAATCTGCTCTTTGTTTCATTTTTCTCTGTTTAATCTGACTGTTATCACCTCTGATAAGAATCCCCGACTGAGCACTCAGTCTAGCTTTACTAGGGAAAGATTATAGCTGAGTATGTCTTCTCTGGTGTCTTTCCAAGCCCAAGCCTGCCCCCTTGTGGCTCTGCTATAATGACTCAGCTATAATTATTCCCTGCAAAGCCAGACTGAATGCTCAGTCCGGGATTCTTATCACAGCTGATAACAGACACTTTTAGCAGTGAGGATGAAACAGAGAGCATGGTAAGTGTTTTCTCTAATGTTCTTACTTATATATATGGTAAGATACACAAGGGTGCTTCGTCTCTGGTTCCCTTTAAGCCAGGAATGAAAAAAATCAGTTTTACTCGCCTGGGGCTTCTACCACCTGCCCCCGCCGCCAGCTCGTTTCATTTTCGCTAACAGGCAAATGAATGAATTAATAAATAACTACATAATAAAAGGCTGCCATCTATTTTATGACGCAGGGTACAGTGGGAATTTCAATAAAGTCAACACGAGCAACATGAACCTGGAATATGATTACAAGTCAGTGATGCACTATGGGAGGTGAGTACATCCAGGTTACGCCCATGTGTCACCGCGGGCAGATCCGTGACAGATGGTGACCGCGACTTTTGACATTTGGTGTAATTTTGGGGGAGGGGGTGGGGGATAGATAGATCTTTCCGCAACCTGGCACTGCAGTCCTGATTACAGGAGGCTTTGGAAGCAGCTTCATCCCCTCCCAGTTATTAGAATGGGGTGCACTGTAATGGGGGCACTATTATGGGGGCACTGTAACAACACTCTTAGAGGGGCACCATAATGGGGGCACTGTCATGGAGACACTATTATAGGGGCACTGTAATAAGATAGTATAATGGAAGCACTAATATAATGGGACACTATTATAGTGGAACTGAAATGGACCATAGTAATTCATACCTCCCAACTTTTTGAGATGAGAAAAAGGGACACTTAAGCCACGCCCCTGCCACACCCCTGGTCATGCCCCCACCACGTCCCTAGTCACTCATACCATATAGAAAAATATGTTGTTTTATCATTCAAACCACACTGGTCCTTTCTGTCCTGGTTCATTTTCCTTCAGAGTAACATTTTAAAATTAGTAATATATCAATTTAAAGGATGTGAATAAAGTTTAGAGACAATCAAACACACTTTTAGTATAGAAATATATATATTTATATAGAAAGAGGGACAAAGTCCTGAAAGAGGGACAAATGACAGAGAAAAAGGGACAGAGGGACAGGGCTTCCAAAAAGGGACTGTCCCTCTGAAAAAGGGACAGTTGGGAGCTATGGTAATTGGGGCACTAGTATGGGGGCACTCTAATGGGGGCACTATATTAGGGGGCACTACACTATCCATATGGAAATGTAAAGAACATTTATTTATTTAAATTGTTTTAATCAGAAATTGGAGCAGGGTCAGGAATGTCTTTGGTGGATCTTCTACGAGTGTGGAGCGTTTAACAGGAAGTAACTAACAAACATTATTTTTTTAAACCTAACTATCAACTGCCGGTAGTCAAGGCAGCCGTTGAAGGTTGTCAAGGAATACAATGTGAGTCGCTCGTGAGAGGAGGGCACAAACATGACTGAATAATCGCTATGGCGTCTTACACGTGTCTCCTTCTTTGCAGATCCTCGTTCAGTGTAGACCCCAGACTACACACCTTTGATACAATCCCCAATCCTTCCGTCAGTGTGGGGCAAAGAGTGGGACTCAGCAGCCTGGATGTGGCCAAAATCAACAAACTCTACAACTGCAGTAAGTTCCTCTGACACCTCGGACGCATGCATGAAAAAAGGGCGCCGTGATAAAAAAGGGCTCGACTTATTAACGAATTTGGCTCCAAGTATTACCGAAATGTGATAACGAGAACTATTGTGGTCAAGCTTTATTAACGATATTTACTGTTGCAAAATATTAACGTTAATTGACGTTGCGTTTTTCATCAATATTGCTTAACCTCCCTGGTGGTCTATTAAAACCGCCAGGGGGCAGCGCAGCACTTTAATTTTTTTTATTTTATTTTTTTCAAATCATGTAGCTAGCCTAGCGCTAGATACATGATAGCCCCTGTGCAGCGGCATCCCCCTCCCCTTCCGATCGCCTTCGGCGATCAGAGCAAATAGGAAATCCCGTTCAGAATGGGATTTCCTGTTTGGCTTCCCCCGTTACCATGCCGATGATCGGGATGACGTTATCCACGTCATGGTGTCGGAGGGAGTCCCGATCCACCCCTTAGCTCTGCCCGGTGGTGATTGGCCAGGCTGCGCAAGGGGTCTGGGGGGGGGGCAGCACGGTGCGGCGGGTAGCGGTGAATTGGCGCGTATCGGTGGCGATTGGTTTGTACACGCAGCAACAAAAAAAAAATTATGCAAATCGACCCACCAGGGCCTGAGAAATCCTCCGCGGCGACTTAGCCCGAGCTCAGCTCGGGCTTACCGCCAGGGAGGTTAACCCAACCCTACCCTCACACAGAACCCCCCCGGTGGTGCCTAAAACTAACCACTCCCCTAGTGGCACCCCCATTTCTGGTGGTGCCTAACCTTAACCACCCCCCTGGTGGTGCCTAACCCTTACCACCCCCCTGGTGGTGCCTAACCCTCATCACCACCCCTGGTGTTGTCTAAAACTAACCGCCGCCTAGGTGGTGCCTAACCCTAACCACTCCCCCTGGTGTTCCTAACCCTAACCACTCCCTCTGCAGAAACACCCTTTTACATATATTAACGATACCTTTGAAAATGCAAAATCTGTACTTATTAACAAAATAATATAATATGGCAACAAAATTTTTCGCGACGCCCTTTTTCCTGCTTTTTTCGCCGTATTAACGATAGTTGCATTAAAGTCTATGGCGGCGCCCTTTTTGTCCATCCTCAGCCGACGCCCTTTTTTCCTGCTACCCCTCGGACATAGAATGCTGTACAAACAGAAAACCTCAGGCTTGAAAGGCAGGGCATGCGAGATTTACAGCTACACAAAGATTTTGTCATTCTGAGTAGTGGTGGTTATGTCAAGGAGAACTCTGGTAGAAGCATGTGATCCAGAGGCATTGCGAGGATCTCAAGAGACCCAGGGCACCTTGGGGCACTCCAGCCAGAAAATGGGTGTGGCCATGCACCAGAATATGGGTGTGGTCATGGGTGGAGCCAAATTAACATGAACTTAACAGCAGTCTAAGTAGGCCTGCCCAGCAAAATGTTGGAAGAAGACCCCTCTCCTTTAACCTCCTTGGCGGTAATCCCGAGCTAGGGCACTGCTTCCTGCTGGTGAAATCGCCGGTTGTCGTCATGACGACAGCCGGAAATCTCACTTTACAGTTGCAGCGCCACCCGGAGGATGGAGGCATAACTGCACCGCTGGAGCCAGGGAGGTGAGTGATTGCTGGGGCTGCTGCAGATCTCCCTGGCAGCATGATTTTTTCCAGGTTTTAGGGTCTGAAAGGGTGCAAAAAAATTACACCGCTTTTAGACCCTAAAATCTGGAAAGAATTCATGCGGGTTAATACAAAAAAGCAGAAATGCTGCCTATCACATAAATAGGCAGTGCCACTTAACCATTTGCCGGCAAACTAACGTATTAAAACGTCATGCTTTTGCCTGTTAAAGGACTTACGAGCCCAAACTGTCTAAAATAGCAAAGTACCTGTAAGCTGTTTAAATGCACGGAGGACGCCGTCCGCGCCCTCCGTGCAGTTCCGCCGGGTCCCCTTCCTGAGATCGCCCCCCGCGCCGACCCCGACCCCCCAGGCCGGGTCGGGCTCTCGTGCCACTCTCAATATGGCCGCTTCCATTGGCCGCGGCTGCGCAGTCCGCCTGACCGCGAGTGCGGCTGCGCAGCTCTACGGCCAACCCCCCGAACCACGCACTGTAGCGTGGATCAGAGGGGTTGGCCGTAGAGCTGCGCAGCCGCACACGCGGCCAGGCGGACTGCGCAGCCGCGGCCAATGGAAGCGGCCATATTGAGAGCGGCACGAGAGCCCGACCCGGCCTGGGGGGTCGGGGTCGGCGCGGGGGGCGATCTCAGGAAGGGGACCCGGGCGGGACTGCACGGAGGGCGCGGACGGCGTCCTCCGTGCATTTAAACAGCTTACAGGTACTTTGCTTTTTTAGACATTTTGGGCTCGTAAGTCCTTTAATGGCAACATGACGTTTTAATACGTCGCACATTCCCGCCGCCGCTCCGCACGTGTTCGCACCGCTACCGCCGCCGTTTCCATCGGGTTCCCGTGCTGGGTGATTGGGGAAGAGGACCGAGCGGTCCTCTACCCAATCGCACTGCCTGGAGTGAATGGACGCGACCGCGAACAGCGGCCACCTCCATTCACAAAAACAGGAAACTGTAACAATTTAATAAAGTGTAAAAAAAAAAAAAAAGTGATCACTTCCTATACGGGAGCGTGTTCACTAGTGCCATCTTGTGGCCAAAAAGTATATTACAGGTACAAAGTACATACATACACAATTACATACACACTATTAATAAAATTGATGAAATTACACTTCCAACCCTCCCCCCCCTCCCCCCCCCCCCCCCCCCAAAAAAAAAGCACTTGTAAAAAAAAAAAAATCAGCTTCAAATAAATAAATAAATAGTTGCCTTTTTTAATCTATGTTTTATGGGGGGGAATTTTATTTTAATTTATTATATAGGGGCTTGTAATTATGGCCAGAAGAAAAAAAAACAGAACAGAAAAATAACACCTATATTTCAAAATAATATATTGTCGCCATACATTATGATAGGGACATAATTTAAATGGTTTAATAATCGGGACAACTGGGCAAATAAAATATATTGGTTTTATCCACAGGAGAATGTTTAATTTTAAAAGAATAATGGCTGAAAACTGAGAAATAATTTTTTTCTAATTTTTTTTGTTTTTTCCCATTAAAACGCATTTATAATAAAAAAATTCTCAGCAAAATGTACTACCCACAGAAAGCCTAATTGGTGGTGAAAAAAACGAGGTATAAATCATTTTCTTGTGATAAGTAGTAATAAAGTTATTAGGGAATAAAAGGGAGGAGCACTGACAAGTGAAAATTGCTCTGGTCCGTTAGAGTGAAAACTCTTGGGGGTGAACTGGTTAAACTAGAGTGACCAGATTTTTGTAGGCTCAACCTGGGACAGGGCGGCGGCGGGGGCGGCGCACGAAGCGCGCCGCGCCAAATAATGGGGGCCTGCTGCCCCAACTAACGAGGTGCTTGCGGCGCGCGCAGCGCCGAAAAATGGGCGTGGCCATGACATTCTATGGGCGGAGCTAACCTAATGATGTAACAGAGAGGCATAAGAAAGCAGTGTTTATGCCGTGATGTGGTCAAACGAGGATTCGCATCATGGGTGTGCAGAAACTGTGTGATGCTATTTAATAGTATACCGTAACCCCAAAGCAGCAAACATAGCCAACTATGACCATTAAATAATAAATGCAGTAACAGTTATCCCAGACACCACAAAATAGACGCAATGGGCAACATGTCAGCACAAAATAAACGTATTGCGGGCAACATGTCAACACAAAATAAATGTATTGCAGGCAACATGTCAACACAAAATAAACGCATTGCGGGCAACATTTAATTCAGCACAAAATAAACGCATTGCGGGCAATATATCAGCACAAAATGAACGCAATGGGGGCAAACATGTCAGCACAAAATAAACGCATTGCGGGCAACATTTCAGCACAAAATGAACGCAATGGGGGCAAACATGTCAGCACAAAATAAACGCATTGCGGGCAACATGTCAGCACAAAATAAACGCATTGCGGGCAAACATGTCAGTACAAAATAAACGCATTGCGGGCAAACATGTCAGTACAAAATAAACGCATTGAAGGGCAACATGTCAGCACAAAATAAACGCAATGGGGGCAAACATGTCAGCACAAATTAAACGCAATGGGGGCAAACATGTCAGCACAAATTAAACGCAATAGGGGCAAACATGTCAGCACAAAACCGCAATGGGGGCAAATATGTCAGCACAAAAACGCAATAGGGGCAAACATGTCAGCACAAAACCGCAATGGGGGCAAATATGTCAGCACAAAAACCCAATGGGGCAAATATGTCAGCACAAAAACACGATGGGGGCAAACATGTCAGCACAAATTAACCGCAATGGGGGCAAACATGTCAGCACAAAAACGCAATGGGGGCAAACATGTCAGCACAAAAACGAAATGGGGGCAAACATGTCAGCACAAAAACGCAATGGGGGCACATTTCACCTGGAAAAAAAAAAAGCATGTAACCTGACAGAAGTCCCTTCACGCAGCCGGCCTCTGGTGTGTGTGCAGCTCCTCCGGACGATCCTCCTTCAATCTCCCGCTCTCCTCGCACAGCCAGGCAGAGCGGGGTTACGGCAAGATGGCACAAATAGTCTCCAATACAGGGCTCCGCCTCTGGACGCCATCTTGCCGTAGCCCCGCTCTGCCTGTACCTGCTGGAGCACAATGCAGGCTGCTGGAGCGGGGCTGCGCGGAATGAACTAGCACAGCGTCTATAAGACGCTGCGGCTAGTTCATTGTACGGTGACCAGAGTCCCGAGGCCGGGACGTCCCGCTGCTAAAAGCGGGACGTTTCCCGGGACCTCATGCAGCCTGGGACAGCGCCCCCCGAAGGCGGGACGCGTCCCGGGTAAAGCGGGACGTATGGTCACCGTACTTAAACATAACTAGGCAGTTGCCTGGCTTCTGTGCTGGCTGGTCTGGCTTTCTGCTGGGCGGGCTGGCCTGCTGACAGGTTATCGGGCAGTCCCCCTCATAGCAGTCCCTGACCTTCTAGTGGACCCCCTCCCATGCTCCCACTGATGCACCTCAACTTCCAGCATGCCCCCATAGAAGAACCACAGTTCCTTGCATGCCCCCATAAAGGCATCACAGAGCCCAGCATGGCACCACAGCACCCAGTATGCCCACATAGAGGCACCACAGCACCCAGGATACCACCCATTGATGCATCACAGCTCCCAGCATGCCCACCATTGAGGCAACACAGTATAGATCCGGTGCTAACTTCCACCAAATCTAACCAACACATAATCCAGGAGGCCATCAAAGTTGCTATCTTGTCTTGGGCCCTATTCCACCTTAACCTATTTTGGTTCCTGGACGTAGAAACTACGTCCAGGAACCATGCGCGCTACCGCGCGCTCCCGCGGCCGATCGCGCGCGTGCACGCGCACTCCCGGCCACGGATTCGGTAGCCACGGAATCAATGTATCGGGCTATGGTGCCCGATCACTGATTCCTCTCCCCCGCTGAAAAAGCGACAGCTTCTCTCGGAAGCTGTCCTTTTTGGCCGTTCCCTCCCCGATGCGTCACTCTAAACGTGTGTTACGCTTAGTGACGTCATGTAAACAAACTCATGGCCGCCATTTTGTGGCCAAAAAGTAAAACTACAACTAAAATTAAAAAAAAATTAAAAACAACACACAATTACATTATGAAACTATACTTTACATCCCACCCTCCCAAAAATACCCAAATAAAATGTTTAATATAAAAAAAAAAAAACATTACAATAAAAAAAAAAAAACATGTAAATATTTACCTAAGGGTCTAAACTTTTTAAATATCAATGTAAAGATGAAATATTTCTATTTTTTTATTTTATTTTAAATAGAGATAGATGCAAAACGGAAAAAATGCACCTTTATTTCCAAATAAAATATTGTCGCCATACATTGTGATAGGGACATAATTTTAACGGTGTAATAACCGGGACATATGGGCAAATACAATACATGAGTTTTAATTATGGAGGCATGTATTATTTTAAAACTATAATGGCTGAAAACTGAGAAATAATGATTTTTTCCTTATTCTTCCTGTTAAAATGCATTTACAGTAAAGTGGCTCTTAGCAAAATGTACCCCCCAAAGAAAGCCTAATTGGTGGCGGAAAAAACAAGATATAGATCAGTTCATTGTGATAAGTAGTAATAAAGTTATAGGCTAATGAATGGGAGGTGAACATTTCTCAAGTAAAAACGACGGAACGCGAATGGGTTAATCTGTCTCTGCCGAAGACCTGCAGCATCCTTAATAATAACGATATTTCTATTAATAACACAATTTATAAAACTATTGTTAAAGTGAACCTCCAGACTAAAAATCGACTCAGCAGCACTGAAAAGACTTGGTGTTTCTTTAACAGTTTCACAGCATCAGAACTTTTTTTCTCTTATACAAGCCTCATTTTTAGCTGCACAGAAGAAAACTGCCCGGGCAGTTTTCCCCTTATGCTGTGCAAAGCATGATGGGATTTCTGATGATGTTGCTCTCGTTCTGCTGTTTTGGTGCAATTTTTTTTACATTTTAAATTTGACATTTGAAGCCTAGTGTGTGCAGCTGGGAGGGGTTATCAGGACACAGGACAGTTGGAACTGTGTCTCATGCTCCCTGTCACCTCCTTTCAACCAAAAAGATGGCTGCCCCCATGACAAAGATGGCAGCCCCCATGAATCACAAACATTTGCCTGTTCTTTTAAAGCGTAACTGTCAGGCTGCAGAAGCTAATTTAAACCTCTATTCTCCTGTGTTAAACAGTTTAGACAGAAGCCAAAAAGACATTACTAAAGATAAAAATCTCTCTTACATTTAATGTGTGCTTATCACCAAAGCTAAGCTCCTAAGGAGGACGCAAGCCGCATTCCATACTGCAAAGCATTCTGGGGCCCTCCCCTCGGCTGCTAAGGAGAAGACGGGATCAAGTTTCAGCAGCTTCTAAACTCAGTCCAGCCACAGCACAGATAAATCTCCGGGAAGAGTACTCTGCAGGAGTCCGCTATTGTTCCTAGCCACATGGCTCATTAATATTCACTGCACACTGTGTTATTCTGTACGAGCTCCTCTGTGAATAGGGAAGCAGGCAGGACATGACGACACATTTGGCTTCACAAACATGGAACCTGCCATGGGCTGTCAGGAGCATCATTCTCTGCATATACTATATAAAAATTCTGTGAAATCCAAACGTGGACAGTGAAATGCATATGTAATGTAAGTACAGCCAATCTTTAGCTACTGATATATGTGTTTATTTTCTCTGAGACCTTATACCTAACAGCTCCTCTTTAAAGCAGGGTGGGTAACAGATTGTGTTACCCATCTATTCTAATTAACATAACTAATGTAACTTAATAATAGTATGTTTGTTTAGGCTGACGTTCCCCTTTAACACCCAGGCCTGGATTTACATCACAGGAGCCTATAGGTACAGATGTCCTGGCACCTTAGACTTTACCCTCCGTGAACCTACAAACCCCCACCGAACTGCACCGCAAGTGTGCCGGCTGTCCCAGCTGCCACCTCTCCCTTACTTCCCCTACCCGTCATGGGTAGCCACAGGTGCCCCTTAGTATTAGGTAGCCAGAAGTACCTTCAATATTATGTAGCTAGAGGTGACCCCAAGTATATGGTAGCTAGAGGGGCCCCTGGCCGGGTGAGTAACCTCTCACTTACACTCTCGTCATCAAGACTCTGTATAGGGAGGGAGGTGCTCGGGGAGAGGAGTGAGCCGCCTTTGCATCACCAGGCGCCTGTAGGCATGTGCCTACAGTGCCTTTTGGTAAAATAGTGGGAATATGCCCAGCAATAAAAGTGAGGCCCCTGCCTACCCCAGGTACCCAGGGCCAGATTTGTACTTTGCATCACCCAAGGCCTGGGGGGATTTACAAGTCCAGCCTGGGGAGAGAACAGGAAATGGATAAAGTCATTAACAGAGTCTGACCAGCTATACTGTTCAGCTTAGCTTGAGTTGTGAAGTGCAGCTGATAATCGTGCGAATGTAAACCTCTTCTCTACAATGCTGGCACTACACTGAAGCTTGTGTATGTTCCTGGATCATAAGGAGATAGCACTGTCTCATCGCACACCAGGAAGTATGGAAGATGCACGGAGCTCTGGAATTCAGACTGTGTGTCCAGCAAAGCCGGGGCAGCTTCGGAGCTGGAGAGATGATTTATGTTGACATGCAGCCTCTTATCTCTCCCCAAGTCCTGCCGCCCTTCTAGTTTTTCAGCGCCCAAGGCCATGGCCTTTGTGGCCGTTCAGAAATCCGGCCCTGCTGGTACCCTATAGACATTTCGGATGGATTCTCTCCTTTTTCACTGGATGAATTGAGAGAGGCGACAATCTTGTTGTTGTTGTTGTTTTGTTTTAAATAACTGCATCCCTTCATAAAGCAATTATAAGTTATATAAAGTAGAACTCTAACAGTGCGTTCACACATCCAATTGTGATTGGCCAATGTTACAACCTCCATGTAGTGCTTACCTACACAATCTGCTCATAGTATTCAAAAATCTGTTGGCCCTCGTACTACATGGAGGTGGTAAAATTGGCTAGTGATTGGCCAATCAGAATTGGATGTGTGTACCAGGCTCTGTAGTGATAATGATGTGCTTCTCTGCAGACATGTGCTCCTCTATCCTGAGTGACACCAGCGGGACCTTCTTCTCGGCATCCAACCCATCAAACTACCCCAACAACTACAACTGTACCTGGCTCATCCGCCTGCCATTCAGCCCCTACCAGGTAACCATGGCTGCATGACTGATCCCCCTGAGAAAGTTCTGCTGTATTCACTAAAACGCTAGACTTTCCCTTTTAAAGAGGCCCTTTAGTGACATGACATATAGTAGAACGCAGTAAATTATTCAGGATACCCACATCTACGGTAATTATCCTGGTTTTAGCATCAGAAACACTCCCTATATCTATATATTGCTGTATATTGGTATGTAGCTCCTCCCTCCCAGGGATGTTTAGCCTAGGCTATTTAGCTATGCGGAATAGAAGCACAATGATAGGAAAAGGGTGCCACGATTACCATGTTATAACGGTGTCCCTGAGATAGGGCTAATCACGGCAGTTTAAAAATGCAATCAGAAACGCAGCCATTTACAAGTAGTGGGTGAAGGCAAGGATCACACAAGATTGATGGGAAGGAGGTAAGTGAGGGCCACACAGGCGGAGACTGAGGTCAGCAGCGTCAGCCACGGTGAGCACGCTGACGTGACACGCTGACTGCACAGGCTGGGTTGGAGAGAGCGATGCTGGGACGTGGCACCATCACCATGGCAATGGGTGCCGCTTGCTCGCAATTTCAGAAATTCATACCGCAGCAGCAGATATTAGGGCTGAATAACGTGCTGATGAGGCCCCTTAGACTCTAAAATGGGGCCCCAATTGACTGATTGTGTTGCCTGGTTGGTAATCCAGCCCTGATGGGGCTCGCTAAACTAGGTTCGGGGGTCATAGATAAGTCAGAGTTACACGATTTAGCATCCATACAAGCATTTGATACTTCCTTCTCCTGTGTTACCCATCCTATATCTGGATCTTCCTGCAGGTTCAGCTGCAATTCCTGGCGTTTGATGTACAATCCTCTAGTGGGTGTACAGCGGATTATATCAGAGTGTATGACGGACCCGGCAAGATGTCCCCTCTGCTGCTGGATAGGTCATGTGGCTCCGGACAGATGCCCACCCTGGTGGCCTCCTCCGAGTTGATGCTGGTGGAGTTTATCACAGACGGGTCGATCACGGCCACTGGATTCAAAGCTTCATACAGCGCAGGTAGCAGAGCAATATAATGAGTATTTAAAAACTATTGACAGATCAATAATATACTGCGGCATATTTCATGTAAAGCAAAGCAGCCTTACGCCTATCGATCAATCATGGATCTGGTCACATGATTACAGTTCCCCTGCATTAGATTTAGCTGATATTAGTTAGGAGGAGGGACTGTGTGTGTAGCCAACAGGCAGCCCTCTATCTGCTTCAAGCTGGGAGTAATGCAAGGTTTCCAGGCTGGAAGTAATGCAGAGTTTTCAGGCTGGGAGTAGGGCGGGGTTTTCAGGCTGAGAGTAGGGCAGGGTTTTCAGGCTGGGAGTAGGGCGGGGTTTTCAGGCTGAGAGTAGGGCAGGGTTGTCAGGCTGGTAGTAGGGCAGAGTTTTTAAGGCTGAGAGTAGGGCGGGGTTTTCAGGCTGAGAGTAGGGCAGGGTTTTCAGGCTGGGAGTAGGGCAGGGTTTTCGGGAAGGGAGTAGGGTGGGGTTATCAGGCTAGGTGTAGGGAGGAGTTTTCAGGCTGGGAGTAGGGCAGGGTTTTCAGGCTGGGAGTAGGGCGGGGTTTTCAGGCTGGGAGTAGGGCAGGGTTTTCAGGCTGAGAGTAGGGCGGGGTTTTTAGGCTGAGAGTAGGGCAGAGTTTTCAGGCTGGGAGTAGGGCGGGGTTTTCAGGCTGGAAATAGGGTGGGGATTTCAGGCTAGGTGTAGGGTGGAGTTTTCAGGCTTGGAATAGGGCAGGGTTTTCAGGCTGGGAGTAGGGCGGGGTTTTCAGGCTGGGAGTAGGGCGGGGTTTATAGACCTGTATAGCACCCATGGCCACACAGCACTCAGTCTGCCCACCTCTAGTCCACTCTTCCACAACCCCCACCAATCTTCCACCACCACCCAACTACTTTAGTTCTCCCCCACTGACTTGACCTAAAGGGAAAAGCAGCTGACGATGCCAGGTTGTAGCCGAAGGCGCAAAACAATGGCAGCCGTGACACCTGGCTCTCAGTCCTTTCCACTCTTAGCCCCACCCGCACCAGCCCCAGTGTTGTCTTATATTGTATTACACTACTGTCTACCACAGTCACCTACTGTATATTCCAGGGCTGTGGAGTCAGTACAAAAATCATCCAACTCCAACTCTTACTCCTCAGTTTATGAAACCACCGACTCCGTCTCCAGGTACCCAAAATTGCTCCGACTCCTCGACACCGACTCCTTAGTCTAATTCTTACCAGGGTTGTGGATTTGGTACAAAAATCATCCATCTCCGACTCCTCATCAGTTTATGAAACCACTGACTCCAACTCCGACTCCAAGTACCCAAAATTGCTCCGACTCCGACTGTATGACTCCCTGGTAAATTCCTTTCTGTACCTAACCTGCATGTTTACATTGTACCATCGCTGAACCTGTTTGATTCAAAATAAATTCCGGGTACAGCCCCCTGTTGTATCTGCCGAAACAAAGCTGGTTCTGAAATGTGCGCGCTGTTGTGTCTTTCAGTGCAGTGTGGCGGGACATTCTCCGCTTCATCGGGAAACATCACCAGTCCCGGATATTACACTCAGCCAGAGTACCCCCCGTTCAGCGACTGCCTCTGGACTGTTCTTGCTCCTTCCGGATTCCGAGTAAGAACTTTATTTGTTTTCCCAACAGGGGCAACTGAGGGTTATCTTAAAACCTTACTAACTTTATTTGATGATACTGGCCTCAATTCACTAAGATCATGCTGGTAATAATAATACAAGTGAAAACTTATCACCACACATCGATCTGTATTTTCAGTGGTAATTCACTAAAGAAGTTTGCATGATTAAGGTGTAGTGATACGTTTTCACAGTGAGAGTGTGTCTTATCACTTCAGTCCTTAAAGAGACACTGTAACATCAAAAAGATCCCCTGGGGGGTACTCACCTCGGGTGGGGGAAGCCTCCGGATCCTAATGAGGCTTCCCACGCCGTCCTCTGTCCCACGGGGGTCTCGCCGCAGCCCTCCGAACAGCCGGCGACTGTGCCGACTGTCAGTTCAATATTTACCTTTGCTGGCTCCAGCGGGGGCGCTGTGGCGACTTTCGGCACGGAAATAGACGGAAATACCCGATCGCCGTCGGGTCCGCTCTACTGCGCAGGCGCCGGTAACTTGCGCCTGCGCAGTAGAGCAGACCCGACGGCGATCGGGTATTTCCGCCTACTTCGGCGCCGACAGCCGTCAGAGCGCCTGCGCAGGAACCAGGAAGGTAAATATTACGTCACCGCTGCACGGAGGGCTGCAGCGAGACCCCTGACGGATGGAGGACGGCGTGGGAAGCCTCATTAGGATCCGGAGGCTTCCCCCACCCGAGGTGAGTACCCCCCAGGAGCCGTTTTGTCGTTACAGTTCCTCTTTAAAGAGGAACTCCAGTGAAAATAATGTAATAAAAATAGTGCTTCACTGTACAATAATTATGTATAAATGATTTAGTCAGTGTTTGCCCATTGTAAAAACCTTCCTCTCCCTGATTTACATTCTGACATTTATCACATGGTGACATGATTACTGTTGGCAGGTGATGTTGCTGCTGCTTGCTGTTTTGGCAGTTGGAAACAGCTGTAAATAGCTATTTCCCACAATGCAACAAGGTTCACAGACAGGAACCTGCCAGAACCCTGGTCCTCAGAGTTTCTTGTGGGAGAGGTTTCACCACAATATCAGCCATACAGAGCCCCCTAATGATCCGTTTGTGAAAAGGAATATATTTCTCATGTAAAAGGGGGTATCAGCTACTGATTGGGATGAAGTTCAATTCTTGGTCACGGTTTCTCTTTAAGTTATCACCTCTGTAGTTATTCTCACATGCAGTAGATAGGGAGGAGAGGAGCACAAGCAGGATGCAGCTCCACCCCTCCTGCTGCCAGGACGATTACAGCTAGCCTGTATAGACAGCCAGGGTAGGAGAGAGAGAGGCTGTGGCTGGGTATGTGTGTGTATGGCTGGGTATGTGTGTCTGTGTGTGTGCCTGTGTGTGTGTTTATGTGTGGCTGTGTATATATATGCTTAGTGTCTCTCTCCCTCCCTCTCTGTGTGCCTGCTGAGTCCCTTTCTGCATAAACCAGTAAATAATAAAGCAGACAGGTCAGAATGCTTCACTTTACATTGCAGTCTGTAGCATAGCTCCCAGCTGAGGGACAGCCCCTCTTTGGGAGCCCTGTCCCACTTCCCTCCTCATTTGTCCCTCTTTCAGGACTTTGTCCCTTTTTTTTATGTAAATATATATACTTTACTACTGTGTTTTATTGACTCTAAAATGTATTCCCATCCTTTAAATTGATATATTACTAATTTTCAAATGTTAATATGAAGGAAAATGAACCAGGATAGAAAGGACCAGTGTGGTTTATATTATAAAACAACATATTTTTCTTATGAAATCTTAATGGTATGCGTGACTAGGGGTGTGCTGGGGCGTGATCAGGGGTGTGGAAGGGGCGTGGCTTAAGTGTCCATCTTCCTCATCTCAAAAAATTGGGAGATATGCTGTAGTAACACTCCACTTAACGACAGCTCAGGCCAGGTGATAACCTTTCACATACTTTACACTTGCATTGTCTGTCTGCTTCAGGTTCAGCTCACCTTCCAGAGCTTCAGTGTGGAGCCAGGCCCAAAATGTTCCTACGACTCCCTTGAGATCAGAGACGGGATCCTGCCCAGCTCTCCCCTGATAGGAGGGCTGCACTGTGGCAAAGAATCCATTCAGCCAATCGCATCTTCCAACATTGGCCTCGTCCTGCACTTCAAGAGCGACAGCGACAGGGGGAGCACCGGATTCCTGGCCACGTATTCCTTCAGTAAGTCCCACCAAAACTTCTCATTCAGTTTCCACTCTTAAAGTAAAATCTGCCAGTTCAGGAAACACAAGACCTGGATGCTTACCTCTGAATCAAAATAAGTAGTGGGAGGCCTCTGAATGGCTCAGAACACATACTCCTCAATCCAGGGACGGTTATAGCTACAATAGGAGCCTGAGGCAGAAGTAACTTCGGGGGACCCCTGACGCACCCCTGTGGCCCCTGAGCTGGCTGCTAGGCCCGATCCACTAACCCCCCCCCCCCCTCCCCCCACACACACACACACACACTGATTGCTATTAGAGTAAGAGGTGCCACGAGGCCCCCAACACCTTCATCTCTAGTTATCTGGCTTGCAGTCACTGCCATGTAGCCCCTTTTCTTATTTCTTTCTGCTTCATACACAATAGGGGAATGATAGCTGAGTGAGTTGTGCGCCCCTCCTACACTGCGCCCTGAGGCTGAAGCCTCTCTCGCCTCGGCCCGGCCCTGCACTCCCTCTTACACTGCGCCCTGAGGCTGGAGCCTCGCTCGCCTTTGTCCCTGGGTGTCCATCATATCATATGTCCCCTAAAAAGCATTTTTGGGGCTCCTATACAGAGTAAACACACAGCATTCCCCACTGTCATTGGTCACCATAGCTGGAGGGGAGGAGTGGAACTTTGGAGTGGCCCCACAGGATCTAGGGCCCTAGAGCAATTGCCCCCTTTGCCTCTATGGAAGCTCTGGCTCTGCCATGACTCTCTTCTTCTTCTGGCCATGCTTCCGTCCATGTACAAGCATCATACTGTGCATGCATCATACTACAAGCATCATACTGTGCATGCACCAGCACCACCTGTGCCTACCCTAAACGGGGCGCAGCCACAAGAGTACAACTGATAAGCCCTCGTTGGATGTGCTTAGAGGGTCCAGTGCTGGATCGGTGGGCTTGGGGACGATAGGGGATGCCTCTGGACTACCCAAGCTTTCTGCTACTAAGGTAAGTATCTAAATTTCCTTCCCAAACCCACATCAGGTTCACTTAAACCCAGGGCTGGGCGAACTTCGCACTGCAGACCGCAGGCTTCATTCTTAAGATTCCTCCCCTCCCTCCCTCTCTTCAAAGTCATGAGTGGAAGAAAATGGAGGGTTAAAACTCACCCATTCCAGTGTTGCGTCTACATGGCAACAGGGCGTCACATGACACACCATCAGGAGTCAGGATGTGCCAGCGCTGACTGCCGATTGGCTCATAGAGATCACAGCCATGGTCAGGAGCCAATAAAATCAGCTCCTGACCTGCTGTCATAGCGACTGCAGAGCGAGTGGACTGCAGCTGCGGGAGAGCGGCGCAATCGGCGCTGGTAGCATGCGGCAAGCTATTGGAAATCTATAGCAAAGAGTAGAAGAAGCTGGTTCCCCACCTGGGTTTTGCAATATTAGCGTAATTTATTAGTGGTAACATAGCCAACGTTTCGGCACACAGGCCTTTATCAAATGCTAACACACTCACAGAAGTGACATCATTATAAAACGTTTTGCATAAACACACCCACTAAGGGGTGGGCACAACCTTAAAGGGAGAGTAACATTTTAAATAGCCTTTATCCATTCCTTCACATGCAGATACTCTTTCCAATACACACCATCGTTGGTCGCTGGCTGTATGATTGCATTTGAAAAAATGGCGTCCTATGGGGGAATCAAATTTCTTTTTATTTATGTCCCTCTTTTCAACATCTGCCTGAAACCTCCTTCTTGAGAAGAGAAAGCCGCTGGATAGACAAGCTTAGCACTCTTACTCCAGATGGTTTGAATAAGGATTTTGATGAGATGTTTTCTATGATTGATGAATGGCTATTTAAAACGTTACTCTCCCTTTAAGGTTGTGTCCGCCCCTTTAGTGGGTGTGTTTATGCAAAAAGTTTTATAATGATGTCACTTCTGTGAGTGTGTTAGACAGAGGCCTTTGTGCTGAAACGTTGCGCTTTCTGTGGCTATGTCACCACTAATAAATTAAGCTAATATTGCAAAATCCAGATGGAGAACCAGCTTGTTCTATTCTTTGCTCCTGACTGTATTCCCCTGTGGGATCCGGGTGTACGCTGGTTGACTCCCGGTGCCAGGACTGTCAGTGTTTGGAGATCTGGGTCAATCCTTTTTTGTGGTTTAAAGTGGATCCGAGATGAAAAACTAACTATAACAAGTAACTTGTATATATATCTTATCTAAAGTTTACAAAGCAAATCTAGCTGCAAACAGCTTTAAATAGAATATGATTATTTCTTGCTGTGATACAATGACAGCAGCCATGTTGTTTGTAAACATTACACTGAGGCAGGCTTATCTGCATCTTGAGCTAAAAAAACGAATCACCCTCCTCCTCCCTCCTCCCCTCTGCCTCTGAAATCTCTGGCTAGTAATACCTCCCCCTCCTCCTGCCCAGACTGAGCTCCCATGAGCCCTTGCTACTGTCTGAAAGTGCCTTGGCTCTCTGAGAACCTGTGGGCGTGGCTTGTTTAGTTTATAGGGAATTAGAGTATTAAAACAAAAACAAAAAAGTGTTTGGCTTGAGCAATGCCCTATAAACAATAGGAAAGGAACACAATTATGCAATGAGTAAAAGTTCATCTCGGATCCACTTTAACTGAAATCTATACCCCGGCAGGGATAACAGATCCCATCCAGGGCATAGATTTCAATTACCAATGTCCATAAGTTGTTAAAGAAATGGTCTATCACCGCGGCAGACTTTTTCATAGATAAAAAGGCAAGTGTGGTTTAGATACAATCAGGTCCGGATTTATCATAAGCAGGCCCAGATTTATATCATAGGAGCCTATAGGCACAGATGTTCTGGCGCCCTAGTCTCCGCCCTCCAAGAATCTACAAACTCCTGCTGAAGCGCACCACAAGAGTGCTGGCTGGCCCAGCTGTCACTTCTCCCTTACCTGTCATAGGTGTCCCTTAGCATTAGGTAGCCAGAGGTACCCTCCGTAGGTAGAGGTGCCTCTGACTGAAGGGAGATATCATCAGTGGGATGCCGAGAGCAGGTAGAGTAACCTCATTTACGATCAGCTCGAGACCCTGCATAAGGAAGGAAGGAGGCACTGGGGGAGGGGATTGAGCCGCATTTTCGTCATCAGGCGCCTGTAGGCACGTGCCTACAGTGCCTTATGGTAAGGCACTAAAGGCACGTGCCTACAGGCGCCTAATGATGGAAACTCCCCTTCCCCGAGTGCCTCCCTCCTTCCCTAGCAGAGTGTAAATGAGAGGTTACTCACCCTGGTCTCGGCATTGCACCGACCAGATCTCCCTTCAGTCAGGGCACCTCTAGCTATTTAATATTGAGGGTACTTCTAGCTACCTAACACTAAGGGACACCTGTAGCTACCTATGACAGGCAAGGGACGTAAGGGAGAGGTGACAGCTGGGACAGCCACGGTTCAGTGTTTGTAGGTTGATGGAGGGCGGAGTCTAGGCTGCCAGGAGATCTGTGCCTATAGGCTCCTGTGATGTAAATCCAAGCCTGGATACAATGGCAACTTGGCTTCTTGAATGCTGCAAATTGATTAAATACTATCCTTTCTTTAAGTTAATTTTATCGAAAATAATATAATTGTTTGCTACAAATTGAAATCGCACCTTTAATGGGCACTTTAACTCGACTTCCTGCAGATTCCTCAGTAAGGGTTCGTACACACATCCAATTTTGATTGGCTAATGACTGGCCAACCTCCATGTAGTGTGAGGGTCAGATTGTGAGTACCAAGTCTATATTGTGTAGGGAAGCTCTCATAGCACAGGAAGTAGTAAAATTGGCCAGTAATGTATGTATCCTATGCATCCAGCCTAAAGCTTTATACGCACTTCAGACTACTGTCACTCTGCAGGGATCAGGACACGATCTCTCGGGGGACAGTTTGAGGCCAACGCTGTACAGACATGCCCCAGCCTGCAGGCAAGCTACTTGTTCAGTCGCTGTGGAGGGCGGCAGACGATGGAGGGGGTGTGGGAGGGAACAATCAGAGCCGGTTCTCTCATGAAGCAAGGTGAAACAGTTGCATCAGGCTCAGAGATTACACGGGCAGCATGTTTGCACTGTGTGTTTACAGTAATGGCATGCAGTCAGAGTAGGAGGAGAAGCGGGAGGAGACCGAGGTGAAGAGGTCATCATTGTGGAAAAGCAGCTTGTTGTGCTGTGTGAGGAGTCTGACAGTGAGTGAGGAGGGGGAGGCAGGAGAGCACCGTTGGGGAAAAGCAGCTTGTTGTGCTGTGTGAGGAGTCTGACAGAGAGTGAGGAGGGGGGGGAGGCAAGAGAGCAGCAGTGTCTCATTTGACTTGCACAGCAGAAGGGAGGAGGTGGCCCTCCTGTCCTGACTGAGGAGGAATGGAGTGGCTAAGGGTGAGCAGCTTGTTTGTCACAGACTCACAGCCAGCCAGCGTGCTATTGTGATGAGCTGCAGCATGTCATGTGAGAACATTAGACACAGAAGCGAAAAAAAAAATTATGATATGATTTGCATGTGTTGTACAGCTAAGAAATAAAACATTAGGAGCAGAGACATAAGTCTAATATTGTTTCCAGCACAGGAAGCGTTAAGAGACTCCAGTTTTTATCTACGCAAAAGAGCCATTGAGCTCCACAACTTTCAACGTCGCAGAGAGCTCTGTCTTCTGAAGCTTGTTATCAAGTATGACTGTATTTTCTTTTTCTCTCCAGAGGACATGTCAATAGTTCACTGGCCTGCCCTGTAAAAACATTTAGAACGCTGAGTAGTGTGTAAAGTGCAGAATGATGCAATATTATTAAAAAAAACACGATATAACTGAAAAAAATGAGAATATTTTCTTTGCTACTAATCTTCTAGTAATTATCCGTACTACCCAACCAATTCATTATATCATAATTCCCCCCCCGCTTCAGTGTCTCTCTAAGGCTTCTTGCACACCAAGACGTTGTGTTAGGTGGCACGTTAAGGTCGCATAACGTGCACCTAACACAACGTATGGTGCTGCAAAAGCCGACGGTAGAGTGAGCCGCGTTAGGCTGCTCGATGCCCATAATATCTCCCAGAGTGGCGCTGATTGGCCAGCGGGACCACGTGATGCGGAGCGAGACACTCCGCATCACGTGGTCCCGCCGGCCAATCAGCGCCCGCCAGTGCAGTGAATATTAAGTAGCCATGTGCGCGGCTACTGTAGCTGGCTCTCCCCGCCTCCTCCGCCCCCCACTGCGCATGTGCAAACAGTCTAACGCGGCTATAGCCGCTCCAACGCCGTAGCATGCTGCACTTTGCACAGAACGTGCAGCGTTACATGTAACGCAACGTGGGCTGTGTGAACAGCCCACTTGTGTTACATTGCTGTGCGTTGGGGGAGCGTTACAGGCGCACTAACGTGCGCCTGTAACGTCTTGGTGTGCAAGCAGCCTAAATGAAGCAGAATAAATTGTCGGGTGCTGTGTGATCATTCCAGTGATTAATATGTCCTATTAACACATTTTAACTGCTATTTTTAATCATATTTCAACTTTCTTTCAGTTCCATCTCCCCAAATTCGCAGCGACAGCCGCGCAGTGACGCCCCAAACTGTGCTTCGTAACACAATCCCGTAACTAACAGAAGCTAGCAAGATTCAGGTCGGATGGAAGACAAACTGCAGCTGTGCTCATCATGATAACAATAAAAGTACCATGCTGATTATACAGTATATGATACTAAAGGCTCATACACACATCAGACCATAGTCTTTGGAAAATGAAAGATCACAGACCAATCTTACCCCCTTCCATGTAGTATGAGAGCCATACCTACACAGTCTATTCTATGGAGCTGAACTCCCCATCAGACAGAAATCTTTGCAAGATGCTGCACACACAGATGCTGTACACATTCAACAGATCAGGATCTGCAAAAGATCTGTTCCTGCAAACGATCCGTTCCTGCAAAATGCATTCATAGTCTATGAGATCTGCAGATCCTCATACACACCTGGTTTAACAGACATTCATCTGCAGATCAAATCCACCAGGATGGAACTTCAGATCTGCAGATGATTGTCTGATCTGCAGATGAATGTCTGTAAAACAAGGTGTGTATGATGATCTGCAGATCTCATAGACTATGAATGCAATTTGCAGGAACGGATCGTTTGCAGGAACAGATCCTTTGCAGATACTGATCTTTTGTGTCTGTACAGCATCTGTGTGTGCAGCATCTTGCAAAGATTTCTATCTGATGTGGAGTTCAGCTCCATAGAAAAGACTGTGTAGAGTATGGCTCTCATACTACATGAAGGGTGGTAAGATTGGTCTGTGATCTTTCATTTCCCAAAGACTTTTATCTAATGTGTGTGGCCACCTTTAGAGTTGGTCGCACATCTGAGCCTTCTTCCGTTCTGTGCATATTGTTCATGCTCCTTGCTGGTGATTGATGTTGATTATGTTTTTCACGATATGTAATGTGCTAAGTAGGCGGTCCTGCATAAGGCTACGTTCACAGTGATAGGTTGCGTTGTGTACGCTGTAAAAACACGATGCCAAAAGCAGCAGAGGGGAAAAGTCGCATTGTGCATTACAGTACACCTGTGAAGCCTACTGTGGAGAATACAGAACTTACAAACAGTGGTGCTCGGATTCCCACAATCACAGATTCGAGTAAATTCAATCACAGCAGTATCGAAATCCGGATACGGCGTGATCGTGATCCTGACTTGATTCCCAATTCCGAATTCCACTCGGATTTTAACCGTGATTAAAAGTGATATCCGTGATCACGATTTGACTTTAACGGTTAATAGCGATGCCCCCTTATATGCTAGAAATTTGCCAGATATGTTAAAGGATACCCGAACTGACATGTGACATGATGAGCTAGACATGTGTATGTACAGTGCCAAGCACACAAATAACTAGGCTGTGTTCCTTTTTTTCCTTCTCTGCCTGTAAGAGTTAAATATCAGGTATGTAAGTGTCTGACTCAGTCCTGACTCAGACAGGAAGTGACTACAGTGCCTCACTGATAAGAAATTCCAACTATAAAACACTTTCCTAGCAGAAAATGGCTTCTGAGAGCAGAAAAGAGATAAAAGGGGGAATTTTTTTTATCAGTGAGGGTCACACTGTATTCACTTCCTGTCTGAGTCAGCCACTTACATACCTGATATTTAACTATTTCAGGCAGAGAAAGAAAAAAAAGGAACACAGCATAGTTATTTGTGTGCTAGGCACTGTACATACATATGTCTATCTCATCATGTCACACGTCACTACGGGTATCTTTTAAAAAGAACAGTGGGAACTGAGGGAAAAAACATTTTACAAAAAGACCTTATAGTTTTTGAGAAAATCGATTTTAAAGTTTCAAAGGAAAAAAAGTATTTGTGATTAAAACCCTGCCAAAACCGTCCGACTTTAGCGGTTAATAGCAAAGCCCCATTACATGCTAGAAACACCAAATTTGCCAGATACACTATAAGGTCTTTTTGAAAAAAAATTGTTCCTCTTGTTCTCAATGTTTTTCCTAACATTTCTGGCAAATTTGATGTTTCTAGCATGTAAGGGGTCTTTGCTATTAACCGCTAACATCGGCGGATTTTTAATCACGAATACCGACTAGTGACTCGTGATCACGAGTTGGGTAACGAGTGCAATTGCGAGTGCATTCGTGATCAGCATTCGGGATCGAGAGACGATCACGATTGCCGATTACGACCTCGTGATCGGCAAAAACAACTCATGATCACAAGGTCGTGAAGAGCACCACTACATACAAAGTATGCTTCACTGCCACTGCAAATCCGCATGCTGTCCGTTAACGTACCGCGTTTATGCGCATGGATTCTGTCGCAACGCGCTGCTAAATGAGCTGAGTGATGAGCAGTGAGCACATACATTTCACATGATCATAATTTTGCATCATCACTCACAATTACAATGTGAAATCATAATTAATTTTGTTTTGTAAATGTAATCAGGGACCGTTATTTTGCAATTTTGCGTAATATTAATGTAATTTCATGGCAACTTTAGCAGTTAAAGGACACCCGAGGCCAAAATAAACGAATGAAATAAACGATTGTATCTATCTTCCTTCTCCTAAAAATGACGTTTTAAGATAATCCACAGTTTTATTTTACGTTTAAACCTACTTTTTAAGTTTTAACTGTTTTATTGTTTTTGCTCAATGACACGCTCATTGAAGTATGCCAGAGCTAAAATCTATGAACTGTTGAACCTTTTTATCTCTTTCCTGCTCTCAGAAGCCATTTTCTGCTAGGAAAGTGTTTTATAGTTGGAATTTCTTATCAGTGAGGGTCACACTGCAGTCACTTCCTGTCTGAGTCAGGACTGAGTCAGCCACTTACATACCTGATATTTAACTCTTTCAGGCAGAGAAACAAAAAAAAGGAACAAAGCATAGTTATCTGTGTGATTGGCACTGTACATACCCTTGTCTATCTCATCATGTCACATGTCACCTCGGGTATCCTTTAATAGCAAAGCACCCCATACATGCTAACTTCACGTTTGTTGCAATTACAGCCATATGTAATTACGATTTGGCCATTCAACTGATTTTGTGTAATCCATTCGTAATTTTTGCGTAATTTTGTGGTGACTTTAGTGGTGAATAGCAAAGTCACCATACATGCTGTCATCACCAAAATTGCTACGTGTGTTAAAGAGAATTGTGGGGATAAGGTAAAAAAAAGACCTTGGAGTTTTTGAGAAAATCGATTTTAAAAATGCAAAGGAAAAATGTTTTTTAAACTTATTTTTCTGAGTATAAAAATAATTTTTCCTTTGCATTTTTAAAATTGACTTTCTTAGAAACTAAAAGGTCTTTTTAAAACAAAGATATAAATATTGCGCTGTTCCCACCTTTCTCCTTAATATAGTTAGCAAGGTGACCATAGCATGTATGGTGGGCTGTGCTACTATTACCCACTAAAGTCGGCACGAAATTACACGAAAATGACATGAAATTACAAATGACACAAAATCAGTTGAATGTCCAAATCGTAATTACAGATGGCTGTAGTTGCAAAAATGTACACAAAATGTTGCGTAATTGTAAGCAGCAGATTATGATCACCACTAGCACCGATGTGATTGTACCAATGCGATTATATTGCCTGACGCAAAGCACCGCAATGTGTCACTGTGAATGTAGCCCTAGTCGCACTTAGTTTAGCAGCAGATCTCAGCCTATTGCTGCTAGCCCATCTATAACGCTTTACAAGTCATATCACGCCTTGACTCGTTGCCAAGGGGAACTGCGGTACAGAGGGTCGGTCAGTGCCAACTGAATTTACTTCTTATCGATTTGGATTGTTCCGATTCAAAAATTCTGAACATTTTCCTCCCATCCTCTGAAGCAGCCAACAGTCAAATAAAATCATTCTAATTTGTTTGCATAGACAAGGGAGGCATCTGTGTATGTCTGACAAATGTAACATAAACAGTAAGCTACTATAAATCCTAATTAGCTATTAACTTCTGAATGAGACCATGACTAATGTTAATCTGAACGTTTTTATGTATTTGCTCTGTTGTCTTATTTGAAAACTTTTTTTTTTTTTTTTTTGCTTTCTTTTTGTTTGTTTTTTTACCTGGTGCTTGGTGTATTGCCTATGTATTACTTTATAAATTATACAATATTGTTTTAAATATGACACAATATTGTTTTATATAATAATACGCTATAATTTTATATATGATTCAAGATTATTTTATACAATGATACAATATTGCAATAAATATAAAGATTTAAGATTGTTTGCATGAGGGTCCTTTTTTCCTCTAGGAAGTTTCACCTTTCGTTATTAGAATGCATCGCTAAGTGCTGTTCGCATGATTGCATGCCTGTACTCCCGACGCAATGTCGTGGAAACGACTGCTCTTTGCTCAAAAAACCTCCGGTTGTCGGAAAAATCGTCGGGACATTTGTGTGGTGGGTACGGGCCAGAATAGCAGTCCATTCACTGCTGCTTTTGTCCCCCAGGTGGCAGTATTCATCTAAGAACGTCAGCAGTCCGTGCATTGCCACTATTGTCCGCCAGGTGGCAGCATTCTTCTAAGAACGTCAGCAGTCCGTGCATTGACACTATTGTCCGCCAAGTGCATTCCTCTGGCAGGGGTCACACTTACCGGCTTTCGTACGCGTTTTCTGCACAGAAAAACTGACTTCAACTGAGAACTCATGTTAATCAATGAGCTAGGTCACACTGTAATGCAGATTTCGCATGCAGAAAAAAAACTGACATCTTGCGCAATTTGTCAGTTTTCTCTATAAATCTCTATAAGGCAGGGGTCACACTTGTCTTTCAGTTTCTACAGTTTTCAGAAAACTGAAAGACAAATGTGACCTCTACCTTACAACAGCTAATGTAATTTATAGAGAAAACTGACAAATTGCGCAAGATGTCAGTTTTTTTTCTGCATGCGAAATCTACATTCAAGTGTGACCTAGCTCATTGATTAACATGAGTTCTCAGTTGAAAACAGTTTTTCTGTGCAGAAAACGCGCACGAAAGCCGACAAGTGTGACCCCTGCCTAAAAGGTCACATTTGTCTTTCAGTTTTCTGAAAAGTGTAGAAACTGAAAGACAAGTGTGACCCCTGCCTCTAAGAACATAAGCAGCCCGTGCATAGCCTTTGTTGTCCGCTAGGTGGCAGCATTCTTCTAAGAACATCAGCAGTCCATGCATTACCGCTATTGTCCGCCAGGTGGCAGCATTCTTCTAAACGTCCACAGTCCATGCATTGTCACTATTATCCGCCAGATGGCAGCATTCTTCTAAGGACAGCAGCTACTCGTTCTACTGCCAGACTGCTTGATGGTTCATGTGATTTTAACCTAGCAATTAAATAAAGAGATTCAAACGTAAATTTGATGTAGATTCAAACTACTGCATTTCTTGCTTGGTGGGAGCTTTAATAGCAGGGGCGTAGCAATGGGGGTTGCAGAGGTTGCGAATGTTTTGGGGCCCTTGGGCCAGTGGGGACCTCAATTACAGTAATAGCTCTCTATTGGTCCTGTGCTCATAATAATCACTTCTATAGATCCTTTGAATAGTGGTAATCAATAACAAACTGTTCCCCATCCCCTTCTTGCACCTCTGACACTGTAGTTGCCATTGGCAGGTTTTGGTGCGCTGTATCAATTATTATGTATATGCTTGGGGGGCCCAATGTAAAACTTGCATCGGGGCCCACAGCTCCTTAGCTACGCCACTGATTAAAAGTATTTTAATGATAATGTTTGAAAATATCTCTATAGAAAAAACAGGAGAAAAGTTAGTCCTTTGTGTTATAATGGACCTGTACCTATAAAGCTAGCCATACACTACCGTAATTGATTGCAGCCAGAAGTGGCAAAACGATTGGTCCCTCTGCGATCGGAATCTGATCAGAGAGGGATCAATTTGTAATCGATTTCAGCAGGACAGCTAATTATAAAAAACTCCTTCAAACCACAGGGTTGCACTGTTCAAAGCAATGCTACGCTATTAGACATCAGTTCACCACCACTCCTTCCCCGCAGTACCGTTGCGACACAGCTGATTTGTTAAAATTGTCAGGAATCATAAGGGGTGAAAACCCCGGAATGCGAAGTGGTTAAACTATGAAACAGAGCAGAGCTAATGAGCCGTTGAACTTCCTTGCAGTAAAATCTTCTCTGAAGTGGTCTTTCACTGTTTGTTTGATGTATAAGTGCATCAGGAAATAGCACTGTAGCAGACCAAGTTTGGCCAGACAGCTCAGAGAAGATCTTTTGCATAGATAACAAGTGAAGTTTCTTAACTATTCCTGTACTGGAAACAATATGAGACTCATTTCTTTGCTGCTAAATGTTATATTTCTTAGCTGTGCTATACATACAAATCAATATACCGTAAGTTTATTTTCACTTCAGATTCCCTTTAAGCACATAAATTATAAGGGAACTTGAAGTGAGAGAAATATGGAGGCTGACATATTTAATTATGAACAATACCAGTTGCCTGGCTGTCCTAAAGATCCTCTGTCTCTAATACTTTTAGCCATAGGCCCTGAACAAGCATGCAGCAGATCAGGAGCTCTGACTGAGGTATTGCTGGATTAGCTTCATGCTTGTTTCAGGTGTGTGATTCAGACACTACTGCAGCCAAAGAGATCAGCAGGACATCCAGGCAACTGGTATTGTTTAAAAGTAAATACAAATGACAGTGTCCATATACTTCTGCTTTCAGGTTCCCTTTATAAACCTCTAGACAGGACACCTAGAGTGATAGGTATATGGAGGCTGCTATATTTATTTCCTTTTAAACAATACCAGTTGCCTTCCTGTCCTTATACTGCCCAATATACCCTCCCTACCCCTATGGACTGTATACCCCTTATACTGCCCCCTATTCCCTCCCCACCCCTATGGACTGTATACCCTTTATACTGCCCCCTATACCCTCCCCACCCCTATGGACTGTATACCCTTTATACTGCCCCCTATACCCTCCCTACCCCTATGGACTGTATACCCCTTATACTGCCACCTATACCGTCCCCACCCCTATGGACTGTACACCACTTATACTGCCCCCTATACCCTCCCCACCCCTATGGACTGTATACCCCTTATACTGCCCTCTATACCCTCCCTACCCCTATGGACTGTATACCCCTTATACTGCCCTCTATACCCTCCCCACCCCTATGCACTGTATACCCCTTATACTGCCCCCTATACACTCCCCACCCCTATGGACTGTATACCCCTTATACTGCCCTCTATACCTTCCCTACCCCTATGGACTGTATACCCCTTATACTGCCCTCTATACCCTCCCCACCTCTATGCACTGTATCCCCCTTCTACTGCCCCCTATGCCCTCCCCACCCCTATGCACTGTATACCCCTTACACTGCCCTCTATACCCTCCCCACCCCTATGGACTGTATACCCCTTATACTGCCCTCTATACCCTCCCCACCCATATGGACTGTATACCCCTTATACTGCCCCCCTATACCCTCCCCACCCCTATGGACTGTATACCCCTTATACATCCCTCTATACCCTCCCCACCCCTATGCACTGTATACCCCTTATACTGCCCCCTATACCCTCCCCACCCCTATGCACTGTATACCCCTTACACTGCCCTCTATACCCTCCCCACCCCTATGGACTGTATACCCCTTATACTGCCCTCTATACCCTCCCCACCCATATGGACTGTATACCCCTTATACTGCCCTCTATACCCTCCCTACCCCTATGGACTGTATACCCCTTATACGTCCCTCTATACCCTCCCCACCCCTATGCACTGTATACCCCTTATACTGCCCCCTATACCCTCCCCACCCCTATGCACTGTATACCCCTTACACTGCCCTCTATACCCTCCCCACCCCTATGGACTGTATACCCCTTATACTGCCCTCTATACCCTCCCCACCCATATGGACTGTATACCCCTTATACTGCCCTCGATACCCTCCCTACCCCTATGGACTGTATACCCCTTATACGTCCCTCTATACCCTCCCCACCCCTATGCACTGTATACCCCTTACACTGCCCTCTATACCCTCCCCACCCATATGGACTGTATACCCCTTATACTGCCCTCGATACCCTCCCTACCCCTATGGACTGTATACCCCTTATACGTCCCTCTATACCCTCCCCACCCCTATGCACTGTATACCCCAGCCTCCTATACTGTCTCCTATAACCTCCACAGCCTTCTGGTCTGTATATAATAACCCCTTATTCTACCGAATAAAACCCCTTTGTCCTGCGACCCCTGTCCTTGTGTCCCTGTGTCCCTGCATTTTGCCAGCCTGCATGCCTGGCACACGGACATTACAAACAAGACGAGGGAAGGGGGGTTGGCCATTGGTGCGCGTGGCGGGGAGTGCGGCCTACACGCGTTCCCGCAGGAAGTGCAGACGTGCGTGCATGCAGCGGGGAGCGTAGGCGGGTGCCCTTGGGAAGGGGTTGCGTTCCAGCCGTAGCGCCCGTTTTTAATGGGCGGGCTAATTACCTAGTAACCTATAATTCCACAATCAACCCCTCCCCTCCAATGCTAAAGAGGAACTGTAGAGTAAAATGAGCCATAAATTACTTTTCTCCTATGCTGCTGTCACTTACAGGAGGTAGTAGAAATCTGACATTACCAGCAGGTTTTGGGCTAGCCCATCTTCTCATAGGGGGGTTCTCAGGGTTTTCCTTATTTTAACACTTAGGGACCAGGGGATTTTCCAATGATCGGTGCTGCGTGGGCTCTCCAGCCCGCAGCACCGATCAGGTAGTAGGCAGGGTGATCAAACTTCCCCCCTTTTTTCCCCACTAGGGGGATGTCCTGCTGGGGAGGTCTGATCGCCGCCGGCTTGCTTTGATTTGCGGGGGGGGGGCTCCTCAAAGCCCTCCTCCGCAGCGATTTCCACCCTCCGTCCCCTTCCCTCCCTCTACCTTTCTCTGTGGGCTGCGCAGGATGGATATCCGTCCTGCGCCGTGTAGGATAGGCTTCAGCCTATCATATGCTAGCGATCCCCGGCCAATCAGAGGCCGGGGATCGCCAAGCTTCTTTACGGCGCTGCTGCGCAGCAGCGCCGTATGATGTAAACAGCGAGGATTTCTTCCCCGTGTGTTTATATTTAGCCTGCGCGCCGCGATCGTCAGCTCGCAGTCTGTTCACGGAGACACCCTCCTTGAACTGACATGGAACGCCATGGGAACACCACTTCGACCTGCCGACGCCTATCGGCGTTAGGCAGTCGTTAAGTGGTTAAAAACACTTAGTGGGTGGCATTTGCTCCGTCCAACTGCTAAAATACTGTGCAGAGCTCAGGGAGGCTGGCTAGCATGTTTATATAAAATTTTTTCAGGGAATGTTTTTATAAAGAATAAAGGCCATGCTGAGAATCCCCTATGGAGAGATGGACTAGCCCAACATCTGTCAGTAATGTTAGATTTCTACTACCTACTGTAAGTGACAGGAACATAGGAAAGAAGTAATTTATGGCTCTTTTTACTCAGGATGAAATGTATTTCTTATTTGTATGTGTTTTACATTTTAAGATTTTCGCGACAGTTCCACTTTAAGAGTTTTGCTTTGGCAATGATTTGGTATTTAGTCCTGCCAATAAAGCTTTTTTTGGATTTGGATTTGAATAGTAACAAGCATGCAGCTAATCAAGTCATCTTCATGCTTGTTCAGGATCTGTGGCAAAACATATTAGAGGCAGAGGATCAGCTGGACAGCCAGGCAATGTGCATTGTGTAAAAGGAAATAGATACATCAGCCTCCATATCCCTCTGGAACCTAAACTGAGAAGGATGTGGATTTTTCCTTTTAAAATAATACCAGTTGCCTGACTCTCCTGCTGATCCTGTGTCTCTAATACTTGTAGCTACAGCCCCTGAACAAGCATGAAGATCAGGTGCTCTGACTGAAGTCAGACTGGATTAGCTGCATGCTTGTTTCAGGTGTGTGATTCAGCCACTACTGCAGGCAAATAGATCAGCAGGACTGCCAGGCAACTGGCATTGTTTAAAAGGAAACATCCATATCCCTCTCAGTTAAGGTTCCCTTTAAGGGGGGCTTTAATCTCTCGATGTGGGAAGATGTGATAGGGTCACTTTAAGCGGCTGCCTCCATGCTGAGAGGCTGAGGATAATGACATCTGGGCAGCGTGGTGGTGATTAGAGTTCTGCGCGCTCCGTAGCCTGGAGCTCCTCAGAGACACACAGCAGCCTGGTGTTACCGCTTGTCTTCATTCTTCGCACACAGACATTTCCAGCAGAGCCTGAAGTTCGGAGCCTGAGGGAGGAGAGCGCCAGAGTCCTGCGAACAGCTCCGTCTCCTCCGCTGACGTGAGCAGGATTCTTCTCCGGAGAACCTCGCAGCTCGCTAGCTGCTCACACCAGCCTGTCTGCATTCCAGGAATCTCTCTCCACCACCAGGCATGGACTACAGAGGTCCACACACATCTGGGGAACTCCTGACCTGAGGTCCCACCACACCTGAGGAGCTCCTGACCTGAGATCCCACCACATCTGAGGAGCTCCTGACCTGGGATCCCACCACCCCTGAGGAACTCCTGACCTGAGGTCCCACCACATCGGAGGAGCTTCTGACCTGAGGTCCCACCACATCGGAAGAGCTCCTGACCTGAGGTCCCACCACACCTGAGGAGCTCCTGACCTGAGGTCCCACCACACCTGAGGAGCTCCTGACCTAAGGTCCCACCACATCGGAGGAGCTCCTGACCTGAGATCCCACCACATCTGAGGAGCTCCGGACCTGAGATCCCATCACACCTGACGAGCTCCTGACCTGAGGTCCCACCACACCTGAGGAGCTCCAGACCTGAGGTCCCACCACACCTGAGGAGCTCCAGACCTGAGGTCCCACCACATCGGAGGAGCTTCTGACCTGAGATCCCACTACATCTGAGGAGCTCCTGACCTGAGATCCCATCACACCTGAAGAGCTCCAGACCTGAGATCCCATCACACCTGAGGAGCTCCTGACCTGAGGTCCCACCACACCTGAGAAGCTCCTGTCCTGAGGTCCCACCACTCCTGAGGAGCTCCTGACCTGAGGTCCTACCACCCCTAGGGAGCTCCTCAAAGCTCTTGAGATGTTGGGTGCCCCGCTGATCGCCATGGGAGCCACCCTGGGCACAGCGAGTGCTCTCATTGCCCTGTGTGCCTTTCTGTGCCTCTGCAAGCATCTCCATAGGAGGAAGATGTCACCGGACAGCGGAGAGGGGACCCCGGTGACCATGGCCAGCGTTCTGCAGCCGGGGCAGGTGGTAAGTACAGCAGCATGGGGGTACCTGTAGGTCAGGCTGGGGTTTCTGAGCCACCTGGCTTGGAAGGATCCCAAGCTCTGACCAGGAGGGGTGACATGGATGGACAAGGGGTTGTCATCAGAAATGTATAGATTTCAAGTCAGGGGGCTTCCCTGTCGGACCTCTGCCTCCTAGTCTGCTCGACCTCACTATCACCTGTGTGCCGAAACCTTCCCAATGACCATAGATTACAGCTGCCCGATACCAACACTCACACCACTACTGCCTGCTGTACTGTCCTATCGAGAGGGTAGGAGAGGCAGGGGGCTGCATGTGCTGTCCTATGGGGAGGGGATACAGGAGGCTGCATGTACTGTCCTATGGAGAGGGGAGCAGAGGCAGGAGGCAGCATGTACTGTCCTATGGAGGGGGGAGGAGAGGCAGGAGGCTGCATGTACTGTCCTATGGAGAGGGGAGGGGAGGGGAGGGGAGGCAGGAGGCTGCATGTATCATCCTATAGAGAGGGGGAGGGGAGGCAGGAGGCTGCATGTACTGTACTATGGAGAGGGGGGGAGAGGCAGGAGGCTGCATGTACTGTCCTATGGAGAGGGGAGGAGAGGCAGGAGGCTGCATGTACTGTCCTATGGAGGGGGGAGGAGAGGCATGAGGCTGCATGTACTGTCCTATGGAGAGGGGAGGAGAGGCAGGAGGCTGCAAGTACTGTCCTATGGAGAGGGGAGGCAGGAGGTTGCATGTACTGTCCTATGGAGAGGGGAGGAGAGGCAGGAGGCTGCATGTACTGTCCTATGGAGAGGGGAGGAGAGGCAGGAGGCTGCATGTACTGTCCTCAGGGCCGGATTTGTACTTCTTACCGCCCAAGGCCGACTATTACCAGCCGCCCCAACCGTATCCTACCACCTCTCTCCACACACATCCATCAAAAAAAATTTGGGCCGATGGTGTCCACTATTGGGGCTAGTGCCGCGGTCTCCATGGCAACGTGAAGTGAATCAATCATGTCACACGGGGGAACTGGTCAATCAAGCGATCTACAGGTGATGGGCGTGGTAGGAGCCTTCCACGATACACACATAGTCAAAAGTGGCTCACAATTGGACATTGGGTGGGGTCAGCAACACGTAAAAGTGAGACCTGTACCCACTGCTGTCTCCAGGGTAACAGCGCTGGCCAATCAATAATTAAGAAATGGGTACTGTTAGAGGCTGCCTTCTGTATTCTGTACTATTTGCTGGTGCCCCTGGTCCTTTCATCCCCCACACCAAGTGTGTGAGACCCGGCCTTCTGTAACTGCCTGGAGCTGCTGCTATGTCATTGGACAAGGTCTGGCTTTTTGCTAGTCACACACTGTTCACAAACGTTTGGTTAACGGACTGCAGCTGCCTGTAGCACAGCACAGGCAGATGCCAGCTGGTACTAATAGTGCAGTTATCCTGACCACTTTCATTTGTTTGGACACTTGCAAATAATGCCCTGCAAATAATGCCCACTGTGTGCAGGACGCCCCTTGTTTATCTGGTGCCCTAGGCCATGGCCTATGTGGCCTTGCTAGAAATCCGGCCATGACTGTCCTATGGAGTGGGGAGGCAGGAGGCTGCATGTACTGTCCTATGGAGAGGGGATGAGGCAAGAGGCTGCATGTACTGTCCTATGGAGAGGGGGGAGAGGCAGGAGGCTGCATGTACTGTCCTATGGAGAGGGGAGGAGAGGCAGGAGGCTGCATGTACTGTCCTATGGAGAGGGGAGGAGAGGCAGGAGGCTGCATGTACTGTCCTATGGAGAGGGGAGGGGAGGCAGGAGGGTGCATGTACTGTGCTATGGAGAGGGGAGGAGGCAAGAGGCTGCATGTACTGTGCTATGGAGAGGGGAGGAGGCAGGGGGCTGCATGTACTGTCCTATAGAGAGGGGAGGAGGCAGGAGGCTGCATGTACTGTCCTATGGAGCGAGGCAGGAGGCGGCATGTACTGTCCTATAGAGAGGGGAGGAGAGGCAGGAGGCTGCATGTACTCTCCTATGGAGAGGGGGGAGAGGCAGGAGGCTGCATGTACTGTCCTATGGAGAGGGGAGGAGAGGCTGCATGTACTGTCCTATATGGAGGGGGGTAGAGGCAGGAGGCTGCATGTACTGCCCTATGGAGAGGGGAGGAGTGGCAGAAGGCTCCATGTATGTACTGTGCTATGGAGAGGGGAGGAAAGGCAGGTGGCTGCATGTACTGTGCTATGGAGAGGGGAGGACAGGCAGGAGGCTGCATGTACTGAGCTATGGAGAGGGGAGGGAAGGCAGGAGGCTGCATGTACTGAGCTATGGAGAGGGAAGGGGAGGCAGCATGTACTGTACTATGGAGAGGGGAGGAGAGGCAGGAGGCTGCATGTACTGTGCTATGGAGAGGGGAGGAGAGGCAGGGGGCTGCATGTACTGTCCAATGGAGAGGGGAGGAGTGGCAGGATGCTGCATGTACTGTGCTATGGAGAGGGGGGGGGGAGAGGCAGGAGGCTGCATGTCCTGTGCTATGGAGAGGGGAGGAGAGGCAGGAGGCTGCATGTACTGTGCTATGGAGAGGGGAGGAGAGGCAGGAGGCTGCATGTACTGTGCTATCTAGAGGGGAGGCAGGAGGCTGCATGCACTGTCCTATGGAGAGGGGAGGAGAGGCAGGAGGCTGCATGCACTGTCCTATGGAGAGGGGAGGAGAGCCAGGAGGCTGCATGCACTGCCCTATGGAGAGGGAAGGAAAGGCAGGAGGCTGCATGCACTGTCCTATGGAGAGGGGAGGAGAGGCAAGAGGCTGCATGTACTGTCCTATGGAGAGGGGAGGAGAGGCAGGAGGCTGCATGTACTGTCCTATGGAGAGGGGGGAGAGGCAGGAGGCTGCATGTACTGTGCTATGGAGAGGGGAGGAGAGGCAGGAGGGTGCATGTCCTGTGCTATGGAGAGGGGTGGAGAGGCAGGAGGCTGCATGTACTCTCCTATGGAGAGGGGAGGAGTGGCAGGAGGCTGCATGTACTGTGCTATGGAGGAGAGGGGAGGCAGGAGGCTGCATGTCCTGTGCTATGGAGAGGGGAGGGGAGGCAGGAGGCTGCATGTCCTGTGCTATGGAGAGGGGAGGAGAGGCAGGAGGCTGCATGTCCTGTGCTATGGAGAGGGGGGGGGGGAGACAGGAGGCTGCATGTCCTGTGCTATGAGGAGGGGAGGAGAGGCAGGAGGCTGCATGTACTGTGCTATGGAGAGGGGAGGGGAGGCAGGAGGCTGCATGTCCTGTGCTATGGAGAGGGGAGGAGAGGCAGGAGGGTGCATGTACTGTCCTATGGAGAGGGGAGGAGAGGCAGGAGGCTGCATGTACTGTCCTATGGAGAGGGGAGGAGAGGCAGGAGGCTGCATGTGCTGTGCTATGGAGAGGGGAGGAGAGGCAGGAGGGTGCATGCAGTGTCCTATGGAGAGGGGAGGAGAGCAGGGGCGTAGCAATAGCCATAGCAGCCATAGCAGCTGCTGCTATGGGGCCCTGGAGCATAGGGGGCCCTGTAGGTACATAATGTATTCGCCATTACTTGTGTTTCTCCACGTATAAACTAAATATGCCTTTCCCACAGCTTCTCCAGCGCCTTGGCACTTTGAGCCTTAGTAGCAAGGGCTTATGGGAGCTCAGTCTGGGCAGGAGGAGGAGGAGGTGTTACTTCCCAGATATTTCAGAGGTAGAGGGAAAGAGGAGAGGGGAGTGAAGTTTTCACAGGCTGAATGCTGGAGATACAGATCAGCTCGCATCTGTGTAATGTTTACAAACAACATGGCTGCTGTCATTGTATCACAGGAAGAAATAATCATATACTGTTGAAGCGGTTTGCAGCTAGATTTGCTGTGTAAACTATCTAAACTTTAGATAAGATATATAGACAAGTTACTTGTTATAGTTAGTTTTTCATCTTGGATCCGCTTTAAGAGTGCCTTCATCTGAGGGCCCCATGAAAGTTTTGCTAAGGGGCCCCATGATCTCTAGCTACACCACCGCTCTAAGATAATAATAATAAGCGATTTGTCTCAATCTCTGTGTGTCTCTCAGTAGTGTGGGGTTCCTCGTGTCATCCTGTAGGAGGCAGTGTTTTATTATCTATGCTGTGCGTCACAATCTCTTCTAGTCCTTTTGTTGTTGTTCATCCATGCCCTTGTCATCTCCCACCTAGACTATTGCAATTCTCTTTGGTCTGGCCTCCCCTCTAACCACACCCTTCAATCGGTAATGAATGCGGCAGTCAGACTGATAAACTCTTCTCATCGCAGCGCCTCCACGACTCCCCTCTGTAAAGCCTTCCACTGGCTCCCCCATCAGCTTTAGGATCAACTTCAAAATCATGTAACAAGAAAAAAGAGAGACAATCGAGAGCCCCCGATAGTGTATTATTGTTGTAGAATCGGCATAAATGAGTATAACTTGAGTTATACTCACAAGTCTGGGTTGCCGAATCAAGGCAACCACTTCAATCGCAGACGAGGAGATTAGACCTGTCCTCTCTCAGGTTAAAAAGTCGCTCTCCGTAGATCAGGAAACAGAGGGTGTCAACACCCATCCACCAGGTGGATCAAATTGTAATATAGTATACAGAGGCGCCAATAGAGTAAAAGTAGTACCAATTAAAATCAGTAAAAGGTGTGGGTGGTAAGGGTGGACTTACCCGCCCAACAACAAACACAAGCACTGATTCAAATATAATACAAAAATGTAAATTTAAAAATTTGCGTTTGCGCGCGGAAATGTTATCGTTTCGTGCGAAAATTCGCGCGAAAACGGCCGTGCTAACAGTTGGCACTCTTTTGTGAATCAAGCCCTTGTATATTCCAGCATCAATGGCCCTTGTCAGGGCCAGTTCCAGACTTTCTAATCACCATGGGCAGTCAGAGGGGAAGCTTTGCCATGTGACCAATCAGACGGGGGTGCTTGCCAAGACCGGCCAATCACAGACGTCCGCTGCTCCTTTTGCTAACTGGTGCCGATGGTTTTTCGGGAGGAACCACGGCACTGTCATTGGGACAATCACTGCACTCAGTAGCCATGACCTATCAGATGTCAGCAAAAGGAGCAGCGGGTGGCCGTAATTGGCCAGTCTGGTGCCAGTACTCCCCGCCTGATTGGTCGCATGCCAAAGCTTCCCCTCTGACTGGCCATGGTGATCTCTTGCCAAGTTGCCAGTGAAGAGGTTTTACCATAGCATGCCTCGATAAGAGGCATCTATCGTCACCTACCTCACCTGCTTATGATGTGATAGGGAAGGGCGGAAGGTGCCGCCAGTGGAATAAGGACACTGGTATTCAGGGATGTGTGGATGAGGAGGGTAGAGTGTGTGCCAGGAAGGCGGGTGGCAGAGCAGAGAGGAGGCAGGCACCACATGGGCCAAATAGTTTGTTGAAATGCTGCCCTCCAGATTTTGCTGCCTGAATCACGTTATTCAGGTGGCTTCCTGCATAGCTCCAGTCCCAACTGTCCCGACTCCCTCTTTCGGAGCCCTGACCCTCTTTCCTCCTCATTTGTCCCTCTTTCAGGACTTTGTCTCTCTTTCTAAGACGCAAGTGTCTCTGCGTCCCATGTCCCCGTGTGTGTCCTTTTAAACGGGCTAAGGTTTTATATATATACATACATATATATATATATATATATATATATATATATATATATATATATATACAGTGGTGTGAAAAACTATTTGCCCCCTTCCTGATTTCTTATTCTTTTGCATGTTTGTCACACTTAAATGTTTCTGCTCATCAAAAACCGTTAACTATTAGTCCAAGATAACATAATTGAACACAAAATGCAGTTTTAAATGATGGTTTTTATTATTTAGTGAGAAAAAAAAACTCCAAATCTACATGGCCCTGTGTGAAAAAGTGATTGCCCCCCTTGTTAAAAAATAACTTAACTGTGGTTTATCACACCTGAGTTCAATTTCTGTAGTCACCCCCAGGCCTGATTACTGCCACACCTGTTTCAATCAAGAAATCACTTAAATAGGAGCTATCTGACACAGAGCAGTAGACCAAAAGCACCTCAAAAGCTAGACATCATGCCAAGATCCAAAGAAATTCAGGAACAAATGAGAACAAAAGTACTGTAATTGAGATCTATCAGTCTGGTAAAGGTCATAAAGCCATTTCTAAAGCCTTGGGACTCCAGCGAACCACAGTGAGAGCCATTATCCACAAATGGCAAAAACATGGAACAGTGATGAACCTTCCCAGGAGTGGCTGGCCGACCAAAATTACCCCAAGAGCGCAGAGAAAACTCATCCGAGAGGCCACAAAAGACCCCAGGACAACATCTAAAGAACTGCAGGCCTCACTTGCCTCAATTAAGGTCAGTGTTCACGACTCCACCATAAGAAAGAGACTGTGCAAAAACGACCTTCATGGCAGATATCCAAGGCGCAAACCACATTTAAGCAAAAAGAACATTAAGGGCCTGTT